>NC_139219.1:57960793-58607460 GCF_055691185.1 Crinia signifera | reverse complement strand
CCATATCGAAAGAAAAGTGACATGTGTACGCACGTTCGATCGATATGCAGCCCGTTCCTGCGATCATTCCTCCCAAAAGCAGCACGCCCATGTGGGTGTTGACTAGCTGCGTCATCCCTCCATCAGCGCAGCATGTAAACAACAGGAAGTCTTCTCCCCCGTACTTTCCGCGCCATGCTGTTAAAGAATATTCGTTGTGTGTGCATTCCTTTTGAAATAAATAATCGTGTGTGCATTCCTGACAGATATAGTTATAGAAGGAAGATAGATAGATAGATAGATAGATAGATAGATAGATAGATATGTGATGTTCATTGTTCTGCATAAACACTTAACATTTATTAAGAAATACTGACAAAAAATACTGTGAACACTTTGTTTATTTGGGTGGTCGGACCTGAACAGAGTATATCACATACAGGTGCTTGCGTGAAGGTGTAGCAGGAACGCCCACCCACCCAAAAAACATAAAAACACATTTGAACATGGTGGTGTATGTAGTGGAAAGCGGTCCCACGGCAGCAACGCATCACATGGGAACATCCCGGCCTGCTCACATGTGATGCATTGCTGCCGTGGGACCGCTTGCCATGACATAAGTGCCACGTGTGAAGGTTTAGCAGGAACGCCCACCCACCCAAAAAACATGAAAACACATTTGAACATGGTGGTGTATGTAGTGGAAAGCGGTCCCACGGCAGCAACGCATCACATGGGAACATCCCGGCCTGCTCACATGTGATGCATTGCTGCCGTGGGACCGCTTGCCATGACATAAGTGCCACGTGTGAAGGTTTAGCAGGAACGCCCACCCACCCAAAAAACATGAAAACACATTTGAACACGGTGGTGTATGTAGTGGAAAGCGGTCCCACGGCAGCAACGCATCACATGGGAACATCCCGGCCTGCTCACATGTGATGCATTGCTGCCGTGGGACCGCTTGCCATGACATAAGTGCCACGTGTGAAGGTTTAGCAGGAACGCCCACCCACCCAAAAAACATGAAAACACATTTGAACACGGTGGTGTATGTAGTGGAAAGCGGTCCCACGGCAGCAACGCATCACATGGGAACATCCCGGCCTGCTCACATGTGATGCATTGCTGCCGTGGGACTGCTTGCCATGACATGCACCATTTTAAGGTGCATGCTGCTGGCCTCCAAATAAACAAGAAGGAGAAAAAAGTAAAATAAAGTACACAAACTATTTTTTGACTTTATAATGCAAACCGTTATAAATTTTTTCATATAAAGAGTGTACTACTGCTACGCCTTTTTGGATTTTCGTAATTTTTTGGGCTACGGTATGGACTTTCCCGCTTAGTTCTTGTAGACATTTATGGACTTGTGTCATGTTTTCTTGCATTGTGCTTTCGTCGCTGGACGTGTCAGGTGATGGTGTGTTCTTCTCCCCCTCTGCACTGACATCTGAAATCTCGATGATATCTATAATAAGTACAGATAAAGAAATGTTTACCTTTCCACAAATGATACGTCACTATCCCATAAAGATGATTTGCAGTATACACTCACCATCTACACTGCTGGTGATCGCAATCACTTGGTGGCCCTCTGTGGTCCCTTCCATCGGCTGCGCAGCCTGGATATCATCTATAGTGACAAGGTAAAGTGACATATTACTACCCCTTGTTGTGTGTATAAAACATGTGTTGTTCTGTTGGTGTGCTGGTACAAAACCTTACCTGTTGTACTCTCCTTCTTTATTTTTAGGTTGGAGGCCCTGTCTCTGCCTTCCTCATGTCTTCTCCTGGATTGGATTTCCTCTGAGTAAAAACAAGCAACATGTCAGCAAAACACACAAAATGTAATGGATCAAGACAGTATATTAATAAAGCCACCTAGGGCATTGGACTCACTTCTTTTAATAATTCCACGAATTTTCTTGAGCTTGGCCTGCTCCTTGTGCTTCAGGTCCGACCACCGTTTTTGGAGCTGGTATTTGGACCTTCTTTTCCCAAACTTCTCCTTTATCTCCTTGCATACACGCTGCATAATAATTTCTTTTCTATAATTTGTCTTGGGGTATGTTTTTCTCGAACAATCGTAGTCCCTTCTATCCAGCATTTTGACCATCAGTTCCACCTCTGCAGATGACATGGCGGATGCGCGCGTCACTTTTTTCTCCTTGTTGTCAGCGATTTCTTTATCTGTTGTTATCAGTGCTGAATTGGAAAACAAAGGTGCTGTACTGGCCTCCCCCATATGCGGTGGCGCCAGACCCTCCGACATGGCTCCTCGATGTCCCGTGTCTGTGTGACGCGAAGCACGTGAGTGGGGCGGAGATTCCTGTGCTCATCCAATCACTGTGTTTCAAGCCACGTTCAGCACGAAAGAATATTCCGTCGTTGCTGTTGGATTGATCGGAGCAGCGCAGCGAATTTTCCGGACTGTATCGACATTTATTTCGGTGAGTATTAAAACAAAATGTGTAGTTTTCTATGACAGGGACTTCAATCTGTGGGCCATGGGTATGCTGGGGCTTGTAGTGACCGTGTATCCTATGTCCCACAGAGTTTCAACTCCTGTACTATAGCTACAGTATATCTAGTGGCCCACAGACTGAACACATGTACATTAAATGGTTTATGGTGTGCTTTGTGTATCAAGAAAATAATATTCCTTTTTATTTTATTTTTTGGAACAGAAATTCAACCATGGCAGAAAAAAATGTCGAGTTCATGAAGGACTTCATTGAGGCCTACAGGGATCAAAATTGTCTCTGGAACACAAAATCCAGAGACCATTCCAATCGGCAGAAGAGGCTATCTGCTCTGGAGGAGCTGGTGAGGGTGAGCCAAACATACTACCCCACAGCAAATGTAGAGTGGGTCCGGACTCGGATTGCCAATATGAGGACCGTCTTTAAAAAAGAACTGAATAAGGTTGAGTCCTCAAAGCGGTCTGGGGCAGGGGCAGACCAAGTCTATGTGCCCAGGCTGTGGTACTACGACCTGCTGGCCTTCACGGTGGACCAGGAGCTGCCCAGGGATTCGGTCAGCAACACTTCAAGGAACCAGCCTGCCCCCTCCACCTCCGCGTGCAACCAAGAGGTTTCTGATGACACCATTTGCGGCACAGTAAGTAGACGGATTTTATTTTAAATTTTTTTTTCAAACCAGATAAATATAACAGCAAGTACAGTATAAAAATTGTGAACATGTAAAATTAAAAGGGGGGGTATCGCCCCCTGCAACTGACCTCTCTGTTGGGCACAACAGAGAGGTCAGTTGCAGGGGGCGATACCCCCCCCTTTTGGTTATACATCGTCAATTTGACCTTCTCTGTGGCCCTAATTCTGGTTCTTCTCAGTGGTGGAGCTATACTCTTATCCGCCTGAGAACACAGTGATCAATATTCAGACATCGCAAGTGCATTTACCACATTTTTTGTATTTGGAACTTTTGGTTGGCATTGGTAATCCCTGGTATCTACACTGTTGTAGTCTTTCTGGCGCGGATTATTGTAATATTTTTTGTTGTCTAAAATTAACGAAATAATATCATTCTGCCAATCCACAGCGCCAACACCAATAAAATACTGCATGTATTCATCCCTGTTAATTTAGCACGCATAGATGCATTTCTGGTGTTTAAATTAGTATTTGGTATGTCTGGTATCTAAATAATTAGTTTCCAGAGATGCCAGTCATAACGCCTCTTCAACTAGCTCACTTTCATCCATGGCAGCAACATGGTGGTGTGTGGGCTGCGTTCTTCTGCGTAGATATAAAAATATATGGAAGTCTTAAAAATCGATAGTGATACATCATCTTGTTTTTGTTACAGCCATCGCTATTTGCCGAGGAGGAATCTTCGGCATCGCTGGAGGTGGCATCACAGCTGCCTTCACCGACCCTCTGCTCCACCCCCACACCAACCGCCACGACCAGCGCTGAACCTCAATCAAGCGCTCAAAGTACAGCAGAAGCACCATCAAGAAGAGGGCGCAAAAGGCCGAGGCAGACTCCAGATGCTGCGGACGTGGCAACCACCAAGATCCTGGAGTCTGCCAACAGATTGATGAGCATGGATGAGGATGATGCGGACCGGGTGGGGAGTGTATTAGCTGACAATTTGCGAAAGTTGGACCCGGCTACAAGGGTGGAGGTAGAGCGCATATTTTATGAGACGCTGTACCGGGCCCGTGTGGGGACTCTGTCCCGGCACACACGTCTCACCGATGAGACCCCTCTGCCTAGGGTTGAATTTCAACCCATCAGCCCAGCTCCTATACCCCAACAAGCGGTATTTCACCCGGTGCAATATCCCCAGTATCAACATTTACAGCCACCAACTGGGCAAAGGCAGCACCAACCGGCAACGTTGGCTAATACGCTCCCACCAGGTCCACCTGGTGGCCCCTTCCAGAGTTTAGTGGAAAGTCCATCTCCCTCCCAACCACCGATGGATACAGGGGATTATGGGGTGGGACAAGTTTACCACCATATGTAAATATTTTATATAGTTTATTTAAGTGCATTATTGTTTTAAATATTTTTATGTTTAAGTATTTCTTTATTATTTATTTACTTGTTATTTATGTTATATTTTTTATAAGTTTATAAGTTAATAATTTATATAAAAATTAAAAATTCTGTAATCTAGTTGGTGTCCGTGTGAAAATATCATTTACCATGCAGGGTGACTATAGGGCACAGATATACATATGGGGTACATGCATGTTGTTTCAATATTTACCTTCATGTATTGCTCCTGGAGACTGTACAAAAGTACCAGGAGAAATTGGCATAGAAATAGGTGTGGTGGAGCAACTACTTGCTAGTACATAAACACCAGTACTGGGTACAGTCTGCACTCCAGGTGCCGTGGCATTGTGCCCTCCAGGAATGCCTGGCACCTGAGTACTACCACTCACTTGCCGTGATTCGGCCTCCACCTCCCCCTCCTTGCTGCAAGAAGACGCAGAGGACAACTTGTGCGGAACTGTGAGTATACAAATTTTATTGGCAAAATATTGATTATTACACACCAAAAAACAATATATTTACAATGACAAAAAGGAACATTTTTAAGCAATCATGTCATTCTGCCACTCCACAGCCCCAACACCATTGAAATAATTCAAGTACTCGTCTCTTGACAACTTTGCTTGCGTTGATGCATTTCTGGTGTTTAAATTAGTTGCCAAAGCTGTCAGACCAATAGGCTCGTCAACAACTTGGCTCTCGTCCACTGTAGCCCCCAGTTGTTGTGTGTGCACCGCTTTTCTGCGCATGTAGTTGTGCAGCACACAACAGGCCAGCACCACTTTGTCAATCTTATCTAGGCGCAGATTGATGGGACTGTGAAAAATTCTGAATTTATTACTTAGAATCCCAAACGCATTTTCAACCACTCGCCTGGCACGTGACAGGCGATAGTTAAAAATGCGTCGTTCCCTGTTCAGTGCCCTTTGTGGGTAGGGTTTAAGGACATTAGGGTGCAATGCAAAGGCCTCATCCGCCACAAAAACAAAGTTCAAACCGTGCTCATTTTCAGTCCGCTCTGGCAGATTCAGTTCATTTTTTTTCAGTTGGTCGTGGAAAAAGGTATTCTCCAGGGCTCCTCCATCTGAAACTCTACCATTTTTCCCAATGTCCACAAATATAAACTCGTATCGAGCATTAGCGATGGCCATTAGAACAATGCTGAAGAACCCCTTATAATTATAATAAAAAGATCCACTCTTTGCAGGGGGCATGATCCTGACGTGTTTGCCATCGATAGCTCCACCACAATTAGGGAAATTCCAAAGATCACGGAAATCACGTGCAATATTTTGCCACTCCTCCTTGGTCGATGGAAACTGCAATATAAAAGTATATGCGTATTAATAATCTGTTGGGTTGATTTTAGACCCATCAGCCCTCCCCCATTGCAGCCTCAAAGCTATTACCCGCCTTATCAAAATGACCCCCCACCCACTGGTGTAAAAGATTAAATCAACAGGCATTGTAAAGATATACATATAGGGTACAGGTATGTGCACAGCTATACATATGGGGGACATGTACGTAATTTCCATATTTACCTTCATGTATTTGTCCTGTAGAACTTGGACGATGGCATCACAGGTGTCTGGTATTATCAACCCCAGCGCTTGAGATGATATTGCGGTGGTGAATCTCAGGTCGGCAAGGGTCCTGCCTGTTGCCAGGTAACGCAGCGTTGCCACCAGTCTCTGCTCTGCAGAAATAGGCCTCCTGAAATAGGTGTCCTCTCTCTCTATTAAAGGGGTAACCAGTGTCAGCAGCTCCATGAAGGTAGCGTCATCCATACGGAGATAATTTCTGAAATCATCAGGATTGTTCTCCCGTATCTCCTGTAGCAATGGCATGTGGGAGAAGGTGTCTCTCCTCAGAAGCCAGTCTCTGGTCCAGCAGCTCCGATTCTTGGTCCTTTTTCTTTTTTTAATAGCCCGCAATCTAATGGCCATAGCAGCCAAAATGCACGCACGAGCCTTCCTTCTCCTCAAGCTCATAATTAAAAAGGCCCAAATGCACCGATAGACGAACGAACGTACGTATATCCTGTACAGCTAGCAATGATCTGAATAGTCACGGCTCTATTCACTGTACTACACGAACGATTCTTTGTTCCGTGATCACGCCTCGTTTTGGTATGCTCTTTTAATCCAGCCCATTATGATAATGTTGTGTACATTTTTATCGTGTGAATAGCCAGAACGGGAGAGTGTGTACGGTGGTACAATCTTTTTCTTGCGATTGTTTGGACGGGAGTACATCGGACGTCGCAAGTAAAATTGTACATATGTGTACGCGCAGATCGGTCGTATGTTTCGGACGGCCGAACGTGAATTCGGTCGATCGAACGGTCGCAAGAAAAATGAAATTGTACATATGTGTACCCAGCTTGACTTAATTAATAGCTCAGTCAATTTGATTTAACGATCTGTGCTGAGCCGTGGAACGCTTCAGAGCGTTGAGGACCGCGTTTGGAAACCTCTGATATAGAGGATAATGCTAGTTGCCATATAAATGGTTTTCTGGTGGATAAATCTATACTTTGTTGTGGCACTGGAAGTCTGCGTTTGCAGGTCATATAAATACTAATAATATTTGGATATAGAAGTCTAAAAATCAATTAATAAGGGAAAACCAAGTTGCCAGTTTGAATTTGACTTTGAAGTCTCTTCAGCTTCAGAATGCAGCACCACCTTTATTACATTTGTAAGAGGTAGGTGTATGAATCACTAGTGTGACACTACACTTACGGCCGAATTCAGACCTGATCGCAGTGCAATATGTGCTCAAAATGGGCAAAACCATGTTGCGCTGTAGGTGTTGCAGATGTAACACGTGCAGAGAGAGTTAGATTTGGTTGAATTATTTTGTTTCTGTGCAGGGTAAATACTGGCTGCTTTATTCTTACACCGAAATGTAGATTTCATTTTGAACACACCCCACCCAAATCTAACGCTCTGAACATGTTGCATCTGCCCCATCTGCAGTGCAGCATGGTTTTGTCCATTTTGAGAGCAAATTTTGTGCAATACTGTCTTTGTTTCTAGCCTCGGAGGCCCATTGTCTGTGTCCTTCATAACATGGGAATTCTGAGGTAAAAAAGACAAGTATAATGTGTAATTCTAATACATTTTGTAAATTGTGTGTAGAAATGTGCACACACATACTGTGTGTTGTAAATGCTGTTTATACAGTAGCGCCTGAACATAAATGACATATGCGTCTGAAAAACATCTTCCTTTTCCCTATAGATACATCCTGACAACATGCGTGCGGGCCCTCGGGTGTCTGTCTGCCTGTCCAACCAGCTTTAGCTGACTAGGAAGTTGTGAATATTCCGACCTCTACTGATATCATCACTGATTACAGGTCTCGTGTCTGGGCCGTCTCGTGTCTGGGCTGTCTGACATGATGTCTAACAAACTTGTTGTCAAGGTAAGAACCTGTTATTAAGCAGTCATTGAGTTTAGGAAAACTTTGTCCGTCTTTTCTTGTTTATGGGATCTTTGATGCATTAGCGTTTGTAGGTGAAAATTACTGTATCATTTGAAAAAGTTAGTTTACAAAGATTTAAGAGCGCTTATTTAGGGTTTACATCAGGGATGGGGAACCTTCGGCCCTGCAGCTGTTGAACTACAAACCCCAGCATGCCCTGCTACAGTTTTGCTATCTGGCCATGCTAAAACTGTTGCAGGGCATGCTGGGATGTGCAGTTCTACAGCAGCTGGAGGGCTGAAAGTTCCCCATCCCTGGCTTACATAATCTACTCGGAGCTTGATTAGGAGAGGGTTTACATACTTCTCCCATCATAGGGTACCTGCACATGTGCAGAATGAGCCCCGTATGGGTGCATACAGCCCAGTCTGATTAAAGGCTGCTGTAGATTGGGGGGTGTAGCAGAGCTGGGCAGGATTCCTGAACACAGGGGTATGCCGCACTGGTTCTGGGTGTTCTGATGCCTGAGGGTTACTCAGGTGGTCTGTGCTACCACAAGTGACCCGATGGATGCAGCAGAGGATCACACAAGCATCGCTGCATATTTTTGTACAGCAGTGGCACTTAGACCCACAATGCACTGCAGCTGACCATATAGCTATATAAATACTGTTCTCTATTACCAGTTATTTTATTAATCTACTCGGAGCTTGATTAGGAGAGGGTTTACATACTTCTCCCATCATAGGGTACCTGCACATGTGCATACTTCTCCCATCATAGGGTACCTGCACATGTGCAGAATGAGCCCCGTATGGGTGCATACAGCCCAGTCTGATTAAAGGCTGCTGTAGATTGGGGGGTGTAGCAGAGCTGGGCAGGATTCCTGAACACAGGGGTATGCCGCACTGGTTCTGGGTGTTCTGATGCCTGAGGGTTACTCAGGTGGTCTGTGCTACCACAAGTGACCCGATGGATGCAGCAGAGGATCACACAAGCATCGCTGCATATTTTTGTACAGCAGTGGCACTTAGACCCACAATGCACTGCAGCTGACCATATAGCTATATAAATACTGTTCTCTATTACCAGTTATTTTATTAATCTACTCGGAGCTTGATTAGGAGAGGGTTTACATACTTCTCCCATCATAGGGTACCTGCACATGTGCAGAATGAGCCCCGTATGGGTGCATACAGCCCAGTCTGATTAAAGGCTGCTGTAGATTGGGGGGTGTAGCAGAGCTGGGCAGGATTCCTGAACACAGGGGTATGCCGCACTGGTTCTGGGTGTTCTGATGCCTGAGGGTTACTCAGGTGGTCTGTGCTACCACAAGTGACCCGATGGATGCAGCAGAGGATCACACAAGCATCGCTGCATATTTTTGTACAGCAGTGGCACTTAGACCCACAATGCACTGCAGCTGACCATATAGCTATATAAATACTGTTCTCTATTACCAGTTATTTTATTTTATTTATCATTTTATTTATTTATTAACAGTTTCTTATATAGCGCACACATATTCCGCAGCGCTGTACAGAGAATAGTTAGTTGATCATTCACATCAGTCACTGCCCCAGTGGATCTTATACTCTATATTCCCTACCACATGTACACGAAGGTGCTGTATGTGACGTTATGGTAATTACATGGTATGTTTGGTATGCCAGCTGTGCTTTGCTTCTTTCTTTTCTGTTTTTAAAACTGTAGTATGACATTATCACAACGCTCTACTACTCCTTCCACTGGTGCCCCTCTATGATAATACAGCTATAGTGTTCACTGAAGGTTTTGAATCGGGCAGGGCGACGGGGGGCGGACCAGGCCCGACGACGTCACAGCTGGGGGGCGGTCCCGGGCCGCCGACGTCACAAGAGGGGCGTACCCGGGCCGCCGCCGTCATGAAAGGGGGCAGGCCCGGCCACCGCCGTCATGAAAAGGGGTGGGCCCGGCCGCCACCGTCATGAAAGGGGGCGGGCCCGGCCGCCGCCGTCGCCAAAGGGGGCAGGCCCGGCCTCTTTGAAGTCACTATGCTGCCGGGGAAGCGCCGGGCATCGCCGTCTACGGCGACGCTGAGCTTCCCCTTGAGGCTGTTTTAGCGGGACGCTGCGAAAGGGGCAGGGCGCATTTTGCCCTTTAAAAATCGGGCAGGGCGCAGCGCCCCGTTAAAACAGCCTAGCGGGAACACTAAGTGATATAGTGATAGTTACCTGCAGGACTCGTGATCACACATCCAGGCTGCACACACCTACAGTTATGCTGGGTGCACACCTTTGTGATCACTTGGCTCAGGCATGTCCAAACTATGGTCCTCCAGCTTTTGTGAAACTACACATCCCAGCATGCCTTCCCATAGTTTTAGCATTCCCTAATAGCAAAACTGTGGCAAGGCATGATGGGACTTGTAGTATCACAACAGCTGGAGGGCCATAGTTTGGACATGCATGACTTAGCTGATAGAGTAGACACTCCCGATCAACTGAAACAATATTCAAGTGTCGCTTAATAATACATAAAACATACCAATTTGTAATATTTATTCATTTTTTATATAATATATGTATTAAAAAGGTACAAATCATACACAAAGGCCCTTATTCTGGTTCACTCGTAAAGGCAAAATCGTCTCAAATGGAAAAAAAACATGTGAGAATTAGATTTGGGTGGGGTTTTACTTCAAAGTTAGAACTATATTACAGTGTAAAAATAAAGCAGCTAGTGTTTACCCTGCACAGAAACAAAATAACTCACCCAAATCTAACTCTCTTCACATGTTACATCTGCCCTACCTGCAGTGCACATGGTTTTGTCCATTTGAGAAGGAATTTGCCTTTGCGAGTGAACCAGAATAAGGGCCGAAATCAACAATTGTAAAGTATAAAATAAACTTAAACAATTGAATAACCTCCTGGGGAAATAATAAATCAATAAAACATGAACCATTATATAAGCATCATAATAAACACTACCGAGAGCTTGAGTGCCCAGAACTAACTGCAGGGGAATATTCCCAATTGATCCAGATCACCAAAGGGTTAAAAAGTCCTTACAATGGGACGGGGCCGAATTTCCGATTGTGCGGTTCTGCACACGCACATTGGCGAATATTTGCATGTGCATATCACACTCACGAGGCATTCTCATTGGCAGGGGTGGCGAAGGGGGTGGGCGGGGATCTGGGGCAGGGGAACACCTAGCATTTTATGGGCATCACCTGGGAACACAGGTGGATTGATGCCTGCTCGGGGCGGGCGGCTGAAGTCGCATGACATCAATGCCCGCCCCTTTTTTGGCCATCTCCTTCAGAAATAAGTCAGTTTAGATTGACCTTTATTTGCGAATGGGGAAATAATCATTTGATGCTCTGTGACCATGGAATCGTACACAGACTAGCAGACGGGTCTGAATCAGGCCTAAAGTCCTTAATCCAAATGAGGGATGGTGGGATTTCGGGCATAGAATTTAGTGGGTAAACTGATCCTTAAGTATAGAAAGATTTAATGGAGGTGAAGCCCTATCGGCCGGTGACACTGACTGTGGAAACACAATGTCAGTATATGTCTCATTGCAAAATAGCATCCAACGCTATTATAAGTGCGAGGTTGATCGCAAGTGTCCTCCTTAGCGGTATATCACGGTGGTGGTAGACGGGACCGGCACAGTGGTACGCTATAAAAAGCCTGTTGCTGTCTGCAGCTACAGCCACCATTCTGGCAACCACAAAAAGAGTTGGTAGAATAATGTCCCCAAAAGCCAGCTACATAGGATGAGGCACAATTGTACCTCTGATAAAAAACGAATTGAACAGACCGAGGCACTGATAAATGAATTCAAGGAACGGGGCTACCCTAAAAATGTGTTGGATGAAGCACACGAATACTCTACCAACCTGGTGCGTGGAGAGATGATATCTAAAGTTAGGGTGGAACAAACAATTCTAACCATCAAAAACAGAAAAGAACAAAAATTCTAAATGTTGTTTTATATCATATTGCAGCGAATATAATCACTAGTGTTTTCAAAAAGAATTACAAACTACTCAGTGCCAGTCCTGTTCTTTGTGTTAGTCTAGAAACAGAACCATCAATCCTCTTCAGAAAGGCCTGTAAAATTAAAAACAGCCCAGGTTCTCGTTCCAGCCAGTCAGATTGGAAAGATAATCTTATAGTGTGTATCCAGTTTAAGCCCCCTCATCCACTCTCTCACCTCCAGATTGGACTACTGTAACCTCCTCCTATCTGGTCTTCCTGACTTCCACCTCTCTCCACTCCAATCTGTCCTCAATGTCCACCTTATTTTCCTCTCCATACATACAATGTCTGCCTACCCTCTCCTACAAGTCCTATACTGGCTTCCCTTCCCCTTCAGATCACAATTTAAGCTTCTCAAACTCACTTTGACTGACCTTATCTCCCTTTACTTTCCCACCTAACCTCTTCACTCAACAATTGAATGCTGCCTCTCTGGCAAACCATTTACTTTCTTACTCCTTGCTCGCGGTCTCCCAATTGGTATCACCCCTGTCTGTCTGCACCTATGCTTTAGAACAGTGGTGCTCAAGGACCACACACAGTTTACGTTTTCCCGGTCACCCGACAGGTACACTCATTACTCACTGACACATTTTAAAAGATCCACAGGTGGAGCTAATTATTTCACTTGAGTCTGCGAGGAGACCTGCAAAACATGCACTGTGTGGGGTCCCGAGGACCGACTTTGAGAACCTGTGCTTTAGAATGTAAGATCTCACTAGCAGGAGTCTCTTCCCTCATGTGCTTTTTTCTTTCCACCCTTATACCATAATTTACTCCCTACAGCCTTCAATGACATCTAAAGTTTGGGTTCCGTCACTTATTTGAGTTCTATGACCTCTGATACAGCAATGTATATAAACCATATGTCCTGTAATGTAATATTCTGTACTGTAAGTCCCTCTTTTTTTGGTTTTGTTTAGTGTTTTCTGTTTACATACTTTATAAGGAGCTGCAGACCTTCTGTGGCACCATGTAAATAAATGATGTGTGCGTGCCTGCTAATTGTGAATGATCCACTAGATGGCAGGATTCCTCCACCTTTCAGTTCTCATTTTGAAGCGTTTAAGAGATCTTGGACTCTGGTATGAAAATAGCTGACACAATAGAAACTTCTGCATTCCTTTATTAGATGAAGCCTAATAGGTTATGGTGAGCTACAAAAAGTGTTGACAAGCCTTCCACTGCATCTAATACAGCATGAACTCTCCAAAGAAAAGAAGGTTTTAATATTTTTTTTTTCTTCTCCGGCAATTTAGAGCTAATATTCCCACAGTGAAGCAGAGAACGGAGTGTATTGTCTGATAGATGAAAGAACGAATAACAGGTTTATTTAGGTTGATGCAAAACTATTTGCACCAATATTTGTTCCAGATCCAGTCGGAGACTTATACAGCTGCATCTTACATACATGTTACCGTTAGCCTAACACATTATAAAGCATGACACCTATGCACTTTACACATGCCTCGCACAGAGGTAGATAACCTTTGGCTTCCTGGCTGTCTGGCTGGCAGGCAGACTCCGTCTGACCTTTTCATTGCCACCATCATAGTATTTACGAGGATGCCATGGCCATAAATACTACAGCGGGTCGGCACCCACACACTATAAATGTCTGTGAGGCGGGATTGCAGGTGGGCACCAGGATCTCCGAGATGCCATGTGTCTGAGTCTGTGCTGTTGTAGGAAACCCTGGTGGAGGTGATTTCCAAGTCTTTACAGCAGGAGAGAAAGAGAGATGTTCTAGAGGGTTCAGTATGATTTACTTACAGTCAAAATAACGAACACCATTGGCCGATGGTTAAAATGCCGACATGGTCAAAAAGTGTAATTGTTTTTTCAGTATTTGTGGGTGTCTATGTCAACATATGTCGACATGGACATTGTATGAGTGTACTGTGTCCCCTCGCTGCACTCGGCACACTATATTATATTTTCCCTCCACATCCACTGGGATGGTAAAGTATAAGCAAGTCAAAAAATCTTAAACTCTTGTCAACTTTTTGACCTGTTAATATTTTGAATGTCGGCATTTTGACCATGACGGCAAAATGAACATCAGTATTTTGATTGACGATCAATGGTGGTCGGTATTTTGACCGTTGGGATTTTAACTGTAGGTAAACTGACTGCATCCTGTTCTGGGTCTGGTTAGGCTTCGGTCAGCTCTCCTACAGTGTCCCCAGTGTTGAAGCATGTGTTTACATATCCTTTCGTTATCCATTGGTCATCAGTGGTGAATTGTGGGTAACGGGCCCAGGTGCAAAATTTTTATTTGGGCTCCCGCCTCAAACCCCAACCCAATAAGTCATTGCTTGTCTGGGCAGCAATGGACCCCTTAGTCCTGCTGCACCAATGGTAGGTCCGCCACCTGGACAACCAATCTCCCGATGCATACACGCCATTGTTCCGGTTGATATCTACAGTGTCTAGATAGACCGTCAATAAGTTGACACCAAAAAGTTGACAGGGCCAAAAGGTCGACATAAAAAGGTTCACACGTGAGGAGGTCGACAAGAGTTATTCACATTTAAGTTTTGGATATTTTTTTTTTTATATATTTTACCTACAATTAGGAACATTCAATGTGCAGAGCCAAGTGCCATCAATGCAAAGTGCCAGGTCCGGAGCATGGCGGGCGTACGCGGTACAGTAATTGGAAATCCATGTCGACAGGTGTCAACAGTGTCACAAAAAATGTGAACAAACTCATGTCGACCTTTTCATGTGTCCACCTTTTGAACATAAACCCAAAACAAACGCTAATACTATAAAGGGTCATATGGTTCATATCTGCCATCAAATACTACATTTTTATGTTTACTTGAGGAGTGTAGTGTAGACCCCCTAATGTAGAGTTTCTACATGTATTAGAATGATCTGTGGATTATAGTCTGGGTTTTTTCAAAGCCGTTTAAGGCCCTGTGGTCAGTAATGTTTTTCCAGCTGCAGTTGTCCGTTTCCTCCTCCAAAGATTGAACACTCAAGAAAAAAACACGTTCTACCACTGCTCAATAGTAACGTTGTAGAGGGCCGGGGACACCCTAGCCTGCCCTACCTCCGTTGCCTCGAGCTGGGGTTGGCGGACGTGTGCAGAACTAGGCTTCGCCAATAATAGCCGCGTCCGAAGGAGCCAGTTAGTCTAGCTCCAACCCCGATGCCACCTGGTCTTAGAGAGAGACAACACGCCCACTAAGGCCAGAGGAGAGCAAGGGGACCGCTATCTAAAGCCCACACAAGGCCAGGGGCCCCGGACTCCCGAGGAGGATTAATAAAGACAAATGGCAACAATGCTCAATTGATGGTATAATAAAGACAATGGCAACAATGCTCAATTGATGGTATAATAAAGACAATGGCAACAATGCTCAATTGATGGTATAATAAAGACAAAATGGCAACAATGCTCAATTGATGGTATAATAAAGACAAAGGATTTTGCAGGGTGACCCCTGACTTATCTGGGAGATGACTGGACCACAGATAAGGACCTCCGCGCTTCCCCGAAGGGGTGACTCCAAGCGCAGATGATGCCCAGAAATGATAGGAGCAACTGCAACACGGCAATGCTATGGACAGCAAAACGCTATAACCGGCGCCTGACTGTCAAGCAAGCCGGCTTTTATTCAATTGTGCCGCCCCCTGTGACGTCGTGACGTCAGGTGCACGGCGAAAAGTCTTCCCCCTGTTGTGGGGCTTGCGGCGGAAGTCCGGGCCGTTGCTTAGCAACATGCCCGACGCTTCCCTGACTCGAGCGCCGGAAGAAGATGGCCGCCATCCCTGCAGTACCAATGCAGCGGACAGGATCAAGAGGCGGCGGCGGGACCCGCGGCGCCTAACAAACGTACTGTAAGTGGCTACGAGAAATAGTAACTTTGTGGGAAAATTGTACAATAATTCATAGGGCCGCGCACCCAGGAATAGAGTGGTACCCATCACACAAGTGTAGGAGTAGAGTTATCCAATGGAAGCATTCATCAAGTAGATCAATAACAAATAATCTATATTTTTATTGATATGTATCATAATGCTTGCGCTACTCACAGACAAAGCGGGATATAAGAATACTTGGGTTACTAGGAGAGCCCTTCCATGAAGCATGAGATCATACTGACATCACTTCCGGTCATGTCATCAGATCCTACCCCCAAGATGACATTCCCGTTTCTTAGTCCCACCCCCTTTGCGCTGTTGCAAGGTTTTCCCTGTCTTTACCCTCATCCTGCGCTTAACTAGGGGGCGGACATTATCAGGAGAGTCACCTACAGTACCCTTCTAGGGCTGTTGGGGACTACCCTACAAATGCAGAACCTCCAGCAGATTCTAGGCGTATCTGGTTGACAGATAGACAATGTCTAGATCAATTACGTGGTTGACCACTAATGGGCAAATGCGTCTAGTTAGACACCTAAAAATGGTCGACAGCGTCTCGATCGACATTAACAAAAGATCAACGCAAGCACAAGGTTGTCGGGAATGTGCTCTAGAGTGACCAGGTCGATGCATTCATATTTGGGGACATAGCGGGAGAATAAAACAATGCACAGTGAGCCATGCGAGGGGACGCGGTACACTCTACGGTGTCCATGTCGACCTATAGCGACGTAGGCACCAAAAAACCTTGAAAAACCTAGTAACCGTTCACCACGTTCCTGGTGAACTTTTGATTGCTTCGATCTTCAGCTACTGTCGATCTAGAGGCTGCTGACCATTTTTAGGCGTTAGACTGTTAGTTGTCGACCAAGAGATTATCAAACTTGGACATCGTCAATCCACTGTACCATAACACAGGGGTGGCCAACAGGTCCTCAAGACCTACCTGGTGCACAGCAGTAGTCATTACCAACTGTCAACATTCTCAAACCTGCTGCATTCATTCCTACTACAGGATAGATCCACAGGTTGCCTGAGAAACATGAACTGGTGGTAGATCTTGAGGAGAGGTTTGGCCACCCTGCCGTAACAGATTCCAGGTGGGTAGGCAAATATGCCTGTGATTGTATCAGTCATTACTGTTCAATAATACAAATGTGATATCTCTTCTCTTCTCACAATGACTCTGCATTTTTCCCATGTACTTCCACTTTTCTATTTTTGGTAATAAAAATATTTTTAGGTGTCTGAGGAACAGGCGAGATACATTCTCACATACTACATAATGACTAACTGTTGTAGTTTTTGGAATATTACAAAATAAAAATAAATTGATGTTATTTCTGGAAATTAATCTTTTGCCTTTTTTTCTCATACGTACTGTGTGTTCCCAAAGAGGAACTGAGACCAGGCACTTGTGTTGTAATAGAGGCTGTGGGTGTTACATTCAGATAGATGGTTGCAGTTCAGCTTCCGCAAAATAAATGATAGGTTTCCATTGGACCACTGCCATAATTACGTCAACCTGCCCTACTGATAAGTCATTGTGAAGCCATTCTAGATAAATGACTTATACCAAAAATAGAGTGACTTTAAAAGGCGCTGTAGCTGGAAGCCATCTTGTTTTCAGGTCATGGAAGTTTTGCATGATGGAATGTGGAGGAGCAATATAGAGGAGTTGGAAGCTTCAGGCCCTGCCATGGCCAACTCTGATTTCACCTCCTCATCAGGCTTCTCGGTGTCCAGGCCCCATGCTGGCCAAGAGACTCCTTGGGTAGAAAGCAGAGGCGTTATCATTGCAAAGAAGAAGCTTAGGCCCAAAGAGCAGAAAGTGCTGACTACAGCCAAGTTCCTGGTGGAAGACACAGCGGTCCCAACTGTTTAACCAGGTTCCAAGTGATGTTTGAAGTATCAGTCATTAAAAAGAAAATCATCCTGGTGGTTTCTGTTGTGGGTAAGGGGGTACGAAGAGGGTAGGGCCAGAGCCTGCTGTGCTTATGCAGTGCAATCTTTCACAGCACTACTCCTATGTGTCACACCCTATGACAGATGGGTGCTGGATACATACAGGGGGCTGGAATTAGAGATACGGGTGTGTTATATGAAGCCATACCTCCCATCATTCTGATTTAATGATCCAGGATTCCCCAGTGCTGCAAAGCCGCGTTCCCCATGGCTTTGGGGAAGGACTGCTATAGCGAGCCATGCCTCCCAATTGCCGTCACTGTTTGGGTATGCCCAGCGCTCTGGGAGCTGCCGGCGTGCCCCCATTCCCTTTGTCTCTCATGAAAGGCATCTATTCCCCGCTGCTTTGGCCTCCCAACTGAACCCCCACACTGGGGTCCTCTGGTTGGACAGTGCCCAGGAAATGGGACTGTCCCAAGTAAATAAGGATAGTTTAGAGGTAAGCCAAGTCCCTTGTTGCAGCTACTGGGCGGTTCTGTAGCTATGCTGCACCTCTCCATCAGATCAGTGATCAGAAAGGGTCGGGCGCAGTATATTCTATACTGTGTGCAGGAGGTAGATACTATGACTATGCTATGGGGTGGGTGGGGGGTAGCCCATTACATTTGTGCCTAAGGGCAGTCAGACCCCTAAATAAGTGTTTGGGGGTGTGGTTGTAGTTTGGAGTAAGCTGGTCATTTATCTGTGTAGGAGAAGTCTATTGCTTTCTGGGAATGTCCGTCCATTCAGGTTATGTTTTGATTGTCTGCCCTATTTATGGGAAAGAAAGGGTACCAGGGGGTTCTTGCTGTTGGGTCTTTAGGTGCTACCCCAGCCACTACACGTAATAGGCTGATTTTACCCCACAGGTTCTAAAACCCAGTCCTCCGGTCATGTTTGCAGGTCACCTTTTGATTTTTAAAATCTGACAGTTGTGATACACAGTGCACCTGCCAGGTGACCTGGAAAACATGACCTGCGTGTAGTCTTGAGAATTGGGTTTAAAAACAACTGGTCTATACTGTACCTTAATGTGGCAATGAGCAGACAACAACACTGCTTTTATCTGCGCAGACCTAGACAGGCATCAGATAATGCAAAGTTTAACGTTAAGTATCATTATGGGTGTAATGGTTAGCATTACTGCCTCACAGCGCTGAGGTCATGGGTTCGATTCCCACCATGGCCCTAACTGTGCGGAGTTTGTATATTCTCCCCGTGCTTGCGTGGGTTTCCTCTGAGTACTCTGGTTTCCTCCCACAATCCAAAAATATACTGATAGGTTATTTGGCTCCTAACAAAAAATGAACCCTAGAATATCTGTGTGCGTGTTCATGTGGTAAGGAATATAGATTGTAACCTCCACTGGGACAGGGACTGATGTGAATGTTCAAATATTCTCTGTAATGCGCTGCGGAATATGTGTAATATGTAGTATATAAGAAACTGGTAATAAATAATAAATAAATTATCATTTCAAACAAAACTGTTGATCTGATCATTGTCATTGTCCTGTGCCAGGTCATTGTAGGCAGGGAAGGCATATGCGCTGCAATTCTCTGGCCAATCCACCAACATCGGGAAGATAATTGTGTGTGTGTGTGTATGTATATATATATATATATATATACCCAGGGTTAGAAATATCATCTGGCGAGTCAAAACCAAATTTGCATATGCTGTATATACCTCGGGTATATTTATATTGGTCTGTCAATCTGGCTCGGATAACTGCCAGTGTCTGCCCCAGCCATTGACATCGCTGGTCAGGCTGATGTTTTGATTAAGTGAAAGATTCTAGGGGTATGGGTCATTACTCTATCTAACAGCACAGTCATTTAGTCAGGGCCGGCGCCACCACTAGGCAGCTCTAGGCATTTGCCTAGGGCGCCGGCACCTGGAGGGCGGCAGTTCACCCCAGCGAACTGTGTAAAAAAATTGCTGCCCCGGCGTCCCTGCAGTGCTGGGGCGGTCAGGGGTGTCCGTGCCGTAGGGGTACCTGCGGCGCCGTCATGTGTATAAAGCTGGCTGCGGCCGGCGGGGTCCCTGTAGTGAATAGAAAATAACTAGCGCTATGCGCGCGGCGGCGCGGGAAGCGCTAGTTATTTGCTATTCACTACAGGGACCCCGCCGGCCGCAGCCAGCTTTATACACATGACGGCGCCGCAGGTACCTCTACGGCACGGACACCCCTGACCGCCCCAGCACTGCAGGGACGCCGGGGCAGCAATTTTTTTACACAGGTACCACCCCCCCCCTCCCTCCCCCCGGCACCGGGGCGCCCCCACCCTGATTCACCTGGGGCGCTCCGGTGCCTTGCATCGGCCCTGCATTTAGTAGACAGGTTTTGGTGGACACATGAAAAAAGGTCAACATGCATAAGGTCGGTAAAATGCTGACATGAGTTTCTCCACCCCAAAAAAGTGTTCATGTTAACACGTTTCCCCCTCACATGTCTTGATGCGCTTGTTCACCGGGATGGTAAAGTAAGAACAAGGTGGTTTAAAAAAAAAAAAAAAACATAAATAAACTGTCCTTTTTCATGTCGGCATTTTGTTTGTGTCGACCTTTTGAATATGATTACCTAATGCTTGTCAACCTTTTCACGTGTCGACCTAGACAGTTTCAATGTAATGACCGCATACTGATTCTATTTAGGGGAAATTCATAATGTGGTACTGTAGGCTGTAACATTGGGCCCGATGTACTAAGTGATAAAATGGAGAGTGATAAACCACCAGCCAATCCGCTCCTAACTGCCATGTCGCCGGCTGGGTTTGGAAAATGACAGGTAGGGGCTGATTGGTTGTTTGTCACTCTCCATTTTATCACTTTTCAAGGCTTAGTACATCTCGCCGTTGTGTTTTGTTTTTTCAACACGGTTTACAGGATTTCTGTCAGCTTGTGACTTTTCAATACATTTGAAAGACGACAATCATGTGTAAGGCTACAAAACCCCCAAATTAACACTAGTAAAATACAAACGCGTGTATATGACACCTCTCTAATTGCAGAAAGTATGTACCCTACACACCTAAAGTAAGTGATACGTTTAATGACCAGCAGCAATGAATTACAACGTGAACTGCTGCCCCCCCCCCCCCCTGAGGCCGCGGGGGAGTCACTTTTTTAAACTTTTTATACATTAGTTAAAGTCATAAAATCCTGTTTTACCCTTCAGTACATTGCTTATTATTAAGATCAGAAGAGTTTACTGTAAACTGATTTGATACCAAAAAGACCCAAGGGACATTGCAAAGAAAAACGTTGTAGGCCCTTGGGTAATTGCGTAACTGTAATCCACTTCTTTGTTTGTTTCATGGTTTAGTGCCTGTTTGTGTACTGTCTTTGTGATTTTTATGGTAATGAAGGTTTGTGTATCTGTTTTTATAAAGTTCCCCAGACATTTTTTTGTTTGCTAACTGGTAATACAAACAGAGCTGGATTTTATAGAAAGTTGAACTTGCTTTGTCTAAAGTAATCCGTTTTTAGCTAATAAAAATCAGTCAGTTGGTAAAAGTGTGGTAAAAAGTAGAAAACATTTATGTACATATCATGCTAACTGCACATAGTCAGATATATGTACAGTATAGGGCTGTTAAGCTATGAATTTCCTATCTAGTCATTTAGTCTGGTATTCATGTTCAAATGCACACGTACATAATTGGCTGTTTCTATCAAATCATGTAGTCTGAAATCCATTATCAAATGTACATCTACATAATAGGCTGTGTTCCCACGCGTTTCTATCACATCATGTAGTCTGATATCCATTATCAAATGTGCACAATAGGCTGTGTATCCACATGTTTATATCACATCATGTACTCTGATATCCATTATCAAATGTACATGTACATAATGGGCTGTTCACCCACGCGTTTCTATCAAATCATGTAGTCTGAAATCCATTATCAAATGTACATCTACATAATAGGCTGTGGTCCCACGCGTTTCTATCATCATGTAGTCTGATATCCATTATCAAATGTACATCTACATAATAGGCTGTGACCCCACGTGTTTCTATCAAATCATGTAGTCTGAAATCCATTATCAAATGTACATCTACATAATAGGCTGTGTACCCACGCGTTTCTAACAAATCATGTAGTCTGAAATCCATTATCAAATGTACATCTACATAATAGGCTGTGTACCCACGTGTTTCTATCACATCATGTAGTCTTATATCCATTATCAAATGTACATCTACATAATAGGCTGGTTACCCACGCGTTTCTATCAAATCATGTAGTCTGATATCCATTATCAAATATATATGTACATAATAGGCTGTGGACCCACGCGTTTCTATCAAATCATGTAGTCTGATATCCATTATCAAATGTACATCTACATAATAGACTGTGTACCCACGTGTTTCTATCACATCATGTAGTCTGATATCCATTATCAAATGTACATCTACATAATAGCCTGGGACCCACGCGTTTATATCACATCATGTAGTCTGATATCCATTATCAAATATATATTTACATAATAGGCTGTGTACCCACGCGTTTCTATCAAATCATGTAGTCTGATATCCATTGTCAAATGCACATGTACATATGGGCTGTTCTACACCACGCATTTTTGTATCAAATCATATAGTCTAATATCCATTATCGATAGTACATGCGTTTCTGTCAAATCATATAGTCTATATTCATGATCAAGTCTTTTTTTATTTCTTTTTTTTTTTTAATAATATGAATCATCAGTTAAAAACAAGCAAGTGTATTATGAATTTTAATGTATATTATTTAGAGATTATTAACAATGGAAACCATCATACTTTAGACACATTTTAGTAATTTCACATCTTTCATGCCTTGTGATTTAACCTCTGTAATTGTAAAGTAGGGTTTCAGGGCTGGGTGCGCCTAAAATACAGCAGGCTCCGCATGGGAGAAGCCCTTTAATGTGGCCAATCTCTAGGATTAGGGCCTGAGAATGTCGCTGATGCAAGCAGTGCTAAACTGGTCATGCAATGCAAACAATCGAATTGGCTCCCGGCCACCTTCAATGGTAGCTAATTCTCCTAATCAATTGAATCTTCTACATAGGCCCAATTAGTAAAACTTGGGGGGGGGGGGGGGGTTATTCAATCTGTGCGGATATTTACCAACAGGGGAAATATCCGCACTCACCTATTCATTACGACAGCATTGAGGCGTTTTGTTGGAAACAATCGCGTATTATCAATTTCACCGACAATTTATGGACTTTCCGACACTCATTGAATACAGACTGTTGGAAGCCCTCGGAAACGGCTGGGATTCTGACTGTCGGAACATCCCGGCAGATGGAATCCGGTATTGAATACCCCCCCTAACTCCACACAAAATAATATGGCACAAAGGAGCCTATAACCCGGAGTTGCAGCAGCAGGTGCATACTTACCGGAACAGTTCATATTACTCTAGTGCGGAAGGCAGCTTCTCCAAAAGGTAGCGCTGTGAGGTGGCGAAGAGATCCAATAGGATCCCACTTCGCAATCCCAAACCTTTCCATAGGAAGGAACTTTGCTCTGAGTACCAGAACTATATTAGGGTGGTGAATATTACATGCCTCTTTCGGCCCCTAATATAAAACATTCAGATACCTGCCCATTAGTGATATGAATAGACCCCAGAGACATGGTATAAAGTACAGGTTGAGTATCCCCTATCCGAAATGCTCGGGACCACGAGCATTCCGGATAGGGGAATTTTTCGGTTTTTGGAATATTTTTTTTTAGGCATACTTACCTGTCCCCTGAGGGTGTCCGGTGATCCCTCGGCATCCCCGGGCGTCCACAGCAGGCCTCCGGCATCTTCTCTGGGTCTCCAGCGGTTCCAGGAATGCATTGCACGAGTGTGCACGCGCACCGGTGACGTCACCGGCGCGCGCGCGCACACTCGCGCAATGCATTCCTGGGACCGCTGGAGGCCCTGGAGAAGATGCCGGAGGCCTGCTGTGGACACCCGGGGACTTGGTAAGTATGAAAAGAGGGTTAGGGGGGTTAAAAAAAAAAAAAAATTATTGATTCCAAAAACCACGGTTTTTGGAATAATTCGGATAAGGGATGTACGGATACAGAATACTCAACCTGTACTAATATTTTTACAGAATCTAATCTACAGAGAGAACCCCAAAAAAAAGTTTAGGGTGTATGCTCAATATCGTTAACGAAAACCACCATCCACCCCCATCGGCTGTACATGCGGGCAAATTTTGGCTACAATGCCTTACGTGAGGAGAGGAGTGGGGGCAGGTGAACTTACTGAATGATATAGTTAACGATATTGTTTAGTTTGTGCATACTATATCGTTCACCCGCGACTACTGCGGATAATATTAGCGATAACGGCAGTGCAGCGGGTAGTCCAGCGTTTACAAGGCTTGTACTCGGTTTTCCTCCACCATAATTTCTACCTTCCGGTGTGGTGCTACAGAGCGCATTAGCTGCTCGCCATACATTGCATGTGTTCCATGAACTCTCGAGTCACCGTAAAAAATAGAATCTTTTTAGTGCTTCTGTTTTATATTAAACTCTTGTCGGTCATTGGTGAATGGTTTATAAGTGTTCCCGTGTAGCTGCAAATGCCAACTTGTGGCTTTTGGTTGCTTTCTTGTGGTGGATTGACTCAGACCTGAGTTGTCAAAGGAAGTATGAAGGCAGCCTGCTTTCCGCGTTTCGCTTATCTATAAACGTGATAATTGGAAGTCACTGGGAGGACAGTGGTGTTTTATGTGCAGCCTTATCGGTGTTACATGAAGAGTTAATGTCCGCTAATAAGATGACAATTGTGACAAAAAGGAGTGACAGATTCCTGAAAACGCTTACACATAATAAAACTGTTTAAAACGCCTATAAAGCAGCTAATGGTGCAGTGTAATGGCTCTCTGCATGTACAAAGCCTTTTAGGTGGATTATATTTTACTGATTCTATATAATAAAAAGGAGAATGGTTTGTAAGCTATTAAATGCAGCTATGCAACTGTGATTACAATACCAGCATGTGCAAGGATGTATTGTACACACTGGCAGTTTGTATATTGAAAATTAAATAAATAAATATACCTGTATGTATGTATGTATGTATGTATGTATGTATACAGGTATATTAATTAGTAAGCCTGCTCAAAGCAAAAGCTTCAAAAGCTAGTAGACATAGTTTCACTTGCTGCCAACAGATGGCAGTGTTTTGGAGACAAACAGACCCTAGACATCTATATAGATGATATACAGGTAAAGTATCCCTTATCTGTAAATGCTCGGAACCACAAGAATTTTAGATAAGGGATTTTTTTGCAGATTTTGGGAAAAAAAAGTCATACTGATTCTCCGGCGGTGCACCAATGGTTCCCCAGCAGCCTTCGGCATCCTCTTCAGTGGCATCTCTGGTCCAAGGGGTGCATTGCGCGGGTGCGGTGGTGACGTCACCGGTGCACCGGCGCAATGCATCCTTGGGACCGGGGTTGCCGCGGAAGAGGATTCCGATGGCCGCCGTGGACCCAGTCTTCAGGATACAATGAACAAATTAACAGTGCACAAGTGGAAATATATATGCACAAGTAGTGTGGTGGTGCGTCACCAGGCTGCCTCCTGGTGGTCACATGGGGCGCACTCTGTAAATAAACATAATAATAATTATATTTGGGCTTATAGTTCATTGATGATCTGTTTATGCTGTGGCATTCCACGGAACAGACACTCAATGAGATAGTGTCCACTCAAAATGCTTTCAGCCATCCCATGAAGTTGGCTCTTACTACTAGTAGCACACAGATACACTTTTTTGACATTTGACTGGGCGAAAAAATCCAGCATTGGCGAAAACCATATGTACTGTATTGCCGAATTTGCAGCAAATTCATGTAGTTTTGGGGAATTGGCCGCAATTGTGGCCGTTTTTGCAGCTGTTTTCACCCATTCAATCCCCTCGCCATCCCCCCCCCCCCCAAAAAAAAGTCTTGTCCGTTGTCTCTCACAGTTGAAGCGTACCTATGATGGAAATTACAGACGTGTCTCATCTTTTTAAGTGGGTCAATATGCACAATCGGTGGCTGTCCAAATACTTTTTTTGCCCCACTGTATAAGAAATTTGTTTGACCAAAGTGAACTTAAACTGGACTATGACATTGGTACATCACAGTAGATGACACTACTGTCTTACTCTTGTTTATTGCATTGGAAATAACGTCATTAGGGAAATTCTTTTCCTTAAATGTATTAGCATAAATCTCCAATTGCTCTCGGCATGAAGCAGATTTACTGCTATTTATTTTGATTCTGTAGAACTGTGCATAAGAGGTTATTCATAGAAGTAGTAATATGTCCACTTTTTTAAAGCAAATAACAGTTAGTAGATAAAATCGGGTCTAAAAATTCAACTTAAATGAAAATTAACTTTCAAATTAAAATCCTTACCGTTAATTGAATCCATGAGTTTGCCAAACTTTCAACAACACCATCCCATAGGTGTAAAATATAATTTATATATGGTCTGTACCCACAAATCCCGGGTTCTTGGTGTAGACATAATTCTATTCACACATACCCATCAGAATATCCACATGGCAAAGCACCAAAACTGTGCCTATTGCCACAGGTATGAAGATTAAACTTGTCCAGAGATTTTCAAATAGTTGGGTGTGAAAATGAGTTGTATTCGTGCACATATGAAATTATTTATGAGGATCTGTTTAGACTGCTATTTCTTTCAAGGAAGACATTCATGTATTCTAATATATGTGGTGTTAGAGAATCAATACCAATTCAAATCGGTCTGCCCAGTGGTTGATGGTACTAGGCGTTTATGAATCTTAGGAAGATGACAAAATACAGGGATCAATGCATTTTTTAAAGGATACTGGTATTCCTATTTCGTAAGTATTTTATTGTGATGACCTTGTACTATGATGGGTCTAAAGGCCCAAACACACTTGGTGATTTTGAGCACAAAGTAGCTAAATTTTCCCATTTTGCGCTTCTTTGAGTTCAAAATCCCCTAGTGTGTATGGGCGGACAATGAGCACTGATGTGCGCTCCTGTGTCATCGCTGGCCGGCAGCTGGTATAACAGTCTGAGTGAACTGTTAGGTGAACATCACTCAGTGTTTATGCATTGAGTGATTTATTGGCCAGTGGTTTTCATACCATCGTTTATGGGCAAAAAAGTGTGTACCCACCTTAAGTTCTGAAACAAAAGCATGAGTAGTTTCTTTGGCTTGTAGTTTGTATGATTTGGCATAAGGGAGTCTGTATGTTTCTTTTAAGTAGTCATCTCTTATTTGAATCACTAAGCTGCCTTCTATCTGTAGGTTTAAATATTATATTATTATATTTTTAAGTATTTTAAGAGCATTTATTTCTGCATAAGAGATCACTTCTTCAATATCGATTTTAGGTTGTTTTTTTTAACGAGGTCACAAAAAATATTTGGTTTGCAAATTTCTGGCCTGATTTTAGAAAATTGCTAAATATTGCTTTCCTAGCAAATATCTGAAAATGCTTTTAGATGTTTTATTTGGAACACATTTGAGTCCCTTGCCAATAAGGGTCATTTCAGACTGTGACCATGAACATTATATATAGTTGAAAATGCTGTTACTGCTTCGATCACATTTTTAATGGAAGACTTTTTTGTGGTTTCTTTCTACCTCCATGTTTTACTCGTACCCTGGAAACCTTCTTGTCCATCTCTTCCTTGTTTTACATTTTTATACTGATCTACCTGTCCGTTCTCTGATGAACAAGCAGCCACCTACTAATGTGGAAATGGGGATGTGTTTAATCAATTTACCCTATTTAGGGATTATGCACCAAATAATTGTTTCTCTAGATGATTGCTCTACTGTACCCGAACTGTTGTTCAAGCTTATAGGTCTAGCGCTGAAATCCTTGTCGCTATCTTTCAGAATTATTAAAGCGGTTTTCTGATATTGTTCCAAATGAATTGTGGTCATAACAGCAATGGAATCAATAGCATCTAAGCAAACTCCAGTGATTTAATCACTTTCAACAGGCCTGCATATATTCCTATCGCCAGCAGCAAATAACAGTGGAGTATTTTTTGAAATTTGTCCGTAGTAAAAAGGCTCAATACCCAGTACATCTAAGTAGTAACAAATGTGCATCGCCGAGTCCCAAGAGGAAGAGATTGAGTGGTGTTGTGACGTGTCCTCTGAGCTTGGGAGCTCCAGACACCGCAAAACTTCCAATGTGGGAGATGGCAGAATACCAACAGGAGGCAACCAATGCGTTTCCATGGCTGTGATGAACACCATTCAATTGAATCAATCCCTGCTGTAATAATACTGAAAGTATACAAAATATATGAGTAACCATTCCTGTTAGATTATAACTATTGTATTGAGTATCTTCCTACTGAACGTTGCTTTTTTTGTGATTTTTTAGTTACTTGGCATACCAAGGGTTTGTGTGTGTGTATATACAGGGTAGGGCATAAAGATCTCCCACATTTGGCTGTGGCACTTTGTGGGTTGTAGTAGTGGCAGAGGGGCTGGGTAGGTCTCATTCAGTAGGTTAGGCTCTATCATTTTCAGCACCCATCATGTTTTTGACCTTGTTATTCAAGTGTATTATAAAATCAACCATTATGAAGACTGTGTTCCGTACATTCTTCGCCCTCTGTCCAAATGCATTTGTATCAGATTGGAAAAAAAATTGCTTTGGATTTCTAAACTTCAGGCAACGGCATCCACACTAATAGACAATCTTTTAGGACAGGACCGTTAGAGCGCCTGAAAATATGGCAGCAGTAACAGCATCCATTCAGCAATCGCTAAAGCGTTCCGCACATAAGCATGCCATAGCACTAGGGATATCAAGACGGAGTTTGAGGAGGATACTACATGCCGATTTAAAACTGCATCCTTACAACATGATGTTGGCTCAAGAATTAACTGAGAGAGATCGAGCCAACCGCAGAGCCTTAAGTGCGGATATTCTTGAACAGGTATCCGCTGCAGCAGTTCTTCTGATTACCGATGAGGCTCATTTCCATATCAATGGAGCCGTAAAAAGCAGAATTTCCGCTACTGGGCTGAACATAACCCTCATGAACTCCACAAATGACCACTCTACACTACTCATGTAACTGTGCAGTTGAAGACTTTTTGGTGTGATCGGCCCCTAATTTTTGAGGAAAGTGGTGTAATCGTAAATGTGACCTCAGGCCAGTACTTTGAAATGTTGGAGATCTTTCTGCACCCTAAACAGGACATGTGTTGTTTCAACAGGACGGCGCCACCGCTCACACAGAACGACGTTCCCACAGAGCGTTGAGGGAAATGTTCCCAGGGTATTTAATCTCTTTAAGGGTAGATGTAGAGTGGCCAACATGGTCACCAGATTTAAACCCATGTGACTTTTTTTCCCTTTGGGGATACCTAAAGGAAAAGGTTTTCCAAAATCGACCTCAATCTCTTGGTCATATGAAGGAAAAGATCAGAGAGGAAATCGATGCCATTGTGTCTGAGATGATGCGGAGAGTCATGGAGAACTTCAGGGTACGGCCTGTGTTGCCAACGATGGCCGCTCTTTGATATAAATTTTAAAACCTATTTAAAAAAAACTAGGTGAATCGGTCCCTGAAGCGTAGACACTGATAAAAAAAAGTTTTTCTTGTCTACAGGCCTGAGTGCCACCTGCACCTTTTTGCATAAATATATATATATATTTTTGTCATATAGTAATTATGTTTCATATAGCACAGATGAAATTGGTGTCCAGACTTAATACATTGTAGGTTGATCTGTAGCTAAGAATATCTTTGTACGATGTAGCTATGGTTTTTTTTTCTCTTATAAGCCGTTACCTTAAAAAATACCATACATACTTTATTAAAGGCATTGTTATCAGTACCAGCTCCCATTTGTCTCTCTCAGGAGGACTCAGGCATTTTTCTAAAGCCTCAAAGTCTTTTCCAGCTCACTAAATTTTAACCAGGGATAATTATTATCCTCAGATGTCAGATGACATTATCCTGTTACTGAGCGGCTATTCCCGGCACCATGGGAAAAGTCAGTCCTTACATTTTTTATGTTTGGAATTTTTTTTTTGTTTATTTTGTTGCCACTTGCACTTGATAAAATGTGAAATTTGGGTGATTACAAGTTCCGCACATATAAATTCATTTCTTTGAATATTTATATGTATAAAGAGCCACTACCCTATTTAAACAGGGTCCTGAGTGCAAATGTCTATTAAATTGTAAATCTTTAGTTAATGTCTATGCATTTTTCTGTTTACAGTCTGCTTTTGTCTTTTAGATACATTTGTGGTTCTAAAGCTTTGCCTTCTTAAAGATAACATTTAAAAAAAAATTATAATCTATCAAACACAAATACGGTCTGATAGTTACTATAGTCATATTGGCTCTTTGCGGTAGTACAGGTAAGACTGCACGAGGGTGCAGTCTGAAAGGGTCTGTCAATATCCCGGGTCCATCCTGCGATGTGAACAGTGATTAACCTGACTGTAATACAGATTATAATTGTGTTTGAAAAACTGCATCGGACCTGGCATTTTGATGAAAAATGGTTATGAAACAGACTTTGTTATAAAAAAAATAAATAAAAATAGTATGGTTTATATAAACTCAAGTTATAGAATTCAAAATAACAGTCGGGGCCAAATGTAATTGGGTGTTCGAAAGTGAGAGATTTTAGGAGAGTTTTCAAATTCTTTAAAGCGGCAGTCAATTACATGGCAAAATCAACCTTTTTTTTTTTTTTCAGTGATTGCCGCTTTAATAAAATGTGAAAACTCTTCCAAAATCTCTCACATCCTGATTATCACACGCTATTACATTTAGTCCTTGATGTTAGTATTACAGGGCAGGAAAAGTCAGCATCCAATGCTGGAGCGGGTGAAAATAAAGTGCTTTTCAACTTTTTCAACTTGTGGCACACCAAACAAGATTTTAAAATTGCCAAGGTACACCATCAGACCCTCACAGAAAAAAAATCCATTGGCCCCCATATGAAAAAAACAATTACACTGGTCCCCACAGGTAACATAAATCCATTGGCCCATGAAAACCAGAGATCAGTGAATTACAGTTTAACTGGTGGTGGTGGCGGCTGTACACTACTGTGGACATCTCTAGCTCTGCTGGCACACTTGAGAATAGCTCAAGGCACACTAGTGTGCCACGGCACAGTGGTTGAGAAATGCTGGTCTACTCTGTTGAATAGTCCTGCAGCAGGTGCTATGTCTATTAAATTGTAAATCTTTAGTTAATGTCTATGCATTTTTCTGTTTACAGTCTGCTTTTGTCTTTTAGATACATTTGTGGTTCTAAAGCTTTGCCTTCTTAAAGATAACATTTAAAAAAAAATTATAATCTATCAAACACAAATACGGTCTGATAGTTACTATAGTCATATTGGCTCTTTGCGGTAGTACAGGTAAGACTGCACGAGGGTGCAGTCTGAAAGGGTCTGTCAATATCCCGGGTCCATCCTGCGATGTGAACAGTGATTAACCTGACTGTAATACAGATTATAATTGTGTTTGAAAAACTGCATCGGACCTGGCATTTTGATGAAAAATGGTTATGAAACAGACTTTGTTATAAAAAAAATAAATAAAAATAGTATGGTTTATATAAACTCAAGTTATAGAATTCAAAATAACAGTCGGGGCCAAATGTAATTGGGTGTTCGAAAGTGAGAGATTTTAGGAGAGTTTTCAAATTCTTTAAAGCGGCAGTCAATTACATGGCAAAATCAACCTTTTTTTTTTTTTTCAGTGATTGCCGCTTTAATAAAATGTGAAAACTCTTCCAAAATCTCTCACATCCTGATTATCACACGCTATTACATTTAGTCCTTGATGTTAGTATTACAGGGCAGGAAAAGTCAGCATCCAATGCTGGAGCGGGTGAAAATAAAGTGCTTTTCAACTTTTTCAACTTGTGGCACACCAAACAAGATTTTAAAATTGCCAAGGTACACCATCAGACCCTCACAGAAAAAAAATCCATTGGCCCCCATATGAAAAAAACAATTACACTGGTCCCCACAGGTAACATAAATCCATTGGCCCATGAAAACCAGAGATCAGTGAATTACAGTTTAACTGGTGGTGGTGGCGGCTGTACACTACTGTGGACATCTCTAGCTCTGCTGGCACACTTGAGAATAGCTCAAGGCACACTAGTGTGCCACGGCACAGTGGTTGAGAAATGCTGGTCTACTCTGTTGAATAGTCCTGCAGCAGGTGCTCAAGAACGTATTGCCAAATATGAATGTCCATTGAGACTGGGTTCTAGTGCATACCCCCCATGCTGCAATATGACACTGGTATAATTCGCCAAATATTATACCTCTTTTCCACTACCGCAATCACCTGGGTAATTGCTGGGTGTACCAGGGTCACAGTTTGGAGTAAAAGGGTCCTTGAAAAATAACCCAGGTCAAATGACCTTGGAATTCGACCCTGGTGGACCCGGGTAACGGTGCAGTGTAAACCGCTTGACCCAGGTTATACTTAAAAGCTGTTGATTCTCTAGGGCAAATTTACTCAGATGGGAGTTCTATTGGATATGGGACAATGCTCATAGCAACCAATCAGATTCTATCTATTATCTTCTAAAAGATGCTAAATAAGTAGAATATTATTGGTTGCTATGGGCAACATCCAATCTTCAATAGAACTGCCATTTTAGTAAATGTTACCCTCTGTATATGCAGAGGGAGTGTCTGTGAGTGATATGCAAGGCATACACGGGTTCAGTGTAAACCGGGAATAACCTGGGTCTTGAGGTACAATGTAAACTGGGTCTGACCTGGGTTAAAACCCTGTCTGGAAACCGGGGTTGGAATTGAGTTTATGGTGGCAAATGTGGTATTAGTCTCCATCCTTAAAATGGCCATGGTGCCCATTAATTATCTCATTGAAATTATTAGATCATTCTGTGGCATGTTGGCCAATTTGTTGGAGGATGAACTGGATAATATTTATTTATTTATTAACCGTTTCTTATATAGCGCACACATATTCCGCAGCGCTACACAGAGAACACTCACTTCAATCCCTGCCCCAGAGGAGCTTACAATAAATATTCCCTACCACATGTACAAGCACACAGACATCCTAGTGTTAATTTTTGTGTTGGAAGCTAATTAGCCTACCAGTATATTTTTGGATTGTGGGAGGAAACCGGAGTGCCCAGGGGAAACCCACCCAAGTACAGGGAGAATATACAAACTCTGCACAGCTAGAGCCATGGTGGGGATCATGACCTCAGCACTGTGAGGCAGTAATGCTAACCATTACACCATCCGTACTGCCCAATAGAAAATGATGTTGTGGTTTGGCCCCAGGGGTCAGATTTCACCCAACTGATTGATGCTCTAACCAAGGACCTTGATGGAATGATCCATTGTTCCCTTTATCCAGCAAATATGTTTGAATGGGTGTATTATATATATGTATGTATCTATAGACCTATCATTTTATGTGTGTATAGAACACTACAGTCTCCTATTCCTACACCACTCAGGGGAACGCTGACTCAAGGGTTACGTCACTGAAAGTTAACTACAAAATAAGTTACTAATAATGATAATAAAGTCATCATAATCATTAGCAAAGTAATCTCTGACTTGTTGTGTTGGAGAACAATATGGGACGGTGACTCTAAAGATCTATCTTTATGAAATTCCTATTTATGGAAGTGTTGCTGGTCAGAGCTGTCATGAACGCTGAGCGCGTCTATACTTCTGCTGCTGCTGCAGTTTTAATGTGGCATTTAGCTATGTTTTTTTCAGCTCACAGTTGTGATATTGAGTTATACGACCACACACACACACAGTATAGTCTCCAGCCACTTAAGCATGTAAACAGTCTGGCTTCCTTACAGAGTAAAAAAAGAAAATATGTTTTTGTGTGTGCGTGTGTGCTGGCGTGATCAGCACATTAAGATGGTTCGGCATAGTTGGGTTTGCAACTGTGTAAACATGTGTTTGGCTTGCCTTAAAGAGCTCTGGTAAAAATATTAATATCTCTCATCTATAAGGGGAAAGTGCTAGCAGTCTAGGAGAATGATATTGCGCTCAATAAAAAGTCTTCCTTATCATCCGTTTACCTGATGTCTTGGGCGACCCCGAGCCGCAAGGTGGAGGGAAGCCTAATGCGTGTCTCTCCAAACCTTCGGGTGCGGAGGACCCACCGTCCTAATCATTCCGGGGGTTAAGGAAAGCGGGTCTCTCTAAGCTTTGGCGAAAAGGAGCCACCGATCCCTTTTTTTCCCCTCTTCGGCCTTATGGCTGAGAGGGGTTAGAGGAAAACTGGGGCCCTTCTCCTTTGGGAGAGGGTCCATTCGATCGCACGGCTTTAGTCACTGCACTGGGAGTGGAGCACACCTCGGGCTCCCTGAGTTTCTTCAAACTCAAACTTGGCTGCATAATGCTACGTTTTACCTATGTTAGTTCATTTGTGACACGTGAACACTGGTTAATATATTCATATCTCCATTATCTAGGTAACAGGTGAACTTTAAATAGAATTTCCAAAGACACGTGCCAGTTCTTCTGTCCGCAAAAACAAAACAAAACTGCCTTCTTTTGTAATTAATTAGCTAGGAAACCTGCTTCGGCTGTCAGCAAAAAGGCAGCTAGGCCTCATGTTGGGTGGGGGATTGAGGGCGGGACTCCTCTCTCTGCAACCAAATAGATGCCGTGTTGGTCACCGGCTCCCTCAACCGTGCGGGAAACTGCGATCTGCGGTTAGGACCGTTTCCAATTAGTAGGACACTGTTATCAGGACAGTTGGGAGGTATGCAATTGTCCTAATATTTGAACATTCACATCAGTCCCTGCCCCAGTGGAGCTTACAATCTATATTCCCTACCACATGTACACGCACACACAGATGTTCTAGGGTTAAATTTGTTGGAAGCCAATTGACCTACCAGTATATTTATGGAATGTGGGAGGAAACCCACGCAAGTATGGGGAGAATATACAAACTCCACACAGTTAGGGCCATGGTGGGAATGGAACCCATGTGTTCAGTACTGAGGCAGAAATGCTAACCGTTACACCATCTGTGCTTGCCTACATTGGCATTTTACACAACTTTGATATGGAATATTACTCAGTGACTGCACAACATTGGTCATGCTTTTAATATCTTGGTATTTTTAATCAGACGAATACAAAATATACTCCCATATTTTCAGATGTTTTTGTTTAGCTTGGCATTATTTTGATGGTAATTACATTGTTCTGTAATTGAAAGCAAAAGAGAACACAGGCATACTTCAGAAGGATAAGCAGCTGGAATTGTTCAACTTTATAGATTGGCTAATAAGGGTACACATTAGTCAATTCTCATTAACAATATGCACAATAACGATAGCATTAACCATTTTTGCATGCATATCCACTAGTGTGTACACACTATATCGTTAACGATAAAATCCCAGGCAGCGCCAGGAACACCTAATACTTAGCCCATAAATCCTTTGTCGGATGAAAGATAACATGGGCCTGAAGTTAAAGAACATGGTGTGGCCAGTGCCATGTGGGGGATTACTTACCTTTTTTAAACTATCCGCTTCAATGATCCAAACCATGTTGGGTCCCAGTTGGTTTGGATAAACTACTGTAATGTAAATCTGCAAGCTGGTTGAATAAGGTAATGGCTAATGTAACATTCCAGCCGCATGTTCATACTGTTACATATAATTATGTGATAAAAAAGAACTATGCCAAAAGATTCAAACTTAAAATATATAATTTCAAAATCACAATTTCTAAAATCGCCTAGTCACACACACACACACACACACACATCCATCCATCTAGCTTTAGTCCAGCTTCACAAGTGCTCATACAGATGGATCCGCTCTCTTCCAACGGAGCTCCCCGCCGATCGTCCCCCAATCATGCCAGTCTCCCTGAAGTGGAGACGGGCAGGGTTCGTGTCCACCACCACTGTCCGTCCGTCAGATGGAGCACAGGCTCACCAGCAGGGGTGTTGAGCCTGCTCTGGCTGAGAGGCGCTCCATCCGTAACTTATTTGTGTAGGTTTTTTTTCATAGCTAGAAAGGCTTAAGGCTCACAGATTATAATAGGTGCATACACATGGGTTTTTGCCCAACATGTATGCAGAGCGATGATTGCTGGGCTGAAAATCTCTCAGTGCATAAACACTGAGCTATTTTCGCCCGTCTAAGCGATTTTCTCGGAGGTGGACGACTTTCTATAGCAAGACGCTATGGAAAGTCGTCCACCCCATCGCTGGTAATACCAGCAGATGAGCAGAGGTGGCCGACGGTGATGCGGGAGCACGCATCAGCGATCATCCCCGGGCCGTACACACTGGGTGACTTTGGAGCTGAAAGCAGCTCAAACGGAAAAACTGAGAAGCTTCCAGCCCAAAATCGCCCAGTGTGTATGGGCCTAATGAGCGCTTCATATTCGCTGTGCAATAAGTTTCTCCACAGATATGAGTTGCAACTGGAGAACATTATTATCGATCTCATTGAAAACCTATTCAAAATGCTGCTTACATTCTCTTTAAAGACACAACTTGGGTAGATTTAACCAAAATGGCAGTTCTATTGAAGATGGTATGTTGTCCATAGCAACCAATCAGCTTTTATCTATTATAGAAGGTGCTAAATAAATAAGTAGATTCTGATTGGTTGCCCATAGCAACATCCCATCTTCATCTTTTTACCTGTTGACGTAATGGCTATTTGTACCTGTCGACCTAATGTGTCTCAACCTATTGACTATTAACCTAATTAGGATCGACACTCATCATCCAGATACTGTTCTGGAGGCTAACTTAACGCCAGGCATCTTGAGGCCATTAACCTAAATACACCAACATACATATCTTCGCTTATCTCAAAATATATCCCCACCTGACCTCTCCGCTCTGCGTCTCTCATCCATACTCATTACTTGCTCCCACTTACACTTGCTGGTCTTTCACCCACTCTATGGAATGCCCTTTCACGTACATTAAGACTCTCCTTTAGCCTCCAAACTTTCAAGCGTTCCCTGAAAACTCACCTCTTCAGGCAAGCGTATCATATTCCGGAACCCCCACATAACCTCCATTAGCAGTCATATCTAATTGCATTCCATCTCGTAATCCGGTGTGACTGCAATGCTATGGAATCCTATCCTTATGTATCCCTCCTATTATCCCTATAGATTGTAAGCTTGCGAGCAGGGCCCTCTTACCTCTGTCATTTTGTTATCACTGTTTTATCACCGTTTCCAATTGTAAATCGCAACGGAATAAGCTGCACCATACTGTATAAGAAACTGTAAATAAAGAAATAATAAATTGAGGCTAGTTGTATAAGGAGACATGTATAATGATGTAACTGAACTGATGCTTCCTGGTTCAACCTTGTATCTGCACATTAAATATAGTAGCTTTTGCTCATTATAAAAAGCCTGGCGGAACGCAATAAGCCTCTCCGGTTTAGGGCGTTCTATCCCGCTTTGCCTACTTTTGCGGTACTATACGTCTGATCCAGTTGGACATCCTTAGAGACGGCAGCAGTGCAGAATCAAAGATATTCTGGTTTGAATAACTCAAGTCCGCTACCATGAGCTAGTTTATCTCTTCTTTTATTGCGTTGTCTTATTGACAATGAGCGTACTGTACATGTGGTTATCTATGTTGGCAGCTTTCAAAGGAATTGTAGCTACTGCAAGGAGCACGTCGACCTTGAGCGTCCTCTCCAATGGCATCATAGAGCAAGCATTGAAAGACGTCTGCGACTGATCTCTTGGCAAGAAAAATCGAATGTCTTCTCCTGGCGAGAGTCACTTAGGGTCAGAAAAATCCACATTATATGTTAATGTTATCCGCTGCCAGCACAATATTTTTGCATGGGCATTTATTAAACGACTTATCCAAACAAGAATAGTCAGGGAATGGAGTATGATTTACTGCGGCTGTCACCACTAGCTGGATCACAAATAGATTCACAAATTCTTATGTCAAGGGAAATCCCGAGGTGACAGTAGTGCTAAAGGCCAAGGAGGTGTTAAGCAACATTTCTCATCTCAGCGGCCGCTGTCTTGCTAGAAAAACACAGTCTGACAGTGGGAAACCGAAGATAAGGGACCTGTGAGAACACACTTGGGAGCTGAGAATGATGCAGACCAGAGTTCTAATCGGGGAAATTAAAAGCGAAGGAACCTTTGTGTTAATAAAGTACCAAAATTATTTGTTTAGCGATTAGAAATAAAAATAGAATCTCAGCAGCCGTGCATCGCTCATTCATTAGAGCGGTGATTTAGGCAGCTCAGGCTTGCTTACATTGGCACGCCTTCTACACAGCTTGGATGTGGAATATCATTTGACTTATTGCGCGGTGAGTTGTTATTCCATAAAGTTTTCATCAAGGAACCCTCGTGGCTTGTTGGACACATACTTACCTTTCATCAGATGCTCATTTTCAGATGTTTGTATTTGTGCCTGGAATTAATAAAGTTATTTTATGTTTTCTTTTTTTCTGTAAACAAGATATAACTACTTTAATAGGAGAATGAAGGCCTACCCCAGATGGCTCTGACTGAGAGTGCCATGAGCAGACACAATTGTTCAATTTTGTGTGACTTGAGTGAACACTATACAATTCTCGGCCTGACAAGGCTACATCTGCCAGCACGGCCTAAGAATTGTTTAGGGAGTACGCAGCATCAGGGCCCAATGGTCGGTCTAAGGGGGGTATTCAATCTCGGGTGAATTTCGCCCATCCCAATTCATCCCCTAAAAAAGTGCAAAAATGAACTCAAAACCAGGCGAAAACACCTGTGATCGAAAACTAATCAGCAAATTATTGCCGATTTTTCGGCTGAGATTAAACACCCCGCCCCTAAACCTGACGGATTTGCGTGCTTCTCAAGCTTTATTGGTCCTGTCGGAAAGGCATTGTTCTGACAGGTGTGTAAGCATCTGCCTCTGAGCTCCTCAGATTGGCCCTTATTCTGATTGAGTCGGACGGATGCGTGTTCGGTCGAACGGCCAATGTATTATGTTTGCGCATGTGCGAACGCCGCACATGTCCGAATACGACATGAATTCCGTACAGAAAACGATAGGTCGGAACAATCCGAACGGGGTGGAGAGGGGCATGAAGGGCTTTTTGGGCTCAATGCCATATGCGTACGCCCCGTGTTTCATGGGGTAATCTGGCTGTGGCGCACGTGTTGGGGTGGACAGCTGACATAGCCCATATCCCTGCGTTCGAAAAATCCACTCTTGGTCCATTCGCTCTGCGTCTTACCGCATTCGGACGGTGTGAGCAATCCGTATGATAGCCAGGGCTAACAACACTCGGTGGCCGTCCGAAAATACGCATCCGTCCAAGTCAACTAGAATAAGGGCCAGTGGGGCAGATGTATGATCCGTCGTTATGGGGGAGAAGGGGTATCAGCGCACGTTATGTGCACTGATACCGCTTCTCCCCCATGTATGACGGCGCCAGGATGCGGTAATGGACAGGGGCGCTATGCGCCCCTGTCCATATCGGCGCTGCTATCAAAATGATAGCAGGCCGAATGTATGAACGGTCAGCATCGCTGACCGTTCCGCACGAAGCCTGCTTTGGCTTCGCCAGCATCAGGCTGGCGAAGCCCTATCTAAACAGCAGGGACAGCGCTGTCCCTGCTGTCAGCTGTGGGCTGCGCTGGGGATCTCGCGTGAACAGCGAGATCCCGCGCATGCCCAGTGCGGCCGGCCGGGGGACAGGAGATAGCGCATCAGTATTAACTGATGCGCTATCTCCAGAAAGGGACATCGCCGAAGGGGGGAGTTAGCGCTCCCCCGCTTCGGCAGACAAGATGTTAATACATCTTGTCGATGTCCCTTCCTGCTTCGCCTCGCTATTGAGGCGAAGCAGGAAGTATCATAGCGGCGCGATAAGCGCTGCTATGATACATCTGCCCCAGTGTTCTTTATAAAACTTTGCCTTTTTTTTTTTTACTTAAATCAGCTATATTGTTATTTTCCCCTAGCTCGTAGGTATCTGATCAAGGGGCAGATGTATAAAGAGTTGTTATGGGGGAGATGTGGTTTCAGTGCATGTTATGTGCGCTGTTACTGCTTCTCCCCCATGTATGACTGTGGTACATGAGAGGGGCATTATGTACCCTTGTTGTTATTGGCACTGCTGTCTACTAGAAAATGGGGCGATGCGTAGATCTGCCACAATGGTATATTAAACAAGAATACATCATAGTTACCTCCAAGTGTTCACTCTAGGATTTTTTTTAGGGCAGGGTGCTGACCCCCGGGCTAGGGCACTTTTTTTCAATCGGAAGGGCACATTTTATGTTAGAAATTTACATTAGAAACAAACAAACAAAACAAAAAAACATCTATAAAAAATTATACACTACACTAGGATTACAGCCATTAAACGTTGTCATACTCTGCTATGCCCATTACATATTCTGTCGTAATAACAATAACACATTATGGCACACACTGTAATGCCTCTTACACATTATACCACATGCCCATTACACATGATGGCATACATCCTAATACCCATTAAACATGATGGCACACACTGAAAGTTCTCAGTGGCATGTCAGCACAGTGGGGGGGCAGCATAAGGGCCCAGTGCCATACACAAAAAGGGCAGGGCGCATTTTGAGGCGTTTAAAATGGGCAGGGTGCGGCACCCTGCAAAAGAAGCTTAGAGGGAACACTACCTCCCCTCCTGCATTCTGCAGGAGACTCCCTGAAATATGAACAATATCCCTCTCTCCCTCATTAGGCTTACAATCTCCCTCATTTCACCTAGCCCACATTACAGTGTTACATTTTTGGGGAAAAAAAGGAATGAGAGATGGATACATTTACATTGAATCATCAGCGCCATTTCCCAGCACTTTACCAAGTATAGTATCTCTTTCTAACTGCTTTGGGCTCATCTACATTTGGATATAAGTCATTTTAAAAGATTCCTCTCGGATGTAGCAGAACACACTCACGCTTCTAGGTGCCACGTTCACAATCTCTCCATATATGGAACTAGACACGCCCTTTGGGTGGAGCATGACACTCCCCCTCAATGGGGTGCTGCACAAAATTCTACTACCAACTATAATCTCCCTGAAATTAGTTTTCAAAAGTAGGCAAGTATGGAATACATGCTACTGATATGTGGACCCTCCTCACTGTAATACAGATGGGAAATGTGTCCAGAGTATGCTACATAATCCCTCTCCCCCCACGTGTTTTGTCAGTAGCGCAGGGGAAGGCAGTGTGCAGCACTCCATCTGCTGTGGAATCTCACCATGTACTGTAGCAGGGCATGCTGGTATGTGTTTACCCCAGATAGGGCCCTTGCTGGTTGCTGGAGTTATACCAATGTGCCTTATACACCACCCCATGCACACATGTTGTTTGGGGTTAATTTACCAAATGGGAGTTCTAGTTCAGATGGGATGTTGCTAGGGGCAACCAATCATATTATATCTTATCTTCTATAAGGTGCTAAATAAATAAGACGTAGATTCTGATTGGTTGCCCATAGCAACATCACATCTGAATGTACTAAGCTTAAAAAGTGATAAAATGGAGAGTGATAAACCACCAGCAAATCTGCTCGTAACTGCCATGTTACAGGCTGGGCTTGAAAAATGACAGGTAGGAGCTGATTGGCTGGTGGTTTATCACTCTCTATTTAATCACTTTTCAAGCTTAGTACATCTGGCCCCATGAGTGCAGTTACCTGCTTTCAAGTATTGCTGGCGCATGGCTTCACCGTACCATTTCCCTTGACTTGACCTCTGCCCATTATTATTGCCTGGAACAGTGCACCCACTGCACCACACTATGAGGCAGATGTACTAAGCCCTGGAGAGTGATAAAGTAATGAGAGTGAACATCGGTGCCCATGTAAGTGCATTCACCTGTTTATAAGTATTGCTGGCATTGCTTCACCAAACATTGAGTTATGAGTATGCAGTCTCTGAGTCGTCCATGTCTAGGTCGGCAGTCACTAGGTCGACCACTAATGGTCGATAGTGACTAGGTTGACACATAAGAATGGTCGGCATTGACAGAAGGTTGACACAAGCTTTACGGTCAACATGGACATGTGGGGGGTATTTTGGCTGATTCAGGATCTGGTCAAATTTGCATCCTTGCGAGTCAACCGGATGCCGCCTTGTGAGTGGTGGTATGCCGGCCCACCATTTGCAAGGCGTGTTCCTTCGCACTGGCTGCGAATGGATTTTTAACATAAACATAATCCATTCGCAGCCTGCGGGGGAACGCCTACATCAGTCGATGGTCGCCCACTATCGAATGATGTAGAATGTGCACGCAGATCTAAGAGCAACCTTAGATCTGCGTGCAAATTCTGAGGTAATCCGGCGATGTCAACTGCCGGCCCCCCGAACCCGCATCATTGGCCCATTAGCATGAGGATGCCCAGCAGTCTCATGAGAACACCCATGAAACGCTGTGCGAATGGGCCTGAATAAGGTCCATGGTCAACATGCAGGGCCGGATTAAGCACGGGGAGACAGGGGCGGTTGCCCTGGGGGCTCCCACATCGGCACGGCAGTGGGGGGTGGGTGGGTGGCTGGCAGACAGTGGGGTTGGACAGTGCAGGGCAGGCAGCGGTTCCTGCGGCAGCTGGGCACTGCAGTCAGTGACGGGGTCCCTGCAGCGGATTGGAAGTCAGCCGCGGGGTCCCTGTGGCAGATGGGAACTAGTAGCACCACTAGCTCCCGTCCACCACAGGGACCTTGCCGCTGACTTTCCATCTGCTGCACGGATCCCCGCTACCCAGGTACCACCTGTCTCCATTGGGTTGGGCACCGCAATTTCGTTGTCCCCCAGACCTTAATCCGGCCCCGTCAACATGAATAAGGTGGACATGAGTTTTTCATGTTTTTTTTGTATATAAAGGTAGTTTTTCATGCTTAAAATATTAGTTTGCCGAGCGTAGCGATGCACCGTGCTCGAAGCATGGTGAGCACAGCACACTTACATGGTGTCCATGTCAAGATATGTTGACATATACAACAAAAAATATGAAAAACAAATTTCGACCTTATTCACGTCGACCATGTCCATACCGACCTAAAGCTTGTGTCGACCTTCTGTCAATGTCCTACAGTATGTCAACCATTCTTAGGTGTTGACCTAGTCACTGTTGACCATTAGCGGTCCATCTGGTCACTGTCAACCTAGACATGGTCTATCATCAATACCGTAATCAGGGTTATGGTGGTTTGCACTCGCACGTGGCAGAATGTACAGTGGCTGGTCACCAGAATGTACAGTAGGTGGTCACCAGAATGTACAGTAGGTGGTCAATGTAAGCAGTGCCACCACCATAACTGTGTAATAAATGCATACTTATTACCTGTATTATAAATCAAATAGTTTTACCTCTATTATAAAATAATTTGATATTGGATCCTTAATCAATAGATTTATTACATGATGATTAGTAAATACTTATATCTGTCTCTTCAGGCGGCCAGATTGCTGCAGTAGGGTGCAATGCTATCTCCGCAGTCACTGCCATGTCAGGCAAACTGTTTTGTTTTTTTCTCGTTTGATGTGGTGTTTGCAATACTGTTACTTTATTCATTGTACGTTTATATTAAACTCACCATCGGGTATCCCCTGGTCCACCCCGACGGTTGATACACCTAAATACAAACTTAACTCTAAACCTTATATAACTTAACTTAAAATAAAGACACGACACAAAGTGCTGGCATTTCACAAAGAATGTCAAATTTATTTTGACAATTAACTAAGGGCAGTATGCAATGAGAAAGTTCTCCGTGCATGCAGAGCGTTTTATTTCGCTCTCCATGCACTCTCCGTGTTCCGGAGGGCTCGCTGCCACTCCTGCTCCCTCTATTCAATGTGGTTAAGACTCGCCGCCACTCGCGGCGAGTCTTAACCCCTGCAGCGGACGAGCGTCCGCGGTAGGGAGCTTTCAGGGAGCTGGGAGACGGAAGCAGCCAGAGAGATTAAAGTCTCCCTGGCTGCTCCAGAGGAATGTAGAGGGGAGGGGGGCTCTCCGGGACCCAGGCAGCACAGGCTGTTCCCCCCCCCTATAGCCAGCGGGGGACCCAGTATTCACTGCACCCGTTCGTGCATATTAACCATCGGGTACAGTGAATATATGAATATGTAATGAGCGGCTCAAGCGCTCCTGGCTGCACTGTGTAAAAAAAAAAAATATATATATATATATTTTTTTAAATTAAATATATATTCATGTGCTATAAGCACATGAATAAAAATAACATGCCCCTTCACAGAAAAAAAAAAAAAAACTGATTTTTTGACACCAAAATTAAAAAAAAAAACCTTTTAGTTTAAAAGTTCACATTCCAGCTCCCCATCAAAAGATGGAGAATTGCTACACGGAGAAAATCACTTAGAAAGACGGAGAATATTTCACATTGAATAGGGTTGCTCGCTTTTGGAGAGCAAAATGCACCGTCCAATGCGAACAAAGCACAAATTCTCCACAAAACACAGAGAACTTTTCTCATTGAATACTGCCCTAAGACTATTATTGGTGGCGGCACTAAAGAACAGTCACTATAGGAAAGGTGGGGTTAAAGATCACTAAGCATACATACAACGCTGGGTGACCACTCTCCCTGGTCAGCCACCAGGCCTGGTGGTGACAGCCATCCCCCGGACAGAAGCATGGCCCATGACAACCAATGTCGAGGGAGAGTGCACCCCACTACCTACACACACACACAGAGTTCTTAAAGAATGACCGTTCTTTACCGCCGCCGAAGAGGAAGAGAAATAGGGAAGGGTGGGTGGGGCTTCTTGGACAGAGGGTGATCACTCTAAACTCGTGATCATTCCTACCCTGTCTAAACCCTCCCCCTGTTCTGATAGGCCTTGTGCCCATCCTCATTACCATAGCATGTGACCAACAGCAGAGTGTACCCTGGGAGAACCCTCAGTGGTTTATGTCACCTCAGGCTTATTCAGCCTTCTGTGTTTCTTAAACAATGGTGCAGTTTACAAAGTGCTCAGAAAACCACCAAAACCTTTAGTAAATCTACTCAATAGTCCCCAATACAGTCCCAACAGCAGGAACATGTGCAAAGCAGTTTGTTCTTCTACAGGCAAGTGAGGAAAGATCGAAACTTCTGCTGTTGTGTTGTTTGTCTTTATTTTATTCCAAATATACCTTATGGCCAGATGAATTAAGCTTCAGCAAGTGATAAACAGCCAGCCAATCATCTCCTAGCTGCCATGTTGTTGTTGTTGTTATTATTAGTATTATTATTTTATTTATAAGGCGCCACAAGTGTTTCGCAGCGCCGTACAAAGGAACAATACAGGGAGACAAAACTTCGCATAACATTAAAAAAAATAACAAAAATAGAGTACAAATAAAGAGCGCCACAGTTCAATATATATTACAGCTTAAATATAAGTAGTGAGGATTCAATCAACATACAACTAGAGGCTTGTGACCAATGATGGAGATGAGTATGCGGACGAAGATGGTTACTGAGTGTTTGAGTATAGGAGAGCTGTGAGTGACATGTGAAGAGAAGTGGGCCTTGACAACAGGAGGGAAGAGGACCCTGCTCTGAGGAGCTTACAATCTAGTAGGAAGGGGAGACAGACCGATTACAAGAGGTGCAAGCAAGTGGGTGGTGGCTAGATAGCAGGATGTAAACAGGCAGGGGGTCGGAGACAACAAACATGTTACAAGCTGGGTTTGAAAAATGACAGGTAGGAGCTGATTGGCTGGTTGTTTATCACTCTCCACTTTATCACTTTTTGAATCTTGATACATCTGGCCCTCGATCTTTAACAAAATATAACAAAGATAACACAATAGCGAAGAGAATAAAGCTACAGCCTTTTTTTGTAATCTTGCATCTTAAATCCCTTAACCCCTTCCTGACAGAGCCAGTTTTTGCGTTCCTGACAGAGCCCTTTTTTTCAAATCTGACATGTATCACTTAAGTGGGGATAACTTTTTTTTGCTTTTACTTATCCCAGTGATTTTGAGATTGTTTTTTCGTGACACATTGTACTTCAAATTAGTGGTAAATTTGGGTCGATACAGTCTGTGTTTTTTTGTGAAAAATACCAAAATGTCTTAAAAAAATGGAAAATTTAGCAATTTGCAAAATGTTAAATTTTTTGCATGTGAGACAAATAATCATACCACTCAAAATAGTTAATAACTAACATAGACCATATGTCTACTTTATGTTTCCATCATTATTTCAACTTCCTTTTAATTTTTTTGGACACTAGGAGGCTTACAATATGAATAGCAAATTCTCAAATTTTCAAGAAAATTTCAAACACTGATTTTTTTAGGGACCAGTTCAGTTCTGATGTGACTTTGAGGGACTTGTATGTGAGACACCCCCATAAATGATACCATTTCAAAAACTGCACCCCTCACAGTATTCAAAACAGCATTTTGGAAGTTTGTTAACCCTTTAGGTGTTTCACAGGAATTAAAACAAAGTGTAGGTGAAATTTCAAAATGTCATTTTTTTTGCAGATTTGCAATTTTAATACATTTTTCTAAGGAACACAGTACATTTTACTAGAGAAATGTGACTAAAAATTGATTCCCCCAATTCTTTTGTTTTCATAAATATCCTATATGTGGCCCTAGTGTGCACGTTGACCAAACCACAGGCTTCATAATAGAAGGAGCACCTACTTGATTTTGGAGCCTCCTTTTTATGAGATTATTTTTTAGGCACCATGTAGGTTTCTAGGCACCATAAGATGCTAAAATTAAGGAACCCCCCCACAAGTGACCCCATTTTGCAAACTACACCCCTCAGGGAATTCATCTAGGGGTATAGTGTACATTTCAAACCCCCTGGGGTTTCACCCATTGTGGTACAACTGGGCAGTGAAAATGAAAAATTAAATTTTTTACACAAAAATGCAGTTCTGGCTCAAATTTTTTCATTTTCAGAAGGTATGAAGGAGAAAAAGCACCCCAAAATCTGTGCCCCAATTTCTCCCGAGTACGGCAATGCCTCACATGTGACCAAAAAATACCATTTGGGTGCATGGCAGGACTCAGAAGGGAAGGAGTGATTTTTGGATTTTGCAGCTCAGATTCTGGTGGAATTTTGGTGGGTGCTATGTCGCATTAGCAAGACCCCCCAAGCACCAATACAGTGGAACCCCCCACAAGTGACCCCATTTTGCAAACTACACCCCTCAGGGAATTCATCTAGGGGTATAGTGTACATTTCAAACCCCCAGGGGTTTCACCAATTTTGATACAACTGGGCAGTGAAAATGAAAAATTACATTTTTTTACACAAAAATGCAGTTCTGGCTCAAAATTTTTCATTTTCATAAGGTATGAAGGAGAAAAAGCACCCCAAAATCTGTGCCCCAATTTCTCCCGAGTACGGCAATGCCTCATGTGTGACCAAAAAGTGGCAGGACTCAGAAGGGAAGGAGTGATTTTTGGATTTTGCAGCTCAGATTCTGGTGGAATGTTGGTGGGTGCTATGTTGCATTAGCAAGACCCCCCAAGCACCAATACAGTGGAACCCCCCCACAAGTGACCCCATTTTGCAAACTACACCCCTCAGGGAATTCATCTAGGGGTATAGTGTACATTTCAAACCCCCAGGGGTTTCACCAATTTTGATACAACTGGGCAGTGAAAATGAAAAATTACATTTTTTTACACAAAAATGCAGTTCTGGCTCAAAATTTTTCATTTTCATAAGGTATGAAGGAGAAAAAGCACCCCAAAATCTGTGCCCCAATTTCTCCCGAGTATGGCAATGCCTCATATGTGACCAAAAAATACCAGTTAGGTGCATGGCAGGACTCAGAAGGGAAGGAGTGATTTTTGGTGGTGGAATGTTGGTGGGTGCTATGTCGCATTAGCAAGACCCCCAAAGCACCAATACAGTGGAACCCCCCCACAAGTGACCCCATTTTGCAAACTACACCCCTCAGGGAATTCATCTAGGGGTATAGTGTACATTTTAAACCCCCAGGGGTTTCACCAATTTTGATACAACTGGGCAGTGAAAATGAAAAATTACATTTTTTTACACAAAAATGCAGTTCTGGCTCAAAATTTTTCATTTTCAGAAGGTATGAAGGAGAAAAAGCACCCCAAAATCTGTGCCCCAATTTCTCCCGAGTACGGCAATGCCTCACATGTGACCAAAAAATACCATTTGGGTGCATGGCAGGACTCAGAAGGGAAGGAGTGATTTTTGGATTTTGCAGCTCAGATTCTGGTGGAATTTTGGTGGGTGCTATGTCGCATTAGCAAGACCCCCCAAGCACCAATACAGTGGAACCCCCCCACAAGTGACCCCATTTTGCAAACTACACCCCTCAGGGAATTCATCTAGGGGTATAGTGTACATTTCAAACCCCCAGGGGTTTCACCAATTTTGATACAACTGGGCTGTGCAAATGCAAAATTACATTTTTTACACAAAAATGCAGTTCTGGCTCAAAATTTTTCATTTTCACAAGGAATGAAGGAGACAAAGCACCCCAAAATCTGTGCCCCAATTTCTCCCGAGTACGGCAATGCCTCACATGTGACCAAAAAATACCATTTGGGTGCATGGCAGGACTCAGAAAGGAAGGAGTGATTTTTGGATTTTGCAGCTCAGATTCTGGTGGAATGTTGGTGGGTGCTATGTTGCATTAGCAAGACCCCCCAAGCACCAATACAGTGGAACCCCCCCACAAGTGACCCCATTTTGCAAACTACACCCCTCAGGGAATTCATCTAGGGGTATAGTGTACATTTCAAACCCCCAGGGGTTTCACCAATTTTGATACAACTGGGCAGTGAAAATGAAAAATTACATTTTTTTACACAAAAATGCAGTTCTGGCTCAAAATTTTTCATTTTCATAAGGTATGAAGGAGAAAAAGCACCCCAAAATCTGTGCCCCAATTTCTCCCGAGTATGGCAATGCCTCATATGTGACCAAAAAATACCAGTTGGGTGCATGGCAGGACTCAGAAGGGAAGGAGTGATTTTTGGTGGTGGAATGTTGGTGGGTGCTATGTCGCATTAGCAAGACCCCCAAAGCACCAATACAGTGGAACCCCCCCACAAGTGACCCCATTTTGCAAACTACACCCCTCAGGGAATTCATCTAGGGGTATAGTGTACATTTCAAACCCCCAGGGGTTTCACCAATTTTGATACAACTGGGCAGTGAAAATGAAAAATTACATTTTTTTACACAAAAATGCAGTTCTGGCTCAAAATTTTTCATTTTCAGAAGGTATGAAGGAGAAAAAGCACCCCAAAATCTGTGCCCCAATTTCTCCCGAGTACGGCAATGCCTCACATGTGACCAAAAAATACCATTTGGGTGCATGGCAGGACTCAGAAGGGAAGGAGTGATTTTTGGATTTTGCAGCTCAGATTCTGGTGGAATTTTGGTGGGTGCTATGTCGCATTAGCAAGACCCCCCAAGCACCAATACAGTGGAACCCCCCACAAGTGACCCCATTTTGCAAACTACACCCCTCAGGGAATTCATCTAGGGGTATAGTGTACATTTCAAACCCCCAGGGGTTTCACCAATTTTGATACAACTGGGCAGTGAAAATTAAAAATTACATTTTTTTACACAAAAATGCAGTTCTGGCTCAAAATTTTTCATTTTCATAAGGTATGAAGGAGAAAAAGCACCCCAAAATCTGTGCCCCAATTTCTCCCGAGTATGGCAATGCCTCATATGTGACCAAAAAATACCAGTTGGGTGCATGGCAGGACTCAGAAGGGAAGGAGTGATTTTTGGTGGTGGAATGTTGGTGGGTGCTATGTCGCATTAGCAAGACCCCCAAAGCACCAATACAGTGGAACCCCCCCACAAGTGACCCCATTTTGCAAACTACACCCCTCAGGGAATTCATCTAGGGGTATAGTGTACATTTCAAACCCCCAGGGGTTTCACCAATTTTGATACAACTGGGCAGTGAAAATGAAAAATTACATTTTTTTTACACAAAAATGCAGTTCTGGCTCAAAATTTTTCATTTTCAGAAGGTATGAAGGAGAAAAAGCACCCCAAAATCTGTGCCCCAATTTCTCCCGAGTACGGCAATGCCTCATGTGTGACCAAAAAGTGGCAGGACTCAGAAGGGAAGGAGTGATATTTGGATTTTGCAGCACAAATTCTGGTGGAATGTTGGTGGGTGCTATGTCGCATTAGCAAGACCCCCAAAGCACCAATACAGTGGAACCCCCCCACAAGTGACCCCATTTTGCAAACTACACCCCTCAGGGAATTCATCTAGGGGTATAGTGTACATTTCAAACCCCCAGGGGTTTCACCAATTGTGGTACAACTGGGCAGTGAAAATGAAAAATTACATTTTTTTACACAAAAATGCAGTTCTGGCTCAAAATTTTTCATTTTCATAAGGTATGAAGGAGAAAAAGCACCCCAAAATCTGTGCCCCAATTTCTCCCGAGTATGGCAATGCCTCATATGTGACCAAAAAATACCAGTTGGGTGCATGGCAGGACTCAGAAGGGAAGGAGTGATTTTTGGATTTTGCAGCTCAGATTCTGGTGGAATGTTGGTGGGTGCTATGTGGCATTAGCAAGACCCCCGAAGCACGGTGAAATGATGAACCTAATAATCCATAGATGTGTGGTATATTTTAAAACACTCCTTTATACATAGGCCGGGTTTGTCGGGGCAAGTTTCACAGTGGAAAATAGTTTCCTTTCTTATTCCCTTTTTATAGCAAACTTTGCACCTTTTTTGTGTCCTGCCCTTTCTTGCAGTGGAGGGGATTTCGTTCGGAAAATGCTGCCCTGGTACAATACGGGGGCCAGTACTAGAAGTACTGGGGCCCTCTGCCTGCTGGTTCCCAAATACTAGGCCCTTTATGACTTCCTCTTGAAAGTGCATAAATGTCCCCCTCTGGCCGGTAGAACGGAATAGCACGTAAGCGTTATACAGTGCCATCTGGATGATATACACGGCCAGCTTCTTGTACCAGATTTTTGTTTTCCGCAGGGCACTGTACGGCTTCAGTACCTGATCTGAAAGATCCACTCCGCCCATGTACCTATTGTAATCCAGAATACAATTAGGTTTTGAGGTGTGGGTACTGGTACCTCGTACAGGGACGGAGGTGGTACTGTCTCCGTGAATTGTTGTCAGTATAAGGACATCCCTCTTGTCCTTATATTTGACCAACAACATATTTTCGGTGCATATTCCCCTGCTTTCACCCCTTCTCATTACTTGGGCAATGTGCGTTTTTGGGAGGCCTCTTTGGTTCTTGCGCACAGTACCGCAAGCTGCTGTACCTCTTGAACCAAGGGCCTTAAACAGGGGGATGCTAGTGTAAAAGTTATCCACATAGAGGTGATAACCTTTAATCAGGAAGGGGTGCACTAAATCCCAGACAATTTTTCCACTAACACCTACGAGGGAGGGGGGGCATTCTGGCGGTTCAATTCTTGAATCCTTCCCTTCATATACCCTAAACCTGTGAGTGTACCCTGAGGTGCTTTCACACAGCTTATACATTTTTATGCCATACCTTGCCCTCTTACTGGGAAGGTACTGGCGGAATTTAACCCTTCCTTTAAAATGTATAAGGGACTCGTCTATGCAAATGAATTTATCTGGGATGTACATCTCTTCAAATTTGGCACTGAAATGATCAATGACCGGCCTGACTTTGAATAGCCGGTCAAAGGTGGGATCATCTCTGGGTGGGCACTGTGCATTATCGTTGTAATGCAAAAATTTAAGGATCGTCTCAAATCGAGCCCGGGGCATGGCCATACGGTAAAATGGGGTGCTGTACAGAACATCTGTACTCCAATATTGCCTAATTTCTGGCTTTTTTACTATGCCCATATGAAACACCAGACCCCAAAATGTCATCATCTCTACTGCATCTACAGGGGTCCACCTAGCAAATGATGACGTGGGGTTTTGAGCAATAAACTGCTGGGCATATAAATTAGTTTGGTCCACCATTAAATTTATAAAATCATCAGAGAAAAATAATTTTAAAAAGTCAATTTCTCTGAGACCTGTGGAATCAAATTGGATTCCTGGCATGGCCAAAAACTCAGGAACCTGGGGCTCAAAATTTTCTGGTGGTGGGGTCCATACGAGATCAATTATTGGGGGGTGGGTCTCAGCTGCTCTACGGGGGCGTCTTTGAGGGGGTCCCTCATCACCAGAGGAGGAAGAGGAGCTTAAGACGAATCCTTCAAATTCCCCGCTTGCATCACTGGCTGTGTCAGAGTCAGAGGCAAGCATGGCATATGCCTCCTCCGCTGAATACATTCTTCTGGATGACTGGGATGACATTTGGGATGACATTTGGGATGACATTTGGGATGACATTTGGGATGCCATTTTTATTTTTGTGTTACTGGTAGTGAAATGTTTCAACACGTGTATAGTGTAGGGGGGGGTACAAACTTTATTTCAACCCGGGGGGTATGTAGTGTGTAGTGTGTATGTAGTGCAGAAAAAAAAAAAATACTTTATACAAAAAAAAAAAAATTGAAGGGGTTAAAAAAAAAAAAATTGAAGGGGTTAAAAAAAAAAATTGAAGGGGTTAAAAAAAAAAAAAAAAAGGTCCTGCGCCAAAAATTGAGCACAGATGTTGGTCAGTAACGTCCGTCACTGAACAGCGCTCAAAGGCAACAGGAATTTGATAAAAAAAAAAAAAAAATAGATCAACCCTGTGCCGAAAAAGATGATCAGTGATGTACGTCACTGATCAGCGCACAGTGGCCACAGGACACCCACAAAATCACAGTGTGTGTAAAAAAAAAATTAAAAAAAGACCCCACAGCACCCACAAAAAAAAAAAAGGTGATCAGTGATGCGACACTGATTACCAGTGAGGGGCAGCAGGTGCACAACCTTTGGTGCAACTGACAGTGCAACTGGCAGGTATATATAAAAAAAAAAAAAAAACGCTGCACCCCCAAAAAGTTGCTGATCACCTCAGATATAGTGATCAGCACAAAAGGCGGGGGCAGCAGACACAAAATTTAGCACTCTCTATCACTCTCTGTCACTATCTCTCTCTATCTCTCTATCTCTCACTATCTATCACTCTATGACACTGCAGCAGCAGCACTGACAGTTATATATATGAAAAATAACCCCTGCACCCCCAAAAAGTTGCTGGGGGTGCACAAAAGGGGGGCAGCAGACACAAAATATAGCAGTCTCTATCACTCTCTGTCACTATCTCTCTCTATCTCTCACTATCTATCACTCTATGACACTGCAGCAGCAGCACTGACAGGTATATATATATAAAAAAAACCCTGCGCCCCCAAAAAGTTGCTGATCAGTTAATTTATACTGATCAGCACAAAAGGGGGGGGCAGCAGTCAGTTATATAAAAAATATATAGCACAATCTGTCACTATCTCTCTATCTCTCTCTATCTCTCTCTCTCTATCTCTCTCTATCTCTCTATCTATAACTCTATTACACTGCAGCAGCACAAAATATAGCACTCTCTGTCACTAGGCCTCTCTATCTCTCTCTATCTCTCTCTCTCTATCTCTCTATCTAATAACTCGCAGCAGCACAACACAGCACAACACAGCACAGGATGTCACAAGAGGAAGCAAGATCCAGGCAGTGATCAGGTAAGTATTTAGCAAGGTTCTGGTCAGTAAATGGCGACAGCTGGGCACGGTGACCCCCCTCCATGGCTGTGATTGGTCCGTCGGTCCGACGAACCAAACACGGCCTTTGGGGGCGGGTGGGGTGACACCAGTGTCACCCTTACACCCCGCGGTGATTGGTGCTGTACTTTACAGCACCAATCACCTCCGATCCCGTGTCACCGGCGAACGTTATTCGCCGGTGACACAGAAAACGCTGTGAATGGCTGTTCACACTGAACAGCCAATCACAGCGATCGCCGACGGGGGGGCGGCATCGCAGCCCCCCCTGGGCATGCAGGGACATGTCTGCTGTCAGGGACAGCAGACATCGTCCCTCTGTCACTGCGTCTCTAGACTCTCTGAAGTCTCTGAAGTCATGACGTATATATACGTCATGTGTCGGGAAGTACTTCCCGGCCATGACGTATATATACGTCAAATGTCGGGAAGGGGTTAAAGGAAGGGGTATACCATGTGATCAATTTCCCATGATTTATGTATGCAGTCCTAATCAGATAAACCATTTCATTACAGGGTCACATTACTAATGCATAATCCAAATTGGTCACCTGATGCCCAACCTGGTGACCATTCAAAACCAGTGTTCATAACTAAACCAATGTGAGAGCCTTTACTAGGACTGCTATCCCTCCAGGTATTGGTGTACACCACACAATATTACCCGAGTGATCCATTATAACTGGAGTTCAATGAACAGGCTCCTCCCACAACAAGAGTGCTTTTTTTACAGTACATCTTAGTTCAATGAATAGGCCCCTCCCACAACAAGTGCTGTTTTACAGTACATCTTACATCGGTCTCTGCTCCCCTGATCATATTTTTCATTTTTTTTCTATAAATTGTATAGCCAGAAAAAAACATTGGGAAAAACATCACTTTTCCGCACTCAATGTTTCTTTGGCGCTAATTGAATACTGCCCATAGTCTCTTTGCTATTACACAGTGTATTTTTTATCACAGGTTTGTTCCAAATTATAGTGTTTTTTGTAACACCCTGCCTCTTTCAATACCCCTGCAGTTCCTATTCTCTTCCTGGGATGTCGTTCTCTGCTGTGGTGCTTCTAGCACAGGTCTGGTCTGCATATCAGTGCTGAAATACAGACCACACTGTGGTAGAAGCATCGCAGCAGAGCGGGGCACCCCAGGCAGGGAAGAGGAACTGCACAGGTTTTGGATGTATGATTTTGATACAAGAAAGTATTAATAATGTTTCCATGTGATAAACACATTTGGGGTCCAATTCAGACCAGCTGGTATCGCTCCGAATTCGTCCGCATCCCCGATAGTGGGGGTTGGCACATACACCAATATGCACATGTGCATACCCTGGGAGCGAATGGCTTTGGCGAGTTTTATGCATATGCAGCCTGGCTTAGAGTTCTGAATCAGGCCCTTTATGCTATTAGTAGGTTGCCTGGTGTCCACTATAGATCACTATAGGTGCAAACCTTCCCAAGAAATCAGTCTTATGTGATCTTTCTGCTTTATATCGTTTCATTTTTAATGTATACAGAAATGGAGGCAGACATTAATTTCCTATACTATTTACTTGTAGGCAGTAGCTCCCCCAACAGGATATGTGCGGCACAGTTTGTTAAATGAATATTCGCGTACTACAATTCTATTCTAGTGTCCTACTGCAATTATATGCTTGTATTTTGTGTATAGGTTTGAACTACATGCTAATTAATTGTTCCCTGTAACCCTAGCTTGTGCTTTATGAGGCACTTGGGAAATGCAAAACTTTGCTCGAGAGCTGAGCTTAAAATAGATCTCATTCAGCTGCAGTGTTAGTAAGCCCTCTACTCTGTGACTGTGATATGCATATCCTCTATATGTCATTATTTTATTATGCTCACACATTGGACATTATTAGAGGCTTGTTGACTGTTGATAAAGTTTTCCTCCTGAAATTGTTTTTAGTACAAATGTTTTGGTATACTGTAGATATTTCATATTATTGTATTCTATGCTTGAGTTATTTCTGCTATAGCATGAATTATTTTTACTTTATATAGCCACTAAAAGTGTTTTGATGTGGTCTATAATTTTCCCATCTTGTCTATCTTTTAGTCAAATACATATTTGTGTCTAATGTCTGTATATTTATTATTGCGCTATTATTAAATCTGTGGAATTTTTGTATTTTGGTATTTATATATATATATATTATACCCCTTTCACACTTATCCCGGGTTTTTGCACATGAACGCGCATCAACCCGGGATTTAGCTCCGTGTGAAAGGGTCTAGGACGAATATCCCGTGTTCAGCATTCCGGGATCTCTACCCAGGTCCTGACCTGGGTAGAACCCAGAATCGTCACGGGATGCGGTCAGTGAGAACGGGTATTCCGGGTCAGCGTGACCCAGATATCGGTAACTGCAGTGAAAATGCCTCCCAGCGCCACCCCGGCCAAGCCTCCACATGACGCCACCCGCTCGACTTCATTCCGGGTCGGGTGGCCAGTGTGAAAGGGTACATTCCCGGGTAGTGTCCCGGGAAGCATCCGGGAACACATTCCCGGGTATGACCTGGGTGTGCGAATGTGAAAGGGGTATTAGTTACAATTCTACCAGTTAATAAAATATTCATTCGTGCTTTTATTAAACAAGTAAAGTTTTATCGAGAACCCTTCTCAAGAATGATAGAATGATGTGTGTGTTGTGGTTATGTTGGATAAGCATTTCATAGAATTTATTTCTATTTTTTACTTAAAACCAAAACTATGTCCACATTTCATTCCTTATCTGGTTTTATCATCAAAATTCATTTCTCAGGATTCTCGACATTCGTCTTGGCATCTTCTGTCTAAACTAACACCACAGAAGCCACCACATTAATCTGCCATGGCAACTTCATCCTATATCTATTGATTGCCATCCCTTAGTGGGGCTCATGACGTTTAAAGTTCAGATTTCAGAGTCAAATTAAGTGCGGCATTATAAAATAGTTATTATACTAGTCCAGATACCACAGGAAGAAGTATCTATGGAAAAAGTACGAAGTTGTTGTAAATGCCTATGAACTGGTAGTGGGACTTGATTATGATCTGAGTTTATGGAGTTAATTATACATCGCTTGCCAATTGCTTAAGAGGACGGTGCTTCTCTATCTTGTAGCACTAGAATCTCAGAGTTTAATAGTTGTATCCATGGTAACAGGAATGCCCCATATGGTTTTCAAATTGGAATCTGACTCAATGGTCATTGAATATTGATGCTATGCTTTCCATTATAAATGTTCTTTATCAAATACAATTCTGGCAGTATGTTAAACATATGGGTATTGCACTCCGCCATAAGTAACGGATCTCTTCATTGCCATGTTGTTGTCATTGTCTATAATTACTTTAACAGTATTGGTAAAACTGATGTGTGTGTTTTTTTGTGTCTATTCTAGGGTCCAATCATTGTGGAAGGTATATTTTAAATTTTTAAGGACAACATTTTTATTTGTGGTGTATTGTTGCTACAGTAGCCGAATAAAAATAAAATGTTCCCTCCTCACTCGTTCAGGATGCTAGAGTGCACATTAGTTGTAATGCTTCATACTGTATATGAAAAAACAAATATAGTTTAATATTAGTTGTCCTCTAGGGGGTGCTATCATTAGACTTCAGCATTTAATTAGTTGTATTGCGAAACTGGAATGCTAAAATGAAAGCTGTTGGCCTCCTATTTGTTTCCCAGTCTCCTCCTCACCTGACGGGGACTTGCAATGCCGAGCTGTAAAAAAGCAGCTGATCCTGTTCTTTATGTACAGAACATTCATTAACAATGGATTTGTTTTGGGTACTCTTTACCTAGAAGGGCGCCCGTCGCGGGCATCGCGGGTACATTTATGTATGGCCGCGACGCGACCGACGCGATGCCCGCGATTTCCCATTGAAACCAATGTTAAACTTTGAAATCGTGTCGGTCGCGTCGCGGCCGTCCATAAATGTACCCGCGATGCCCGCGACGCGATGCTCCCGATTTCCCATAGGAATCAATGTTAAAAGGCGCGATGGACCCGATTTTACTGTTAAATGCCTCAATCCACCCGATTTGGCCATAGGAATCAATGTTAAATGGGCCACAGAGCCCATTAACCCTTAAATGTCCCCCCAAATTTTTAACGCCACCCCACGATCCACGCCAACCCGAAGCGTGGCGAGCGCAGCGAGCCCGCGAGGGGCGGCGGTACGCGTCCTCCGACCTTTTCATGCCCTACTATCCACTAGGGCGTGGTGTGAGAATATAATAGTGTGGCGAGCGCAGCGAGCCACCGAGCCCGAAGCGTGGCGAGCGGACGCGGATACCTTCACAGGTAGACGCGTCCCCTCGCGGGCTTCACAGGTGTCCGTGGCGAGGTGGACACCTGTGAAGCCCGCGAGGGGACGCGTCTACCTGTGAAGGTATCCGCGTCCCCTCGCGGGGCTCGCTGCGCTCGCCACGCTTCGGGCTCGGTGGCTCGCTGCGCTCGCCACACTATTATATTCTCACACCATGCCCTAGTGGATAGTAGGGCATGAAAAGGTCGGAGGACGCGTACCGCCGCCCCTCGCGGGCTCGCTGCGCTCGCCACGCTTCGGGTTCGCGTGGATCGTGGGGTGGCGTTAAACATTTGGGGGGACATTCAAGGGTTAATTTGGCCTATTTGGCGAGCGCAGCGAGCCCGCGAGGGGCGGCGGTACGCGTCCTCCGACCTTTTCATGCCCTACTATCCACTAGGGCGTGGTGTGAGAATATAATAGTGTGGCGAGCACAGCGAGCCACCGAGCCCGAAGCGTGGCGAGCGCAGCGAGCCCCGTGAGGGGACGCGGATACCTTCACAGGTAGACGCGTCCCCTCGCGGGCTTCACAGGTGTCCGTGGCGAGGTGGACACCTGTGAAGCCCGCGAGGGGACGCGTCTACCTGTGAAGGTATCCGCGTCCCCTCGCGGGGCTCGCTGCGCTCGCCACGCTTCGGGCTCGGTGGCTCGCTGCGCTCGCCACACTATTATATTCTCACACCACGCCCTAGTGGATAGTAGGGCATGAAAAGGTCGGAGGACGCGTACCGCCGCCCCTCGCGGGCTCGCTGCGCTCGCCACGCTTCGGGTTCGCGTGGATCGTGGGGTGGCGTTAAACATTTGGGGGGACATTCAAGGGTTAATTTGGCCTATTTGGCCCCAAATCGGGTCCATTGAGGCATTTAACAGTAAAATCGCGGTCAATCAGCCGTTTTAACATTGTTCCCTATGGGAAAATCGCGGTCATCGCGGCCATCCCGATTTACCCGCGATCACCGCGATTTTTACCCACGACGCCCGCGATTTCAATCGCTGGCGCCGTTCTAGGTAAAGAGTACCTTGTTTTGTTATGATTTGTTTATTTTCTGAAGTTATTGGTGATCAGACAAGTGAAGTCTGTTGCAGCGTGCAATGACCAGTGGAAATCTAGGGGTTCTACCCAATCAAAGTAAAATGTGATTTTACTCTATCCCTATTGATCATCTATTCAAGTGCTTCCCAACCTAGGGTAGCTGTACCCCTGGGAGGTACACTGCAAACTGGTTGGGGGTACTTACAAATAATATTGGTAATGGCGGAAAAAGAGGAAGAAGTCTCCCGTTGCCGTGGAACTGAACCACGTTGCGTCACTTTCGGTCCCATCTGCAGTGTCCTCAGTGTCTCTATGTGCTTTGTCCGAGCAGCAATCCACTTGGAGCAGTCCGCGCTGCCCTCAGACGTCAGCGATCATCTGCCCCGCGGCAGGCGTTAGCGGGAACCACTGAGGCAGTTCTAATGTCACTCTAAACAGAGATTATCCTAACATTGATAGCTGCAGTCCCTCTAGAAAATATCTAGTGATGGGGTGTTGCATGATATGTCATTTGACATTGAACATGTCGATTTTAATCATGTAGACTGTAATGAAATGTCAACATGGTAGAATGGCAAGCTCTTGTCCCCGGCGAACCAGCGGGGACTTACCTGTGCCATCATCCAGGTCCCCATGGTCTTGTGAGTGACTTCTGGTAGAGCAGTCTGATGAAAGGGTGTCCTGCTGAGTATACCTGCCCTTACCCTTCATCTAGTGCCTAGTGTATGTGTTCAGAATGAACTGGTTCACATCATTCCCATAATCTCTCTGTTGGGTCACAGAGTTTACCAGATATACTGTTAAGTTTCCTCTGAGAGAGATCCAGGTGGGGATGTCTACGTGGGTGGTGCAGGCGGTTTGGCGACACTAATTGTTTCATTGTGGCCCCACTTCCAGGTGTACGAGACCACAATATACGGCTCACAATATACCCCAGTGAGGGCAGCTGGGATGGTGAACTGCTTTCCTGAATGTCAGGGAGAGCTCCCCAAAATTTGGGTACATGATGAACATTCTGCAAGCGTTAGCAAGTACGCAGTTGCCATTTAGGGGGGTAAATAGCGGCAACTCCCTATTCAATGCTGTCATTAGCTACAGCATTGAAGAGGGATCACGGCAGAACGGGCCCGACTTTAGAAGCTGTCGGCCCGTTGTGCCAATAAGGGCCGTGGTTTGTCGCGATCCTGGCCGCAGATCGCCTATCCACGGCCGGTATTGCAGCCACACCCCCTTTGCGCCGATCGGCAGACGTTACATTGAATCCTGCCTGTCGTTCAGCTGTCGAGCTACCGCAAATGGGCCAGGATCACGGCTGTTGGCAGGGATCGACAGCCGTGATCTTAGATTGCATACTCCCCTTAAGGTGCCCATACACGTTACAATTATTGTATCCAATATTGGATACAATATTGCATCTCATCGCATCTCCGTTTAAAACTTGAAAACAAGGTTTTATATATACTTCAGTTATTGTACCAGAATCAGATTCTTTTATGCAGATTCCAAATCCTAATCATTGTTCTTGCTGATGATTACATCTCGTTAGCCTGATTGCTGCAGACAAAAGCTACAACTGCAGAATGGAATGAAATCCTTGCGGTGTGTGTGTGTGTGTGTGTGTGTGTGTGTGTGTGTGTGTGTGAGTGTGTGTGAAGTCTTCTGCACTCGGAGGACAGCCCTGTATCTGTAGCCACAAGAATGCAAGAATGAAACCGATTCAGAAACGTAACTGCATACTGGTATTACTTATGGAATATTCCTCCCTGACATGCGTGAGATTCACATGTGAAAAAATGTGAATTCTCTACTCTGATTTCAACTCTGACACCAAAGGATTTTGTCGGGAGGAACTGAATTATTATCCCTCCAAGTCTTCTAGATTAAGCCTGGTCATAATGTATTTTTCAGAGTGAAAATTGGATACATTAGGCTTAGAATGTAGAGAATTTGGGAAGATTTATCAAACATTGGCTCCTGACGACCATGCTAGAGGCTGTGTTTGAATAATAACCGATAGAAGCTGGTTGGTACTTAATCTCTCTCCTATCTTTGATAAATCTCCCCCTCAACGTGTAGCAGAGGGCAGTACACCCCTATGGTATTCTGGCAACAGTCACCTACAGTATTCTTAGTAACCTGTGTGCTGATTTTCACAGAATATTTTGGACGTTGTAGATTAAGTAAATTTTGCCTTGGACTATTGTCCCAAAACCATTTAATAAACACCATTCAAGAACATAAAACATCCTAACTGTGAACTGCATTGGAATATATCGAAATAAAGGATGAATGCGGACACTGTACTTATAAACCTTTTTTATATGCACCGCTACATACCTGGCGTGGGTGACCCATCCGCTCTGCTAACATTGGGAAAAAGCATCTAATACCCCGTTCTCACTGCCGGGTAAAATCTGTGTTTTTCAGACTGGCAGTCTGACACCGTATTATTCGCATTGCTATGTGAAAAAGACCCACAAGCAGACTCTGCTGATTAAAATGATTGTGTAGGGCTGCAGCTGTACCTACATAAGTAATGATAGGTTAAAGTGTTTTTCCCGGAGAACAGTGTAACGTAGCATTTCATATGCAGATAAGGCTGCAGTCACACAGAATATTGGCATGCTGCATATCATTTTAATCGGCAGAAGGTGCGGGTGAATCTTATTCACATACCAATATGAATAAGATTATTTTCATGGAAAATGCACAAGAAGATGCCAGACGTTAGTAAACATGCTCACGGCTAGAATGGTTGTTTTAATGTGACCGCAGCAAGGACATATGTAGCTTGCACATTAACTCTGATCAGTTGCTATGGGTTACTCTCATTTTTGTAATTTGTTCCAAGTTAGTGAATAAACCCCACGTTACAAGACTGCAAAAATTCATATAGTCCTTTATCAGCAAATAGTTGTCAGTGCGGCAGGCTCCCTGTCACATGAGTGTTTCCAGGGTATAGATAATTGCAGGCATTAGCACAGCCGAGTGACAGGTATTCCACACAGCGCACACACACACACACACACACTCACTCTGCTGTTTTGTTGGTAACGTTAACAGCCTTGTCCAAGAACTGTAAACCATTAGCAATACACCTATTGGACAGCTGCTTGGGTTTTTAGTCATTTGGACAAATGACTCTCTTTATCCTCTGGCAATCTTACCTCATGAGATTATTTAGCATTCTCCTCACAAGGAAACGCTCAGGGACCATGTCTAGTGTTCCTTCTAGGAACTGAAATGGGCAGGGCGCTGCTGCATAGGGGCAGCATAAGGGAGGCGGACCGGCAGCTGATGTCACTGTTGTGGGTGGTGCAGGGCCGCCGACGTCATGAAAGGGGCGTGCCCGGACTGCGCCGTCACTAAAGGGTGCGGGCCCTGCCACCGCCGTCACTAAAGAGGGCGGCCCGGTCGCCACCGGCATGAAAGGGGAAGACACTGCGCTGCCGGGGAAGCACCGGGCATCGATATCTATTGCGGCGATGGGCTTCCCCATGCACACTGGTGGGGACAGGCAGCAGGCTCTTTTAGCGGGGCCGTGCTAGAGGGGCAGGGTGCATTTTGCCCTTTATAAATCGGGCAGGGCGCAGCGCCCAGCTAAAACAGCCTAGTAAGAACACTACATGTCTCTGTGTAATGACCATGTATCCCACATTGACTATTGCAATAGTTTCCTAACTGGTCTTCCCAAGAACAGACTCTCGCCACTGCAATCCATTTTAAATGCCGCTGCTAGGCTGATCTTCCTGGCTAGAAGCTCATTGTCTGCTGATCCGCTCTGCCAGTCCCTCCGTTGGTTGCCTGTATTTTACTGTATTCAATATAAAATACTACTACTCACATTTAAAGCTATTAACCATACTGCACCAGCATATATCTCTTCACTTATCACAAAGTATCTCCCATCTCGACCACTCCGCTCTGCACAAGATCTGCGTCTCTCTTCTGCACGGATCACCTGCTCCCATTCACTATTACAGGACTTTCATCAGGCTGCTCCCATCCTATGGAATGCCCTTCCACGCACAATACTAGCCTCAAAAACTTTCAAGTGTTCCCTGAAAGCAGGGCCCTCCTACCTCCTGTTGTTACCCAGTTTGTTCTATCACTGTCTACCATTGTAAAGCGCAAAGGAATCTGCTGAGCTACAGTATATAAGAAACTGTAAATAAATAAATGTAGAACCCGAGAGTTACTATGTTTAGATTCTTGCAAAAATTATTTGTACAATCTGTGATGTCATCTCATACAGGGCCAGATGTATCACGCTTCAAAGAGTGATAACGTAGAGAGCGATAAACAACCGGCCAATCAGCTCCTACCTGTAATTTTTCAAACCCAGCCTGTAACATGACAGTTAGAAGCCGATTGGTTGTTAATCACTCTCCATTTTTTTCACTTTTTGAAGCTTGATACATCTGGCCCATAATCCTCAGATTCTGATGTCATCTTTTCTGCAATTTATTAGGATAACACATGACTTGTTGGAAATATTTAAACCCCTTTACTGCTAAAATAACTCTGGTTATTGTTGGGTCGACCCGGGTTGCGACTCTGTCTGAAAGGGGCAAGGAAAAACGACCAGGTTGGATCAGACCCCACTTGACTGGCACGAATCACTGTGCTGTATAAATGGTCCTAACCGGCTTATGCCTCATGCCTTCGGATTGGCTGCCTTCTGTAGCGATTGGCGATTACATAATCTCATAACAACTACTGTAAAACCAGATAGACCCAGATCACTGATAACCAGTGGCGGTTTTTACCTATGGGCTGCAGGGCTGCAGACCCCCCCATGTAAAATCCACCACTGTCTCTGCCTAAAGTGAAGCCAAATGCAGTCTGTGAGACTGCTCTGGCTTCAATGTGACTGGCAGTGACTTCCTATTGGAAGTCCGACCTGACAGTCACTATAGAAAGTCCTATTGGGAGGTGTTCCCGCCCTCCGGGATGCCTCTCTGTGCGCAAATGTGGGGTTCTGCGCAATACCGCAGACGATACTGTGCATCCGCCGGACCCTGCAAAGGCAGCTCATGGAGGCTTGGGCCAGCGCATGCACAGTATGTATGAAGTCACTGCTCATGCGCTGGCCCTGATTAGGGGATCGGCAGGTGCAGGGAGCGTGGTGACGGCAGCGGAGGAGGGACCTGAATTGTGGCAGCCACTGCTGATAACGCAAGTCCAATGGGAACAGTTGGACCTGGGAATAACCCGGGTACAGGTGCTGTGGGAAAGGGATCGGGTTTGACCTTGGTTGGACCCGTGTTTAAAATCGCTGTTCAGACCCAGTATATTGATACCGTATATCTCCTCACAGATTCACAACCTGTTTCAGCACTCTGGGCCAAATGCACTAAGCTTCAAAAGTGATAAAATGGAGAGTGATAAACAACAAGCCAATCAGCTCCTGCCTGACATGGCAGGTAGGAGCTGATTGGCTGGCTGTTTATCACTCTCTATTTTATCACTTTAGAAGCGTAGTGCATCTGGCTCTCTGCCTACTACTTTTTTTCCTCAGTGACTTCTAGTATTCTTATAAATTACAATACAGCGTACATTACATTATGGCCCTTTTTCTGGTTCACTCAAAAAAAGGCAAATTCCTTCTCAAATGGACAAAGCCATGTGCACTGCAGGTGGGGCAGATGTAACATGTGCAGAGAGAATTAGATTTGGGTGGGGTGAGATCTATATTGCAGTGTAAGAATAAAGCAGTCAGTATTTTCCCTGCACAGAAACAAAACAACCCAAATCTTGCTCTCTGCACGTGTTACATCTGCCCCCCTGCAGTGCACATGGGTTTTGCCCATTTGAGAAGGAACTTGCCTTTACGAGTGAACCAGAATAAGGGCCACTATGTATATAACCATACAGCAGCAATGATTTTTCTTCTTGTTCTTTTTAACTATTTTGTGTAGAAAAAAAATAATGTACTTCTAAACAACAAAAAGCCTCCTTTATTTATAGAGATGTGTTTTTATGATGTCATTTAGAAAGCTATACCGTGTTATTATATACATGAATGTCACTTTATACTTTGCATGGCATTCCACTTACATCACATCTTAAGTATTGTGTGGTGTTGACACTTATACTGTATGTGTGACTCCTTACGAATATCATTTACTGTACATAATACCTCATAGTTTTGGTTTTACAATTCCCACTTTTAGAAGCTATGTTACTAACCAGCTGCATTTTTTGTCAATCGTGATAACAATACTTCATGTTTTTTTTTAATTCACTTCAATAATGATATAGGTTTATAGGGTGACATTCTATGGATTGAGATAAATGCGCATGTTTTTATATCGCACCACATCACACTTTTGAAAATCGCAAGATTGGCCGTTTTTCCGCATATTTAATGAGATGCGAAAAACGGGCCAAATAGTGCGAATAGGTGCGATTTGGTGCGATTTCTTTAGTCCTGAAAATGTGCGATTTTCAGGTCTGAAAATCGCACGTTTGCAGGAAATTGCAATTTAAAATAAAAAAAAACCAGCGCGGGGTCCCCCGCCAGAGCATAACCAGCCCCGGGCTCATTGAGCCAGTGCTGGTGACCTAAAATCAGGGTCCCCGACAAATAGGGGTCCCCTTGATTTAATGAAACCAGCACCAGGCTCAAGGTCCGGCGCTGGTTCCCGAAATACGGGGGACAAAATGACCAGGGGTCCCCCGTATTTTAACAACCAGCACCATACCCAACCAGCCAGCAGGGTAATGCCACAGCCGGGGGAAACTTATTATATAAGGTCCTGCGGCCAAAGCATTATCCCCCTGGCTGTTCAGCATGGGCAGGGGTCCTGGGGAAGTGGGGACCCCCCCAATGAAGGGGTCCCCCCCCTCCAGGACTTACCAGCCCATGCTGAAAGTCCGGGGCTGTCCCCGATGCCCCTGGGCGGTGGGCATCGGGCTGATGCAAAGTGTAAAAAAAAGATTAAAAACTATTGTTTTCTACTGTAGAACTATGAGTCCCAGCAAGCCTACCCCGCATGCTGGGACTTGGAGAACCACAAGTCCCAGCATAAGGGGCATTAAAGGGCCCGCTGGCACTTGTAGTTCTACAGTACAAAAAAATAGTTAAATAAAACACACTGACACCCTGAAAAATAAAAGTTTAATACACACATAACACACACACTGATACTTACCTACCTTGAGCCCGTAGGTCGGTCCCTGGATCCGGGGTCCGGGGCTCCTGGACAGAAGAGTCCGGTTCCGGGGCCTTGGTCCTGGTTCCGGGGCTGGTCCGGGGTCCTGGGCTCCAGGGCTGATGTCTCCGGGGTCCAGGATCCGAAGTAGTCCAAAAGGGGTTCCTAAGGAAGGAAATCCTACTCACCTGGTCCCCGGCGACGACCTTGGCATCCTCTCCGGCAGACGCGCTGCTCCCGGCTGGTACCCGCTCACGTACTGGAGAGGTGCAGAGATGTTCATCTTCCGCGCCTTTCCTCCGAATGATTCTATTGGCCGCCTAGCGGCCAATCAGGAGCCAACTTTCTCGGCTCCTGATTGGCCGCTAGGCGGCCAATAGAATCATTCGGAGGAAAGGCGCGGAAGATGAACATCTCTGCGCCTCTCCAGTCCGTGAGCGGGTACCAGCCGGGAGCAGCGCGTCTGCCGGAGAGGATGCCGAGGTCGTCGCCGGGGACCAGGTGAGTAGGATTTCCTTCCTTAGGAACCCCTTTTGGACTACTTCGGATCCTGGACCCCGGAGACATCAGCCCTGGAGCCCCGGAACCGGACTCTTCTGTCCAGGAGCCCCGGACCCCGGATCCAGGGACCGACCTACGGGCTCAAGGTAGGTAAGTATCAGTGTGTGTGTAATGTGTGTATTAAACTTTAATTTTTCAGGGTGTCAGTGTGTTTTATTTAACTTTTTTTTGTACTGTAGAACTACAAGTGCCAGCGGGCCCTTTAATGCCCCGCATGCTGGGACTTGTGGTTCTCCAAGTCCCAGCATGCAGGGTAGGCTTGCTGGGACTCATAGTTCTACAGTAGAAAACAATAGTTTTTAATCTTTTTTTTACACTTTGCATCAGCCCGATGCCCACCGCCCAGGGGCATCGGGGACAGCCCCGGACTTTCAGCATGGGCTGGTAAGTCCTGGAGAGGGGGGACCCCTTCATTGGGGGGGTCCCCACTTCCCCAGGACCTCTGCCCATGCTGACCAGCCAGGGGGATAATGCTTTGGCCGTGGGACCTTATATAATAAGTGTCCCCCGGCTGTGGCTTACCCTGCTGGCTGGTTGGGTCTGGTGCTGGTTCTTAAAATACGGGGGACCCCTAGTCATTTTGTCCCCCGTATTTCGGGAACCAGCGCCGGACCTTGAGCCTGGTGCTGGTTTCATTAAATCAAGGGGACCCCTATTTGTCGAGGACCCTGATTTTATGTCACCAGCACCGGCTCAATGAGCCCGGGGCTGGTTATGCTCTGGCGGGGGACCCCGCGCTGGTTTTTTTTTTTATTTTAACTGTTTAAACTTTTTTTTACACCAGAACCCTGCACAGATCATTGCGATCTGTGCAGGGTTCTGGCTAATTCGCCCATCAGAACCTAGTCTGATTTTTGGGCGAATTATAGACACAGTTTATACAAATCGCATACCATTAAATATGCGATTTGTATACTTTTTAATGTGAAAACATCTGGATGTGATGTGCTGCGAAAAGCAGCCATCGCATTTCCAGTGTGTCCAACTTGTTGGCCAAAATCGCACTTTTTTCACACTTTCGCACCTCATTAAATATGCGAAAATGGAAAAAATGCGATTTCGGCCGTTTTTACGAAATAAATCGCTAAAGTCAGATTATCTCACTCCATAGAATGTCACCCATAGTGTTCATTCTAGCACCCGCTATCTTTGAAAACCCATGCAGTTCCTCTTCCCTGCCTGGGGTGTCGCTGTCTGCTGTAGTGCTTCTAGCACAGTGTGGTCTGTATATTAGCACTGATATGCAAACCAGATTTGTGCTAAAAACACCACAGCAGACAGCGACACCCCAGGCAGGGAAGAGAAACTGCATGGGTTTTCAAAGTTGGCGGGTGCTAGAAAGAACACTAGGTTTACTTAATATTTATGCAGGCCTTATATGAGCATTTACGACCATGTGACGTGCCAGCACACGTGTTTGTCGTGCCGCAGTTGGTTTATGGTTTTCCTTTTGCCCTTCACTTTATGGGTTTAATTGAAAAAGTTGGAGCAAGTTTTTGAATGGGCCACTAAACAAATGATTTGTCACTTCCAGCGGTGGGTCAAGTAATCATGTAATTTGATGTGGGAACGATCCTGGGTGGTGTCTGTGCTTTCCTGTGTGCTGTACATGCGCCTTACAACATCCTTAAGATTTCATCTTTTGTCTTGCAGTGTGGGAACTTCGCTGTTCTGGTGGATCTTCATGTGTTGCCTCAAGGCACCAGTAAAGACACCAGCTGGTTTTCTGACCATGAGAAGGAGGTACAACAAAAACCATTTCTACTTCAAAAGCCCGTAGCTGCAGGGAAGAAATAGGACTGGCCCTGATCTGCTCAGATCTTATTTTCATTGTTATGCTGAGACTACTGTGAATTATAACTAACCTTTAACAGCTCCTAGGGGACTATTAGACATGTGTTTGGTTTCCCTTATTTAATGACTTTTTTTTTTTTAACCTTCCTATTCTGGCCTTTCCCATATTAAATATTTTCCTGTCTGAATTATACGTTAAGGTTATGCTGGATTGTTTAATGTAGAATGACATAATTAAAAAAAAAAAAAAAAAAAAAAGTTTTTTTTTTTTTTAAATAGTTCTCTCAGTAATATGCAGTAGTATCAACTCAATTTTAAATACAGGCCTTTTTTTTGGTGGTACTAATTACGGTTCTAGGTAGAAATGGTGAATTCTAGTCAATGAGATGTTGAACCATTTGAGTGCCAAGATCTCTGAGAGATGTGCAAAATATTTGCTTAAAATGCCTGCGTCTCTCACATTTGTTATATAAATTCAAACAAAAAAAGTTGTGTAAAAAAGATTGTATTTCCTATATAAGGTAAGCATTACAGGTCATTATGATAAATAGTAATGTTTGCTTGGCGATTTTCACACCTATTTTTTGACAAGTTCACTTGGCACTTAAAGGGCTTAAGTAGAGTTTTAAAATGGAGAAATGTGTGCATACTCTTATCCAATTAGCTGCAGTTATTTACAGTGGCTAATTGACCCATCTGGAGCTTCAGTAATTAGCCTAGATGATGGCACTTCTCATTGATTTGGTTATATCCCCAAGAAGTCCGTGATTTTTTTGCAGATCTTTTGTGTTTTTGCGCACAAAAATGTTTCGGGGTTAATTGGAGGGATACAGTCTTTAGGTCACCAGCAAATTGTGAAGGTGCCCATACATGTTGCGATAAGCAGCATGCAATGCGACGCGATGCTCGTTCCTGTGGGCATCGCATTGCACAATACAAGAAGTATGTGCTGCACATACTTTTTGTACTGCCCGCAGATCGCATCGAATGCAAAACGAACGCATGCGATCCGCACGATAACGCGTCGCATTGCACGCTGCTTATCGCAACAAGTATGGGCACCTTGAGACAGTCATTAGGTCGACAGGGGTTTTTCACAGTTTTTTCAGCCGACATGTGCCGACAGGCGGTATTTTATGCCCTACCATTCACTAGGGCAGTGATTTTCAACCTTTTTACCTTGCGGCACACTAAATACGATTTTAAAATTGCCAAGGCACACCATGAGATCCCCACAGGGCAAAACACATTGGCCCCCACAGGAAAAAAACAAAGCTATTGGCCCCCATATAAAAAACACACACTGGTAACAAAATAAAATATACTGGCCCTTTACATGAAAAGAAGAGACCAGTAAATAACAGTTGAACTGGTGATTGCTGTAAACTGGTTTGGGCATCTCTAGATCTGGGGGCACACTTGAGAACAACTGAAGGCACACTAGTGTGCCACGGCACAGTGGTTGAAAAACACTGCACTAGGGTGTGGTGGGAGAATAAAATAGTGTGCCGAGCACAAAGCATGGCGAGCACAGCGAGCTATGCGTGGGGACACGGTGCATTTTAACCTGTGTCCATGTAGACATTCGGGTAAAAAAAACCAGTGAAAAACCCCATGTCGACCTAATGACCCTGTCGATCTAACCCAGGTCGACCTAGACTCCTATCGACCTTCCTGCATGTTGACCTAGACACATGGCGACCTAAATGCATGTTGACCTAATGGTGTCGACCTAATGACTGTCTAACAACTTGCTGGTGACCAACTGATCCACACCCTAATTGGATACCCCAGTTGTGCAAGCACTTTACCTGGTATTTAATGTATGTCTCTCTAAATGAAATCCATTGCAGCATGCCCCACTGTCCATGTACAAAGCACCATATGGACTAGATGAACAACACAGCTTCATTGTTGGTGATAGTCGTGTACATGTGTCATTTTTGTGCTTGTGCACTGTGAAAAACTCTGTCTCTGGTGTGTAGGGGTATATTCAGCTTTGTGCCTAGATTGGCCTCTGCTAATTATGTATTTGACGACCTACAAGTTGCAGCTGCGGATCCCAAACGACTGGAGCATTTCAGTATTACTCCGGAGATGAGACAGCTGTTATGAGCCACAGCTGTCCCTGCAAGCTCTCTTGCTGCTACTGTCGCAGCTAATCTGTAGCGGTAAAGCTGCCCATACACGCTGCTTTGTGAGCGTGCTTTCCGTGCTGTACTAGCACAGATCACATTGCATTGCATGTGCATCCGTTGTGCATGCAATGCGATGCGATGCAATTTGATGAAACCTAAGTACAAAAAGTATGCAAGCATACACATACTTTTTGTACTGTGCGATGAGGTGCCGCGGGAGCGCGCACCTCAAAGCACACATCGGGTCAGCACTCATAGCAGTGTGTATGGGCTGCTTTTAAGCTTACTTCGACTTGTAAAATGCATTTTGTGCATGCGCACAGAGAGGGGCGGAGTTATCCAAATGGAACCTTCTCCGCAGCCCAGACCTTCTTGCCATGGGAGCAGGGCTCCTGGAACTCATGCCATCTAAAGATAGTGTCCGCTCCTGCAATCGAATGCCAAAACGCTTCGTTTTTGTGGTTCGCTGAATGTAGGTCCCCATACTAATTTATTGGGGCAGTGTTTCACTTTGGGACAGCAATGAGTACTACATATCAATATATCTTCTCACCAGCAGGGGCAGTGTTTCACATTGGGACGGCAATGAGTACTACGTATCGTAATATCTTCTCACCAGCAGGACCCTCTTCCCTCATGTGCGTTTCCAACTTTTACTTAAACTATCTTCCACTCTATACTTCCTTCCACAGCATGGAATCCTTCAATTTTCTGCCACCACCCTAATACTTTTCACAGTGTTATTTGCTGATACGGCTATAGTATGTTAATATACCCTGTACTTGTCCTATATTGGGCCAGATGCACTAAGCTTCAAAAGTGATAAAATGGAGAGTCATAAACAGCCAGACAATCAGCTCCTACCTGCCATGTCACAGGCTGGGAATGTCAGACAGGAGCTGATTGGCTGGCTGTTTATCACTCTCCATTTTATCACTTTTGAAAGTACATCCGGCACATTGTCTTTAACTGTCTGTGTTCTTCTTTTGCCATATTTGTTTATTTGCTCTGTGATTGGGCGCTGCAGACCATTTGTGTCGCCATATGAATATAATAATGAAACCTACCTGTAATATCGCTATACAACCATTGCAACATTGATAAGTTTGTTGCCCCATAGCTAGCAAAATAGAAGTAATGAAAAGGCAAATGCGAAAAGTCTTTTGATGCTTCTGAACTAGATGTAGAGGCATTTAATAAGCAAAATACCAGCGCGTTTCTTGTGTGTGCAAACGAAAACGTCAACTCCGCACATTTGTGCAAGGCAGCCAATAACTACTGTTTTGATGAGCCCAGAAAAAAATTAAGAGCTCTTTAACCCAACTTTGTATAAACCTCCTGATGAATGCAATTATTTAAACCTCCTGGTGAATGCAATTAAGATCACAGTATTCGTTGCTGCCTGGGGCATCGGCAGATGTAGAGAACTGTGCACAAGAAGCGGACACTGGGATTTGTAATGAGGGTCAGAGTATCCCAATAGTTATATAGAAAGTGCACATTTTGTGCTATGGATGCCAGTTCGCTGCGTTGCCTAAAGCAGTATGCTCCGACACTGTACTAATGCAAGGACTTACTCCATAATCCATTCTAACCTGTCAATTTACCGAGGATAAGACAAGACTCTCTGGGTTGAAGGCTAATTAACTGCTTTACACAGGTGCTCAATTATTTGCCAGCAATTTGTCCTGTTTTGTTGGCTCTGTCTCAGTGAATTAGGATTGATGTCTTGAGGAAACTTCGTTTTCATGAGAACTATTTTTAGTTGAACGTGCTCCTGTCTTAGGCTATAATGATGCGCATGGGCTTCATGCTCTGTGCTTTATATCAATGGCTTTCGCAAACTGCATTTTTAGTTGTGGTGTTACATTTATTTATTTATTTACAGTTTCTTATATAGCGCAGCAGATTACGCTGCGCTTTACAATAGTAGACAGTGATAAAACAAACTGGGTAACAACAGACAGACTTGGAGGTAGGAGGGCACTGCTGCAAGCTTACAATAGTTACATGAAGCCAGACTGTCAGTGGCAGATTGTACATCCAATACTTTTACCCAGAAGCACTAGCTCAGGTAGACAAAACAGGCAGACTCTTGCTTTGAGAGTAAGCGGACTGGTGCTATGGAGTATGTTTGCGATCTATTAATAAACTAGCATATTAAACTCATTCGTCAGATCGATGGCATCTGCACTTTCCTGCACTCCCTTCACTTCATTCCAAGAAGCGGAAGCCACCTCCCACTGCACACATTTGGGACAGACCATTGGTGATTATTATAGGGATGTCCATTGACCATTGATGGTTCAAAATCATCGATGGTTTATGGCCGATGTTGAAACCTTTTGCCATCGATGGGGGAGAACCAGATGGGTTCCCTACATAGATGGCATAGTAGAAACGATGTTTCTTTTTTTTTTATTCTTCAAGGTGCTGGGACACTGTGCATAGCTCCGCCCCTTGACACCTGGAAGCCCCGCCCCCACATTTTGATTGGTCCTCCGGCCATTCAGTCAAAGGTGAAGGATAATCATCGATAGCTAAAACTATCGATGATTATCCATCACCTAGTTTCTGACTATCCATGGCTGGGTGCAGAATCATCATCGATGGCAACCATTGATGGCGACTGCTCCGATGGCCATCCCTAGATTATTATAGATTGCCATTATTTGTTTCTATTTTTAATCCACGTCTGAGAAACCTAATGAGATTTTCTACATTACTGAGCGGGTCCAAAATAATGTGAATTATGTTATATACTAGACTAGTTTGGTACTGATCAGACGTTTGCTCCAGACAGTTCTATATGAATGCAGCCCTGTATATTCCCTTCCCATCATTACCAGTTATCTGTGTATAATGCATCTGGTTTACTTATCCTACCCCTAAATCTACTGCTTTATTGCATTATATTTAACTTTGCATAAAAAGTATCGGATGTGCTAAGTCTTACTAAGGAGAGAGAGAGAAGGTACCAACCAAACCGTTCCTGCTGTACATATTAGGTCAATATCGGCCCACTTTTCCGGTATCAGAAACGTAAATACGTGAATATTTCCTAATATGTATGCATGGTTGCTTGCTTCTGTGGGTCGAAATCTTCCTCTTTCAGTTGGCCCTGCTGCATGGCCAACCGGCATATATCACATGCGGACCGATGCAGTGAAATGAGGGACGGAACGAGAGGTTGTTCATTACTTCCACTAGTGTCTATGGCTATTCTCCACTGGTCTAGGCTGAAGGGAATTTGGCATGACCATCTTTTGACTATCTAAGGCTGCGTACACAATAGAACCATCTGTACCCAGATAATATGACATATCTTATCCATGGTACATGTCAGAATGATCCCTTTTTCTGTCCCTCATTACCCCTTAGGGCACCGCATGCTATATAGTCTGCTTGGCAATGTAGCATGGCTGTTCGGAAGAGATCGCATGTGACCATGCGGATTGGGCTACTCACTGAATGATCCAGCCGATATACAGTATGAGCCCTATTCTGCGGAAGACAACATATCGGGCCAAAATCGCTATAGTTTGCACCTGGCCAGCTGTTCTTTTTCAGAGGGGGTTGGCTGTTACCTCTCCTCTCTTCATGTTAACTCTGTTCAAGGCTTAGTACATCTTTCTCATATGAGAAAATATTTTGTGATTTGACGTGTGTATTATCCAATTAATGTAACGTGCGCATTGTATTTTTAGTTTTTTTGTTTTTTTTTAGTTTTAGAAACATTTCGGATTTGTATGTTTTCAGGAAGTCTGTGTGTTACTTAAAGACGCGATTGAATCCAGAGTGAAGAAGCATATTGAGAGTCGCAGGCAACAGGTCCAGGTGAAACACAAGGAATATACGCAGGCCAGTCCCTTGTTTTTGAAAGGTAAGTTTCCGTAACCTTTGTAAGGTGAGCTTGGGGTATGGTTGCTCAGTGTTGGGATTTAGACTGATTTCTCAAATCGGAGATTTATTAAAGGCAAAATTGACACAAACACATTGGATTCCTTGTTGGACAGAGTCCCAGCTTGGGTGATCCCAACGAGTTTGGGTTACAGATCAAAAAAATGAATCTTGCGTGTTTTGGACTGCATGCATATGTCCCTCCCTTATCGTTGTACACTGGGAATGTTGCGTCTCTGTCGGACAATGCAGACCCTGGTCTTGGCACTGCAAGAACACTGGTCTGCAGCCTCCACTCCCTGCCCCCAAACGGCCATAACCTGTAAATGAAGCATGCGTTGATGCAGGACTCATTGTGGACATGTAAAGCTGGCCATACACACACAGATTTATATGCAGATCTGTCTGGTTGGAACAAAAACATGGTTATGGATGAGAGCAAATGACAGTTGACCATTTGCTTGGAAATGCTGGAAAACTGACAAACTGTTAACCATGTTGAGGGGAGATTGTATGCAAGAAGCATACAGGAAAGACAAATGTGCCTTTTTGGGCGCACTCTTTGTTCAATGATTTGATATGATTAATTCATTAAGACATAACTTTTATTGGCTTCTTTTCTAAAAAATTGGGAGCATTCCTCATTTCATTATTAATCGATAAATTAACCTTGACCATCAATCAAGGAGAAAGAACACATTTAACATATGGACTTATCAATACATTGTCATTGACCATCAATCAAGGAAAAGATCATATACAACATTTAAACAGGATATATCCATACATTTTTACATGGAGTTATTTTTAAAAGATTTTCAATTTTTGATTTTTTAATTCTATAATAAATCTTAAACAAATTGCCTCAGCAAAATTGCATCAATTTTACAATTTGAGTTGCCTCGGCAAATTGGCAGCGATTCGCTCAGCCACACACACTCGGTTAACCTCTTATGCTTATAGATTATACTGTAACAAGACTACTGTATCTCATATTAAAAAGAGGAAGGTAACCCAGTCCAATGAGTAGACCTGTAAAAGATATAGGTATAGTCACCCGTGGAAAGTACTCCAACAACCGGCGGTTCCTAAGCGTCTGCTGTTCGATTACCCGTCTGAGTTACCACCCAGTTTGTTCACCAGGAGTCTCCTCTCTGGCTACTAGACCGGCCCCTTGTAGGTACTGCTGATATCAAGCCTGTAATGGGGTACAGTGGTAACCTGTTGGACTTAGTATTGAACGTGAGTGCCTGGTTGGTTGTAACATGGGAGTTAAGGTAAAGTACACTTCTGCTTTCCAATACAGCTCAATGATTCACCCTGGTGCTTTTCAGTATTGCAGGGAGACACAGCGGGCTGGATGGATGAGAGAGTGTTATGAAGTGGTGAATCAGTGACAGTTAGTCGGTTAAACCATAAATTGGCACTTCTGCTTTCAGAGATCTGCAAGCATCGAATCCCTGATGAGAGAGTCCCAATTATATGGACTTCCTACCAACACGAGTAAAGGGTTTAGAGTGGGATGGAAAAAGAGACGGGAGATAACAAAATGGCTCATGTAGCCCGCATGGGGTATCTGAGCTATAATTTTGCTCGGAGCTTTGTAGGTCTAATGGCAATCTCGCATCTCATAAGTATCCAGTTATATGTACACTCACATCCAAATCTCCCAAAAGCCTACTAACAAAGAGAGTCTATCCTACTTGAACATGAGGGGGTTAAATAGTGGGTAGGCAGAAAAGGCAGGTTTAGCTGTACTGACTGTCAATAGGTGACTCCTGGGTTTTATCAAAAAATGGGTACAGTGAATTAATAAGCATGTACACTGTAACCACACAAACTGAGCATTAGCTGCTCTGAATTTTTATACAGGATTACAATGAATGGGGCCTCTTCACAAAGAGTGAACCCAATAAGCAGGTGCACACTCAGGCAACGTCACCAGCACAATAGGATCTTTTTACTTATCCAACTATCACTTCTACATCACTTCTCACTTTAACACTTCATTTATTTTCATAATTACTTTACATTTACTCTCACTTACTAGTTCATCTTTATGAATATTTCATCAATATATATATATCTTTTGAGGATACCTATTTTGAATAATCATGTATTCTGCGTAAACCTATTAATACCAATGACTTCTAGTGTAGTCACTTTTCTTCCTTAATATCATCTATCCCACCCTTTCTTATACAGTTTGTTATATATTATTTCAGTAATGTCAAAAATTGTCTAAATAACAATTCTTTACTTCAAATTCTGCTTCCCCTTTTTCTCCTCTTTCTAATTTTAATACAGAAGTGCCAATTTATGGTTTAACCGACTAACTGTCACTGATTCACCACTTCATAACACTCTCTCATCCATCCAGCCCGCTGTGTCTCCCTGCAATACTGAAAAGCACCAGGGTGAATCATTGAGCTGTATTGGAAAGCAGAAGTGTACTTTACCTTAACTCCCATGTTACAACCAACCAGGCACTCACGTTCAATACTAAGTCCAACAGGTTACCACTGTACCCCATTACAGGCTTGATATCAGCAGTACCTACAAGGGGCCGGTCTAGTAGCCAGAGAGGAGACTCCTGGTGAACAAACTGGGTGGTAACTCAGACGGGTAATCGAACAGCAGACGCTTAGGAACCGCCGGTTGTTGGAGTACTTTCCACGGGTGACTATACCTATATCTTTTACAGGTCTACTCATTGGACTGGGTTACCTTCCTCTTTTTAATATGAGATACAGTAGTCTTGTTACAGTATAATCTATAAGCATAAGAGGTTAACCGAGTGTGTGTGGCTGAGCGAATCGCTGCCAATTTGCCGAGGCAACTCAAATTGTAAAATTGATGCAATTTTGCTGAGGCAATTTGTTTAAGATTTATTATAGAATTAAAAAATCAAAAATTGAAAATCTTTTAAAAATAACTCCATGTAAAAATGTATGGATATATCCTGTTTAAATGTTGTATATGATCTTTTCCTTGATTGATGGTCAATGACAATGTATTGATAAGTCCATATGTTAAATGTGTTCTTTCTCCTTGATTGATGGTCAAGGTTAATTTATCGATTAATAATGAAATGAGGAATGCTCCCAATTTTTTAGAAAAGAAGCCAATAAAAGTTATGTCTTAATGAATTAATCATATCAAATCATTGAACAAAGAGTGCGCCCAAAAAGGCACATTTGTCTTTCCTGTATGCTTCTTGCATACAATCTCCCCTCAACACAGTTACAAATACTGAATGTGTTGGGCGCACCACCAATCCTAGACTACCATTATATAATTGAGTAGTCCAAAATATTGGTCAAACCTATGGTCTTAGTAAATGCCTATATGTGTGAAGTCTGTGCGGATCCATACCCCCTCTTTTGTTGCAAACTGTTAACCATGTTTTTGTTCCAACCAGCCAGATCTGCAGATAAATCTTACTAGTGTATGGCCACCTTAAAGAACAGGTCTTGTACAGGTGACCCACTAGCAGGTGGTGCGCGTACCCCTGCGCCCACCACCTGCCCACCCCCTCTTCCCATTCTCATATTTGTATATTCAAACATCGGGGACAGGGCCGAATTTGGACCCTAATGAATGGGTCTGAATCGGGCCTCTACTACCTTCAAATTATTTTATTTTCGGATTGTCTTCCACGAACAACTCGTTCAGAGTTCACCAATTGTCTCTATTGCCTTGCACTGTTGCAGCCCTCTCCTTAGTGTAATGACACGAGAGGACAGGTCCACAAGAGTGCACTCTTTCTGCAGCTGTGAGTATTCCATTGAACACAGAAGTGAAGAACATGAAAAATGTGGTCATAGTCAAACACAGCATTGTCCACTTGTCTGGCTGCTGTGACCATGCCAGGCTGGGTTTCCCTGACATGGTTGCATCTGAAGTAAAGAGCAGAACCAAAGACCAGGAAATATGAGCAGGGCATTGACTTGATAGGGGCAAGCCATCATGTTGTGCCTAGGGGCGAGTTGACCCCTAAATTTGCCCCTGCTGTTGATCACAAGGGAATGTAACAGAAGCAGCCTTACCTTGGCACTGTACACCTAGTGGCTGCACAGATCAGCCACTGAGAAAATCTAAAGCTGCGATGGTCCAATCATTGATGTTCTGCTATTCCTCCCATCGTTGGGCAAATTGATACTTTCAATTTGATTTATTTTAAATAAAAATTGTGGTGGATATATTTTAAATTGATCTTAATCTAATTCAGTTATATAAAAAAAAAACCCTAGTCAAATAAATTATACATTACTTACGAGCATGTGTACCCACCAATGAAGTCATCAGAAGTGTGAATCTGCCTTAAATCCAGGCAAGTTCCTAAATTTGGCCCTATCTTGACCTTTTAAATTTGTTTAACTTTGTCTGAATTTTATAAAAAGGAATAATTTTATATAAATCAATGCAGTTTCTTCTTAATTTCATATAAAGACGAGAAAGCTGTGTGGCATTTTAGTGCTAATTGCTTGTGCATAAAACACGCGTTTGTGAAGGGAAGCACAATTACATGTTCACACGTTATTGCATCATATAATGTGACCGCTTGTAATTGGCATCTTGTGCTACTGCCGAATAACCCTCCTACGTCCTTTGGCCACAGGATGGCATTTCTCTAAAAGAGCTAACTGTTAATGCGAGAGAGACAATTAATTATTCACGGTGGATATTTAAAACCATTGTGACATTTTCAAAAATTACATTAGACATTTTCCATATAATTAGGTTATTGTTCTGAAATGAAAACAGAACATCTAATTGTCTTAACATCTCTGTAAGTGGTCAGATCCGTAATGTGCAACTAAAATGAATGGAAAGATTGTGGTTAACCAAAGGCAACTTTATTAAAATAATTGCTACCATTGATCATTTATATGGTTTAACATTATATCTCAATATAATAGTACAAGTTAATATGGGGATGTACAGTAGGAGAAGGGAGGTGCACAGAAGATAACTTTTAATGCGTAAGACCAGGGTTGCCGACCCTCCCGCATTTAGTGGGAGTATCCCGTTTTTTGTTCCTTCCTCCCGATCTCCCGGGAATGTGTGGAATAAGTTCCGAGGCAGACGTCGCGGCTGTCCGGCTGCCGGCTGGGGATCTGTTGGATCAGCAGAGGGAGCGGCACAAGCAGCAGAAGGCAGCGCCGCAGATGAGATGGCAAGATAGCGGCTAGCTGCTTCATGCTTTCCTCCTGCTTCTCTCCCTCTGCTCCCCACTTTTTCTTTAATAGGGTTCCTTCCTTTAAAAAGTGCTACGGTACTATCTCAAAATCTAATTTGGCAAGCTCCACCCATGGCCACGCCCCATTTCTGTGCCGTAAATGGGGCGTGGCCATCGGCGGAGCTATCCAAATTACATTTGAGAGCTCCCACGCCTCCTAATCAGCTGCCCTCTCCCTGGTCTCCCGCAAAGGGGAGATGAGAAGTCGGCAAGTATGCATAAGACTGATGGGTTATTCTCTATATAAGCGAGAAATCTGTATGGATGGGGTATAGCAGGTTGACAATGTCTAAAGGTGCATACACACGGAACGAATTGGCATACTATGTGAGTGTTCCTGATCGATCAAAATGACCAAGCGTTCAAATCGTTCCATGTTTATAAACGATATCGATGCCAATGCACGTACCCGCAGTTCGTTTGGAGCCACAAACATGCTAGAGGATATTTTAACCCCTTCAGTGGTGTTTTTTTTTATTTAAGGGACTTAAGGGAAAAAAAAAAAACACTGTTTCCCGGGGCCGGGCAGCGCCGCTGAGCACTCAATCGGCTGCTGCCAGGCTCTGCCCCTTGCAACCCGGCTGTGTGCGGTGTGACATTAGCAAGGTCATGCCGCGCGCAGCCGGGGGAAGGAGGCGAAGCTGAGCAGCAGGATCCGGGGCAGCGGCTGAAGCTGAGCGCAGAGTTCAACTCAGGAGCGCTGCCCGGCAGGAGGGCGCAAAGGCAGTGGCACTCACGAGAATTTTCCGGGTTTACCAGTCTGAGCACTGGAGCACAGCCTGGAAAATTCTCGGGAGTACCAGGGAAGGGGTTAAATGATATCGCTGAGAAATATTATATAATTTATATAAAATCTTGTGTGTATGCTCAATGGTGCATGGGAGCTTGCATCGTTAACAACATTAATGACCCCCACTCTCAGCTGAACGTGCAGGTAAATTCGGCTACATAGCCAACAACCCACATGTTCAGCGGTTCCCGGTGACATCACTAAACGATATAATTTACAGATATCATTCAGTGCAAAAAGGGGGCTTTAATCGAATTGCTCATGGAAAAACACTGGACATAAAAATTGGAGAAAAATTCAGGGTTAGGGGGAGGGTTGCAGTAAAATCTACTGCGATCAGTTCAGTCTCCCCCCCCATAATGTACTGTAATGCCGTGTTCTCACTGCCAGTGAGAAATACACGGCTTTTGCAAGGAGGGACCCCCGTTCTCACTGCAAGGCAAATTCCTGGACGAAGAAGTTCTACCCGGTAATTTCCTGCAGTGTGAACGGGTCAACCCGTGTCTGCATACCCGGATCTCAAACACGGGTAAAAAGAAGGCCGGGAATTTGCCTGCAGTGAGAACGGGGTATAACTTGTCAACCTAAGTAGAAAACTCAAGAGATACACAGCTACAGTACACATTGTTTTCCCCCATTTCTACATACGTGAGTGACATTTTTAGTCCTTTTCATAGCATGACTCAATATGGCTAGTTTTCACATTTGATTTTAAGTATCCATAGATACCGAGCAGTTCATATTGAACATAGTAGTATAATAGATATCGCAAAACTGAATAGTGATATTGTGATTTTAAATGACTATTATTAAAAATGTAATATTGGGTTTCCTACTGGGAAATCTAAAGGGCGTTTGTATTGGTTGACCTTGCTATAGAAATGTTTAACCACGGCTTCAAAGTGCAGGCAAGTACTTTCTTTAGTCCAGACTACAAAGTCAGAGGAGAATGTTTTCTCGCTGATGAAATGGACACTCGACGCGTTTCATATAATAGTCCACCCAAGGGAATTGTCTGGCCTTGTTGGTAAACTGTGTAAAAAGGAGGCTTTGGAACATCTGATACACTTGTTCAGCATCGTTGCCCAAGGCATCCAGGATCATTACATATGCGGATGACCTAAACAGGGACCTTCTGCCTTTCAGACATCCTATAGAGACCTGTTGTGTCTGAAACCCAAACTTGCTTGCAAGGCTTTGTCAACAATTATTTAAATAATTTCCGTAAATCTTGTAGGAACCCTTTTTTGTGCAATGACAGGTACCACTCCGTTTGATGTTGCGAGATGGCATTAATTACATTGTATATATAACATGTCCAATTACTAGTTCTTTACAATGCTAGAAATGAACAAGTATAGTATTCAGAAATGCACATCTACAATCAGCTAATGGGAGCGATGCATCATCCTTCACGTTATAGTATGGGAAATGACTTGACAGGGGTCTTTAGCTTTGTTATTATCTTGCGCGATACTTCTCATTTATCAGCCTGACTGGGAGTATTTGTGAAACGCACAAGTTTAATCTTTTAGAAAAGCTTTTAACATTTTATCACGTCTGCTTGTGAAGAGCCGGGCTTCAAGGTGAAACTTGGAAATGTCCAAATTGTAATGCAGCTCAGTCTATATGTCAGGGGGTATGGGAGGGTTTTATTATATGACATAACAGTATAGAAACTGTAACAAGTATAGGAGGCGATGCCAGGAAGGAGGGGGGGGGGGTGTAAGTTTAAGAAAAGAAGAAAAGCATAAATAAATTACCGTTCCTGCAGAAACAAACAGTAAGCGCTGCCCGGCTCTCCCCTGCCAGACATTGGCACAACCACAGTGAGAGCACTTACATTTTAAAAGCCCATACAAATGAAGAGGAAGCCACTGATTGGCTGAGAACTCTCTCAGCGAATGGCAGATGATATGTTGACGTGATGAATTGCCCAGATGGTCTAGTGGTCTCTTCCTTGTCCAGGGTTGTCTTCTGGGTACCGGTAGGTCTGTGACAATGTGAACCTATGTTCTGATAAGTATTTCTACCCATAACCCTGACGTCGGCATCCTCGAACTGGCGACATTTCACATGGCGACATTTCAGGTGTTGACATAGTGAACCTGTAAACATCAAGGTATTAAGCCTTAACAAGAGATAAAGCGGAAAGTGATAAGGAGGGATAAAGGACCAGTCAATCAGCTCCTAACTGTCATTTCTCAAATACAGCCTGTAACTTGGATGTTAGGAGCTGATTGGCTGGAGCATTATCTACATCCACTTTATCTCCATCCAAGACTTCAGGCCCAAATACACTGTGATTTGGGCCAGATTTCACCTGATTCTGGCTTTTCAGTTTGAGATCCAAATAGCATAGATATGACATCCAATATGATGGCGGTCCTGTGCACATCGGATATCGGAGCCAAGATTATATGTGCTGCATGTAAGATCTCCAGGTCGGACACCCTCCCGGCGGTGGGGAAAGGGGATCAAACACAATACATCACATGCAGAAGTACCGCTTGCGTTCCTGACGCCTGGTAGGGTCCTGGGCGGCTGGAGGGGGATTGGATGCGAGGATAGAAGTCGCATGGTGTATGGGCAGCTTTATAGACCTCATGAGATCAGTAAGATGTTTTTATTGCATCATGTTTGCTATCTGTGGACAAAGAATAATTTGCTATCTGTGGACAAAGAATGGTATACAGTAGTTATTATTTATTAACAGTTTCTTCTATAGCGTACACATTTTCTGCAGCGCTTTACAGAGAATATTTGACCATTCACATCAGTCCCTGCCACAGTGGAGCTTACAATCTATATTCCCTACCACATGTACACGCACACACAGACATTCTAGGGTTAATTTTGTTGGGAGCCGATTAGCCTACCATTATATTTTTGGATTGTTGGAGGAAACCGGAGTACCCGGAGGAAACCCACGCAAGCACGGGGAAAATATACAAACTCCGCACAGTTAGGGCCATGGTGGGAATACCCTAGTTCTGGGTCTGTCTCACACCACACTGTCTCTGGTGCCCATGTACAGCAGTAATAGGCAACCTGATGCTCTTCAGGGGCTGCGGTGGGCGGCCCCCTAACCTTCAAAAGTACCACACATGCCTCTTATTTCAGTAAAAAGTGAAAACAATACATTTAGTCAAAGGAAAAAATGTCTATCTGTAAAAAATATCAGCAGGCGTTTACACAAATGTTACAAACCTGACCATAAAGTTGGAAGGAGCTGTACTTGAGGGCGCGGAGGCCCACATGATGTGCAACATTTCTGCCACCAGAGGGAGTTCTTGTGTTTTTTTTTGGTTTAGAAATCACTATCTATTATATATCTATCCAATTTCCAGCATGCATGCACAGTGAGAGCCTCGGTGAGCAACGTAAAATATTTATATGGCTAGGGCATATTTATTTATTTATTAACAGTTTCTTATATAGCGCAGCATATTCCACAGCGCTTTACAAGGAGACAGTGATAATACAAACAGGGTATTTACAGACAGTCAAAATGTAGCAGGGCCTTACAATCTATAGGGAAATAGGCATTGGTCTAACTGTGCGGAGTTTGTATATTCTCCCCGTGCTTGCGTGGGTTTCCTCCGGGTACTCCGGTTTCCTCCCACAATCCAAAAATATACAGATAGGTTAATTGGCTTCCAACAAAATTAACCCTAGAATGTCTATATAGATTGTAAGCTCCACTGGGGCAGGGACTGATGTGAATGTTCAAATATTCTCTGTACAACGCTGCGTAATATGTGTGCCCTATATAAGAAACTGTTAATAAATAAATAATAATAATTGATACATAAGGATAGATACTGTATTCTTTATTGCATCAATTCCACCAGAATGCAAGGTTCTGTGACTGGTTCTGGAATTTGATAAGCTTGCCTGAAGAGAGGAGTTTTTAGGGAACGCTTATAGGTTTGAGGACTGGAGAAGAGTCTTATTGTGCTTGGGAGGGCATTCCACAGAGTGGGTGCAGCCCGAAGAAAGTCCTGCAGTCGGGAATGGGAGTGAGTAATGAGTGTGGATGAGAGACGCAGATCTTGTGAGGAGCGTAGAGGTCGGGTTGGAAGATATATTGAGATGAGAGAAGAGATGTATGTTGGTGTAGTTTGGTTTATGGCTTTGTGTGTAAGTAAAAGTATTTTGTATTGAATACGGTAAAATACAGGTAACCAATGAAGTGACTGACAGAGTAGCTTTGCAGACGATGAACGTCTGGCTAGGAAGATTAGCCTTGCAGCTGCATACTTGTCTACCCTCCCGGAATGGCCGGGAGGCTCCCTAAAATAGGGTGGCCTTCCCAGCCACCCTGGAAATGTGGACAAGCCCACGGACAGCCCCACATTATCCTTCTCCACCCATCAAATAAAATCCCATGCGGGTCTCAAGAGTAGGGGTTAAAATGGCAAAAATGTTAGTTCCATCCTCTCCCCACCTGTGAATAGTGGCATCTGCCTCTGATGGGAGCGTGGCTGGATTATATCAGGCTCCGTCCCTGCCCCCTGAAGTCCAGGAGAGGAGGAAAAAAAATTGTGCTAAGGCAGGGATGGGGAACCTTCGGCCCTCCAGCAGTTGTTGAACTACACATCCCAGCATGCCCTGCAACAGTTGTAGCATGGCCACATAGCAAAACTGTAACAAGGCATGCTGGGATGTGTAGTTCCACAACAGCTGGAGGGCAAAAGGTTCTGCATTCCTGTGCTAAAGTGACATTGCAGACCCTAGCCAAAGGGAAAATATGGGGGGGGGGGGGCAGCAGCAAGAGGGGCCATCAGCCAATAGGAGGTGAAGAATAGACACCGGTATACTGAGGTGACCCTCTATATGATGGGTTATTTTATTTGTTGTTTTAAAGTGAGTGTGGGTGAAGAATGACGGGGAATCGGGATGCAAACACTTGTTTAGAACAATGTTTTTCACAGTATTCACTTGTTGTATTGTCCTATATGACAAGTTCTCTGCCCGGTAACTGATTCTTTCTCGGAGAACACTTCCTTTGTTCCAGCAAATAGTAATGGCAGGTATTAACTGCATGTAGAAAAGCGCTGCCCTAGCTGCAGATCATTGTAGAGCCATAGACTACACAGAATGTACAGGCTGCAGAGCTAGGAGGCTGCGTAATGAAATCTCTGCTCACTCAACACATCCCAGTGTTACACATAGGAACTTGTCAGACTGCTGAGTCAGTACTGTAAGAGCAGTGTACGGGCTCCTGTCATACCTGACGTGTAATAAGCACTGACTGCAGCACGGCTCGGAGGAAAACGAAACACAATACTGTGAAAACATGACCAGTTAGGAACGTTTAAATGTATAAATATATATAATGAAGCTGTTTAAGCATTTTTCTTTGTTTACAAGGAATTTGCCCGTGGGACTGTAATAGCATTGCAATCTAATACTTTACGTTCAGCAATTTTCCTTCAAGCCGCATTAACCTCTGAATGAATATATTCCTCTGAGTTATCAAAGCGGTGTGAAACGGACTGGCATGGGGCATGGAGCGGGATGGGAAAGGATGGCGGCTGGATTCAGGGAACTAATGACATTTGAGATGCACAATGGTTCCATGGCACAGCTACAACTGTCTGGTGGGATTTATGTAAAGGGAAAATATTGCACATGTAACTTAAACAGAATTCGGTACTTGTTTCCTAGCACGGCGCCCACTTTCCCTATGTACGGCACCGTAGGGAAAAAAATTTGCATCGCATGGGCCGTTATAGGCCCATGGGATGCGATTTTTTTTAAGTTAATTCATTCACTGCTCATGTCCCCAGGCCATCTCATCGCATGGCATCTCACCTCCCGAAAAATCGCATGCGATTTTTTTTTATCGTATGCGATTTTGTGGGGTGCCATGCCATGCCAGACACTTGTATGCCATGCAATTATGTTTGAATGACCCCCCTTCTATCCATGCCACCCCCGAAGCGTGGCGAGCGCATTCCGCCACTATCCGCGTCGGCATGGAGTTGATTTTATATAGTGTGGCGAGCCCGAAGCGTGGCGAGGGGACGCGGATTACTTTACATGGATTCTGCGTCCCCTCGTGGGGCTCGCTGCGCTCGCCACACTTCGGGCTCGGTAGCGCGCTGCGCTCGCCACACTATATAAAATCAACTCCACGCTGACGTGGATAGTGGCGGAATGAAAAGGTCGGGCGGACGCGTTCCGATGCCCTTTGCGGGGCTCGCTGTGCTCGCCACGTTTCGGGGTGGCGTGGATAGTGGGTGGGTCATTAAAACCTAATTGCATGGCATAGAAGTGTCTGGCATGGCATGGCACCCCACAAAATCGCATGCGATTTTTCGGCAGGTGCATGCCATGCGATGAGATGGCCTGGGGACATGAGCAGTGAATAAATTAACACAACAAAAATCGCATCACATATATATATGGCCCATGCGATGCGGTGCGATTTCCCTACGCAGAATAGCCCTCTACGCTAATAGAGTAGTGGGCGCCGTGCTAGGAAACAAGTACCCAGAATTCTACTCTCCTATAACCAAACTTTTTTTACAGAGTAGTTTCGATGTTACGGGCTAAGCTTTACACTCACAATTAAAGTAGCCGAAAATAAGTATAGTTCCAGCCACTGCCGTATTCATTCATCTACATAAAACCTTTCATGAGAGTTGCCATATGTTGTTGCCACAGAAAGTAATTGTTCTGTGTTTCTTATAAGGGAATAATTGTTTTTGGAAGCGACACAGGTCATTTCTTACTTCTCCAGCTGTGTCCGCATACACCTTGCCTCAAATCTCGCTATTGGGTGCACTGTGTGGCTGTTACTTAAAATATCCACCTTAATCTGCTGTACATACAGTAGGAAACCATTAGCGGATTAAGTTGCAAAATCAGGAAAAAATAAATCATCTGGGTAAAAAACAAGACTGAAGTCGTACACACTGGGCGAGTTGTAAGCAGCTCAGTTTTCCCCTTTGAGCTGCTTTCAGCTCCAAAGCCACTAGGGATGCCAATCCCGGGGCATTTTTTCAATCCCGGGATTGGGGATTGAAAAATGCTCAATCCCGGGATTCCCGGGATCCCGAGATTGGCCTCCCTGATAAAAAAAAAAAAACAACTGCCCGGGCCGCACTTCACTGAAATCAGATCATCCCCACCATTTCTCTGTAACCCCTTCTGCCCTGCACTGTCACTTACACAGGGTTGACAGGCAGTAGCAGGACCATCATCTCCAGCAGTCGGTTGGCTTGGAGCATCACTCAGCGGGCGGCTTGGAGCATCACAGCGGGCGGGCCGGAGAGAACATCGGGAGGGCGGCTCGAAGCTGCTCAGCAGGCGTGCGGCTGAGCGCTGCACTGGAGGAGGGAGAGCGGGTGACTGGGAGCAACACACCCCGAGAACAGGTGATCAAGTGTGCTGTGCTGTAGCACCATGGCGGCGGCCGGGCTGTGCAGCGTGACGTTATGTCAAGGGTCACGCTGCGCAGCCCGACCGCCGCCATGCCGCTACAGCACACTTGCGAACAGCCGCTGCCGGTATGCCTGCCTGTATTTTACAAGCGGGTACTAATCCCGCAATCCCGGGATTGAAAGGCTCGATCCCGGGATTAAAATCCCGCCGTTTTTAGGCCAAAATCCCGGGATCCCGCCGATCCCGATCCCGGGATTGGCCTCCCTAAAAGCCACCCAGTGTGTACGGGGGATGAGCGCTGATGTGCACTCCCGCATCATCGCCATGAGTGACGGGGTGAACAACTTACCATAGCGTCCTGCTATGGAAGGTCGGCTACCCCCCGGGAAAATCACTTAGATGGGTGAAAATCACTCAGTGTTTGAGCGGTTTTCAGCCAAGTGATTTTCCCCATCATCATTGTGCAAAAACGCTTGGCAAAATCGCCCAGTGTGTATGGACCTCTACAAACCCTTTCACACTGCAATTTTGGCCCGGGTTATTACCGGGTTGGGCCCTTTCACACTGAACCCTGGTGACCCATGTAAACACTATTTAAAATTAAAAAAAGTTCTAGCTGAGACATTAAAAGGAAACCCCAGGAGAGCGCTGCAGACTGCTCACAGCATTGCCGCAATCATGTCTGATGTTGCATGTGTTGAGCCCTAAGTGTTTGATTCATTGTACATCTTTGACAGTGCATTGTACATCTTTGACAGTCATTTCCCTGCCTTACCCAGCTTCCCCCTGATCCTCAACAGCTCCCTCACTTCACTCCAATTGGCCATGGTAATTAACCCTCACACTGCTCTCTCTTGGTGTCTGCATTGTGCTGCATGTGTGTCCAGTTCTCTGGCTGCTGACATCGAGGGAGACACAGGAACAGCCAGTCAGCACCTTTTGATGATTGCCGCGTTGAATAACCCAGGTCAGAACTTTTCTACTGCACATCAAGCCTGGTCCGACCCATGTTTAACATTACTTTAATCCTGGGTTCAAATACCGGGTCACTCAACCCAGGTTATTTAAATTGGGTGCTTTCACACTGCACCTCGACCCGAGTTAATTTGACAATGTGAAAGGTATAAGGGTGGATTATCAATTTTCCCTGATAAATACCCCTTTCACATTGCAAATGCCATGTCGCACTGGGGATTTGGATAACGGTCCCTCCCTGAAGCGACCTGGCATTTGTGATGATTAGCCCCCACAGCGACCTGGCAATAAGCCCAGGTCAGAATGCCCGGTTGCTGGACCCGGGTTTTTTCAAATGGCCCTTTCACACAGCACAGAGTCCCAGGTCAGACCCCAGTTATTTGTGCTGTGTGAAAGGGGTACAAGTAATATCACTTTTAGACCCCTATCAGATCGCAATGCCGGGTCGGACCCGGGTCCGATGCTGTCACTTTAAACCCGGGTCGCCCATAATACAGAGGGTGACCGGGGATAAAACCACCTTATAACCCGGGTCAAATTGTTAGGTAAGTGTACTCCGGTTATAACCTTTGGTGCTTTCACACTGCACCTCAACCCATGCAACCCATGTTGAGCAGGAGCAACTCGGCAATAATCCGGGTCCGAGGTGATGACTGTTACTTTGTTGTGAATGGATGCCAAGTTGCATCGACCCGGGTTACCCTTTTACATTGCACCTTAAGCCGGGTTGAATCCATGTTCACTCCTGCTCGCTACACAGGCTAAAATGGCTAGTTGCACAATATCCCGGGTTTCTGTGTGTTCATGTGCAATAACCCGGGATATTTAGGGCAGTGAAAAAGTGGTATTACTTGGTGTGAAAAAGGGTGGTAGCCTCAGGCTTTAGCGTCCAGTGCTATTCAATTAGAGATCTCTTTTCTCACCCAATAAACTAAGTGTTAATGGGCATGAACACATGGGGGGGTAAAGTTACTAAAGCTGATAGTTAATGTTGCCTATAGCAACCAATCCGATTCTAGCTATGATTTTTCTATTGCTTCCTAGGAAATGATCGAATCCCCACTTTTAGAATCTTTTAGTTAATTTACCTCATAGAATCCAGAATCGGTTCCTGGTCCTATGTGTTAACTTGGTCGCGAGAACCCTAACACGGGCCATTTATCAGCGATTTCGTTTTAAGTCTGTTTGAGGCATGCCAAAAATCCCTGTTAACTGTGAGCTACAATTGGTGATAATTGAATAGCTCTGGGGGATCCATTAGCCCATGGTAAATAATTGCATCTAATTGAATTCCACCCTAAAAATAAGTCTGAAGATTTGCAGCCCCGCGATCAGGTCTGAATTGGGCCCATTAAATGTTAGTAAATGAAAGAGAGGCTCAGTTGAACCAATGCAAACTCATTTAAGCAATATAGAGCAACACTATGTCCAAAGGTTTGTCTATTGCAGTGGTTCCCAGCCTTAGTGCCCAAGTACCCCCAACAGTGCAGGTTTTCCAGGTCACCTGGCAGGTGCACTCATTGGGCCCGATTCAGACCTATTCCATTTGCAGCCCTGCCAATTATCCAACGGCCGTGCATCGCTGGCCATTCGCAAGATGGTTGCCGATCGTCGTCTGTAGCGGCACCCTGGCATTTTCTTAAAAAAGCAAACGGGCCCATCCACTGGGAGGTAGAGGGCAGGGCTGTGGAAATCCTATTAACAGCCCAGTGATCATTCCTGAATTGGGCCCATTATTCTGACACATTTTACATGGGCCACAGATGGAGCTAATTATTTCACTCGTGATTCTGTGTGGAGGCCTGAAAACATGCACTGTTGGGGTTACTCAAGGACCGAGGTTGGGAATCACTAGTCTATGGACATGCAGACTGGACATGGCAGAATGAACACAGTCGCCATTTATTTTTACGTAAATGCTCGTAACTGCCGGCTGATAGTCTACTGTGCAACCATTTGAAATTGTTTTTGAGATTAACTTTGAATTTTTTTGCCAATTACTGCAACAGTTGGGATTATTTATGTATGTTACTCCAAGAACAGCGACATCAATGAATACCGCATTGTGAGGTGACAATGCTAACCACTGGAACTTTCACCATATTGTAAACACTGTTGCCTAAAGGCTGGTGTTAATGTTCACACTTTTGTGTGCGCCTTAACAATTGACCGACATTGGGAGGGATTTTTTTTTAACTTTCTACAGAGTAGTTGCCCATACCTAGGGCAGTTGAGGGGGGTGGGGGTTCTTTTTTACCCAGGTCTGCTGGATGGGCCTGAGGCGTGATCCCCCTCCCCAGTTGCAGGGAGCCAGGGAGTGGGGAGAGAGAGTGGGCAGCACAGCCCCTTTCCCCAGCTCAGCACACACTGCTTAGTGCCGTGTGCCGAGCTGGGGAGGGAGACCACTGCAGTAGCAGCCATCTTTTCAAGGGGATGTGCCACGCCCCCGTCCGGTAGCCATGCTCCCTTCTTAATTTACCGGGTCCCGGCCTAGCTATTGACGCCCCTGCTCATACCAGCCAATCAGATTCTACCTATAATTTAATTTCATGTACTTGATAAATGCTAGCTAGAAGCTGATTACTATGAGCGGTTTGTCCAGTTCTTCTACTCTTTGAAAGGTTTAAAACATTTCCCCCAAAGTTTTTGAGCCCCTTTGACAAACTTTCAGAAGTGACTAACATAAGGCACAGCCATCCCCGGCCGCAAACTCTTAAAGCATACGTTTATGTTACAAGTGCATATAATTACGCATCATTATGGTTAAATCATAAACCATAATGCATGTTTGGATGCTAACGTGTCCAAGGACATATATGGGTAGTGAACAGCGGGATTCTGGTTGGAAAGAGGAACTTGGCCCCTTGCTGAGGTTCAGCTGGGTGGGAAGTTGCCTGTGAGTAAACGTTTTCTTAGAGCCATCTGAGAACTTCTCTTCATTACGGGGGAAATAGTAAAAAAAAATTGTAGTGGAAGAAACATTTCGCTAACCTTTTCTGTTTTGTTTTTATTGCATGTCTAATTACCTATGTGGGTGTTTTATTTTCCACCAGCTAACATTATAAAGATGGATACCCATTAAAAAAAATGTTGGTTTGGAAGCAAGCCAGCGTATGGGGGAACAAAACTTTTTTTAATTTTTTTTTCAGTTGTCTCGGGCTTAAGAATATCAAACACGACAAGTAAATATAGAAAGAATTAAAGTTAAATCTTTAATTTATATGAAAATCCGCACTGGGCAGGAGAAAATTCCCGAAACAAAGGCCCGTTCTCCTGCACATGCTAGAACACGCACAAATCTGTGTTGAACATTTGTCATAAAAGAGAGAAAAAAATGTGGGAGTTCGTCTTGGCTTACAAAGAACATTTTGACTTGACGTGTTCGACTGCAAGCCAAGCCGGGGAGTTTGCGATCGTCATTAGGGCATTAGAAGAAAAAGGAAAGTTTGTTGTCGATGTAAATATTGTGACAGACTGGATTTCCTATGACCATTTATGCAGACATAACTAATAACCAGCTTGTTCGTTGAATGAAACGTTGGCCCTAATTCAGGTTGGTCTCTGTAAGCTGCGGACATTGCTGCTTACTGAGCGCCTTAGATGCTGCCCGGCCGAATTCCCCCCCCCCCCCCCCCCCCCCCCGCCGCCGCAGACAAATCCCCTCGGTGTCATGCGAGGGGATGCCTACGAGAACTCATTTCATGCCTCCGCTAGCAGGAGAAATCATTCGATGGTTGTCGCAAAAAAAGTCAGTCTCAACTGACTTTGGTTTATGAGCAATGAGACGAAGACGGGGCAGGCAGCTGACCTTAGCCCGCGTCCCCATGGCAACGACCAGCAAAAGCTGGCTGCTCCAATGCAAATGGTGGAGTGCCGAGGGCGGGCAGCTGAATTCACCGGATGTCAGCTGCCTGCCCTGTTCACGTACCAGGGCGCCGCAAGTCTGAGTCACCAGAGAGTGACTTAGGGGGGTATTCAATGGCTGTCTTCCCCGACAGCATTGAACAGGGGTTCTCGGCAGAACGAGCCCGACTTCAGAAGCTGTCTGGTTCGTTCTGCCGAGAAAAGCCGGAAATAGTCGAGCTCCCGGCCGGAGCTCGATTATTTCCATCCTCAGCTCGGTGCCACGCCCAATTCTCGCCGCTCGGTGGCTGGGACATTGATTCCCGACTGCCGAGCTCCAGTCGAGCAAAGCGAGAACGGGACAGGGGCACGGCTGTCTCGCTAGCTCGACAGCCGGGCCCCTGACATTGAATACCCCACCTTAGATTTGCGAGAGCGCTTAAATCATTCGATGGTTGTCGACCATCGAATTATTTCATTACCCACAGCAAGGCCTGGAATGGATATTTATGCAAGACATCCATTCTCATGCTTGCGGGGACATTCGCCGTGCGAGCAGGGGCGGGCATTCGTAAGGACCGTTTTGTTGGCTCGCCAAGCTACGAATTTCAGATCGCTACGCGTGATCCTGAATCGGCCACGTATTCTGTGTGCAAATACCTCCTCTGACATTTCGAAACCTGGAGCTTGAAACTGGGCTCACAATGGCTGCAGTATTCTGGGCATTTTCTTCTGCGTGCTTCTGAAACCTGACTTTTATTAAAAATAAGAATTTACATAATTACAACCAGAAGTGGGACCTGGAAATGAAATGTTGCGACCTCTCTGCTGCACCATTTCCTCCATGCATTGTGTTGGCATAGGCCAAAGTGTGAGAACGCGGGACACCCACCCAGACGTAGTCTGGCTCTATCTTTTCACCAGGGCAGATTGTATTGTGTGGCTATCAGTCAGATCAAAGCGTTAGCATTCTGAACATGAGAAGTCACGGAGTTATACACTTCAGGCATTCTTTTATCTAGCCAGTCCTGTTTTTAATAATGCTATCTTATCGCAAATAGAAAATACAATAAAATACCCGGAATCCATAATTCTCCATCACATGGATGTATGCAGGAAATCACATAGTCTTGAATCGTATTATAGAGGATATAACCAGAGTGCATTGTAGCATTGTTATCAAGTGGCTCTGTCATCATAAATTCCCATTTTCTTTGTTAAAGCGAATTTAAATGCCTCTGTGTACATAGTTTAGGCCCATACATACTAGACGACATATCGTTATTGATATAACTGATGACTATAGCGTTACCAATATATTGTTTATATAGTCCAGTGTGTGCGCTCAATATTGTTAACGATGCGTGCTCTTGCGGGTTTTTAATGATCGCAACGGTCACCTGTACATGCAGAGGTCAAAGTTGAATATAACGTCAACAACTGTATGTTAATGTGGGGCCGGGTGACGTCACTGAATGATAATTTTAACGATGTTGTGCACTATATCGTTTGTTCGGGAGCTTCGCCAGTATCATTAATGATATCACTTGCAGAGTGTATCATCTAGTGCAGTGTTTTTCAACCACTGTGCCGTCTCACACTAGTGTGCCATGAGCTGTTCTCAAGTGTGCCCCCAGATCTAGGGATGCCCAAACCAGTTTACAGCCGCCACCAGTCCAGCTGTTATTTACTGGTCTCTTCTTTTCATGTAGAGGGCCAATGTATTTTATTTTTGTTACCTGTGGGGACCAGTGTGACTATTTTTTATATAGGGGCCAATAGTTATTTTTTTTTTTTTTTTTACTGTATAGCCAATGTGTTTTGTTCTGTGGGTACCTCATGGTGTGCCTTGGCAATTTTAAAATCTTCTTTAGTGTGCCGCAAGGTTAAAAGGTTGAAAATCACCGGTCTGGTGCGTATTGGGCTTTAGTGTTGGAGACCCATCCAATGAGGACACCTGGTTGTAGTTGGCGGGCACAATTTTTTTGACCAAACGTATGCTAAGCACGCACCTCAATTTTGAGTTTATTATGATAATTTTTTATTAGAAGTGCTTAGCACTGTAGAATACGCATCTGCACTTTCTTTTCTTTTTTTGAAAATAAAACTAAAGGTCCACACTGGGTGATTGTTTTCTAGCTTGTATGGACAGTGATGGTTGGAAGAATTGCTGGGCTGAAAATCCCTCATTGCATGCACACTGAGCGGTTTTCGCCAGTTTTAGCGATTTTCCCACGGGTGGAAGGCTTTCCATAGCAGGACGCTATGGAAAGCCGTCCACCCCATCGCTCGTCGGCGGTGACGCTAAAATTTCTGTCTCATTATTGTCTAATTAAAAACTTCAAAGTGCCTAAGTAGTCATTAACCCTTTGAGTGCCAAATACATTTGTCAAAATAGGTGTGACAATTGCAAATGCAAATATTTGTATTCATCGTAAGGACCTGTAATGTTTTTCTTATATAAGATATATAATATTTTTTTTTTTTTTACACAAGCGTTTTTTTTTTTATTTTTTTTAAATTTATATAACAAATGTGAGCGACGCTGGCATTTTTAGCGGATATTTTGTACTTCTCTCACAGAGATCTTGGGTGCTGGCCAAGGAATTCTAAAACAAGTCCAAACATTTTTACCCCAAATATTGTATTTTCCTTAACTGTTCACCTGCTCAGAGTAGGTGAAGAGAAATATTCAATAAACCCTAATGTATTCACCATACAGTGTAGCGTTTTAGCTTTTCCCCAGAAAAACGTATTATCAAAGCTAGTTTGATACCCCTCCTACATCTTAAAGCTTACAATGGTTTCTAATATACTTTGCTGTTGGATATACAGAATTTTTATTGTGTATATTTGCAAAAGTAATTATTTGATATAATGTCTAAACAACATGATTTAGTTTTGAAAAATTATACTATGACCTCTTCAATAACTTGTTCTATGTTCTTTTGGCCTTTAGTTGTTGCTGCTGTAAGTAATGCTATAATGCATTAAGGGTCAGCATGCGCAATGCAGTGTGTGTATATACCAGCAGGGCGTACCCGCAGGGATCAGTTATCCGGCCCATGCCATGTGCTCAGAGTCATTAAAGGACTCCTGTGTATGTGTGGTCTGCTAACCATGCAAGTGCAGCAGCAATTTAGCACCTTAGGCTACAACGGGCCAACGCCATCCCCAGATGACATTAGCTGCGGGAGCGAAATGCGAAGCTTTCTTGAGCTTCATAAATCTCACACTGTCACATCCCCATAGAAACCAGCTGCAGTCAAGAATGGAGGGATCACACAGAAGGTATCTGAGATACTTGCTGTGGACCCTCTCTCATACGTTTAGGTGATGCTAAATATTTGAGGCTATTCCCTGAAAATGGGAGATAAATGGGTCCAATAAGGTTTAACACAGTCACCTTAAATAGTTCAGTGCAAATCAAACAACCAACCCATCTAAACAAACAAAATGTAACCGCTAAAGGTGTTACCTAGCATTCAGTACTGTATGTGGAACCTCAGGTATCATCTGAAGTAGTGGCCCTCGTGTAGTTAACAGCTGGGTGTCCCTATCCTTGTGGGGTCTATACTCTTTCTGTAAGTGCCAATATATCAACAATTTCATCAACAAATAGAATCCCACTACTTGTTGGCAATATAGGCTGATGCACATGGTATCGGGGTTGTGCTTAATAAATGTAAAGTGCCATTGATACATCATTCCTGTCCATGCATATCTCTCTATTAGCCATACGGCTACAAAAAGGTCAGTGATGGCTCCACAAAACAACATCCACTTAACGTACTGCCCTCCACCAGTCAAGCATCTGCTGGTTGAGATACAAATGTATAATCAACATCTATGAGAAGTTTAGGAATCCACATAAGCAGGCGCCACTGTGCTGCAGCTATGACCCAATGCCCAGTGCCCTCAGGCTGGTCAGACGGTGTGCTCTCACTAGAACGTAATACGAGGTATTGATACCAATGTGATGGTAGGAACTCTCCTCTCACTATCTCTTGTGCAATAGACATAATAGGCAGATTCCCCAAGGACCTATCATTCTTCAAGGTATTACTCCGTCTTAATCCTTTTATTAATTTAGTGTTGAGTTCTGAGCTAACAGCTCTGCTTCTGGAATTATCAATGTTATTGGTGTGCCCCGAGCTTACATAGGAATGCTACACTAATACCTTTTTAAAACAAACAAAGACCGCAGAGCACGTTTTAGGGGGCAATGTAGCGTCTTCTTTACCTCCTGTTACATAAGTAGGACCTCCGGGATATGGAGGCAATGACCTCTCATTTGAACATTTTATTAAAGGCTTGAGGCATTTGGCTAAATGGTTTTGTTGAGTATTCACATCAAACAGAAAGAGGTTATTATAAAAGAATGTTCCGTTGTGGAAGGACATAGGGCATATAGAAAATGTAATTCATACGGATGACCGGCGTATAGGATAGAGAGACCAACCAATGGCATTACAGTGGAGAGAATCTTACTTACCTTCATCCTGGCCCCCCCAACCCTATCTCTCCCGCAGCTTTACTCTCCCCGTTACAGCCTAACCATCCTACCCTGCACCCCAACCCTCCCATCCCATAGCTTAACCCTAACCCACTTCTTGGTGCCTATTCCCCCCCCCCCCCTCCCCACTCCCCACAGCCTAAAGTTAAACCCACCCCAGCATACGTACAGCCAACAGTTCTGGCATCAGCATCTCCAGTGTTGTTCTGGCCACAAGTCAAGATTCCGGCATCGGTATTTTGAATGCCGACCAGGGCTGGTCATGCAGAGATGGGGGGACTCATTTCTTACCCTCCTCCCCTCCCCCCATTAGGCAGAGACAGGGTCAGTGGTAGGGTTTTTGGAATCCCCATGCAAACTACAATGCTTTTCCGTGAGAATTACTGTGCAGGGCCAATGTGCCGGTTAAAATATTCCACCTCGTTATAGGTGGTGGAACTCCGTTCTACCCCGTTCCCCCTCACTTTAACTCCTGATGCCGACACTCCTACAGCTTTGATGCGAACTACATCCCTAGAAAATGTGTACTGTATGTTTTCACACATACGTTCATGTTCGTAGTTCCTGTGTATGTGTGTGTGTGTATATACAGATGTCGCCACTCCCATCCATCCTGTGATGCGTAAGCGTTGCGGCATTGATCATGTGACTATTGTGATCGCAAATAAGACTTGCGTGTGCATTTCATATATTGTGTTAGACCAGTTCACTAAAATTGCACTGTATATACAGTATTAATGTGAAAGTACATTATGGTTTGAACAGGCAATTGCAATAGCCACAACTCATGATTCTGAAGTTAGAAATATTTGACTAAATAACATACGTGTTATGCGTTTGTTTATAGTGTAATGAATTTACTGCAAACAAGCAAATTAGTTTTTTACAGTTGTGTCCTTTATACGCTGCGGCTTCAGTTGCGCCAGACAACCTTTCTAGTTGTGCTAAGCCATTCACAAAATGGGGTGAATGGAATGCACAAGCAGCTTCTGCTGATTAAAATATGCAGCATGCCTGTGTTTGTAGCTGTATCTGCATACAAATGTTTTTCAGGAAACCGCTGTAACATAGCATATGGGATGAGATACACTTGTAGTCACAAATTGAATTTAGGCATGCTGCACAGACTGATGGTTTAGGGAATATGGATGTACGAGTGGATTGCAAATAGCGATTCATTTGCAATACTGCAAGGGCCGTCTTTTCTTTCTGTCTGGGTGACTGATTTCTCCTTACAGTTCACTGCAAATTCTCTGCAGATGCACCAATACACGTATGCGCAGACCCCCCCCCCCCCCCCCCCCCCCAACGATCGGAACAGAGCCGAATTCAGCCGCCAATGAACAAGCCTGAATCAGGCTGATAAATCAGTGGCAACTGACTATAATAAGCTCTGCCTTTTGCAGTTTGTTGGTATGACCAAGTCACAAAGAAAGGAGCCAAATGTCCTATGTATTGTAGTAGTGTACAGTAACTGCAGCTTGGTAAATGCCATTCAGCTGCAAATAGCCAGCTCTCATCTAACATGAAATAGCATATGAGCATTTACATAAACAGAACATGTAATAATGCTGATTTACAATGTTTTTATTGTAATGATGAACATTGGAAATCACTGGCGACATGACGCAGAACAGGAAAACAGAATGGACACATACATAGCATAGGACAATGCACAGCTACAATGGAATAAGACCTAGCATGTGATACAGCCAATGCGCAGGTAGATGGGGTAATATAAGTGGGAAAAAAAGGCCTTCCATGCTGAAGGGGGGCTGACAGTAGACGTGGCGGTGAGTGCTGATGTAGATATGTTGGCGGTGGCCGGGGTAGGGGGACTAAGGTGCTGGAGTGCTCGGTATATAGTGCAGAGGTGAGTTCTCAGCATGTGTGTGACACATTGGCGGCTGGTAAATATTATGATTGGACATAAGAGTGAGAACCCAAACATAGGGGATGGGGCCAAATTCGACCCGCTACGAGTGGGTCTGAATCTGCCCCTTTGTATGTGTGAAACAATCTATATAGAGAAGGGACACTATTAGATAATGGCAGTACGGATGGTGTAATGGTTAGCATTACTGCCTCACAGCACTGAGGTCATAGGTTCAATTCCCACCATGGCCCTAACTGTGCAGAGTTTGTATATTCTCCCCGTACTTGCGTGGGTTTCCTCAGGGTACTCCGGTTTCCTCCCACAATCCAAAATCATTCCTTACTAAATTAACCTTAGAATGTCTGTGTGTGCGTGTACATGTGGTAGGGAATATAGATTGTAAGCTCCACTGGGGCAGGGACTGATGTGAATGTTCAAATATTTTCTGTACAGCGCTGCGGAATACGTGTGCGCTATAAAAGAAACTGTTAATAATAATAAGGAAGGTTATTCTGGTTGAATCGCAAGGCTGCAAATTTCACAGCCTTGCGAGTCCACCAGACGTCGCCCGCACAGAAACCCGCCTCCACCCCCCTCTCAAGCCACGATCCCCCCCCCCCCGCAGGCATGCGAATGGATGTTTTGCATAAACAGCCATTCGCAGCCTTGCACGCGGGGACAAAATCATTCGATGGTCGGCGATTTTGCACCTCTGTGGTGTTTCAGATCTGCGGGTGCCCTGTCCAGGAAGTGGGCCGCTCCTTGCACCCGCCTCATCGGGGAGTTACCATGAGAACGCCCAGAGTTTTCACAGGAACGTCGATGAAACGCTGGACGTTCCCATGGGCGGATCCCCCGGCCCGCAACCCCAATCCGCACTGTTGTGTGCAAGCGCCTGGTGAATAATCTATTCGCCATGGCCACATGCACACAATGGCTGCCCATGCGCATTAATAACTATGCGCATGCACAGTTGCAGCAAAAAATCGCTCCCCTGTGAGTAGCAACACCAGCATCCCCGTGCCAGAACTCTGAGTAGATGAGGATGCCGGAATATGGACATGTCATGGTCATGTTAGAGTCAGGTGGGAGTTAGGTTTAAGCACTAGCAGGTAGGGTTAGGCTGCGGGGGGGGGGGGGGGGGGGGGTGGAGAGACTGCTACAAGGGATTGTTAGGGTTGTAGGGGAAGAGAGTTAATTTACTGTATGTGCAGAGCTCCTGTCTGTATTCTCCGTATCGGGATGCTGGGGTCGGTCTTCTGAGCACCAGTATCCTGTCTGTAGGGATATCGCATTTATCCTGACAATACGCATTATTGTCATTTATAAGTATATCCTTAAACTCCTTTTTATTCTCTTATATACCATGCTGTGAAGTCCCTTGTCCAGGTGTCTGACAACGCAATTCTTGTTCTCTGTATAGATAATACATATATATATATCAGTATAGGTTGCCATATTTCCTTGGTAGGTGATTTACAGGTAACATAACTTCCGTCTGGTTGGAATGTATTGCCATACTGGGGAGCACGGAGCATCACATGCACAGGTGCACCTATCCAGCTGTCAGATGTCCATCACCGACGGTGTATTGGTTAGTATTACTGCCTAACAACAGGATATGCTCACTAGGTCGACTTAATGAAAGTCGACAGGGCTTAGGTCGGCATGAGTTTTTCACGTTTATTTTGAGCCGACATGTGCCGACAGGCGGTATTTCACACCCTACCATCCACTATTGCGTGGTGCCGAACGCAATGAAAAACTCATGTCGACCTTTGCACTGTCAACCTAATGCTTGTGTCAACCTTCCGAAACGGGTGACCTTAGCCATCTCGACCTATTTTAGGTGTCTGCCTACACCCTGTCGACCTTCAGTGGTCGATACAATTTATGTCGACCTTCATTGAGTCGACCCCCATGACCCATACCCCTCACAACACTGAGGAATTGGCATTCATTCCCACATGGTCCCACTGTGTGGAGTTTGTATATTCTCCCCGCGCTTGGGTGGATTTCCTTCAAGTACTTTTGGTTTTCTCCTACACCTCAAAAACTGGTAGGTTAATTGGCTCCAAAACAAAAACCGGCTGCGTGTGTGGAAATGGCCAATATGCACAGTGCGGTGCATCAAGATACACATTAATCCCATAGGCAAATACTGGGGGGGGGGTTCCAGTTGCCTGGAAAACCCCCTCTTCTTGGCAAGTGGCTCAAATTATGACAATAGCAATGGTTATATACATAATGATTATTGCTGCATATGCCCAGTGGAAGCAGCTTCTGCCACATTTGCTGTGTGTGTACATCTGAGTCCTCAATCAGTGCATTAGACCAGAGAGCAGCTACCAGGTAGAAGAGACAGGAGGCTCACCATGAGGTGGAGAATGTGTGCTCAGAAAGTTCAGTACTAGTTTACATTAACGTCCAGGGTCATTACTAGGCTCTTGTACAGCTCTCTCAGACTTCTGCACTTGCTCCAATGTTCCGCAGACTGGGAGTTTGTGCAATGTATTTGTCACTTCCTCCATCTGCAGTGGTTAGCGATATTCTAATACGGTGCATGTGCACTCGCCAATATTTTTCTTTACTGCATAATGTTGCAATACACAGGGCTTGTCGCACCTGTGTCTGACCTTGAAACAGGCCCATAGTATATATGGTAGGGAATATGCAAGAAATGTGATTGGAAGTTGTGCAGGTGAGAGGCATGTCATGGAAATGTGGCAAGCTCTGTGCAATGTATTTCTTACCTATAGGACCGACATAAAGCATTTGCTTGGTGCCTCGGAATCCTAGAAGGCCTGTTCCATGATTGGGGAAGACATAACTGGATGCTACAAGAGAGTTAAGCAGGTGCCAGATTTGTGTAAGCAGCAGGCACCTGCCAGACAACTCCAGATAGTTCTGCAGCTCAGAGGCACTTTCCCAGGCTCCCAAATGAATGGTCACTAATAGCCGTGGGAGAGGGTTTTCCACTGTTCTGCACTGTACCACAGACTCTGTTTGGCAGCCATGCGGAATATCGAAGTCAACTTGGCTGTGACTCGACTGGAAAACAAGTGTTGCTGGATAGTTTTACAGTGTCTGATATTTCCTCTCACTGTCCTGGGACCATGCATTATAGCAAGCAGGGCAGATCACCACTCCCTTCCAACCATTACTCATTCTCAGACGTTCAATGGTGGAATATAAAGAAAGGCTTTAATTAAAACATGGTCTCTGTCAATTCCTACATCTGTTGCGGAAACGGTAAACGCTTTCGTAGCTCCTTTTAACGGTATGGAGTGTACAGAATCTAGTATACAGAGCAGCAGTGATAAAGACACAGTGGGCCTGATTCTGTGTGGCATGTGGACATGAGAACGCAGCGCCAGAGGTGCACCAAAGAGGTGCCAGCGCTTGTGCCGGATCTGGCATACACATACACAGTTTCCTAATGCTTGCCGATTGATCCGCCATCAACGGAACACACTATCCATAGAGTGGTCGTGGCAACCAAGTGAACGCACAGAACTGTTCCATTTACCGGTTTCTCTGCTATGAACGTATCATGAGAACGGAAATTAGAGTCCTGTTTAGGCTGATCCTATGCAAGGTGCACGTCCAGGTACCAGGCTGTGGACCTAAAAGCTGTGGGCGTAATCGGCTTTAACCGACAGGCATACCGTCATTTATTACTGATAGGCAGTTTATTGTATTAGCATATGGAGGCAAATATGCAACCACAGCATCGGATGCATCTGACCAAGTCCCAGCGCCGCTTGGTTTACATAGAATATTTATATCATTAGGCCTGATTCAGACTTGATCGCAAAAACCACATCTTTCTCAAATGGGCAAAACCATCTTGCACTGCAGCTGGGGCAGATGGAACATGTGCAGGGAGATTTAGATTTGGGTGGGTTATTTGGTTTCTGTGCAGGGAAAATACTGGCTGCTTTATTTCTACACTGCAATATAGATCTCACTTTGAAGTAAAACCCCACCCAAATCTATCTATCTCTGTGACATCTGCCCCACCTGCAGTGCACATGGGTTTTGTCCATTTGAGAAGGAATTTGCATTTGCGCGTGAACCAGAATAAGGGCCCAAACTCATTGAGCGGTGATTGCCAACTGTAGCCTGGTTACAGACACCAGGGGTGAGGTATACTGTATAAAGTGGTTAATATTGTGGTGGGCCTCTCACAGTACATCTCTAAAGAGGGCCGAACAATACTATCAGAATATTATTCCTTATTGTGTCCACACAGTATTTCAGTGGATGTTATACTATTTATATATATGAATAAATTAGGTTGATTTTATGCCAATGAATACAACGGTATTACTGATTTTTTTTTTTTTGCGATACTCATACCTTTGATGATTTTGCGATCAACTCTGAATCCGGCTCATTGGCACTATAAACCAAATTTGGTTTCTGTAAAACACCATACAACATTTGTTGGCTATTGTAAAATACCTTTTTTTTTGTATAATTATATTTATTTATTATAATTTATGTTCATCTTTAGATAATTTATACATTCCTGGACTGGGGCTTAGATGAGTAGCATACATAATGGCATGTTGTAACACAAATGGAACATTTGGAAACCGCCTTAGTCTTTCCCTGTAACTTTGCTAATTGAGACATGGACTTTCATGGAGATTTCACGGTCCTTGGTTCCGGTGGTGGCCAATTACGTCTGATGTGGTTCTGCCGCCTTTTTATGTGGGTTCTGCAATCAACGACAGTATCCGTGTAATTGTATGACATCATCATGTGCTGTTTTTGTCTGGAAGCTGCAAGATTGTGGGCCGAAACTAATGTTAATGACAAGTAGGTCATTGTTGTAGAAGCGTCTCCTCTAGGCAGCAGTCAGGTGGGTGGCCAACCAATGACTTCTTACAGTCACTGCTAGAACCACATACAGTAAGTGTGCACTACACTAGCACCTGTTAGGACTATCATAGTGTATGTTTATTCAGATGTATGCAAAAGATCAGTCAGTATCCAATGAGAGATCTGCTACTGTTGGGGTTCCAGGAAAGTGGTTGGTGTCCCGAGCTGCCATTTTGTAATTTAGATAGAATGTTAAATAAGACAGCGTGGCAGGAGGTGAGATGTGGCTGGAAGAGTTTACAGGCTGCGCTGAGTTCAGCGTGTCAGCTCTTCCAGCCGCGTGTCGTCTCCCCCCCCCCCCCCCCCCCCCCCGCCGTATTGACAGGCCACTCAGTGCTGACCACCTCTGATGAGAGTGGCTGTCAGCTCAGCTCTGCCAAATGCATCCCATCCCCCGCCACTCTCAGAGCAACAGAGGGTGGCAGAAGACGCAGAATACTACTTCTAAAAGGGGCAGGGCGCAGTAATGAGTAGAAAAAATGGGCAGGCCACCCCGCCCTGCAAAATACACCTAGCAGAAACACTATCTAGGAGGGAATGATAAAAAAAAGTTTTGGGCAAATTAATCCTGGCCAAATAAATCATGGATTCTGGATACATACTAAGATAATTGATGCTGATCCAATAAACACTCCGATTCGATTTGCGTTATTACCGGATCGGTAGGTGCCCATACATACTGACTAATTTCTTGCTGTACTTTTTTTTTTATCTCTTTAACTAAATCGGTAGAGTGAACAACAGTCAGCAATGCCCCGATAGCAGGATGGCCGAATTTAAATGTCCGCCCTGGCCATACCGAATACATACACACGACCGGCGGACAGGGTGCTAGCTTTCAGAAGACTGACAGCGGTATCCCTCTATTTAGAACGCCTAACCCCCTTTATTGCCTAAAGACATCCAGCAGCTGCCCATCTACTAAGGAACAGCAATATCAGACTTGCGGAGTTATTCCAAACCCTTGTGTATGTGGATCTCTCACCCAGTTCCTTTTGCTTTAGGCGGCGTGTTCCATGTACTTACTACTTGAAGAAGCTCTTTAGCTGAGAACATGGCTTATGTTCTCCCTGAAGTGTTTTATGCAAGTGTTAACATTTTTGACATTTCCAGGATCCATATCGAAGTTGATTGACAGAAGCCTCCCAGATGTTTGCAGAACTTAATAACGCTGATGGCTCTCACTCCCTATGACGTAAAGTCAGTTCTACTAAACTGCAATTGTGAAGGCTCTGGAATCGATGTGTTTGTGGCACTTCGGCAGCTTATATGATGCCCGGGGGCTTTTTGCTATTAGATCATTCCGATATTCTGTGTCACCGAAATCCTTTTTTCCAGCAGTCTCAATTCCTTTTCAGTGATCCTATGATAGGAAGGCTCAGGCGCTAGAATGAGAACATCCCTCCTGCCACATTGCAGCCCTGCAGAAACTCTGACGTCTGTACTTGAAGCACAGAAGGAATGCCTCGGCCACCCCCATACTGGCAGACAATTAGACATTTGTACGTGGGTCGTGTTTGACAGCGGACCTGTCACATCCTGCTTTGTTAGTGACAGTCTATGAACAATTCTATGCCCAGTGCCTACACTGCTGGTACCCAAAGGATTCCCCGTTAGGTCAGGTTATTAGTATGCCAATCAGTCTATTTTACATGCTAATTAGCCCATCCTGCATGCAAAGCAGACTGCTAAATATAATAGTTGTGGGCATTCAAAGCCTTTTTATACCAGTGAAAGACATTTTCTATTTGGGCGCTTTTTTAACACTATTGTTTGTGATTATATATATATATATATATATATATATATATATATATATATATATATATATATATATATATATATACAAAAAAATGTGTAGGATTAGGACCACGCCCCTAGGACTGCAGCTATGGGTTTATTTCAAGGAATTACCAGTTCGTCACACACTTACAACACAATACAAGTCCCAAATGATGGTCACAATGGTTGTTGATTTCCTTTAGTAGGGTAAACCAATTTCTATGATCATGTGAGGCTGCTCCTAGGTCTGGTCGAAGGCCCTGAAGGCAAAAAACTGATCTTAAGTCAGAGCCCTATATTTTACGTATAAAGGTTTCTTTCACGTAATGATTTCACACTCCGTGGACCTCTCCCATCCAACTAGGCACCAGTTGTTCTATTAGACCCTGAATACAGAACTGACCTTAAGATAAATCCCTATATTCATATAAGGGTTTCTTTTGCCGGAAATCTCTACACCAGATGTTCACAATCTTTATTAATGATCACAAACGGTCATAACCTCCACCATAAAGCAATCCCTCTGGACATGTGACTCACCTCGTGACAAAGCCCTATGTGCGTATAAAGGTATCTTTAGCTGTCCATCTGCGTTTTCCCCAAGATGAAGGATCGTAGTAACAGACCATCCGTGTCGGAAAAAGGCCTCAACAAATACACAATAAAAATATAGAAAATATATTTAAAGTACACTGAAAGCAGAGACCATCCACCAATCACCTATCCGGATAGGAGAAAGGAAGGAAAAAGTGTTTTTGTTTTTAATTTTTTGAGGTTATATGTAGCTATATATATATTCGTACCTTAATCAATTTGATTTAACCAACTGTGCTCGAGCTTGGATATCCTTATAACCGTGTCTGTTCGGTTGCCTTGAAGACCGTGTTTTGGAACCACTGGTCTAAAATATCATTTAGTCCCCTTCCTGTGTTTCCACAGCCACTGTACGGAATCCCGACCACAACTCCGGCTAAGATCCCAACATCAATAGTGATGCCAACGCCAGGATATCCCAGTAGACCGGATCCTGGATGCTAGGGTGCCATATTGCTAGATTGGGAATGACTAGTTTTAGCCACTAATGGGGTCATAGGGTTAGGGGGAGGTTAATGTTAGGCAGTGTGTGTGGTCTGGGGGGGGGGGGGGGGGTTATGGTTAGGCACTAAAAAGGTTGTGCTGCGGGGGGGGGGGGGGGTTAGGGCAAGGCACTCTCATAGGGAGTGTTAGGGTTAGGCTGTGAGGGAGGAGGGTTAGGTACAGAGGATTAGGGGGGTAATTATCCAGCCCCTGTCGGGAATCTGTTCAGTGGGATGCCGCAGGCCTTACAAGGGTTAGATTTATCTGGGAAAAATAGGTAATTAGTTGCTTATATATACATTATTGAATATGGGTGTAATAAAGACATTAGAAAGAATGTTTATCAAACTAAACGAGCAGTGACAGGAGGAAATTATCCAGATTATATTAGTGGGAAAGTCGAGTTGCTGAAGGAAATGAATTGAATGATGCTTCAAGGAGGATTAGTAATTTAGAAAGGTGTGGTGAATGGAATGTGGGCTAAATGAACAGTAAACTAAAGTTGTGGAGATGGACCAGATGACAGAAGTACAGTATGGCTGAAATAAAGGCAGTGGGAGATGGATGTTATGGATGGTGCGGATGGATACAAATACTATCAGAGAGGGGTACACAAGGCTACAACTCTCCTGTGGAGGCAAAGGGGTAATTCCACCTCTTCCTGTGGGGTAAACTCAAAGGTATCACTACTTGCAGTGTTCTAATGAGTCACGGAAGGCAGGGAACAGAACGGGATGCGGTCATTGGGTCACCAGCAAGTTGTTAGACAGTCATTAGGTCGACACCATTAGGTCGACAGGGTCATTAGGTCGTCAGTCAAAGGTCGACATGGGGTTTTTCACTGTTTCTTTGAGCCGACAGGTGGTATTTCATGCCCTACCATCCACTAGGGCGTTATGGGAGAATAAAATAGTGTGCTGAGCGTAGCGAGGCACCGTGCCTGAAGTATGGCTAGCGAATGCGGTCCACTTTAACCTGTGTCCATGTCGACTGTGTCGACATTCGGGTAACAAAAACTGTGAAAACCCCCATGCCGACCTTTTCACTGTCGACCTAATGACCCTGTCAACCTAACCCATGTCATCCTAGACTCATGTCGACAGTCCTGCATGTCGACCTAGAAACATGTCGACCTAATAGTGTCGTCCTAACAACTTGCAGGTGACCAACTGATCCACACCCAACAGAACATCGTCAGGAGCATCTGAAAGTGATCAGCCTTTTTATAGTCACTTGTTTCGTCCAATTAGCTGGCCTGCCCACCCATATTGTTGTACTTCTGGCAGTCACAGCATTTCTGTACTCATGGTTTTGGTATTACTATTCTCTTAGCTAACTGTCCGTGGAGTGTTTGTCTGTTTTACTTGGAAGCACTTGCCTTGTTTCTTTGTTTGAAAGGTGTCAGACTGAGATTAAAGCAACAAACTCTTTTACCTAATACTTCTAGAACCGTGGGATGTGAAATGCTTGGTACAGATCAGACTTAATCTTTTAGAGATGGTTTTCCGTATAATCCTAACCCAAGTTTACAGCTGCACCCTTAGCTGAACATTTTGGCACGCTGTCTTTCCAGCGCGCACACACACACACACACACAAAATGTAGTGTTCAGTGCAGTCTCTGGTGGTCACAATGAGCATCAATTGCGCGACACTTTATTTACAACCACTCCGGGGCATATCTGGCTAATTGTCAGCGCTGCCCGATACAGTTATGGGGACTACACATGGGGAGATTTTGCTGAGTGGTGCTAGATTGCTCAGATCGCTCTGCACACAGCGCTGCAGAGGGAGATAAATGCCTCCTCTGCCTTTGACACGTAGGGATTCTGCCCATACTTGCCGACTATTCGAGAACCCTCTCTGGGAGAAGCCCGGAGCGGACTGCCGGATCTTCAGGTCAGGGGGCGGGGATGGGACTGATACCTGAAAGGGTACTTGTTTCCTATCTGGGCGCCCGCTAAGTTAATTGCGCACCATGCTATTCTCCGTAGAGAAATCTGATCGCATCGCATCGTACACATACACGATATTGAACGATGCGATGCGATGCGATCCGATTTCCCATAGGAAACAATGTTAAATGGCTCAATTTAGCCAAATTATCATAGGAACAATAGTAAATGGGCCAAAAACACCCCTGAACATTGAAATGTCCCCCCAAAAGTAGTTGACGCCACCCCGCCATCAACGCGAACCCGAAGCGTGGCGAGCGCAGCGAGCCCGCGAGGGGCGGCGGTACGCGTCCTCCGACCTTTTCATGCCCTACTATCCACTAGGGCGTGGAGTGAGAATAGAATAGTGTGGCGAGCGCAGCGAGCCACCGAGCCCCGCGAGGGGACGCGGATACCTTCACAGGTAAACGCGTCCCTTTGCGGGCTTCCCAGGTGTCCGCGTCGCCATGGACACCTGGGAAGCCCGCGAGGGGACGCGTATAACTGTGAAGGTATCCGCGTCCCCTCGCGGGGCTCGCTGCGCTCGCCACAGTTCGGGCTCGGTGGCTCGCTGCGCTCGCCACACTATTCTATTCTCACTCCACGCCCTAGTGGATAGTAGGGCATGAAAAGGTCGGAGGACGCGTACCGCCGCCCCTCGCGGGCTCGCTGCGCTCGCCACGCTTCGGGTTCACGTTGATGGCGGGGTGGCGTCAACTACTTTTGGGGGGACATTTCAATGTTCAGGGGTGTTTTTGGCCCATTTACTATTGTTCCTATGATAATTTGGCTAAATTGAGCCATTTCACATTGTTTCCTATGGGAAATCGCATCGCATCGCATCGTTCAATATCGTGTATGTGTACGATGCGATGCGATCCGATTTCATTACGGTGCCGTACGTAGAAAACCTGGGCGCCCAGATAGGAAACAAGTACCCCTGAAAGCCCCGCCCCCAATCCAGGAAATGCCGCGATTCGTGGGTCCGCAAGTAGGGGACGGGGCTAAAATGACGTGAAATGACGCGATTTGCGTCAATTTAGTCCTGCCCCTTGACGCGGACCCGTGAAAAATCGGTAATTAGTGCGGTAAGAAAGGGGTGTACGGGTGCTGCCAGGCAAAAGCGGGAGGATTGCGGACCTTCCCGGGGAACCGATTTTCGGGAGCCTCCCGGCAATTCCGGGAGGGTAGGCAAGCCTGGATTCTGCCTTTTACTTGGTATCCATTGGCTACTGCCCACTAGGGACCTTGTTCTGTCCATTTGCAGGTCTGCGTTCATTCACACGAGGCCAATGTTTGTTGTTCGCGCATGTGCATTTCTGCGCTATGTGCGTGTTGCCACGGAGTACAAACTACTTTGACCTTAGATCTGCGTGCACGTTCCAAATCATTCAATGGTAAGCGACCATCAAATGATGTGGGTGTTCCCCAGCAGGCACCGAATAGATGTTTATTTAAAACAGCCATTCGCATGGCGCGTGAATGTACGCACCGTGCGAATGGTGGGCCGGCGTACCACCATTCGCAAGGTGGGATCTGGATTGAATTTGCATCCGAGCGAATCAACCAGAATGACCTCCTATTAGTGGTAATGCGATCACACTGCTTCCTGACTTAGGTCCCCGGCACACACTCTGTATTCTAGAGATTGGTAAATCGAATCCGTCATCTTCCCAGCATCTACGGGTGCAGCGGATGCAGTTGGAAATGGAGGAACCACAACAGATATCTCCTTGATGGCACATACCGACTATAAAATGAAATAAAGAATGATAAAAAAAGCTTCTTAATTGAATAGCTTTTGCCAAGTAGTACAAATCACACCTAATTGAATAAGCCCCTTAATAAAGTTATTATATAAACCCTGGGAATGCCTATATATCCCAGGGTTTATATGCAGTAACAGTGATATGTGTATGTCCAACAGTAAAGCCTTTTTTTATTTTTATTATTATATTTCATATTATGTTTTCACCTTACATCAAATATGCAAAATGTAGCATCACATAGAAAGAATATGGGTGAAAAAGGCAGCGAATCCGCCAAAACCACGTGAGTGGACGGCAATTTTGCTGATACACACGGTTTTTTCGACAATGACCAGGCGAAAAATCAGCACCGGGATTGAATACGGCTATTTGAATTAGCCACACACACAAAAAAAAAACTGACGATTTTTCTCCTGGTGAAAATTTCACCCAGGATTAAATACTGGCCTAGGTTTACCGCATTCCCTCGTGTGGGTCACTGTTTTATTCTCCCAGCATGCCTTAGTGCAGGGGTGGGGAACCTCAGGCCCGGGGGCCGTATGCGGCCCCCGTAGCCAGTTTGAGTAGCCCGGCGACTTTGCCAGGAGTCGAGTACAGGGGAATTCTCACAAGAGGTCGGTAGTTCTCGCGAGATTCCTCTTAATTAACAGCAGCCGGAGACTGTCAGTCCTATTCAGCGGCAGCCGCCGGAGCGTGGGACGGCTGCAGCAGGACAATTTGTAAGAGAATTTTTTACATATGAATAATTTTTTCCCCATACAAACGGCCCTTGGCACAAAAAAGGTTCCCCACCCCTGCCTTAGTGGATGGTAGGGTATGAAAAATCACCTTAATTTTGAATTTGTTTTTAAAAAACAACCACTTCGACCTAAGTCATGTCAATCTTTTCTATGTGTCAACCTATGGCCTGTCGACTCTAATATAGGTAGACCCAAATGAGCATAACCCGGCAGCGCTCAGGTATGGTGGAGAGCAGAACAACAGGGACCTGATCTAAGGACCAGTGGTCACATTTATTTTCACATATCCTACTGTATACTATAGGGATGCTAGAAAGGTATCAAATAAAAATGACTGCTGAGAATATCTGCATAAGGGTGTTTGTTATTTCCATTATACAGATACACCCAAACATACGTATATATATATATATATATATATATATATATATATATATATATATATATATATATATATATATATATATACACACACACACACACACACACACACACACACACATACTCTGATTTATTTTGATTTGGAAATCTCTTTGAGCAGGATGGTAATTACTATTGTGTTTGAAATGGAAACTCTCTGAGCAGGGTGATAATTACTGTTGTCTCCATGTGGTGCATGGTGTGTGTGTATTGGTATGTGTGGCGCTTGCGTGTTTCATGTCAAAGATCACGGCGTCACACGCTTCAGACTGCCAACCCTCTACATCACTAAGGGTTTGGTAGACTGGCTGCCTCTGGGACTGGCACCACTGCCACTAGAACAGGACGGGGGAGCTGGATTTCCTTCAACTCCCAAGAAGTCCTTTTTCTTTTCTCTCTTTGGGGGGGAGATTCTTAGTTCCTCTTTAGGAAATATATCCCATAATAATTGAAATTCCTATTTAAGAAACACATCAGCATTTAATGACTCTGAATCCGCCAAACAAAGCTCACCTGTTTTCATATTAATAATTAGCAAGTTTTTATTCCCGCAAGAAAATCGGAGGAACTAAAATGTCCAGCGCAGTTCCAAGGCCTCTTTGTGTGTCCCCTCTCACTTTGCCAATTCATAATCTTCTAATTCCATTCAAGATTGCAGACACAAGGGGAATCTTGTTTTCTATCAAACAATCCGCCGCATTCACAGCGCTGTGCCATTTCATCCAGGCAGGGTCTCCATGTGTGACATAAGACAGCATTACAATTGTGGAGCGATGACATTTCGTCTCCGAGCGGATTCACAAGTCTGGATGCCCTCGTGCTGGGTGTATTTAGTCTGAAAATCTGTCTTTCTGAATACACAGACAATGAATCACTTTTTTTTTCAGTCTTCACAATTAGAGGAAATGGCCATAAATCAAAAAATGTGCCAGTTTTTATATTCGTTTGGATTTTTTTTGTTTCTCGCACATACAGTAAAGCTAGAATGTATTTCTTTTTTATTTTATTTTATGCAGTTTTATATTTTAATAGAATTTTAGGAAATCGATCTTAATTTGAGCAGTTACTTTGCAGGGTTTCATGAATAGTAATAGGAAGTCCTCGCCTCGATCCACTCTTGATGTTGACTTTGCTTGGCGAACCATGTGTCTGTACTAACCTACTTAAACACTACGTTCTTGTAATGTTATTTGCACTTTAGTTAATTAATATTTATAGTATTTATATATACTAGTATTTCATTTATATTTAAATTTCCACCCTCCCTCCCTCCTGGCCAATGCCAGCAACCCGAATCAGTATCGATTAGCCTCCGGGTCGACCCATGTGTACACCCCATTAAAGTCTTCTAGTTGTTGTAAACAAGGGGTGTTCACATGGTGCAATTTGATCGGGACTGAATGGGGTTCGAAACAAACGACACACAAAACGCATTCGATTTGGACTGTATACAGATGGAGCCGGCCTCTTTCTTGCAGGGGCTTTCTATCGCCAGCCCCCCCGCCAGCAATGGCTACGGAGCTTTCTCTGCCACCCGCCGCCTCCCCCGGTGCCCCTCGCCGCCCCGACCCCCCCCCCTCCCAGAGCCCTGCCCATCTCCCTGAAGCGGAGACGGGTAAGGACCTGCAGTGCCGCCGTCAAGAGACTGGGATGCGCATGTGTGTGAGATGCACGCGCGTCCCAGTTCAGTGTATCCCAGTTCAGTGTCCGCCTGCACTCGCCAGAGGGGAGGGTCTGGCGAGCCCCCGCCAAGGATGGCAGGGGCTACATCTGTAGTACAGATCTGTACTATATAGTCTTGCCTGCACATCTTTCACAATCTTTCTATTCGATGTTGATGCCGTAGTACCGCTCATCAGGATTGAATTGCCATGGAATGCGGCTGAAAAACGTTTAATGTCCTTTTTATACGATTTTGCTTATATAAGCAGAATCAAATAGAAAAATAGACCCATGCGAATGGTCTTAAACCACGTGTTACTCTCCAGCTGTGGGCCGAACATGCTGGATCCAGCTGTGGTCAGTACACGCTGGACTTTGTAGTTCCACAAGCTAGTGAGTGAAGCCACAGGTTATCTTACTCTGCTGAAGGCCGCTTTTGCTTCCACCGTCTACTTTCCCCGTTTGGCAATAATACATAAAAAATATCGGATGAGACAGGTGTTTCCTGTTTGGAGCAGCTGTCAAGTATTCTTTTTAATCTCAACCGGTGGGGCAAAACCATACTTGATTTAAAACCACTAATGCTAAACTAAACACTTTGCCATTATATAAAGAAAAGAAAACACCTATATATTCACAGGTTCTCGTACAAGCCTAATCTATAAATAAACAACTGTGGAGTGAAACTGGAGATTTATTATACTTTAGTAAAGTGTCAGCCTGTACAGCGGAGGCTTTATCTGTGGAACCCTGCCGAGATTTGTAGCAAGTTTAAATATGGAATATAAGAGTTTATAAAGTACCTACTTATTGTAAATAGGGGCAGAAACTTTTTTTTAATGTATCTAAAAAACTATCTTTTTGTAAATAACTGTCACTACATTACAGTAAAAGCAACATGCTTCTTAACTGCATGTTTTGTATTTTGAACTCTGCCAGCATCTGTCTTACATGTGGGTGTTTGTATATAATATATGTATTTAGTATTAATTGTGCAGAGGATCAGCGGGATGAACCTTCTGCTGCTACCTTTTAATTGTTAGTCATTACTGTAATTGTAGTAGCCAGCTCTGTGTTGTGCAGCCCCCACTGGTCATGCCTACACATGGCATGTACCAGTCATAAGAGGGGAGGCACTGAGATCTCCCCGGTCATTTTTGGAAGTTGGCTCCTATAACTGATGTTTATGTTGGATGCCGCCCCTTGGTGGATTCCCGTCTCTTGTTGCTCAGCCACGGAAAGATAATTAGGGAACAGACGTGTGGCTCATCAGCGGAGGACTTGGCACAGTTGTAGTAACGTCTGCCGATAGCATGATGTAATAAGGGGTCACACAGTATCAGCAGTGATGTCCAGGTAGCCTTTGTAATCTTGTTTTTCTAGCATGCAGGAAAAATACCTCATCCTTGTGCATGGAGCAGACACATACCGGGCAGTGTCATTGTTCTACTGCATATTAGAGATAAGCTCTGATGCCGAACCCCCTGCCCCAGCTGTAGATCTGTCTGCACATAGTAAGTCCTTTCCTACTGTATCAGCACATTATGGTTTTGCATAGACAGGTTTACTTGTAACATTAAATGATGCCCTTAGTGCACATGGCACTATGAGAACTGTTGAGCTTTATTACATTGTCTTGTATCTCCAGCAGGGGGAGCTCTGTGCAGTGAGCAGCATTATTGCCGTGGTACCCTCTGCTGATTGGCAGTAGCATACTCTGTAAGTCTGGCCAGCCCTGGGTCCCGGGTGGTGTAAGAAAAGAGCCCTGGGGAGGGACTCAGTACTAAATCCCGGCGGTCGGAATCCCGGCGGTCGAAATACCGACAAGGGGGCCCGTGGACCACGCCCCCCCTTTCAGGCTCCATGCGCTCGCCATGCAGCGGGCCCGCGGCGGGGGGGGATATCCACGGCTCGGCACACTATTTTATTCTCCCTCTATGAGTGTCGTGGACACCCATAGAGGGAGAAATTGTCGGGATTTCAGTGGTCGGGATTCCGGCATCGGTATTTCGAACGCCGGGATTCTGACCACCGGGATTTTGACACCATCCGCTGGGGAGAACACAGACCTCTCCATGTCCACAGTCTGATGCATCACTGGTCAACAGGGTCTTGTTTTGTTCTCTATCCGGCCAACATGTGGCAAAAGACCACCCAGTAATGGCGGCTGTCTGCAGCAGATGCTCTCCTGTCACTTTCAGGAAGTTGTGTACACAATAAAATATAGGGGCAGATGTATGTTAACTGGGGGGGGATTACGGTTTACGCAGTGTATTACTAGCACACCTATCGTGCGCTAGTGACAGCCCGCCAAGCTACGCTCAGCGAGGCTGTCCCATGCAATCCCCCCCAGTGATTAGTGGCCGAGGAAATGTATTAACAGCCAACCAGGCGTTAAGTCGCCCCGGCCGCTTTCGCCAGCTCAGTGCTAGAATTGTCCTATCCTCACTGTGGGGACAATGCTAACCCTGCTGTGGCTCCAGGTGGAGATCTTGTGCATGCGCAGTGAGCCGGCCGGAGAGAGAGAGCGGGACTTATTAAAATGCGCAGGCATGAGGGGGCGCTGATAATGAGCCATTAACGCTGGGCATAATGTCTCTCCTTATCAGCGCGCGTGCGCCGATAAGGAGTAACGGGTGCCCGCTTCTCCAGGAGAAGCGGGACCCGTTATTTAACAAGCGTTTAATACATCTGCCCCATAGTCTGCCAAGAAAAGATTTGTGCTTGAAGGCTCCAGACTTGTCGGGGGTGCTCCGTCCCTGTACCCCTATATTACACACACCTTTTTACTTTTATCATTTTACTTGGCGTTATTTTTCATCCCCCCCAATATGGAACGACAAATCTGTTAAAAACTGTGTTTGGCATGATAACGATGCAATGCACGTACCCACCGGTCGCTCATCTTGCTCACTGATCCCTTCAGCATGCAGAAAGATAACCACCTGTCATGCAGGATTCGGACATCATTCCATGTGTAGGTATGATGAACGATGAGGCAATGATGTGACAATGATTTGTGGTCGTTAAATTACCCATCTCATCCTCTGATCGTTTGTGTGTGTGCATGATATCTTCTGTCCAGGAGTGTTCTGGATTTTTAAAGGAAAATGGGTGAAAGATTGTAGTGTTTATAAAATCAGGCCATGTTACACTATATTCTGCTTTATTGTACATGGGTAGTTGTCCTCTGTATCCCTTTATACAATGCATAGACCGGGAATGTCTTAGTTACAGTAAGTGTGTGATTTAGGAGGTTGCAGACATTAAACATAACACGGACTTTTAGTATGCAAGTATAGCATACATACAGTATAATCTGTTAGGAATTTCAGTTCCTGCTGGGACACATAGATAAAACATAGATTATTGTGTGGGTGGATAATTATCGATGCTAATGAGCACAAAATGTGATTTATAGATAGCTGCATTGGTTTAATGGCACAATGCCATGGTCATTTAAAGAGAAATAACTATCTATATCCATACGATTGGCACGCCGGGGACGGGTGCAATGACAATGGTTCCATCTGTATATAAAAGGCTAAATACTCAACACCACTGAGGTGTAGTACCACCAGTAACCACTAGAGGCCACTCGACGGACCATATTATACCCCTTTCACACTAGCAAGCCGGGTCGCACACGGGATTTTGTACGCGGCTTGCAATCGCTTTCGACCCAGGTGGGCGGGTGACATCAATTGGATGTGGGGCGGCGCCTTTACATTGCATTGAACGGGACCCGGGTTGAAATTCCAGAACGCTGGACCCAGGATAATCTTTCAGGACCTTTCACATTGACCAATTTCCCGGGTTGTTGCGCGATCATGTGCAATAACCCGGGAAATATTAGTCAGTGTGAAAGGGGTATTACTCCTGAACTGAAAGTAAAAGCAAAATGATCTGTTTCAATCTTACTGGACATGGCGAGAAGGAGCCGCAAAGACAGAGATTGGAGGTAGGAGCAGATAGGGATTTAACTAGTACGGAATAATCTCCATCTGATCCTATAGATTGCCCACCCCAACCTCTTTCTGGTGTCCTTATAGATAAGTGATTTTGGCATAACAAATACTCCATTTACAACTTATGTGACCCGGGAAACCATTACACAGGTTTTCTGCCTTGGTAAATGTTGACGCTTCGTTTAAAGTATGAACTGGAAGTTACATTTGTGAGAGACTCATCTGATAGAATTCTCTGGCTACAAGACAGTTTGGCCTCTTCGTACTTTCAGTGGCCCACCCTGCTCTCCTTGTAGGCCCAGAGTGGATGGTGTGTGGCTGCTATCCAATCAGTGCACTTGATACAAGAGTTAGGGGTAGCATAGAGACCCAAGTTATTCTATAGGAGGTGATGCCAACTGTAAGGCATTTGCTAAGGCAACGTCCTATATATATTTCTAAATTGTCCAGGATGATTTCATTCTCATTCCACACAGTGCTGAATGGTACAGGTTGAGTATCCCTTATCCGAAATGTTGGTCCCACGATGTCTCTCGTATCCGGAGATCTTTTATCCGAAATATTCCAAAAACCATAGTTTTTTTTAATATTTCGGCATTTTTGTTTTTTTGTTGTCATACTTACCAAGTCCCCCGAGGTCCACGGCGGCCTTAAGGAGCTTCTTCAGCGGTCCCAGGGGTGCATTGCATGAGTTTGCAGGCGCACCGGTGACCTCACCGGCACGTCCGCGCAATGCACTCCTGGGACCGCTGAAGAAGCTCCTGAAGGCTGCCGGGGACTTGGTAAGTATGAAAAAAGGGGCGGGGGGAGGGGTTAAACAAAAAAATCCGAAATATTCTAAAAAAAACAAGTTTTTTTAAAAAAATATTTCGGATAAGAGATCTCCGGATACGAGAGACTCGACCTGTAATTGCTGCTATGGAACTTTTAAGGGGGAGGAAGGAAAGTGCACAGGAGCCAATGGCTTTAAAGGTGTGACTATCTACGGGATACATACAGATGACCGACGGTCAGAATACCAATTCCCAATGGAGGGAATCCCGATACGGGTCAGGTAAGTATACTTTTATGTTGTCGCTTTCCTAACACCGCTACAGAGACATTCACAGTAAGAGTTAATTTGACGCTCTTGCTTCATACACAAATCCCACATTGTATAATGTAGTTGTAGCTGGAATACTGCCTGCAATGCATACCTCTCAGTGATGGAACAGCATTATCTCTAATTATGATGTAATATTTAACATAACTTCTAATTAATCCTCTTGTCCAGAGCTTTCTGCTAACACATAACAACGATTTTCCCTACACGTGTGACTGAAATTATAGGTCCTATTCCTTTTCTTTCAGGAAGTGCACAATACTATTTGTAACTCACTGTATAATTCTCGCAGTGTATAAGTGGCAAATACTTTTGAATAATGAAACATGCATCTATATTTTGCAGGAAGCAGCTTACGGATTGCGGCCTATTTCATTAAAAGATGGGTTAACCTGCGCTGTGTTGTAAAACATCAGTATCGAGGTATGACATGTTTTCTTCCTATACTCTGTATAACCTATGAGTCTTCTTCTCTATAATCTCATTTGATCAGCGATGGACCCTTTTTAAGCATGAGAAGGACCATGGAGTAAAATTGAGGTTCTTAGCATCATTTTTGGCCAAAGAATGTGGGCCAACCTACCACAGCCAGTTGATCTCATAAGTTGGGTTCCTAACATTCAAGCCTAAAGGTCCGTACGCACTGGTCATTTTTGCCCAGCGTGTATGCACAGTGATGATGGGGAAAATCGCTGGGCAGAAAATCGCTCAGCGCATATACACTGAGCCATTGTGTAATGGATTTTCCTGGGGATAGACAGCTGTCTATAGCAGGATGCCGGCTGTGTGGCTTTTGAGCTGAAAGCAGCTCAAACTGCAAAACTGAGATGCTTTCAGCTCAAAATTGCCCAGTCTGTAATGGGCCTTAAGATTCTAGTCTAGATAGGCAAACGCGGGGGGGGGGGGGGGGGGGGGAGTTCTGGTTGCCTGGAAACCCCTCTTCACTTAGCAAGTGCCTTAAATTATGACAATAGCACTGGTATATAATATGATCAATAGAGCTGCCACCACATCATGCAGTGTGAGGGACAGAGCGGAGCTGCAGCACATGCCCAGTGTACCAGCTTCTTCTACCACATTTACTGTTTGTGTGGAACTGAACCCAAAAGCCTCGCAATGGACCAGAGAGTAGCTGCCAGGAGGAAGAGACAGACAGGTTCCTTACCATGAAGTGGGAGATTGTGAGCTTAGAAAGTTCAGTACTGGTTCTATTATGTTTGTGTATTTATTATTATGTTTAACCTTTTCCTGACCACTTATGTTATTTAAATGTTTGAAACCGCCTATACTATAGACCATCGGTACTGTTAAATATTAATACTGTATTCCATACAGTATCCAGTGTATATAAATAAAAACAATTTTCATGACTGTTACTGCTCCCCCAGACTCCCGCACTTACTCCAATGTGCTGCAGATTTTGAATGACATTTGAAAAACTCCCTTCTGAAAATCCTGCGTTTGCCACTGAGCCCAGGGCCCACCAGGGCCAGCACACTCCAACCACTTTAAAGCATTTTAAGTTTTATAAGCACTTTACATATTTGCAGAGGATAAAGCAGCCATCTTAGGTGCACTTGTTTTCCTTTCTAGGTCACTCCTTATAGTCTTTAATCCCCCCCCCCCCACACACACTATATATATGGGGGGGGGGACTTTGTGTGTATAAACCAATGCAAACACAGTGAGACCTTGATTGGAATTGAAACACAGGACTTTGAGGCAGCATGCTAATCACTGTTCCACTATGCTACTCCATAATACTTTACCCATTCATTTAGCCACAGCAGGTCATTCTGCCGGAGACGTAAACCATAGTTTGTGTTCATTAGCTATAGTTCACTCTTGTCTCACACCAACTGGTCATATAATACTACCATGCTGGATTGGACTGTGGTAAATATCCCATATTACCCTTACTAAATAGGCCGTCCCAGCATGTCCTCCCCTGCAATGATAGAAGCCTTGAATAGCTATAGGTCTGAAAACAATGCAACTAATTCTTTGCGGGATAAGCCTACCTGTAGAGAAACGTGGGCTTACCCATGCTGAGCGACTTCCACCAGGCAACTTCTACATGTACAGCTGCTACGGATATAGCCACGAGTGAGATGAGAGAGAATTCCGTACTGTCATAATTACCCGCTATACCAGGTCGTGACTGTGATTGGCTGACTCAGATTGCAGGTGCCACCCAATCACTAAATTAGTAAGGAGGAATCATAGAGACGGCTGTTGAGACAAGGCCGTAACAGAGGACAATATTCCTACCAATGACACCTAAAAGGAGACTAAAGGTGGCCATACACACACAGATTTATCTTCAGATCTGGCTGGTTGGAACAAAAACATGGTTATGGATGAGAGCAAATGACAGTTGACCATTTGCTTGGAAATGCTGGAAAACTGACAATCTGTCACTCATCCATAAACATGTTTTTGTTCCAGCCAGCCAGATCGTAAGATAAATCTTACTAGTGTATGGGCACCTTTAGTTCTATAAATTAATAATTATAAAACACACGTCGATCCTATGTGAAAAGACTTGTAAAAGGCCAACTTTTAATTTCATATGTTCTGTTCCGTGCAATGTTATGCGTATCAGGGACGTTATCTGGAATAGTCATATTGCTGTTTCAAACCAATCCAGGGCCTCTAAGAACAAAATGACTATGCAGCTGGTATGCGCCCCTCGGCATTGTATTTAAAATGTAGAAATTGCAGTATACAGTATGTAAGTATGTGATTTATGTGTGATATTCATACATGTATGTACAGTATGTCAGGCTGACTCACTTTATTGGAAAGCAGCAGCATAGCAGCTCTGCACAAGCCAATAATCTTAAGCAGCAGTCACCTTTTTCTACCCGCCCCCTTTAATATATGTGTAGTAATTTTTTAAATGTCAAGCCCACTCTAGGGATATGTATCAGAACTAGAAAGATAAAGCACCAACCAATCATATTGCAGCCTCTGTTTGAAAAGTGACAGAAGCTGTACTTCATTTGTCTCAAAGTCTAGATGGGTGCCGGATGATTGCCAGACAGTCAGTATATCATCATCAGAATTCCCTACTGTTCAAATACACGACAGTCGGGATCCCGACTGACGTTCTATTCTCCCTCATGGGGATCAACGACCCCCATAGAGGAAGAATAGAACCTGTGGCGAGCACAGCAAGCCCGCTGCGTGGTGAGTGCAGTGTGTCCTCAAGGGGCATCTTTGCACTGGTAGCTCTATCGTAGTACCGGTGGTTGGGATTACGATGTCTGTATACTGACCATTGGAATCTCGACTGTCGGGCTGTCATACCACACTCCTTGATACATGTCCCCCTCTGTTGCTTATCATTGGTTCTATACAGTCTCTAGAAGAGTGTATCTAATCTGTGTGCGGGGTTCCCCACTTCTGGCTATGCCCTACACTCCCTTTGTGATCTGCCAGTGTCAGCCATTTTGAAAGTACTAGTGCCATTAAGAGGGACCCCAAGAATACCAGAGCACCTGAAATAATAGACTTATATGAGTCATATTTTGATCACAACATTGAGGTTTACGGCCCATTGTCAAGTGATTCCAGTGTTCTACAAGTCCCTACATTAGCATCTACGCCCAACACACCATTCCATTGCAGTTACATGTACTCCCCTCCCAGATACAGGTATATATATATATTACCTAAAATATATTTATTCATTCCCATCAGTCCCTCTAACATTGGAGCTTACAATCTAAATTCCCCCGCACGCACACATTAAGGTCCATTTGTGACAAAAACAATATAACCTGCCTAGTGTGTTTTTTTGGGCGGTATCCGGACAGCGGATCTATCATATTTAGGTCAACAATACCATGATCGATCACTAGTCTAGTTAGAGGCTTAAACTTGGTCGGCGGTGTCTAGATAGAGAGTTATGGGAGATCAACGCCTGTGAATGATCGACGGGAACATGGTCGACAATAGCAAGGTCGACAAGTTTTTTTCATGTTTTTTGGGTGCAGGTCCACTTGGTTCATACTTTACTATCCAAGTGGACAAAGAGCCAGATTATAATAGTGTGTCCAAAGCACGGTGCACATACAAAGTGTCCATTCGGACCCGTATCACATTCGGCACCGGAAAAACATGAAAACTCGTGTCGACCTTGCTACTTTTGACCGCGTTACCGTCGATCATTCACAGATGTTGATCTCCCGTCACTGTCTAATTAGATGCAGTCGACCAAGTTTAGGGCCTAACTAGACGCCTTCGACCACTAGTGGTCGATCATGGAATTGTTGACCTAAACTACAGTAGGTCGAGTCTATAGCCCAGAACTGTTTTTGGAGTGAGTATATTGTAGTGAAGAAATACATGCAAATGTTAGGAGAACATATAACGGATATGTCCCTGGTTGGCATTGAATCCATTGAATCCATTGCTGTAAGGCAGCAATACTTACCACCATGCCACCATACTGCTAAATAAGCATACACTTACATAGGTTCTTAAAAGGATAGGTTTATCAAGAGATGCCCATGTATCATGTCACAGTGCCATAGTGTAGCAATAGCAAGCTGAGATGTACTAAGCCTGGTGAAGAGATAAAGTGGAAGCACCAGCCAATCAGCTGTTTTTGAAAAATGACAGTTGGAAGTTGATTGGCTGGTGCGTTATTATTTTCCACTTTATCACTTCACCAGGCTTAATCCATCTGCCCCTAAAGCGGCTACAACAAACCTCAAATAGTACTTGTCATACCCCAGATAGTGGTTTAGAGGTCACTGGGGCAGATGCATTAAGTCTCAAACGCAGGGGTGATACAGAGTGATAAACGTCCAGTCATTCAGATCCTAACTGCCATGTGTTTGAAAATTGGCAGTTAAGAGCCGATTGGATGGAGGCTTATTGGGTGTGAAATGGTGGTCCGGGAATCGGGAACCCGACGGTCAGTATCCCGACATCGGAATCCTGACTGCCGGTGCTCCGACAGTGGGGCGAGCGCGGGCTCGGTGGCTGACTTCGCTCGCCACAGGTTCTATTCTCCCTCTGTGGGGTCGAGGACCCACCAAGATGGAGAAAAGCTCCTGTCTGTCTGGATCCCGACTATCAGGCATTTAAGCAGTCAGTATTCCAATGTTAAAGTAATGACCGTCGGAATCCTGACTGTCGGGCAGTCATCCAGCACCCGGCTTATCACCCTCACGTTTATCTCTTTTTAAGGCTTAATACATCTGCCCTAGGGTATGTGTAATCCTCTTCTAGCTACTTTTTAGTAAGTACCGACTATAAAATGATGGTCAGAAGCTGATTATGAACAACGTATCTATTATTTAGAAGGCTTGAGACATCTCCCTCATCTATCTTACCACCTACATTAACAATATTTTGTACAGCCCTCCGGTGGTACTATGTGGCCCAGGTATCAATGAGTTTCAGACATTTAAACTTGTTGCGTATAATAAATGGTGCTCCAACCAATCAGCTCCCAGCTGTCATCCGTTTGAAAAATGACAGAGCTGATTGGCTGAAGCACCATTTATCACTAGCTACAAGTTCTAAATAACTAGAACTCCAATTAGTGGACCTCCTATGTTTATAGATTTCTGAGCAGTTGGCAGCTTTTATTCTATTCATTTAGCTAATTACAGTGATGGTTAATTAAAGAAACCCTATTTATTTCTAGGTTTGATGCAAGAAATCGATTTTTGACACCTTCAGTATTCAATGTGATGAATGGTGTTCTGTTAGTACTGTATGCTGTAACATAATACAGCTTGCTTCTACTATCTATACTTCCATCTGTCATATCATAACTGTCTTAAATATCTAAAGGTAACTCAATCTTTAAGATGCCTTCGTAAGTGATTTGTTTGCATTTTTTTTGCTACTTCCTCCTTACTATGTTACTTTGTAGAGTCCATGGTTTACGGTGGGAACCGGCGTTGACAGCTTTACCAGAATGTGCATCTACGTAATGAAAAAAATGCAATAAGAGTTTCACCTGAGATAGGTTCCACCCTTCAGGGTAAATCAGCTGGACAGCGGCAGCTAACTCATTTTATAGCAAGGCTCTGAGACTGTGAAACCTGAGCCCACATTGTTCTCATTATTGGTCAAATGTAACCTAAAACCAACCTTTAGGTGGTATTATCAAAGGAATTTTTGTTTTCTCAGGCTAATGCTTGGAATTCATAACCGTGTGATGTTGCAGCGATGATAGTATAGCTCTTACCTTTTACAGGTCTAGAATTCTTTTGTGTCGCTGCTACGATTTATCTTCAGAGTTCCGAAGAACATTAGAGGTGGTCATATGTTGTTGAGTTTATCCTGGTGATTGGTTCCTAGGCTGAGCCACTGGATCATAGGGGGGGTTATTGTTCTGGTCAGCTGATACCTTCGTTCTGGGAGATAGAAGTTAGCTTAAAGGATAAGTGAACAAACTGTTGACATTTTAAAAAACAACATCCAAGATGCAATGTTGTTGTATGTAAATTTGCAATAACTTAAATGAATCTTGAAAATTAAAGCAAAATAACCTTGGTCAGATCTCACAATTCAATCCTCTCTAAGGGGTAAATTTACTAAGATGGGAGTTCTATTGAAGATGGGATGTTTCCCAGAGCAACCAATCAGATTCGTCTGCTTGCTGCTATCACGTGGCGGGGCGGGGGGGCGGGAAGAGACAGAGACCCGAATGGAGGAGAGAGAGAGCAGCAGCAGCGTCACGGAGAAGCGGGGGGAGGGACGCAAAGGGAGGAGGGAGCAGCAGCAGAAGGGAATCCTTCTGCCGCTGATCTCAGCTGACCTCCTGCTCAGCGCCGGAGGAAGCCGCTGGTCGCAGGAGCATGCTCCTGCGACCATTAGGGAGTGCACATGGGAGTGCGCAGCTGGCGATTTATCGCCAGCAGCACTCCAAATCACTGGCAATATGGTTGCTCAGCGACCATATTTCCAGCGATTTCAGCCAATATCGCCCCATATAAATAAATGGGAGCGCGCAAAAACTCAGAATTGCAGGCGGTGTAAGTGTTCTAAACTGAGTTGTGAGGCCCGGGATTTCAACCCGGCAAACTGATCGGGGTGTAGTGTAAACAGGTAACGGGACCTGTTCTCAGCAGTGGAAAAGTTGCTGACTCCAGTGATGTCATCCGCCTGGCATTATGCTGGGTGGGGACGCAGTGTTAAATGGGTCAAAAGCCAAGTCGCACCCGGGTTGTAGTCCAAAAACCCTGGTGCGACCTGGCTACTACTGTAGGTGTAAAAGGAATATTTGGCTATGAGTTCGAAGCACCCACATGTGTGCCCGATTTGGACAGTGATCCTATGGAAGCTTATGTGGTCAACAAAACTAAATTAGGAAGGGGGCTGTCTGTGCTTATGAACAGAAGCTTAATAAGGCAAAATGACATGCGTGGTCTTATTATGGTAAATGTCTAGTCCACAGACTATAAAATTAACGTTGCAAAATATTCTGTTTCAAATGAATATAGGTTTCATATGCAGCTGTTTTCGTGGTTTTTTTTGCCGTTTAGCAGAAGCTGCCTATTATCTGTCTGGGTAAGATGCTGAAACAAGTCGTTTGTGGCTTCAGACATAGGAGCTGAGCTTTACCCCTGTAAAACAAATTTTGCCGTTTTACGCTAAAGTACTTAACTTTGGTGGTGAACTTCATCCACCCTCTCACACTGTAGGATGACAAGTTTTCTCAAGTTCCTAACATGATCACAGTTGGCTATTGCCAGTGGTCCAACCACATATTATCCACTTCACCAAGTAAAGCCGATGATGAAATATGTAATTATGGTGCTGGAGGACTGGTTGGACTTACTCGCAGTCTGAGATTTGTTATGATTAACTATGGTTTGTACTTCGTATTTTATCCAAATAATGCATAATAGGAAAATATACCCGTAGAGTATATAGGAACAAGAGAATGTTGAATAAGTAAGCAATTTCCTCAATCTTTTTTTTTTTTGCACAGAGCTGTATGTGTTTCCAGACAGATTTGTGGTCTGCGCGAGTCAACTAGAACCGGATTCCAACATGTGGGTAGCCGGGACGGGCAAACCTGCCAGCATGGTGAGTGTGTGTATAGTAAACAAGACTTTCTTACTTTGCTCATGGGGAGAATTCTCTATATGGATGTGTCTTTTGGTGTAGTATTGTCATTATCTACACCTTTATACTGCTTTGAGTAGGTTCTGCCAGGTAAAGCTGTAATGATTTATCAGAGAAATAGTCCAATGAAACAGTGCCCCTAGTGGTGACATCATGAAACATTCTGGTATAGAATTGTTAAGACAATACTAAAGGCTGCCGTACACCTGTGCAATTTGGCCTCTTTTCATCCGTTTCTGACGGATCGTGCCGAGGAATCGGATAAAGTGTGTCCAAATCGCCGTGGTTTGACATTGGTTGGATCTGGTACGTGTTCCCGTGCACATCGTATAAGAGTCGGACTGCAGAACATAAGATGAGTCGGAATTGGACCCAACAGCGGTACATCGTTGGTGCTTTTTAGCACCCAGGATGTATTGCATCCAATTCCCTTAAACTCCCCCAACTGCTTCCCGGGTGTCCTTTTTACATTCAATAAATCACATGCAAAAAATGGCACATCACGTGCAAAATCTTATGTGAGCCCTCTCGGTGAGCTGCCGGGAAAGTTGAAGGGAAATGGGGTCTGACTTGCCCTTAAGACAACTGGGACTAGCCTCAACACTTCTAAATATGAGAATCTATCTTTTTATTAGAGTTAGGGGGGTATTCAATCCCGTGCCCTATTTTCGACAGAGGAAATAGCTCCCGCTGCCTATTCAATTCTGTCATTTCTGACAGCATTGAAGGCGGATCTCGACAAAACAGATCGGATCTGTTTTGACGGAAACAGATGTAGATTGTCAAATTCGCGGCCGTTTCTGGACAATCCACAGCCATTTTCGCTGACACGCCCCAGCGTGTGGGGCAGGACATGTGTAGTTTTTTAATAGGTGCCAAAAGACCTCCTGACAGTCGGGATTCTGACGGTCAGTATACCAACATCGGAATACAACTTTCGGGCATTTAACAGTCAAATTCAGATGTTGCAGCCAGGAGCCCGATTTACAGGGGATATTATCATTTAAAGTTTGAAAATCCTTAAAAAAACAATTTAACCGCTGACTTATTTGCATATTTTTGCACAGTCACTGCATACAAAGACGCAGCTGCAAAAAGCATTAATGTACATCTGTGAATCAGGCCCTGTATGCAGTGAGTAGCAATCACCTCACGTCATGTATGCTGCACTACATCACTCAGCAATTCCAGCTCCAGATTTCCCACACAATAGCATTAGATTATTCAGGCAATCGATTCTATAATGTGGCTATAAATAGCATTTATTGGCCAAGCATTATACATGAGTCCTCTGAGCACAGTTAATGACTGCAGCGTGTGATGGACACCAAGCAAGATTACCATCTGGAGTAGCAAAGTGGCATTATGGGTGCAATGACCTTCTTCATTCGCAAAGCCGCTTCGAGCCTGGTTATTACTTGGTTAGCGAAGGTCTTGGCTCGGTGGTAAAGGGTGCCCCCCAAAAAAACAAAGGTCCGAATGTGTAACAGGGTTGAGACAGGGGTGGCCTGATTCCCGGCACCTGGAGATGATATCAGTTTTAAAAATGCAGCTGTACCTAATGACTTCACCTCTCCTGCTTTTTCATTTATAGTAGGTGTCCCCCAACATTTTATTCTCGCCCTTCTTCTTCTGTATCTCTATATGTTCTCTCTGGGTGAGCTCACTTGCTCACTCGACTTCCACTATCACATCTATGCTGATAAAACTGGTATCTACCCCTCCTTTCCTGATCTCTCTCCCTCTATCCTCACTCATATCTCGCTCTGTCTCTCTGCTATCTACTCTTGGATTACTTTTTAGACTTAAAATATCAAAGACTAAGCTGACCTCTTCCCACCCTCCTGCATAAAACCTGACCATCTCTCATCCTAACCTTCTGTCTATGCTCACGTCTTCCCCTTCTGCGTCACCCCAGTTTGTCTAACCCTCCCCTTTAGAATGTAAGCTCTCTCAAGCAGGACCAGTGGCGGAACTCCCGGAGGCAATGGAGTCATCTGCCGCCGGGCGCCAGCCTTAAAGGGGGCACCGGCTCCATTGCCCCCCGAAGTTCCACCCAGAGTTGCTGCCCGGCGGTACCCTTATTTTATGCAGCGGAGGCTGAGGCGCAGGATCTGACAGGGAATCCGCAGGCACTCGCCGCGAGGCGAGCTGTACGGGGAGAACTTGAAGGAGGCAGTCATCGGCCAGGTCCGCAGTACCTCCCTTCTGCGGCTTACGCACACTGTCTGCCGCTAGTCAGAAGTCGGGCCACCTGTCAGTCAGACTGCTTGAGGGAGCGGAGGAGGAGAGTAGCGGCGCCGGTCCCAGCTGAGGGGGGTGTGGCCTAGCGTCCCCTAGACCCGGCAGTGTTTTCTGGGCTATTATCACCAGCTGCTGCTGCGCGCCTACAGCTGAGGAAGCTGTCTCTACTCTCTACCTTCCTGAGGACACCTTTGCGGCATGGACCGTAGACCTCCGCCCCTGGCACTGTGAGTACAGCTCAGATGCCTAACTCTCAAGTTACCATTTCTAATGCAGCCTAACAACTCTATAAACACTCCTCCCTCGCAGCCTAACTATACACCCCCACCCCCACAGTCTACCTATACACCTCCCCGCAGCCCAAATATACACCCCCACTCCTGCAGCCTAACTATACACCCCCACCATCTACCTATACACCCCCCCCCGCAGCCCATATATACACCCCCACTCCTGCAGCCTAACTATACACCCCCACAGCCTATCAATACTCCCCCACCGTCTACCTATACACCCCCCGCAGCCCATATATAAATCCCCACTCCTGCAGCCTAACTATACACCCCCACAGCCTATCAATATACCCCCACAGCCTACCTATACACCCCCACCCCCGCAACCTATCTATACACCCCCTCCCCTCAGCTTAACTCTAACCATACACCCCTGTAGCCTAACCTTAATGTTACACCCCCCTGTAGCCTGACCCTAACTCTACACCCCCCCACAGCCTATAACCCTAACCACACACACACACCCTATCCTATAACCCTAACCACACACACACACACACACACACACACCCCTTAGCCTATAACCCTAACCATACACACACACCCGGCAGCCTATAACCCGAACCACACACACACCCCGCAGCCTATAACCCTAACCATACAGACACACACCGCCGCCTATAACCCTAACCATACACACACACCATGCAGCCTATAACCCTAACCATACACACACACACACACATACCCCGTAGCCTATAACCCTAACCATACACACACACCCGGCAGCCTATAACCCGAACCACACACACACCCCGCAGCCTATAACCCTAACCATACACACACACCCGGCAGCCTATAACCCGAACCACACACACACACCCCGCAGCCTATAACCCTAACCATACACACACACACACTGCCGCCTATAACCCTAACAATACTCACACCCTGCAGCCTATAACCCTAACCATACACACACATCCCGCATCCTATAACCCTAACCATACACACACCCCGCAGCCTATAACCCTAACCATACACACACCCTGCAGCCTATAACCCTAACCATACACACACATTCCTGATCCTATAACCCTAACCATACACACACACCCCGCAGCCTATAACCCTAACCATACACACACCCTGCAGCCTATAACCCTAACCACACACACACACATTCCTGATCCTATAACCCTAACCATACACACACACACACCCCGCAGCCTATAACCCTAACCATACACACACACCCCGCAGCCTATAACCCTAACCATACACACACCCTGTACCCTAACCACACACACACATCCCGCATCCTATAACCCTAGCCACACACACACACCCCGCAGCCTATAACCCTAACCATACATACACACACACTGCAGCCTATAACACTAACCACACACACTCACACCCTGCAGCCTATAACCCTAACCACACACACACTGCAGCCTATAACCCTAACCACACACACACACACTGCAGCCTATAACCCTAACCACACACACACCCCGCAGCCTATAACCCTAACCACACACACTCCAGCCTGTAACCCTAACCATACACACACACCCTGCAGCCTATAACCCTAACCACAAACACACACACTGCAGCCTATAATCCTAACCACGCACACACATCCCGCAGCTTATAACCCTTATCATACACACACACCCCCTGCAGCTGTCCTTTGGCACACACTGTTCTCATTTTTAGAATGGGGAAGAAGCATATTTTTGTACCTGGGCCCACAACTCTCCAGTTCCACCTCTGTCTCTAGCTAGCTATCTAGGGTGAGGGGGGGGCACCAACTTTTTTCTTGCCTCCGGGCGACATGGACGAACTTACGCCACTGAGCAGGACCCTCTCTTCTCATGTGCCTTTCTTAGAATATATCATAGGTGCTGATTCTGTGGGTGCTCAAGGGCCCGAACACCCACAGAAATTGATGAGCACCCACGGGTCCGAGTCCTGCTGCTGGGCCGCCATATTAACTTGCTAATTTGCGGCTGCAGTACCCGCATCGCCGGACCTGCCACCTGGCAATAGTATGCCAGGATGGCGGGAAGAGTGTATTCCGTCCGCGGAGTAATATGCGGACGTGGGCCGGCCAGCATGTGCGTGCTCTGGGCATGCTGTGCGGCTGAGTAGGGTGTGCTGTGCGACTGAGTAGTATTTATGTATTTGGCATTGTGGGGGCATTTATGTACTTGGCACTGTGGGGACATTTATGTATTTGTCCGTAATGTGTAAAAAGGGGGACTCTGCTGCTGTAATGTGTAAAAAAGGGAACTCTGCTGCCGCAATTTGAATATTGGAGACAACTGTGCTGTGTAATATAAATTGGTATTATTTTGAGGCCACGCCCCTTCCCCATGAAGCCACTCCCCTATATTTTTGGCTTGACCACCCACCAGCAAAAACATAAATCGGCACCTATGGAATATAAACATCTCTAAAACCCTGATAATTGCTTCAGTGTCCTGTCCCCTGATGCAACTATCCATATTTACCATGTACTTGTCCTAAATTGTCTTGTACTGTAATTCGGTATCTGTTTTTGCTCATAACTATTCTCTGTAAAGCGCTGCAGAATATGTGTGCGCTAATTAAGAACTTGTTAATAAATAAATATCATCAAGACTTAGCACTGTACCTAATTGCAGTATAAACCGCTCTGACTAGGGTTGGACCTGCAGTGTGAAAGAGATCAGACCCAGATTGGAACCACGTTCCAATCTTTTAGCAGACAGCGACACCCCAGGCAGGGAACAGGAACTGCATGGGATTTCAAAGATAGCGGGTGCTAGAATGAACACTAATATGGCACAATATGTACAAGTGGCACTACTGTGTGGTGTAATGTAAATAGTGGACACTACTGTGCCACTATTATGTGGCCATGCCCCTTCTCTAGGAAGCCATGCCCTAAATTTTTGGCGTGCCCCTTCGGCACACACTGTTTCTATTTTGAGGGCTAGAACCCCTAATCAGGCCCTGGGTATAATAGCAGGTTAGGAAGGATAAACAATGTGCACCTATGCAGGAGTTACCATTATATATCCATTGAAGTGATCCTGTCAGTTTTCCAAGTAGTTATGGGACATAAGTGCCAAAGTACAAATTAAGCCGTGTAGATGGGACACGTGCCAGAGTCACCTCCTACAACACAATAACAATTAAGAAGGTAGCTGTATTATTGCCAGCCGTCCAGAGTCTCCAAAATGGCTGTCCTCCTTTGAGAAATTTCAGTTACATAAATATTTTTATAATTCGACCATCTGAATTCTATATTGTCTATTTCATCACCTTTATTTATAGTTAGTACTGAGTGTTTTCCATGGATAGAACTGGCCCAGTTCCACAATGTATTTCCTCCTGGAACGATTGCAGTTGGTTTCCTTGAAGATATGTAATCGTATCAGTCCTTTTGGGATCCTATGATCACTGAAAAACATACCAGTGGCCTCCTGCCATGGAGAACTTCAAGAGCAGCCGTACGGAATTACAGCAGAAATCCTTGGCCGCGGGTGGATGTGGACCTCGGGGGATGCTGATCATTTTTCTCTGCTCTGCTCGAATGCTGCAGCCAGGCCAGGCCCTAAACCGCACTCATCCTCCCAATCCTACAGGGGGATTGAAGTACGCCTTAAGGCAGTGGAGGATGGACAGAGAGTGTGTGACCACCCAACAGCCAGCTGTGGGCCGAACGGCAGATGCATTCGCTCTTCCCAATGGTCCTATCTTATCTTCACATTCTCTGGTGGCGAGAACAACAGTAGGCAAACAACATAGTATTTACTTGTATGTAGGTAAGAGAATAAAAGGGCAAAGAAGCCGAACTGTGATGTCATTAATGTTACATTATTTATTACTCTTTCATGTGGTTTTAGACCCAGGAGTTAATTTATAAAATTTAGATTATTAATAATTACAAAATTAGCAATAGGAGGTATGTTTTAATAGTAGTTATACATTAAGGTTGTGCCTTGAAAAAACACTGAAACATAGTGTAATGTTTTGTTAGCTGTAGATAGTCCTGCCCTGTAAACTGTGTCCCTTCTCAGATGTCCCTTCTCCCAGTGGCGGAACTCTCGGAGGCAATGGAGTCATCTGCCGCCGGGCGCCAGCCTTAAAGGGGCCACTGGCTCCATTGCCTCCTGGGAGCCCCTGTAAGACAAAGTGCCCCAGCGCAGTGCCCCACTATTATTTATATATATTACACTCGCTGCGCTGCTGTGCAGCAGCTGCAGCAGAAAGAGGCGGAGGAGCTCTGGCGGCTGGTGCTTCCCTCCTCAGTCCCCGTGCGCCATGTGGAGGCGGAAATGTTGGACGCGTCTGGTCCAGTCCCCGGCGCCAAGGAGCAGGAGAGTAGTAGCAGCGCCGGCGGCCGGGCACAGTGAGCAGAGCAGCGGAGGCAGGGAGCAGGACTGAAGCAGAAGCTGAGTGGCCGGGAACGTAGGCGCTGGCGGGAGCAGGTGATTAGCGGCACTGCGGCAGCCAGGGACAATGATAAGGGCAGCGGCAGCCGGGACCACATGAGAAGGCCAGTATCAGGTGAGCAAAGGCCGGTAACAGGTGAGCAAAGGCCGGTATCAGCCAGCAGAGGCCGGCCCCTGTGAGCCACTCAATGCTAGTGGGAACAGATCTGCTTCCTCTTCCTACCTTCTCCTGTACCCCTCTCGACTCACCCTCTGCCACCTCGCCCCATTTCACCAAGTCACCGTGACCTCACCCCCTGTCAGCATGCCCCTCTTCCCCTTCTTGCCTCAGCCCATCTCCTCATCCCACCACCTCGCCCCTTATCACCTCAGCCCATCACCTCGACCCTTCTCACCTCAGCCTGTCACCTTGACCTTTCTCTTCACAGCCCGTCACCTCACCCCTTCTCACCGCAGCCCATCACCTTGTCCCTTCTCACCGCAGCCCATCACCTTGTCCCTTCTCACCCCAGCCCATCACCTTGTCCCTTCTCACTGCAGCCCGTCACCTTGTCCCTTCTCACCGCAGCCCGTCACCTTGTCCCTTCTCACCGCAGCCCGTCACCTTGTCCCTTCTCACCGCAGCCCGTCACCTTGTCCCTTCTCACTGCAGCCCGTCACCTTGCCCCTTCTCACCGCAGCCCGTCACCTTGTCCCTTCTCACCGCAGCCCGTCACCTTGTCCCTTCTCACCGCAGCCCGTCACCTTGTCCCTTCTCACCGCAGACCGTCACCTTGTCCCTTCTCACTGCAGTCCGTCACCTCACCCCTTCTCACCGCAGCCCGTCACCTTGTCCCTTCTCACCGCAGCCCGTCACCTTGTCCCTTCTCACTGCAGTCCGTCACCTCACCCCTTCTCACCACAGCCCGTCACCTTGTCCCTTCTCACCGCAGCCCGTCACCTTGTCCGTTCTCACCGCAGCCCGTCACCTTGCCCCTTCTCACCGCAGCCCGTCACCTTGCCCCTTCTCACCGCAGCCCGTCACCTTGCCCTTTCTCACCGCAGCCCGTCACCTTGTCCGTTCTCACTGCAGCCCGTCACCTTGCCCCTTCTCACCGCAGCCCGTCACCTTGCCCCTTCTCACCGCAGCCCGTCACCTTGTCCCTTCTCACTGCAGCCCGTCACCTTGTCCCTTCTCACCGCAGCCCGTCACCTTGCCCCTTCTCACCGCAGCCCGTCACCTTGCCCCTTCTCACCGCAGCCCGTCACCTTGTCCCTTCTCACCTCAGCCCGTCACCTTGTCCCTTCTCACCTCAGCCCGTCACCTCGACCCTTCTAACCTCAGCCTGTCGCCTTGACCCTTCTCTTCGCAGCCCGTCACCTCACCCCTTCTCACTGCAGCCCGTCACCTCACCCCTTCTCACCGCAGCCCATCACCTTGTCCCTTCTCACCGCAGCCCGTCACCTTGTCCCTTCTCACCGCAGCCCATCACCTTGTCCCTTCTCACCTCAGCCCGTCACCTCGCCCCTTCTCACCTCAGCCTGTCACCTTGCCCCTTCTCACCGCAGCCCGTCAGCAATTCTAGCGCTCTTCAAATGACTTCTATTATCACACCAACACCTGGTGACCTTTTTGAAGGGTGACCAAGACACTGTACGAGGAGGGGTGAGTGCCGAGGAGACCAGAGAGGTGCATGGAAGATGGCATTGAGAAGTTCAGGGACGGAAAAGTGCAGGAAAGGAGGGTGAATGGGGGGATGGAGAGGTGGAGGAAGAGAGAGGTGAAGAAGTGATAGGTCAATAGAGAGGTGCAAGGAGTGAGAGGTGTAGGGTGAGAGGTCAAAGGAGATGTGGGGGTGACAGACGTAAGGAGAGGTGCAGGGGAGGAGGGAATGAGGTGACAGGGGGACAGAAAGGTGCAGGGAAGGAAGGAGTAAGAGGTGCAGTGGTAACTGGGATCAAGAGGTGGACGGAGTGAGAGGTGTAGGGTTGAACAGTCGATGGTGAGGTGGAGGGGTGACAGATGGAGGTAGAGGAGCAAGGAAGGAGGGAGTGAGAGTAAGTTAAACCATGAATATATGCTGAAGTCCGTGGCACCGTAGAATATTGCATTATATATAATAAAGTGTATGTATGGGGGGGGGGGGGGGGGGGGGGGCACCAACATTCATCTTGCCTCCGGGCACCTGGGACGAACTTACGCCACTGCCTTCTCCTGTATAGGTTTGGGTATTTGCATACTGTCCCTAGGAAGTATCATGACGATCTCACTGGCGGTCCGATTAATTCAGCTCCTTGACTTTGGTAGGAGGATAACCGCTATTGCGCTGAATCAAAGGCCAGCTTCCCTTCTAACTGAAAGGTATCTGTGTGGTTTGGAAGTGAATCTTGTGCCGTCAGATGGACAGTGGCACATGAAAGTTGTGCACCTCTTGCCACTGAAACAAATACGTACACAGTAAGGGGAAATGCATAATAAATATCACGTACAAACGTCAGAGATTTGCAGTCCGAGGTTGACGGCTAGTGGTCTCTTGAGAAAATCAGACCTATATTACTGTGGATGAATGTGGAGCTGCTGCATTACCAATGTGCCGCTTGAAATGTGTGAGTTCTCTAAAAAGATTCCTGTTGGCAAATATTTACACAAATCATGTTGTCGATTTCGGCCATGAATTGTCACGATCGCGGCCGAATATCGACAATCCACGGCCGTTTACGCAGACACGCCCCCTTTTCACCGATCGCGAAGTGGGGCATTGAATCGCGCCTGGCGATCTGCAGTCGAACAAAATGAAAACAGGCCAGAGTCTCGGATGTCGGGCAAGATCGACAGTCGTGACACGGGATTGAATAACCCCCTTTAGTCTCCTAAACACAGCCATCTGCTGGCAGAGAGTGAGACTACATCTCTTTCTCACACATGCACAAACACAGAAGATACAGTAGCATACTATATTTCAAAGCTTTTGTTTCAAGCAGGCTTACTAGTATCTTTATATACGCTTCCCGAAGTTTATTCAAAAGCCCACAGTTTTGAGACCCAGGCAATTCTCATCTATCTATCTATCTATCTATACATTTATAACTCATACTTTCACATCCGACATTTACAGCATAATTTTATTTTTTTTTCTTGTTAAAAACTTTATTATAGTAAAATATTGCAAATGGGGGGGGGGGGGGGGATATAGCTAATTTCAGCTGCATTGTATTTTATAATCTTCATCTTACTACTCATGTCAATAAATTGTGCTTGTAAAACTTCTCGGAGACAATTAACTTTTTTTTTTTTTTTCAATAAACTAAAACTGTTTTTATATTTTGTATTTCTTTTTTACCCTTTTTAAAGCTTAAAGCCAGTCATACAAAGCTTTGCATCGGTCACCGGCAATAAACTGACTCAAATAATTAAATTACGTTTCACAGAGCCAAATTCTTTGCACGTTAAGAGGAGCGATAGGTCGATCTGTCAGGGGACAGTTTATAAAAGACTGCATACTTTTGACATCACTTAGAGGTGCCTTGGTATCGGCATTACCTTCACTTTCCCCCTAATCTCATTTCCCTAAGGGATGTCAGGGCCTTAACCCTTCCCAAGAGCCGGTCAGAAGCGAGGAGTCAGATAGCTGAACGCCTAATAAGAGCTGACAGTCGATGGGCTGGAAAAGCTCGGTAATGTGCAGTGCCCACCCAGCCTTTTCGCAAGTGTAAATACGCCAGCAAATGTGCTTTTAATTTAAGAGGGGGGGGGAGACAGAACATTTGTGACTTGCGAGGTCCTCCCCTTCCAGTGTTGATACAATACATCGACATGCATCGTTTCTCGTGCTCCATTTACACGCTTATTTCAGGATAAAAAAATGAACCTCCACATCTGCATTACAGATCCCGTAACGATGCTCGAAGGCTAGAGATAAACAAGAATACAGCGAAACGCACGGCCCATTACGCCGGGACGTTCTGGTAATGTGACTGAACGCAGTGCCCCGTCTTATTGAGGTCTGTTTCTGAATTCTCTTGTAGGCTTAAGAAAGCCTCAGGGAGTTTACATCACTGCACATAGCTGAGTCTCTGGTTCCCACAGAGCTGTTCAAAGACTGACTCACGGTCTGTGTTAATTGTTCTCCAAATTCAGCACTTGAAGGGTGTGGCCAGAGAGGAAAGTCTACTGTACTTAAAGGGCATGTTCAGAAATGTTTCACACATAAATCATGTTTTTGTTCCACTTGAAAATGCCACACTCACGACTTACAGCGAAAGAGCGGCCTTGAGCGGGGCTACCTCCTCACACGCCGGCTGCGAGCGCTGGTTCCGTCTCCAAGGACCAGCAGCCTTATTATGACGTGAAGGATACGGATACAGTACAGAGTGCTCCAGTTGTCAGGGATGAATTAAAGTTTAATGCTCCCTTAGGTACAATGCTGCAGTGGAGGAGAGCTGAAGTTACTGTTTATAATCTTTTAAGTTTATATAGTGCTTGCAGCTTTTACTTAGCGCTGTACACTGAGTGAACCAGCTGTGTATTAGGAACCTGTGGCTCCCCAGCCTTCCTAGAGCCACAAATTCCAAGGTAGCTGATGAGCCACAGGTAAGAAATATCGTTACATGTTTCCTAGCACGGCGCCCGTCGGGTCCCATCGCATACCTTAACTTAAGGTATGCGATGGGACCTGACCGACCTGATTTTCGTCCTTTAAACAAGTTTTTAACGCACTTTGAAAATCGGTCGCATTGCATGCCATTATAATGGCATGCGATGCGACCGACCCGATTTTTACATTGGAACCAATGTAAAAAGGGTCCCTGAGACCCGATTTTACATTGGACCCAATGTTAAATGCCCCCCAGACCCGATTTTTAATTGTAAACCCACCCCGATGGTTAATTATGTCAAACACCCCCCTATTGTTAATGCAACGCCACGATCAACGTGAACCCGAAGCGTGGCGAGCACAGCAGTACGCGTCCTCCAACCTTTTCATACCCCCACTTTCCATGTCGGCGTGGAGTTGATTGCAGCGAGGGGACGCGCATTACTTCAGACGTATTACGCGTCCCCTCGCGGGGCTCGCTGCGCTCACCAGGCTTCGGGCTCGGTGGCTCGCGACGCTCGCCACACTATATAAAATCAACTCCACGCCGACGTGGATAGTGGGGATATGAAAAGGTTGGTGGACGCGTACTGCCACCCCTCGCGGGCTCGCTGCACTCGCCACGCTTCGGGTTGACGTTGATCGTTGCGTGGCGTTAACAATGGGGGGGCATACAATGAAAAATGGGGTCTAGGGGCCATTTAACATTGGGGCCAATGTAAAATCGGGTCTCAGGGACCATTTAACATTGGTTCCAATGTAAAAATCGGGTCGGTCGGGTCAATCGCATCGCATGCGATTTGGTTGCATACGATGCGATCGACCCGATTTCATACAATTAAAATCGGTGGCTACATGCTAGGAAACAAGTACCGAAATATCTATGCCTGTCGATAGTACGATCACCTGCAAGTGCCAGAGGGCTTACATGATGATGGAGGTTAGCTAACAGCCTTTGATTGGCACATTGCAGGTTCACCAGCTTATGTGTCATCTCTCCTTCTTAGCCCTATACAGGGCCCAAATAGAGGTTCCAGATGCCCTAGGCTAACAGAAATGTAGATCTCCTTGGGAAGCTTATGCCAGCTGCATTAATGTATAGGGGGCATTTTTTTTTCCTCTTAAATCAACTCTAGCCACAAACACACTTTAGTATCCGATGTGTTTCTGACATGACCCTGGCACATGTGCAACTTGTCCAGAGCTGGAGGTTTTTCTTTTTTTGAGGTTCTAGCAGTACCTGATTCAGCCGTGAGTGCCACATGCAAGCATCAGGGTTCCAAGCACTGGATAACAGCGACAAGTTCACAAGTTGTCAACAGTGGGCTTTAAATCTACAAGCTTGTTTTGCTGTACATCGCTCTCAACCACCGATATCCCAATTTTACCTTCAGCAATGCAAAACATCTCTACAAACCTTTTTGTTCTGAGGATTGTACATATGCTGACCACACACAACAATTCGGGAGGCCGATCCGGACATGTTAAATTATAAATTATAGAGATTTTTCACTCAGCATTTGGGAGTCTATAGATTGTATCACTGGACTTGTTTCATTTTATTATAATTTTTTGTTTGTTTTTACCATTACTAAGGACTCGTGAATGTGAACTACAGCTGCAATGTATATATCTGCATTCAAACCCCATTCCCCCGCCATCCACTCTGAAAATCCATCCTTCATACGGTCTTCTTACCTGAGAGAGTAATGCTCTCCAGTAATGAATGCACCGATTGAATCAATGCATGTGCGCAGGCTGGAGAGACCATACTGTACATGCGCAGTAAAAACTTCCTTTTTCTGCTGTACTGCGTATTGGCGAGAGGACTCCGCTCTGCGCAAGATCTGCGTCTCTCTTCTGCATGGATCACTAGCTCCCATTCGCTATTACAGGACTTTCATTGGGCTGCTCCCACCCTATGAAATGCCCTTCCACGCACAATAAGACTCTCCACTAGCCTCCAAACTTTCAAGCGTTCCCTGAAAACTCACCTCTTCAGGCAAGCCTATCATATTTAAGTACCACACGCATAACCCTCTGAGGCAGGCCTGGCCAACCCGTGGCTCTCCAGATGTTGTCAAACTACATAATCCCATCATGCCTTGCCACAGTTTTGCTATAAGGGAGAGTTAAAACTGTGGCACAATAAGACTCTCCACTAGCCTCCAAACTTTCAAGCGTTCCCTGAAAACTCACCTCTTCAGGCAAGCCTATCATATTTAAGTACCACATGCATAACCCTCTGAGGCAGGCCTGGCCAACCCGTGGCTCTCCAGATGTTGTCAAACTACATAATCCCATCATGCCTTGCCACAGTTTTGCTATAAGGGAGAGTTAAAACTGTGGCAAGGCATGCTGGGATTTGTAGTTTCACAACATCTGGAGAGCCACCAGGGTGGCCTGTCCTGCTCTGAAGCACTTATATATTATATAGCTTCCCTTCTAGGCCTACAAGCTATGCTATTACTGGTGCCTGTCCTTGTGTTTCCCTCCTATGTCCCTATAGATTGTAAGCTTGCAGCAGGGCAATATTACTTCCCAAGTCTGTCTGTTGTTACCCAGTTTGTTCTATCACTGTTTACTATTGGTAAGCTCAACGGAATCTGCTGCGCTATATAAGAAACCGTAAATAAATAAATGGCGCATATTTGCAGTACTCCTGAGGGCGACTCCAAACGCTGCAGAATAACTATACATACCGCTATCCTGATCCCTCTGCAGTATCCCTATTGTTAGATTGCCTGAAGGACTGATAACCTCTTTCTCAGTCTAAATCAAAATTGACCCCTTGATTGGAAACACCATGCTAATGCTCAGTTACCTCTCCTTTATCGCAAGTAGGCAAATGGCTGAAATATGTACAGCTCTGTGCAGTGCAATAGAAACATGGAATTTGACAGCAGATAAGAACCACTTGTCACTTCTAGTTTTAACCTCAAACCCTATTTAAATATGATTTATTTAAGAGAATATCCTTATTTCTCTCCGAAGCATGTTTAACTTGCTCTACTGTATTCGCCTCTGCCTTGTCTGATGTGAGGCTATTCCACTTGTCCATTACTCTGTATGTGAAGTAATTTTCCTCAGGTTTCCCCTGTACCTGCTTCCCATCCAGTTTCAGTGCATGTCCTGGTGTCTTTGTACCATCGGTAATGTATTCTTTGCTACAGATACATATCCCCTATGCAACCAAGAATCCATGGGGTACTCCACTGGTAACCTATCCCTCCTGAGTCTGTACATCATTTACTACAACCCTCAATTTTCTATCCTGTAACCAAGATCTTATCCATTCAACTATTTTAGAATTCAGCCCCAAGCTTCAGTCTGTGCTGTGGGATAGTGTCACTCATATGTAGATAACCCAACTTTATTACTTTAGCCACACAGTCAAAAAGTCAAGATTTATTTGACATGATCTGCTCTCTAGTAAATCCATGCTGTTTGGGATCATGTAAATTGCTGGATTTAAGATATTCCTAAACTTTCTTTTAAGGGCGTTCGATTTCCCTGCTACTGATATAAGGCTCACTGACCGGTAGTTTATTTGCTCTTCCTTGTGTTCACTTTTGTGCAGTGGGACTGCATTAGCTCTTTTTCAGTCCTCTAGAATTACTCCTGTAGCTACAGTATGGACTCTGCCAATTGTGTTAGCAACACCCAAATATGCTCTTATAGTATTGGACCCATTATGCCCTGTGTTATGACATCGGGAATATTGGGCCTGATTCAAAATTGATCGTTAATCAGCGAATTTGCAAACTCAGTGATTATCAAATGACTGCGCATGCGTACCATATGCATTGCACATACACAAACCCAAATAGCATCAGATGAGCATGGATCGTAAACGCAAAGCGGACAGAGGTTAACTGACAGTAAGCTGGCATTGGGGGTGGTAACCTGCCATTTTCTGGGAGGGTCTGTGACGTCCTCGGTCAGCCTATCTCAGTGGCAGATTTGGGTCAGGGTTATTCACATTTGAACAGACTGGAATTTATTTTTATAGTTCTTGAATTGAGTATGGGTTTGCAGGTCGATTGCAATAATATGTTATGCAGGTGGGGCAGAATTAAAATGGACAGATAGCTTTAGATGTGTGAGGGGTGTGTCCAAACTCAAATTTAATTTGCAATGTAAAATAAAACTGTCCAGTATTTGTGGGCTACATCCAAGTGATATAATAGATATTCTACCGTGCAGCATGGTGGGTGGTATTGTTAGCATGACTGCCTCACAACACTGAGGTCTTGGGTTCAATTCCCATTATGGCCATAACTGTGGACTTTGTATATACTCTCTCTGTTTATATGAGTTTCCTCCAACAATCCAAAAAATATACTGGTAGGTTAATTGGCTCCTGACAAAAACTAACCCTACATCCCTACATACCTCCCAACTGTCCCGATTTTTTTAGGGACTGTCTCGCCTCCCACCTGGGGCCGACCGTGTCCCACGGTGGGAGGAAGGGCAATTGGGAGCCCCCCTTGCCTGTCGCTGCTCTGCTCAGCAGAACAGCAGGTAATAGATGCTGTGCACATGCGCACAGTGTTTATTCTGTGAAACAGAGGTTCTGGGGGCATGGCCAACAATTTACACAGTGCTGGCCATGCCACCATAGTGACGGAAAACAGGGTTGAACATTGCGGGCATGGTATTCCCGCAAGGCCACATCCCTATCTGTAGAGACCACGACCTTTTTTGGGTGAGTGTCCCTAACAATGGCATTTCAGTGTTGGGAGGTATGCTACATGTAATGGGGAATATAGATTGTAAGCTCCACTGGGGCTTATGTGAGTGACCAAATATCAAGTGTAAGGCGCTGTGGAACATGCGTGCGCTAGAGAAATATCTGGTAATAAATATTGTTGCACCAACAAATGAAGGACAGAGAAGGCGTATTTTGTAACGGCCCCAAGGACCCTCTATTTTTTTTCTCAAGTAAACAAGTGTTTGGAGCAAGTGAATAAAAAGATTGTAACCCTCCATTTGTGCATTTAACCAGCACATGTCTAATGTCTCGGGGGGGAGGGGAAGAAGACTTTTTGTACACACTGTCTGTTTTTATTCTTTTTCCCTGTTTATATTTTGGGTATATTTCAGCAAATTGTAAAGCTCTCCAATGATTCCCTTTTCGTAGCGTAGACAACATGAAATCTCCTGTGGTTTGTGCAGGAAGTGTAGCCAACAAGCACAAACCATGATCATCCAAATGTTAGGCTTGTGGTTTAACTCCGCAACTTCCAATGAATAATGGAGGCATGGAGAGAAAGTGCTGCTTGTCTGAGCGGAGAACGTGTGACTGTAGCTGGTATAGAGGGAGTTCTTCAGAGATGAATGCAGTAGGACTCCCAATGCATCTTAGATGTCATGCCCAGGGTATGGGGGCTGGCACTGATACAGGGGGAGATGTATCAAAACTTCTAAAGAGGAGGTGTTGCCCATAGCAACCAATCAGATGCTAGCAATCATTTATAGCATGTAATAGAAAAATTATGGCTAGATGCTAGTTGGTTGCTATGGACAACTCCTACATTTGTCCTGTTGGCACACAATGCAAATAACTTCACATTGACTTCTGACAGCCAGCAAGTGAGAGGGGTGTTCACAGTATCAAAGCCTGTAACCAATCAGCTTCTTACTGCCAACTTACAGGGTGTGTTTGAAAAAGTAGCAAGAGCTGATTGGTTGGTTCTTTATCTCTCCCCAGGCCTTGACAAATCTCTCCCGCTGATTATGGACATGATGAAAAACAGACAAAACATTGATGATTATAAAAATGACCATCAGTTTTCATATGGGTTTGAGTTGTTTGCACAAGTTTATACAGTCTGTATATTAGTGATCACTGTGTATTGTAACTGTTATATTGTGTTAAGAATTATAATACATACAGGAAAAAAATCCTACAGCGTTCTGTGTAATATACGATGAAGTGGTCTGTTTGCTGAGCCTTGGACAGAGAGATAAAGTGTATGGAGATAAAGGCCCTTATTCTGGTTCATTTGCAAAGGCAAATTCCTTCTCAAATGGACAAAACCATGTGCACTGCAGGTGGGGCAGATGTAACATGTCTCTAGAGAATTAAATTTGGCCATTGCGAGAAGGGCCGGCGCCACCACTAGGCAGCCTTAGGCATTTGCCTAAGGCGTCGGCCACTGCAGGACGGCACTTAGGAGCAGGTCCACGTAGATCAGGGCTGGGCAACACCGGCCCTCCAGATGTTAATGAACTACACATAGCAGGATGCTTTGCATTAGTTTTGCTATGTGGCCATGCTGAAACTGATGCAAGGCATGCTGGGACGTGTAGTTCATCAACATCTGGAGGGCCGGTGTTGCCGAGCCCTGCCGTAGATGGAGGTTAGCGGCAACTCTCCCCCCATCTCCCACCGTATCACCCCCCGTGGAGTTACTCCACGTCCCTAGCCACATCACACCCACCCCCTCCCGCCCCCCCCCCCTGTTGAACGTTGCAGCGCCGCATTACTGGGCACCCCCTCGTGGAGCGAGCGGAGCAGGTGAGCACCGGAGTGCCTGGCACCCCCCGCCCCCCCCCCCCCCCCCCCCCCTTCCCGGTGAAGCGACCCTGTGGAGTGGGTGAGCACCGGAGCACCCCCCTCCACAGTTATTACGCTTGTCGACCCTTCTGATATACTGCTCACATATATGGGTGTTTTGCTTACAGTACATTTTGGGCCGAGTCCCAGAGTGCCTGCCCCACCGAAAAAAAAATGCCTAGCGACCATCAAATGATTTCTCCTGGGCAGTGGCGTAAGTTCATCCAAGTTGCCCGGAGGCAAGATAAGTATTGGTGCCCCCCCAAATAGCTCAATCAGTAAGGTGTCTGTCTCCAGTAAGGTCATGGGATCTAATACAGGGTGTGATACTTGCAAAAATTATGTTAGAAGGGGGAGTCAGCCACATTAGCAATATCAACTGCTTTCAATTAACTGATTCAATCTTGATGGGGAAGAGAGGTGCCCCCTTGGGAGCAGGAGCACGGCGGCAGATGACTCCATTGCCTCCCAGAGTTCTGCCTCTGCTCCTGGGCTCACAAATATGTAATTGAAGACGGACATATTTCCAGGCTTCGGACCGAAGAAACTGGAATCAGAGCCTTTGATCAGTTGTATTTGTCCAGAAGAAGAGAATCTGTATAGTATATATGGAAATATTACCATATAAAGGGCAAAGTCATTTCTTCTATTAGAACACTAGTATCACTCCTTATATGCAGGATTCTGCCACAGCGTCATCTGACATTTGATTGATACATTAATGATGTAAACTGTTGAACCATGACACAACTCATTAAAGTTCTATTTAATAAAGCAATAAAACTCTATATCCGGTACTTGTACAGGGAAAGCTGGGGAAGCCTATGTAATAAGACCTACTGTAAATATGCTATATACAATATATATCTATAGATAGATAGATCGAGATATACTCGCGGGACCGTCCCGGTTTTTTGGGAGGGTCCTGCCCGGTGCTGGCAGTGTCCCGCGGTGGGGGGGGGGGGGAGAGTTGGGAGTGTGTACATGCAAAGTCAGGTCACGCATGTGCAAATCCGTGCAGACTGACAGCAAAGAGGAAGCTCTTGGCTGCATCAGTGAATTATTTGAAGTGATGGTTACTACTGAAGACATTGTGATATTGCTGCTACATAATAATAATTATGCACCATAAGTCATGGGGCACTTTTATAAGTAGCAGTTTGACATAAGTGTTGGAAATTCTCGTTCTCTATAAACAGACAGAACCACAACCACAACTTCGCTTTTGTTAAAAGACCGCTAATAAATGGGGAATTCATCGTCTACTTTTCCCACACTCCTTTCTCATTCACTTCCCAGCGGTTGTTCTTGTTTGTCATTCATGTTTGGGGAAACTATACACAATACATGTTTAGTAGTTATAAGGAGTTGTGTATCGTGCACTGTTTAGATTACAAGTCCCCTTGGAGTTCCGAGGCCTGGTGATTTGCATGGTCATGAAACTACTAAGCGATCTGTAATGGTCTTACAATATGCTGCTGTACTGTAACCCTGGTAAACATGTCATTCCCTAATTGAAGCTCACCACAGCCATTTATTGCCTCATTAGCACCAGGAAATGTTGAAAAAACGCCTATCCCCCTCCAATTTGAATAATTCAACAAGCAACATCTGTAGATCTTGGCCAAAAAGAGCTCAACTTTCATCTCGTAATATAGAGTTTCCTGGGTCCGTTTCCAAACTAACGTCTGCTTTTATGTCACCGTTTTTTATGACCTGTGCAATTACACAGAAGGAGGCTTCCAGTGGAACATCCGAATATTTTGCTGAACGCGGGGAAAGTGAAGTAAACAACATATTATCCGCCACGGCCAGGAAGCAAGCTGTGCTGAAAAACATGTAAGTTCTCCTCCGAGGTGGCGATATCATGAGGTGATTGTGATGTCTGAATTACGGCCTTCCATTCCAACGCTGTGTAGCTATGTTTGCCAGACAACCCTAGGTGGAATTGCTGCTAAGCTGCATTGTGTCATCAAGAAACAAAGTTGGGACAGCTGTTCTCCGATGATGTCATGCTCTTGCCTCCATCGCGTCCGTGAGGCCACTCATTTGCATAGCTTAGTTTCAGGATGTGCAGAAAGCTTGGCATGTGACAAACACCGTTGATAAACTAGATTGATTACACGCTGTTCTAGGCCCCTAGCGGTTCCACCTCCGCTCTTACATGCGCGGTAAAAAGAGAAAACCGATGGCGCTGTCTAAATGTGTATGGAGTAATATCATTAAGCGCCTTGGGATGCATTCCTTAAAAAGCCCTATTTGTGCTATAATATTTTATTCAGCCTCTACTGAAACACGATCCCAGTATGTAATATTGACCTTAACATCTGTAACAAATTTAGTCAGCACAATGTGAACTTCTCCATAGCCGAGAGACTAAATATGTATATATGTATAAAGTATGATCCGATTCCTCCACTGCAAACAATGTTTCTCGTCATGGTGATATATGTAAGGCAGATTTGTTATGTTACTGGACAGATGTTTTGCGAGCCTATTTAACTCATAATAAATTACCAGCGGATGGAAGAACGAGACTTAATTTTATTTTTTTAATTACAGAGTAAAGAAGGTAAAAGCTGCAAAGAATGCAAGCTCCAGTTTCGGCAGGGACTGTGGCTTGCTCCCTCATCTTCAGCAAGCGGACTTCGACAAAGGAACCGGGAGTAATCTGCAGCCTGAATCAGAGATCAGGAGTGCGGAGCAAGCCCAGGACGGCTTACATACTGCTCAGAGCAGCTCGGGGCTTCCTAATGGTGAAGTGGAAAATGATGTTAATCACAGCCAGCCATGCAAAGCCAGCATCCAACAGAGACTCAGCCCTGCAGAGCGGTTACAGGCACAGGACCCGAGCGAGGCTCTTTCCTGGATCTGTGAGTCAGCACTGCCAAAACAAAAACAAACCCTCCGAACAAGTATTACGCAACAGAAGAGGAGACGGCACAGCTCGGAGGGAAAAACTACTCTGTGCTATAAGAGAGCAGATTTGAGGGATGACACGTTTCTAAGCATAGCTGACAAGGGGCCAGCAGAGCTTGTAGAGGACATACCTTTAGCTTTAAGGATCCGTAACAAACAGAAAACCTCAACAGTCGCAGCCAGCACCATGGTGTCAGTGGAAAAGACCGTGCAAGCTAATATCATCGAGACACTCACGAGTGAGAACAAGCCAGGCTTCTTGTCCAATAGGATACCTGAAGAAAAGGCCAGTGCAGACAGCAGGAGGCCTACCGATGGCCAGCCCAAGAGGTTGAAGCTTCAGAGGTCAAAAAAACTACATTGAGTCCTTAATTCATGACCTGGGCTATCTGAGACATTGAACTAATGTTATTGCTATCAGTAAAGAGTGTCCTGTAGAGGAACAATTACTACTGTTAAACATCTGTACTTTGTTTCTAACACAGTCCGCAAGGTGTTATTAATTATAGGCAAGCTTTAATTCAACCTCCACTTTCCAAGATTTGAAGAAGACTCGTTCTCTCTTCCTTTATCTGGCCCACGTAGGAGTCACGTGTGATATATGGTGCTGGAATTGGAACAGATTATTATGCATTATCTGTGTATCTAATATGAGCAATCTTGGTAGGAGAACACTTTGGCTCTTCTTTCATGTGTATGTAGGGTTCCGTAATATCCTAATGATGACATCTGAATGTTCCGTGACTTCATCCGACAGCTCACCATCAACTATATTTTTAAATACAAAGATAACATCACCGGGATCAGACCACATTGTATTATAATGAAGCCAGAGTCATTTGCATTTCTAAATTTAGTGGGTAGAACAATACAGACTAGTCTGATCATGGTCGTATCTTTAAAGATGAACATCATACATACCATGCAACTTTTTGTTTGGAACATAACATAAGATAGATGTCAGATCTCTTATTAACCTCAAAGAACCATAGTTAAGGTACGGAAAGCACGTATATATGTTAAGGCCCCCACACACTTGTGCAACTACTATGAGGGGAGAAGTCGCATGCGTTCCACCTTGAGCCACCCGGCAGTTTCCATGGCGGGAGGATCACATCAGATACAACGTATGGGGTTCATGTATCATATGCAACCCCAGCAAGTGCTACTTGATCCGATAAATCGCTACTTGCGATCTCCTGCTCCGATGCGCACACTGGACCATGCATCGGAACAGAATCTCAGACAAAACATACGATTTGTCACTTCTCATCCGATTTATCACCCCGATGCGCCAGGATTAGTTAAAAAGGGCCTAAATAGTGTATGGCCAGATTACTGTAGCTCTTCAGCGCATTGTAGCTGTAGTTTTGTGATTGGCCACATCCATTCAGGTGCTCCGGACTCAACTTCAGTCCTGCCCTTTACTGTACTTTCTTAAAAACTTTATAGATTACTCTGGTTTCATTTATTTAACCCTAGTTCCATCCTAGTATTTTTTGTGAAATACTAACTCCGTTCCTGGGTGGTACATATACATTTGAACTAACCCACATTCAGTTAGATGTCATAAATAGATGTTACCTTATTATTCCATAAACTTTATTACTATAGCTTCTAAAAATGAAAGGAGATGTAGCACATAGCGGCCAATCCAATTATGTCTATCATTTTTTTTTAGGATGCAGTAGACAAATGATAGAATCCGGTTGGTTGCTATGGGCAAAATCACCTCGTTTCGTTTGTAGAAGCCTTTGTAAATCTACCCTCTAGGGAGAAATTTACTAAGATGGGAGATCTACTTCACTATGGGCAACCAATTAGAATCTACTTATTTATTTAGCACCTTCTATAAGATAATAGGTAGTATCTGATTGGTTGCCCATAGCAACATCCTGTGTAAAATCAAATTCCCATCGTAGTAAATTGGGAAAATTTACTATTGCCACATATACAGTAGCGTTTCCGGTACAGAATTTTAATAAGTACCTGTGTGTCTGTTTGTTTGGTTCTTTTACCCCTGTTTCAATAAAATGCTGCTAAGAAGACATGGTTGTGTATATATTATTTATGTGTGTGTGTGTGTGTGTGTGTGTGTGTGTGTGTGTGTGTGTATATATATATATATGTGTATATATATATATATATATATATACTCCTACACATTACTGCAGTTGTTTCAAATGTCCACAGTCCAGTGTGACTTTGCTTGTGCCGCGTATCTTTTATGTCCAAATGTGCATATTGTGGTGCGACAAAACTGGTGCGCAATGTGGCGCGACAAAACTGCACTCATTAGACTGCACTCACTAGCTTGATACGCGACAATAGTATATCTGTGTGCGTCTGTATACAAATTGCTACAATACAGCAGACAACAACATAGCAGTAATGTCAGCACTAGCGGCTGTGCACTGCCAAACAGAGCAACACCTGAATTGCTCTGCCTGGCGCCATCTAGTGATCTCTGAAGAAAAAAACAATTAAATTCCCCCCACAGATGAGGAGCAACGTTACCCTTAATATATAGGATTCAGACACGCATCAAATTTATCAGTACAGTCTCATGGATTGGTTAAGTCACAACCAGTTGCAACTAAGATGCCCAATTGGGTCGAAAAAGAAACTGCACTGCTCAGCATGGCTTAAGGTGCCCACAGACGCTACAATTGTACTGTGCTATGCGTTTTTGACTGTACAATGGTTCTATACAATTTTTCTTCCAGCTTGCTATGAGATGTGTACTTGGATGCATGTGATGAACCCATGTTTGTAATGTTAAATTTCAGATGTAGTCTAAAAAGTACGTGCAGCACATACTTTTTTAGACATACAGTATCGGGCTTATCGCATCGCACAAGCCCATAAACACCATCCAATAATTGTACATAAGATGCAATTTGTGCTTAAAAAGTACAAAACGCATACGATAATTGATGCGTCTGTGGGCACCTTTACACACGCCAGGCATCTCGCTGCTAGGTGTATGAGGACACATCTGTATGTGTTTGTGCAGAGATAAACATAGCGGTACTTTGCCTGGTTCCTTTTGTGTTTTAACAAATCGGCAAGCATCAAAGCCTTTTCTTTGTTGAATATCAGAATAGATTGTTCTACGGGAAATAAAATAGAAAGAAAAGCAGAACGTCGTTCAAGGACAGATATTGCTTCACAGACTTTGTGCTAATTGCTGTCTGCGTCTGCCGGCTTTCCGAACAATTCAAGACTCCATGTGGTTTGCCTAATGGCTTGGTACACCGGGAACTTAACTGAAATCACACAAAGTTGCTGCATCCATATAAATATGCATCGGTACAAACAAGGCTAATGCATTGAATGCTGATATAATTAGACACTTACAATTGCAGGCAGGATATACCACATTTGAATACTTGTGCTTCAATCGTTTTGTAATAAAATGTAATTTTATATACACGCATTATGTAAATAATGCAATCACAGCGGCGAACTGAAAATATAATTATAGCTCATGAGTACCGTAAGCATTTCCCAGAGTTTACCTTCTCCCCTTGATTATACTGATTACTGGTATAGAAGGGCATAAATTAATGCATAATTTGGGCACGTTTATGGGCAAAACAGTATGTTAAACCAATTCCTATAAAAGGCATTGCGGATAGAGTAACAATTCTGTAGCTGTAGAGCTGGGGGTACTGTATCTAGTCACAGCATTAAATAGAGATATTGGGGGGGGGGGGGGGGGACTCTAATGGAAGTAGGTAAGTGACTACAGAAAAAAAAATCAGAAATCACCCATAGCAATGAATCGGACGTTTGCTGTCAGTTTAGCACCTGGTTGATATTGATTAAGGCAGCTTTGCTACACTGTTACTTGTTAAGGTGAATACACACTGTACAATTAAAAAATATATATATTTGACCAATTTCATTCATGGCCCTTTTGAACCATATTGGTCAAAAATATCTTTCACTGTGTATGCGACGAACGGCGAAAGATGATGCGCGCACCCGCCAGTTGTTCATCAAGGTTGTTCATCAAGGGTGCATGCAGCTCAATTTGGATATCTTTCATCAACATCTTTCGTCCAAGACACTGGGTTCAAGGGAAATTGGTCATCGGTGTCTTTCAGCGTACACACTGAAAGATATTTTGACCAATATGATTCAGAAGGGCCAAAATGAACGAAATGCATTACAAAAAAAAAACTTTAGTGATTTTTACTGTTCAAAACTGTTACATGTCACATAAAAATGAGATGTTTTCCTTGGTCCGATTGGAGACGGAGTCCTTGCCATCAGACAGCTACACAATCTGGAATTCATAATATTTTTGGAAAAGCTCATTCAGAATCCCATAGTTTGACATAGCTCTGATTAAACTGAAATACCCACTTTCTGCTGCTGTCAAGTGTCCTGGAAAATTAGATGAATCCCAGCAAATGCTGCCCATAGTCTTTGTTATATTTTTGGAATCTACAAAAATAATATTTTTTAATTTGTCCATTTCCCTCGCATAGTGCTACATCGCAAAACAAATTTGGCAAGAACTGGAAACCAGCTGGTCCGTGTTATCTGCCTATGGAAATAGACAATCTTTGTTCCTTTGCAAACAACAAATACAAATACATGATGGAAATGTAACAGTAAATATCTCTCATTGAATAGTATTTTATGCAAGTCTTGAAGTAGGAGACATATAAAAGAAATCAGGATTAGGGACATGTATACTTGTATAACAAACTGAAAAATAAGTATTGTGTACTAACTTCGGACAAAACCATTTTGTTATGCAAGGGGAACAAATACATTTATATTGCTCCTTTGCAGGGTATATACTGGCTGCTTTTGCATGTATCACACTGAAATTCGCTTTATTTTACACTGCAATTTAGATTTCAGTTTAAACACATCCCACCCAAATCTAATGGTGCATACACCCGGGGCGATAAAATCCCCATTTCTAAGCGATCTATACTATTTGGGTTGATTTCACCTGTGATGGAACGGTCCCGAACAGGCCCGTCACTAGAAATGTTGGGGCCCGGGACTGACCTTCAGTCTGGGCCCCTACCTCCCCTCCTGCGCGCCCGCCCTCCCTTGCATGACAACACCCCGCCTCCCCCTACCCCATCCCCATTACTTACCATCACCCGCGTCGCGCATCGTCCGGCTCCTTCAGTGTTCTCCACGGTCAGGTGACAGGTCCAGCGCGCACAGTGCACACTGCAGAGTGCCGAGCCCCTCTGTGTCTTAGGCTCGGCGCTCTGCAGGCTGCACTGTGTATTGTGCGTGCCTGGCCGCTGGCGCCGGGTGCGGGGGGGGGGGGGGGGCTGGAGGCATCTGCCTGGGCCCCTCCAGAGGCCGAGGCCCGGGACAGCTGTACCCAGGGCACCCCCCGTGCCGGCGGCCCTGGGCCCGAATCAGGTGATTGTGATTTCCCATCAGGTTTGATGCACTGTCCTGTGTGCATCTGACCTGAGTCAGAAGTTCGGACCGGCATGCATGAGTTCGCAGTAGTGTATGGCCAGCTTTAGAAATGAAGCATGGTTCGGTCCGTGTGTATGTGTGCTGCACGGCGATGTGCGGTCCTGCACATTGCCATCGCCTGACTAGATTATATACTGCATGCACTATAAATCTGGTCATCACCAGTGTTCTCTCTCCAGAGAACACTGGCTGTGACATCACTCAGCACACATCGCTGGTGCAGTGCTGTGTGCTGAGCGATCTGTGCTTAACTAAAACACTAAGCACAGGTGCTCAGTCACCCCGTGTGTATGGGGTATAACTCTCTCTGCACATGTTACTTCTGCCTACCTGCAGTGCAGCATGGTTATGTCCATATGCCTGCTTTTTTGCTTTGCTAATAAAAGCTGAATCCGGTCCTCCGTTATCTACTAGTCTAATCCAGTGGTTCCCAAACCTGAGTCCTGATTCGTGGTGGTTGCTATACAGTGCAACGGCAGATGTGACTGTTGTTATACTTGCCTACTTTTCTTTTCACCTCCCCAGGAGAAGCCTGGAGAAGCACCACGTCAGGGGGAACAAGGCTGACATCACTAGGCCCTGCCCCATGCCATAAAACTCAGTGATTCGCGGGCCTGTGGCCCGGGGGCGGGGCTTTAATGATGCAAAATGCAGCTACTGTGTTATTTTAGCCCTGCCCCGCGATTGGCAGTAATTGAATCTGCGCGGAGGGGAGGAGGGGGTGGTCCTGATTTTTGCAAGCCTCCTTGCTACTCCAGGAGGGTACACAAGCTTGTGTTAACCACTCTTGCCATATTATGCTACTGCTGCAGGATGTGCCCTGTGTAAACAGACGCCACTGAATGCTTCTGTGATCTGCTGCTGCATCCAAACACACGCCCCCATTCTGAGAAATGCTGCCCGCTGCAGACCCCTCCCTGACCCCAAACAGATGCAGACTGTACGGCTGCGGCTTAGGGGGAATGGCGTAAGATGGTGCAGGACCTGTTCCACTTATGTGCAGAACAGGTCTTGTGCACTCCCCATGCCAACAAACAGCCCAGGTTTTATTGCTATGCTTGTTTAAGTTCATTTTACTTAATACCTAAGTTATTGTTATTATACCATCTGTAAACAAGCATATCCTTAAAACCTGGACTGTAGTGGTGTATAATGGGTGCCCTGCCCACACAGCATACGCTGCACTCTTTTCTTCAATACTTACCCCTGCAGAGTCCCGCAGCGTTTTACACATGTGCAATAGGAATATCAGTAAAATGGCCGCCGCACCATTTCCTCAAATGATTATGCATGCACACTAGACGTGGGCACAGCTTTAGGGTCTACTAGTGAGTCTAGTGCTTACAGTGGGATGCGGTCGACAGGCCGTAGGTCAACAAATGGAAATGGCCGGCATACCTTAGGTGTTCATAGCATTATCAGAAATGTTGGTTCAGCCCAGGAAACATGGCTGCATCCATTGGGGGTAATTCTGATTGACTCGCTAAGCAGGGAGAATTCGCTGCTTACCGACCAATGTACCGCCACCTGCACGAATGCCCCCCGCCACTACAATTGCCAAAGACACATCCCCTCACATGCCGCCACAGCAGGATAAATCATTCACTGGTTACCGACCATCGAATGATTTCTCCTGCCTTCGCAAATATAACTCAGTCTCAACGGACTTATATTTGCGGCCGCCGGGATGATGACAGGCCTACCCGCGTAGCCATGGGAAGGCCAATAAAATGCTCGGTGTTCCCATGGGGGATGCCCGGCCTGCCGCTGTCTACCCCGAGCCCACCCTGATCCTTGTGAACAACTAGTTTGCAAAGGGGAGCTGCACATGCACATTATATACCATGCGCAGAGCCCCCAAAAATCTGAACGGGGCCCCGTTTCGAGTCAATTAGAATCAGGGCCTTAGTGGGTATAGGACAGGGCTGGGCAATTGCGGCCCTCCAGATGTTGAGGAACTACACATCCCAGCATGCCTTGCATCAGTTTCAGCATGGCACATAGCAAAACTAATGCAAAGCATCCTGGGATGTGTAGTTCCTCAACATCTGGAGGGCCGCAATTGCCCAGCCCTGGTATAGGAGATATCTTATTAGCAATGGTAATTAACCACGGTACTTGTGTATTATCACGGCGCCCATCGCATAGCAGAGCATGATTTTTCATCGCATCGCATGCCATACACCTGATGCACAGCGATGCGATTTAAGCCCCCTATACGATTTTAAATTGTATAAGCACCCTGATGGGTGCTTACAATGTTTAATGCACCCCCACTATAAACGTGAACCCGAAGCGTGGCGAGCGCAGCCTCTGACCTTTTCATACCCCCACTATCCACGTCGGTGTGGAGTTGATTTTATATAGTGTGGTGAGCGCAGCGAGCGGACGCGTATTATTTTACATGTATTCCGCGTCCCCTCGCGGGGCTCGCCACGCTTCGGGCTCGGTGGCTCGCTGCACTCGCCACACTATATAAAATCAACTCAACGCCAACGTGGATAGTGGGGGTATGAAAAGGTCGGAGGACGCGTACCGCCGCCCCTCGCAGGCTCGCCACGCTTTGGGTTCACGTTCATAGTGGGGGTGGCGTGGGGGTCCATTTAACATTGTAAGCCCCCATTTGGGTGCTTATACAATTTATAATTGCATCGCATTGTATGCCATATACAATGCCATACAATTTTTAAATTGTATGACATTGGGGGACATCGCGGAACATCGCATCGCATACCATCGCATATCATCGCATGCCTTATGGTCTGCAATGCGATGGGCGCCGTGATAATACACAAGTACCTTAACCACTGCTAATGGATTCTCCCCAGGGCAATCCAATTAGCTCTGATGCCAGAGTGTTTTTTTTTCTGATGTCGGCACTTATTGGGGATAATGCTTCGGGTGCCTGCAGCACACACAGCATAATCCCTGATAACAGCCCTTCAGATCCGCAATTACACATGGGACCGGGAACTTCTCCCGGAAACCATGTCTTATATCCTGCAAACGGGAATTTGTGCTAAAATCACAAAAAAAATGTTTTTAATGCAATTTTAACATAAATAATGAAGAACCATAAAACACATTCTCCCCAGTATCTGCTATTTTTCTTTTACCTTTTTTTTTGATGAATGCTATATTTTAGGTTGCAAAAAAATAACTAGTAAACAACATATGGTTAAGTGGCTTCCATGTGTTTTTCCATGATTATTATTCTTACATTTTATAGGAATTTAAATAAAAAATAATATTTTTTTACAGATTTTTTTTTTTTTTTTTGAGAATTTGTGGTAAAGCGACTATCTCAGGAATTCATTTTTCCTTAGTCAGCGGTGGACCAACAATGAACTCCTTAGCCATTGTTCTCTTCCCTGTGCAGCCCAGGATTCCAGAGATGTGACATACCCCATGAATAGACGGCTGCAGGCAATAAAGTGACGGCTGCTTTCCCTATGTACCTAGTCAAAGGTAATAACAGAGGCCAACAGTAGCACTCACGGCAGAGATTTCTTTATGGCTATGTTTTATGCTGTACAGCACATTGAATAGCCCACACACCTGCTGCCTCTGCGCCTAACTCATTCACGCCTAAACGGCATTTAACTGGAAAGCATTCCAAAAATGTGACTCAGTTTTTAGACCTGAAAAGGAGGCGATTTGACTGTTTGTCCATTTGCTGCCTAAACTTCCGTTGATCCTTTATCTGTTACATTAAGTTTTCTGTTACTTATTTGTGGCTTTGTGGTCTCGCTCACTAACCTTTATAATGCTGTAGATACAGGGACAAACCATTATTCAGATGGGGATTACGTTCATTTATAGAGGCATTGGGGCCCTTATTCTGGTTGATTCGGCCGGGCGCGAATTCGCATGGGGACCGATGTTTTGCAGCATTTCTGCACTTGTGCATACGCTGGGGGTGTGCAAACTCAGCGCAAAACCTGTTTGCTGAGTGCACGCTCCCTGCCTTTCAAGCGGGGGGGGGGGGGCGGAGAGGGGTGAGAGGTGCTGGACAGGCCCATTACCATATGTGAACGCCCAGTGTTTCATGGGCGTTGCCATGAAGACGCTGGGCATACACATGACGCACGTGTGTGGGGCCGACAGCGGACATAACCGGATGCCAGCTGCCAGGCCAATTCCCTGCATTTCTTCGCTCATATCATACATATGCGTGCACATTCAAAATCATTCGATGGTCGGCGACCATCGCATCGAAAGATGGGGGAGGTTCCCACTGGCATGTGAATGGATGTTTATGTAAAACATCCATTCGCAGGCCGGATGAATGAACCCAGCGTGTGAAGGGGGCCGAGCGTATAACCATTCGCAGGGCACGTTTTGGATGACTCGCAAGGGTGCAAATTGACACCGGAGCGAGTCAACCAGAATAAGGCCCTAGGTCTGTAGAGCTTATACTGTGCATATTACAGTTATTGGCAAATATTTACCTCAGGGTTTCTTTTCTCTGAATTTTTTTTTTTTTTTGACTTATAGAAGATAAGTAAAAAAAAAAAAAAAAAATTGGGAAAAATAAATGGGTTATGTTAACCACACATGCCATAACACCTAGCACAGATAAGAGGAGTTCAGCTATAGTTGCTGCAGGTGCTTGCCAGTAATAGAACTACAGTATAGACCCCTTTACAGTAAATGAATAACCACAGATACTCTGCAGCTACAGGTGGGCTGTATTCCCAGAAATCGGCTACATTCTGTTGCCCCCTTACTAACAACCACCAAGCCTGTCTCCAGTTCTGCTGTGGTTATACATTAGCAGTCAGATTACATAAGGCAGAGATGGAGGGAACCTTTGTCCCTCCAGCTGCTGTTGAACTACACATCCCAGCATGCCCTGCTACAGCTTTTCTCTTTGGCCATACTACAACTGTTGCACGGCATGCTGGGATGCATGGTCCAACAACAGCTGGAGGTCCAAAGGTTCTCCATCCTTGCCATAAGGTTTATGGTGTTGTGTTTTACTGGGGAAAGATACACTTCAACATTTCGAAGGTTCTGCTGCTCTGAGATACTGTCGCAAAGGGTGTCTCCAACAGCAGCTATGGGGGCGGGGCTCTTCCAATAAAATCCCACCTCCATGACCACCTCAGCATAACGTCTGCCCTCCATGGATGGTTCTGCTGTTGTAACACTAGGACAGTGGTTAGATGTTGGCTGAAATGAGGGACGTAGGGATGGCCATCGTTGCAGATGCCATCAATGGATTCTGCACCCTGCCATCGATAGTGGCAAATAATTTGATGGATAACCATCAATAGTTTTAGCTATCGATGGTCAACCATTATTTTTGACTGAATGGCCCGTGGGCCAATCAGAACTCATGGGCAGGACTTCTGGGTGTAGAGGGGTGGAACTATGCTCAGTGTCCCGGCACCTTGAGAAAAAAAAAAGAAACATCGGTTCTCCTTTGCCATGGATGTAGGGAAACCATCTGGTTCTCCCACATCGATGGCAAAAGTATTCGACATCGGCCATAAACCAGCGTTGATTTTAAATCATCGATGGTCATCCCTAGAGGGACATGATTTGAGATAGTTCTCGTGAGTGTCACATGCATAGGCCACACCCTTACTGCTATGCCACGCCCCCCATAAGTGTCCCACCTTCCAAATCTAACAAGTTGGGAGGTATGAATATGCTTCCAGCTCTGTACCAACCCCACCTATACAGCATACAAGGAATGATCTGTGTTTGCTGCAGAGAAATGCAATCCTCCCCTCAGTGGTGCAAGTAGAAAAAATGTCTTAGTGGTAATGTGCCGCGTGCCAGGAAAAATGGGTGTGGTCAGGGACATGGTCATATGATGCGATGGGGAGTGGCTACATGACAAAAGGGGCATAACCAAATTTACAGCCCCTTTTTTTTGCAGTCTGGACTAGGCAGAGAGGTATTTTATGTACTTTGCGATTTTAATCCCTAAAGATATGTTATGCTGAAAAATAATTATGCTAACAAAATAGATTTTTCTTTGTTCTTGGTGGATTCATGTCTTATGCATTTATGACAAATGTCCATTATTGTCCTGGGGCTACTCACATTTTAATGGGTTTCCCCCGAACGGCCATCTCAGCCTGGATGACCCAACGCTTCCTGAAACTAAACATGGCTAAAACTGAACTTCTAATCTTCCATCCCCCGAACATCCCCTCTTCTCCCACTATCTCCATCAGCATTGGTGAAACCGAGATCACCTCCACCGACCAAACGTGCTGCCTCGGTGTCATCATTGACTCCTCCCTCTCTTTCACCCCCCACATTCGTGCTCTCTCACAGTCTTGCCGCTTTCACCTACGCAACATCTCACGCATCAGACCATTCCTCTCCACTGACGCGACCAAAATTCTCATTCACTCTCTTGTCATCTCCCGCCTTGACTACTGCAACATCCTTCTCTCTGGGCTACCTCTCACCCGCCTCGCACCTCTCCAAACCATTCTTAACGCTGCTGCTAGGCTCATCTTCCTCTCCCGCCGCTCTACCTCCGCCTCCCCCCTCTGTCTATCTCTTCACTGGCTCCCCATTCCTTTCCGAGTTCTCTTTATACTCCTCACCACCACCTACAAGGCTCTCTCCTCCTCCACCGCTCCTTACCTCTCTTCACTGATCTCTATCCACACTCCCTCCCGTCCTCTTCGCTCCATCGCTGACCGCCGACTGACCTCTCACCTAATCACCTCCTCCCACTCCCGTGTCCAAGACTTCTCTCGCGCTGCCTCCCTGCACTGGAACAACCTCCCGCCACCCATCAGGCTTTCTGATTCCCTTACCTCCTTCAAGCGCTCCCTCAAAACCCACTTTTTTCGACTAGCCTATCCCTCCTCCTAACCTCTTTTGATCCTCCTATCCTGCCTCCATTCCCCTCCGTTCCTACTTATCCTGTTGTTTTTCGTTCGTCCACCCACCTATTTTTAGTATGTTAACTCTTATGAGTAGGGTCCTCCACCTGCCTCACGTACTCACCCTACCTCTTTACCTCACCTGTCCTCCTGTCCTGTTCTTCCCTTCCTCTACTTCATCTTCAGTCTCCTCGACAATTTTGACACCTACTTCTGAACTGATGCTGATTTTATTTCTACCAGCTATACCCCTATTTATACTGTATTTTTCAACACACCCTGTACGTTACCCTGTCATTTGTTTTTTGTTTGCTATGTACGGCGCTGCGGACACTTTGCGGCGCCTTATAAATAAACGTACTACTACTACTAACTTCTGAGAAAATAGACCCTCTTCATATTTGCCACCCACTTCACCTTGGAAGTGAGTGGATCTGTGGCAGGAAATGACCTTATTCGTGGGGGTAAATTTGTGTTGCCCCACTCAGGTGATGCCCCTGTATAACAGTTTAAATTACACAGCAAAGGCGTGTGATAAAGGAGGAAGAGTTACCGGAGACACGAGGAGTGAGGAGTCGAGCCGGAGCCAGAGTAGAGTCTAAGGCAGTGGTAGCCAACCCTAGCCCTCGAGAGCTACCAACAGTTCACATTTTCCAGACAACCTAGCTGCTGCACAGCTGCACTCATTAATCACTGACATATTTTAAAAGATCCACAGATGGAGCTAATAAGCTCACTTGTGATTCTGTGAGGAGACCTGCAAAACATGCACTGTTGGTAGCTCTCGAGGACTAGGGTTGGCTACCCCAGGTCTAAGGCATATGAAGAACGGCGGCCGCATGAAAAGAGGAGGACGGTCAGTGGGCACTGAATTCGGCGCTCTGAGTGGCAACAAGACTCGCTGCATGGAACCATGCGCTTGCACAGCGAGCGCTCTCCGGGTCATTTGTTATGGAGCTACAGGGTACCGGCACAATATGTTTTAGCGGTACACCGTACCACCCCGTACCGCCAAACTTGCACCACTGCCTCTCCTGCAATCATTTACAGCAGCATGTGTTCTAGTTCTGCCGAATACTAGCCTCCGACATCTCTAGTTGTTTCTCACTTTCTCATAGTGCTCTGCTGTGTGGATACATTTCAAAGATAAATAAGTCACATGCAAAAGAAAAACATGTTATGTAACATACTGTACAAATCGCTTGGAAAGAAATCTGTCTTGTCAAACTCGTTACGAAGCTATTTTCCTTCTCACAGACAGCACTAATGTGTATCATGACTTAATGGTCACAGAGCGCTATTGTGTCATTGTCCCAGCGTTCCTATCTCACTCACAGACCACATTACTTAATATCATGTCTGTGGTCTGTATACTTGTGTGGCTCTGGGATAGATGGCAGGGCTGGATTTTGTCAATGGGCAGTGTGATTTAGCAGCTCACAACTATTCCTATTGATGGAAAAAGGCTAATTGCTTCAGAAGTAACCAATGATAAAATTACATTGGCGGCTTCAAAACCAATAAAATGTGTATTGCTATGCGTAATATAAGGAGTGCGTAGTACTACACGGTATCCGGATGGGTGTCAGACAATGTCTAAGTCGACACCGAAAGATTGACATGCACAATGTCAACATTGCAAAATTATTTATTTACGATGAAGATAAACTCTCTCCCTGATGTATTATTGCAGGCAGAAGATGCAGGACTCACTGATAGCCATACCTGTTCTGTGTCAACACACAAAGACGTGCAATAAAGAATGGTGTATTTGAAATCATGCACAGATTAATAGCACCTGTTGGGGCAGAGACATATCAGCCAATGGTTACATGGGGCTGAGGTTTTCTATCCTGCAGGAGACTCCCTGAAATAGCAGCAATCTCACTCTCTCCCTCATCAGCCTAGCAATCTCCCTCATTTCACCTAGCCCACATTACATTTTTGGGAATGAGAGATAGATACATTTACATTAAATCTGGCATGTCCAAACTATGGCCCTCCAGCTGTTGTGAAACTACAATTCCCATTATGCCTTGCCACAGTTTTGCTATAAGGGAATGCTAAAGCTATGGCAAGGCATGCTGGGTTGTGTTTCACAACAGCTGGAGGACCACAGTTTGGACATGCTAGGGATGGCCATTGTTGCCATTGCCATCGATGGCAATTCTGCAACTGGCCATCGATAGTGCTTAACTATGCAATGGATGACCATCGATATTTTTACATATCGATGGTCATCCATTGTATTTGATTGATTGGCATGCCGGCCAATCAAAACATGGGGGCGGGGTTTTGCGGGTGTCAGGCGGCGGGGCTATGCTCCGTGTCCCAGCACTTTGATAAAAAAAAAAAAACGCAAAACATTGTTTTGCTATTCCATCGATGGAGGGAAACCATCTGCTTCTCCCCCATCAATGGCAAAAGCATTAGACATCGGCCATAGACCATCGATGATTTCAAATCATCGATGGCCATCCCTAGGACATGCCTGCATTAAATCATCAGCACCATTTCCCAGCACTTTACCAAGTATAGTAGCTCTTACTAACTGCTTTGGGGCTCATCTACATTTGTATATAAAGGCCCCCATACACTAGCCGATTTTGGTCAGATTTCAGCCAGATCAGTCGGATCTGGCCGAAATCGGACCAAAATCAGCTAGTTTTGATGTCCCCTCAGATCCGATGCGCGGTCCCGTGCGCATCGGATCTGCGTCGGGTGGTCGGACCTGCTGCACGTCCGACCACCCGACTTGGGACCTAGTGGGGCGGCGCGGCGGTGGAGGGAGCAGGGGGGGCTGGGGACGATGCGGGGGACACGTCTGTGTCCCCCGCTGCTGGGGACGCTGTCTGTGCGGCGAGAAGGTAGAGGGAGCAGGGGGGGCTGGAGACGCTGCGGGGGACACAGGCTGCATAGAGCCGGGCAGGGGGAGCCGGCCGGGAGCTGTCAGTAATGAATAAAAAAAAAAAAGCCCATACAATGAATGGGCAGCCTGTGATTGGCTGCTGAGCGCTCTCTCAGCCAATTGCTGACTGGCTGAGAGAGCGCTCAGCCAATCACAGGCCGCCCATTCATTGTATGGACTTTTTTTTTTTATTCATTACTGACAGCTCCCGGCCGGCTCCCCCTGCCCGGCTCTATGCAGCCTGTGTCCCCCGCAGCGTCTCCAGCCCCCCCTGCTCCCTCTACCTTCTCGCCGCACAGACAGCGTCCCCAGCAGCGGGGGACACAGACGTGTCCCCCGCAGCGTCTCCAGCCCCCCCTGCTCCCTCTACCTTCTCGCCGCACAGACGCTGTCCCCCGCAGCGTCCCCAGCCCCCCTGCTCCCACCAGCTCCCACCTCTTAGCCCCCCCCCCCCCTGCTCCCCGGGTTTTTTACATGTGATAAATCGAGACGATTTATCACATGTAAAAAATGGCACATCAAGTGCCAATCTAATCAAGCTCCCCCGGGGAGCAGCCGGGGAAGCTCAGGGGGAAGTCGGGGGCGACTTGTCCTAAGGACAAGTCGCCCTAGTGTATGGGGGCCTTAAGTCATAAAAGATTCCTCTCAGACGTAGCAGTACACACCCACGCTTCTAGGTGCCACGCTCACAATCTCTCCATAAATGTGTGGGTGGAGCATGACATGCCCTGTCAATGGGGCGCTTTGCAAAATTCTACTACCAACTATAATCTCCCTGAAACTAGTTTTCAAAAGTAATCAAGTATGCTATGCAGTTATTAATTAAAAGTGCACACAGAGTAATAGATGAGAGAACAACAAACACACATTTAACAAAAAAATTGTATTGCAGGGTTGTTTCAGTTAATTTGGGTAATAAATTCCATGGGCTATACAGTCATACCCTCCAACATATTAAGGGCAGAAACCGGAACACATTCAAAAAGGGGGTGTGACCAATGTGTACTGGCGTCAGATCACATACATGGGGCCCCAGGGTGACCCAAGTATATTGCTAGTGGCACTCAACTGCTTCTTGCGATCCCCGGACCTCCTAAAGCTGCCCATTGTCCTGTAATGGTGGTGCCTGTGCACTTGCTTTGCCTCCCCCCCCCCGGGAACAGAGAGGAGGCGCAGAGGTTCTGTGGAGCTGGAGGAATCCCTGAGCAGGGGGACGCGCGCCCGCTGAGTCCCCCTGGGAGATGTAGTCTTGGGCAGCCACTCACCCTCATGCTCCACAACCGGCCAGCCGGCGGTGTAACAGTACTAGGAAACTACAACTCCCAGTGGGGCAGATGTATTAAGCTTTAACAAGAGATAAATCCAAGGGTGATAAGGAGAGATAAATGTCCAGCCAATCAACTGCCATGTTACAGGCTGTGTTTAAAAAAAGTCAGTAAGGAGCTGATTGGCTGGATGTTTATCTCTCCTTATCACCCTTGCATTTATCTCTTGTTAAAGCTTAAAACATCTGCCCCATTGTCGGAGGAGCTGCCTATGAAAAACCGGTACAGCCGGTACAGACCATTATTAAAGGGTACTGTACTGGCTAAATTGGTACAGTTGAAGGGTTTGTACAGTATATTCCACTTATGAAAGGTACCAGATGAGGCAGCCATCTTGGGCGCACTATGTGGGATTACCCTAGGTGGAATAGGTCGCGCCTAGAATGGATTACACAAATTGTGGTGGTTGCAGCATTGTAAAGCTTGTAGTAGGGTTTAACACAACAGTCAGGTCCATGTATTTTTTTTCAGCCAAGAGCATACCAGGTAAGGCAGCCATATTAATGTTTTTAGGTGAGCTTTCACAAGGGCATGGAGCCATCTATGTGCTCTTTTGGGGATCCCGATGGCTGAGCAACAATGTCTATGGCATCACTAAAGGTCAACATGCACAAGGTTGACATTGACCAAAAAAAGCCAACACAAGCAATAGGTCAACATGGCATTGGTTGTCACTTGAAAAGAGTTTTTTACATTTTTTTATTTTTGGGATTTTTTTTTACTTTTTCATCCACATGGACTATGATAGGGAATGGTAAAGCATGATAATCAAAGGGTTACACCAATTGGGGATCCACGTTCTTAGATGTCGACATTGACACCAAAAAAAAAAAAAATGTAGAAACTTGTCGCCCTTTTCATGTGTTAACTTTTTCTATGTCATCCATTTGCTGGTGTCACCTTTGTCAGTGTCGACATTGTGAATGTCGACTTTCTGCTGTCAACCCAGACCAGTGCTTTTCAAACCTTTTACCATGCGGCACACTAAATAAGATTTTAAAATTTCCAAGGCACACCATTAGATCCCCACAGGGCAAAACACATTGGCCCCCACAGGAAAAAAAAACATACCTATTGGCCTCCATATTAAAAAAAAAATCATACTGGTCCCCACGGGTAACAAAAACAAAACACATTGACCCTTTACATGAAAAGAAGAGACCAGTAAATAACAGTTGAACTGGTGGTGGCTGTAAACTGGTTTGGGCATCTCTAGATCTGGGGGCACACTTAAGAACATCTCGAAACCACAGCACAGTTATTGAAAACCTTTTTTGAGTCTTTCCATTTATACTTAAGAAAAGTTCACTTTTAAAACCCACCATGTGACACAAGTAACAGATTGCCTCAGTCAATAGACACGTACCTGCCAAGCTCTATGTGTAGAGTACGTGATAATTATACAAGACCGGTTACCTGCTCATCCAAATCAGTGGCTTTCACAGAAACATGGCAGCTCTCAGTAAATATCTGAAACATTTATTTTTCTACAAATAAATCTGTTCTCACATTGTAATGAAAAACTAATACCATTTTAATTGGTTTAATGGCCGTACCCCATTCTAAGAGCATACATAATTGTTTTAGCAAAATATGAAGCCTAAGAAAATAATAATAAGTAGGTGCTATGGTCGTATGATCTCCATATGGTTTTTAGTACCTGGCACTACATATAACAACACATTGGTTAGAATAAATAATTAATATGGTCTAACACCCCTTTCCCATCAAGTCCTGGGTCTGACCCAGGAATTGTGGCATGGGGGCTCCAGCTTTAATTAACAGGACTGTTCTGCTGAAATGGGGACACTTGGGCAATGCTAATTGCTAGTTGAAAGGGACCAAGAAAGCAAATCAAGGTCTAAAGTCGTGAATATAGAAAAATTTGCATGAGGACACGCACAAACCCATAACCCACTCCTAATTTGTACTAATCAATATTAATTAGTATAATTACATATGTTAATTATCTTATTTTAATTTGGTGAGTGACATCTTCTGAGGTTGATATTGATATTTTTAGAGGCTGAACTGGCTCACTATCAACGTGGACCGTTTGGGGGAATCCGGTAACCCTCACACCGCAGAATGTCCTTCCCTTTTGGATCAACATCTATTTTAGGTTTGTCAGGAGCTGGAATTGGGTGGAAGCCTTTTCCAGACTGCTTGTTTCCTCATATAGAAGACCCTTAATGTCTGGAATAAAGAGATTATGCACCACATCCTCTGCTGCCCTGCCCTTGAGCCACTCCAACATTAATTTAATTCAGTCTAGTAGAAAGACGTATAATGTTCTATAATAAATTAATGCAGGAAATTAACAAAACAGACAAAAATAATGAACGTCTTTCTTTGAAGATTTTTATTTTTAAATCTTCTAATTCTTTGATGCTTTATGCATCCAAAATAAGCTCCCAGTCTGGAATATCACTGGAGAACATTGACGAGTTGTGTGCCATCAGGCATCTATACCCGGATTGCTATGCTATGCTCGCTTACTGTTGACAAAAGCTGTAACTACTCCCAATGTTGTTCCCAGCAACCCCCATTAATACATTCAGCTCCTTTTTCCACTGGTAGTTGCTGAAGCATTTTGTGTCTTGTACCTGTTTCAAGCCCAACGTTGTATCTTGGGTCCTTGTCTTAGCCCTATGCTGTAGCCCTTTCTGTTTCTGCATCTTGTGTTTGCTTATTTGCCTTAACCATGGTTGAGCCAGTATTTGTCTTGTTCTGTTATTATTACTTCTCCATATTTTTCTGTTCTGGTCCCATGTGTGACAAAGGACAAGTACAGAAGCTTCAATCCATGCTCAGTGTCTTGGGTGTAAGTTGTGTTGAAGCCCGGGGTATATGTCTGAAAGGGGTATTAGGAATAAATGTTCTTGTCTGCAAATTGTCTTCGAAGGATGGCTAAGTATTATTATTAGTGATTTATTCGCAGATGTTCTTAATGATTGCCAATCAGTCTCCATAACCTCTAGTGCTTATACACCTTCCCTTCCAGTGTAACCAACAAAATCAAGTATTGGTGGCATTAGTTATTATGGTGCTGATATTAAAACACACTGAATTATGGGTGATAATGGCAGTAATGTGGATAACGGCGGTATTGTGGATAATGGCGGTATTGTGGATAATAGCGATATTGTGGATAGCGGCAGTATTGTGGATAACGGCGGTATCGTGGATAACGGCAGTATTGTGGATAGCAGCGGTATTGTGGATAACGGCGGTATTGTGGATAGCGGCAGTATTGTGGATAGCGGCAGTATTGTGGATAGCGGCGGTATTGTGGATAGCGGCAGTATTGTGGATAGAGGCAGTATTGTGGATAGCGGCAGTATTGTGGATAGCGGCAGTATTGTGGAAAGCGGCAGTATTGTGGATAACGGCGGTATTGTGGATAACGGCAGTATTGTGGATAGCGGCGGTATTGTGGATAACGGCGGTATTGTGGATAACGGCGGTATTGTGGATAGCGGCAGTATTGAATGCCACTTATGTCAGTCAAAACGAGAAGGTGGAACAAGGAAGAGAAATGCTGTACAACTAGAGAAACATTCCCTTGTCTGTGCCTTGGGGGCCTATTCCAGCATGGATCGCTAATGATAGAATTCGCATCGGACCGCAAACAAACAGCCACCACCCAGACAGAACGAAAAGACGCCCCTTGCATAGTTGTGATTACATGGTAAAAAGCAATGTTTTGCAAATCCATTCAAAAAACCGAACCATCAAACAGTTTTTTCCAACTGCGTCAGTCTAGGGCTTCCACTAACCTGCTTAAGACTCAGGCAAGAGGTGGTCATTGCTGATGTCGCAAACATATACACAAACATATACAGAAGGCCCCATGTTCACCATCTTCCTGTCAATCAAACTGTCACATCTATGAGTAGATATTTTTTTCGCTATTTCATGCGCGATGAGATTGCTGCGCATGCGCATTCATTCAATAATTGCTTGATTTGCTAATCCTCTTGATTTGCTAATCCTCTGAGCGATCTATGCTGAATTGGGCCCTTGATTTGCAGACAATGATATGGTAACACCACATTGGTCCATAGATATAGCCTCCTGGATAGAAATAGGCTGGTGGTGGCAGAACAATGGTGTTGTGGGGTATATACAGTAACTGGCCCACATAACTCCCTTTGGACAGGGCCAACTTAATGTATGGGCTCATTGGGCAGCTGCCCATGAGCACTTGTTGCTAGGGGCCTTTGTGAAGATGCATTTTGGGCCAGGGCAGTGCCTCCAGAGGATTCAGTCTTCCTGCTGTGATTGTGAAGGACACAGAGTGGTCTGGCAGCATTATCTATCAGCCTCCCAGTCTGCAACCAGACAGTGAATGATGATTGGTGGATGTCTGGAATTATTCACCAATCAGTGTGCTTACAGCCATTCACTGGATGGATGCATGTGGAGAAACGTTTGTGCGTCCATGTCCCCCTAATGTTGGTGAAGGCATCAATTTAATCATTAAAGTGGATAGATACGGGCCACAGTTCATTGCTTTTCATGAGGCCTACATTGCTGTTAAGATGTCCTGCCCTTGGGAGAAGCAAAGTAATGTTTACAGGCCCCACATTGATGCTCAGCTGCATTCATCCATTGTACTTGGCTATCATTCTACATGTCTAGGTATGGTGTGCAGTGATTCCAGGATTATTACAGGCAATGTAGTTAGCCATTACCGCGACCACTTCAATCCAATCCACCGTAAATAAAAGTGGATGGAATGACTGTTCTCCTCCACCCCTTATCTATAGGATCCAGTAGGTCTGATTCAGAGTCATATGCGATGCCTATGTACATAGTGGAGTGATTTTTTTCTACTGCGCATAGCATGAAAATCCCTGAAAACACCTATAGGGGCCTTCACACCTGCTCGTAGAGCACCAAATTCAGCCCCTCTGTCGGTAGTGGGGGTTTCCGCATGAGCATAGGTGCTAATGTGCATGTGCAGACCCCCCCCCCTCCCTGTGCAAGCACCTTCGTGATATTTTTAATCACCGGGACCCTCGTTGCCTGGTGGACACCCAGCGTCACATTGCCCCCATAGTGCCTTTTACACAGTGTTCACTGTATCATTAAAGAAGCACAGTATCCGCAATGTCTTGGAAAAGTGCTGGCCATACGTGGACATGGATTGGTGGGTGGCAACACACATGCACGGAGATGGCGCCTTCTTGTGGATATGTCGCTGAATTGGTTGGCTACGCAGATGATCAATCATTCACTTTGGGAGCCATTTGTGGCCAATGATGGTGGCTAAAGATGCACCAGGCTGTATTACAGCATCTATAGACGCTCACAGTGGACATCTTAGCCCTTGCACATTCATACACACAGATGCATACCATGGAAGGACTTTGTCATGGATTTTGCATAAAGTGACAGATCTCTGAATGAGTGCCAATGTGGTCAGCTTAGTCCGGCATCCCTATATCCTACTGTCAATGATCTTATTGAGTCCATGGCACAATAAACTCTCGGCCTCCATGTGAGATATCATATGCGATACCCCTCCACCTCAACCGGCAGATACGGTCCTTTTGCATACAATGTATCGTATGCGATCCCAGTCATGGCTGCGGAATACCGTAATTATGACAATCTGCGACTCTGATCCAAGAAGTACTCGGAGTCGGAGGAAAATTAATACGATATGGCCACTTTTCATCCGATCCCTCGGAAGCTCAGAATTGGATAGAAAGTGGCCATATTGCATTAGTATATGGGGGCCTTCAGACTGAGGGAAAATCTATCATCAACAGAGATAATCAAAATGATTCAAAGATGTTCTCCAGCCGGTTTGTTGATGTGTTTCTCATGTCCTGAAAATTGACAAACTTTGTATAGACTTAACAATTTCAGCCAGGCAAACAGGTGCAGCCAGTATGTGATGGTTTGGGCATGTCCGGGCTTGTTTGAATTTAAATAGCAACAGCGAATAGTGATATTTTCAGGTTTTTAAAAAAAAAATTAGCTCAAAACACAAAAAAAATTCTGTTCAAATTAACAAAAGCATTAAAAAAACAAATACAAATTAGCCATTTAAACATTAACAGGTTCTTTATTAATTATACCAGCGTAATACTTTTTAACACTCCTATCATTACCCGTCACCTATGTAACACTCTCAACACATAGCTGCTGCTTCTTACTAATTTAATACCTTGTAACACTTACTAATGTGATGCCTTGGGGTGGTTGGCTTGTGTTGGTTTAGGGAGTCCCGTGCCCTGGACTTGAACCTTAGCGTTATAGAGGGTACACACGGTTCGTATCTGTTTTTGATTCGATTTCAATTCGATTTGACCTATTCCACCTATTTTGAATTTTTTTTCTACTCCTTTTTGATTTTCTCTATTTTCCATTCAATTTACTATTCGATGTGCATTCAATTTGCACTATTCGAATTGCTATTCTACTGTATTTGACTTCGATCTCACAGTGTTCTCGATCCTTCAGGGAGGAGATTGAAATCGAATCTGGATCGAAGCGAATGCAGCAATGAACACATTAGATTTGATCTATCTACATTAGATTTGCACCATCTACTATTAGATTTCCACTAGATAGTCTTGCCTGCCAAGACTTTTTTTCTATTCGATTTATTGGTGTAGAATCTGCATGGAATGCTAATATAAGCATTCCATGTGCATTCAATCTTGAGTTCTATTTGATTGTGTATCTTATAGTGCATATCTCAAAGTGTGTACCCTCTATTAGGGACCCAACTGATGAGGTCTCCTGATCGGAGTTGGTGGGTCCATATTTTTGGCTGAAATTATGCTAAGCACCTCAAATTGACTGTATTATATTGAGTTTATTATAATTATTTTAATTAGTACTACTTATTATTTAAAATGTGCACCTGCATTTTATCTTTTTTTCTGTGTGAAACTACAAATCTTAGCTCCTCTTATTATGTTTACGATTAGGAGCCCCCATAAACCGTACTTACCGACTTTTAAACCCAGAGAGGAGATCCAATGCTGCACGTCGAGGTGTGGGGACAAAACCCCACCCCCAATCCACACAAACTCTTCCCGCAGACCTGTGAATTGCAGAATTTGTTTCAACGACTCTGGGTTGTGCGGGGGCTGTAGAAAGCATGTAGGGGACTTGGCCACCTTACTGGGTCGCCGGTAGAGTGACCCAATTTTCAGGAGCCTCCCGGCCATTCCGGGAAGGTAGGCAAGTATGCAATAAACATTAACAGGTAGAAAAGGTAAACTTTGATATAATTATTTTGAGTTAGTTGCTAATGAATAAATAAAAAACACAATTGGACTGAATAGAACTATAAGAAATTCTAGAGTTGTACTAACTGCGGACTGACACTGCAGGTGCACTATTTTTCCGTTGGTTTGCGTATGCGCAGTAGGGTATGAGCACCAGCTGAAAACAAATGTGAACAATTTTATCATATGGCCAATATGATACGTGTATATTTTTATCTATCAATGCATTCTAATAGTTTATTTTTGACGATGGGTTAATATGATATAAATACTTTTTTTGGCATCTAGAAGTATACAGTCTGTTTTGCAACTGAGCTTTTAGGTAATAGCTCTTCTATCTTGTATCTTTATATAATTAAGAGTTTCATTGTTTTAGTTTCTACTTTAAAGTGAGCTCTTCAGTTACTCCTATGGTTCATTACATCTGGTCTCTGTGTAGTGCAGCCTACGCACTCACATGACAGTGCATGCTCTGACAGTGACTGACTGGTGCTTGCAGTCTGCTGCTATTACACAGTGGGAAGTAAATTATCTAAAAGGATTCTGCAGAGCTGCATTGATCTTTCTCAAATGTCTCACATTTCACAGGTCTGCGGATTAACCTGTAATTTATAGACTTAAAATATAGCAGATCTTGTAAACACACAGTCCGTCCAGAAATAGACTTATCTCCTTAACTACTCTAAAACAAACATAAGCCACCTGACTTCAGCTCACATCGTTCTGCTCTCGCACAACCATTTTACGTGGTATGTTTATACTGTATGCACGTAGACTGGACGCTTTCTTATTCAGCTAGTGACACCAGGGATTTAACCGTACAGTACTTGCGCAATGTCCGTGAGACTCCCAGATTTCAGGGGAGATCTCCCAGTCTCCAGGGAGAATAGGCCGGCCTTCTGGATTCACTCAGTTCCTCAGAGTAGGTCTTGATGTAGCAATTCCTGGTGAAACGCATCATTGTGGGTGGGAAACAGGGTGCTCCCTCCCACCGGTGCCCTCTACTCTGGCATTTCCTGTGGCACAAATGAAAAGTCACCAAGTAGTCGCCATCTTTCTTTCTTTATGTGTTCTACTTCCAACGGTACCGCTGTACCAATTGGGAGGCCAGGTCATTGGGAGGGTGTCGGACTGATGGCATGAAAGGTTTACCAGGAGAATGCAATGGTAGGGGCATATGTTTAGGGGTGTGGCCAGTCTCAAGAGGAGGTGTGGCCAGCTGCCACAGAGGTTTGGCTAACTATTAGAAAGTGCATAAACTGGGCCCCCTGATAAATATATATAGTAAATACTGCTAGTCCATCATGATAAATAACGGGTGCAGGATAACAGCCCAACATTAGGGATACCGAATGTCAATACTCTGAAATCAGGATTCCAACTGTTTAAATGCCCGACAAATGACTGTCGGAGTACCAGCGGTCGGGATTCCAATGTTGGTCCAAAGTAATGGACATAGTATCACAGATCTCATGAACACTACCCCCATGCTGTGGTCAAACACCATGATTTGTGGCATTACATCGCAGGGGGCAAGTCTAATATGGCAATAATCAAAAACAATAAGTAGCTCTACCCAAAAACATGAAACTTAAACAATATGCTAGATTTACCAATGACGGTATCTAGTGGGAGTTATTTATTAATATATAAACATTAAAATAGCAAAGATAAAATTACAATAATGCATGTAATAACAAACTGCTAGTCCCTGATTAATATGTAATATCTGACTCCTGGATAGTAGCTCAGTTCAAGAAACGTGGGTTTCATTATATCACTGTTGGAGGGGAAAAAAATGTTCCTTTGATGGGAAACAAGAGGTCCTCCCTCACCAACATATCACCGATCAACACTGGGGGATGAAGCATGGTGAAGCATTTAGTTGAAACAAGCGGTCCTCACCAGTATATTGTGTGCTTGGATGGAAATCAAATATCCTTTAAAAAAGTTGTACAGACTACCATGAAATGCGTTAGTTGCATGCCCATGAACGATGACTTGTATCCTGTCTGGACCAAATAAGGACCATTTGGAACAACTTTTGGACTTAGGACATCTTTGGGATTCCATAATTATGGACATCCATCAGCAGGGATATGATTACTAGGTTCATTGCAAATCGTGTAGTCACAGTTCTATCCATTTCACTTCACTGGAGACAAAAAGACCATAGAGTTGAAATGCGTTGGTGCGGTGTTGTTACCTCTTTTAACTCAGACCCCTGACTACTTGAACTGGTGAGCATCTCAAGGCCTCGAAGTACATCAGTGAGTTTCCCAGTCAAAAGGGTCTGTGGGTGTGGTCCAGGTCTCGGTTTTACTCATTGTACTATTGTAACCCATTTTTTACCAATAAAAAAAAAAAATTTTTGGACCATCATGCTGTCGAAGATGTCCGTTTTAAGAAACCATGATAGGAGGAGTCAAGCATTTTGAAAGTAAGCATACAAGTACGCATACCTTTACTAAAAGAAACCTTGATGTGTTGAGACGGTGCTTGTTGCATGTAAGCATACATGTAAGAATATTACGTTCCTGGTGACACGTGGTGAACCCATACTATTTATCTACTTGAACAGGCACTGGAGGGAGAAGGAGGAAATATATAAATGTAAATATAAATTATATGTGTGTACAGGCCCATTCACTCACATTATTATTACTTTTTTTGTACTAAGTGTCATTCAAAATGACACTTAATAGGCTTTATAGATGCATGCTCAAGGATTAAATGATGGCTTTTTGTATGAACAGAATAACAACCTCCCCCCCTGAACTATCTGTAGAGTACAGCTGACTTTGCCTTTGATGCTGTAGGAAGGAAGTCACTGTTTTCATACAGTCTGGTGTAACAGATGACTGGAGAGAGAAGATGTGTCAGTAAATGGGTTTGTACTGATGATGGTGCAGTTATTTGCTTATATGCAGGAGGAAATACCGCAACCCCGTCATTTCAAAAGAAGATCACACATTTTTAATTCCTCGCTGCCTACATGACTGGCATTGGTCTTCCAACTGTAAACATGACTGGCATTGGTCTTCCAACTGCATACATGATTTGCATTGGTCTTCCAACTGCATACATGACTGGCATTGGTCTTCCAACTGCATACATGACTAGCATTGGTCTTCCAACTGCATACATGATTGGCATTGGTCTTCCAACTGCATACATGACTGGCATTGGTCTTCCAACTGCATACATGACTAGCATTGGTCTGTCAACTGCATACATGACTAGCATTGGTCTGCCAAATGCATACACGATTGGCATTGGTCTTCCAACTGCATGCATGATTGTTATTGGTCTTCCAACTGCATACATGACTACCATTGGTCTTGCAACTGCATACATGACTGGCATTGGTCTTCCAACTGCATACATGACTGGCATTGGTCTTCCAACTGCATATATGACTGGCATTGGTCTTCCAACTGCATACATGACTGGCATTAAGCTTCCCACCAATCCTATAAGCCCTTTTCCGTGCAAGTGAAGGTTCATTTATCCCATTACAGCTCTCTGCTTTGCTAAATTACATATAGGCCGGTATTCCATTATCCCTGACCATTCATTGTGGGTAATTGTCTCACCAGTGAGCTGTTCAATTAGCCCCGATACGTCGGCGTGAGCCATGGCTTATCTGGGATTTTTCTTCACCTGCCTTCAGCCGAAAAACAGGGCTGTTTTTAGCAAAAAACACACAGGTTTCAGTAACCAAAAGTGATAGCCAGAAAAAAATAATAAGAGAAATATCAGGAGGTACACATTGTTTCTTGGGGGGCTAATTGAATACCAGCCTTGTTTTTGTACTGCTGCACAAAAGTGGTGCACTGGCGCTCCACAATCTCGATGTGCTATAGGGGGACTCAAGATGTCCTGTGCAAACTGAGGCACCCAGATAAGAGTACACTGCATCTCTGCCATTTTGAGTATTGTAAACCTGTACCAGGTTGTAGCTGTTGAGTGTTTAAGTGTTTGCGTGGGTTTTTTTTCCTTTTCAAGTTTTGAAAAATTTGAACTACTTGCCATGTACTCGGTGTGATAGTAGGGTAATAATGAGAGAATGGGCTGCAGGTTCCAGGAACACTGTCAATGCCCAGAGTGACCTATTCCTTAGGTCACCAGCCATGGGGTGGTTTGCTGCTAGAACCAGGGATAACCTAAATGCCTAGGGCATCCTACATACATTACAAGAAGCGACTTTCTAGGCTGTAGGGTGGGTGGCCATATAGGTACCCTGCATGCCAGTTACATTTACTGTGTAAATAATGCCGGTATGTACCCGGAAAGGCATTAAACATTAAAAGGACAGCTCTTATAGCATAGAATAGAAACACCTCTGGGTATAGAACCTACCTCTGGGTATAGGACTCATTACCAAAAATACGCAGGTGACCCCGTCGGGGTACTGGAATGGATCCAATTAATAATTAAATAGTAGAAAAAAACATATCATGTTGATGTCGTGCAGAAATATTTGGAGCAACATAGACATTGTTTTCTAAATAAAGGTGGAGTCTGGTGTTACCCAACTCTCTTGAGACCTGTAATAAATAAGGGTCACATAGGCCCTACAGAGGGTACGGAGCTAACACGTTTTATACAATATACTGTCGGAAATTCTGCAATTTCTCAATGCACCAACCTGATATTTTTGCATTGAAAATCCATACAGGTGTATTGAGTGAAAAAAGTTGCAGTAAAAACGCAGTATGTAAACAAGGTGCTATAAATGTATTCTCTGAGCTGTGATCCGTATCACCGAATGTAAAAATAATCTCAAGCCTGCTAAATGCTTATTCGGTTAGAAATGGACCTCAACTTACATAGCTCTATGCTAATTTGTTTTCAGTCTGCTAAACTACTGAAAGTGATATGTGTGTGACCAGCCTCAGGCGCGATGTATCCAGCCTCGGAGGGTGATACTGTAAAGGTGTAAAGTTGAAAAGTTGCCCAAGATACTAATTACTTCTGTCATTTACCTAGAACAGTCTCTGATATGACAGTTAACAGCTGACTGCCTGAGACTTTCCCTGGTACCTCTTGCAGTGGTTCTTAACCTGTTCATCGCGCCCTAACCTATAAGGACAGGTTCCCGCATGTAACGAATGTTCCCCTTGCACCAGTAGCTGTAAGGAGAGTTGTAGTGCAGTTTGTTGATTGTATGTTGTAGCGCGTTACCATGTACTGTCTTGTCATTTGCCCTCTGCATGGTAATGCAGACCACACATCGCACCCAGTAATAGTGGGGTAGATAAATTAATCAGTGATAAGGGAGAAGTGAGACAGAAGAGAAGTGGCCCCTGGCAACCAATCAGCTGCTCTGTATAATTTTATATCAATCAAATTATAGATTATAACCTGATTGGTTGCCATGGGCCACTTCCCCTCCGGCTCCCTTCTCCTCCCTTATCACTGCTTCATACATCTTCCCCAGTATTCCTTAAAAAATAAATGGCTGCCTCCAAGTTCATAGCTGAGTTCGCATTGAAAGGTTTGAGACCCTCACTAGGCCAAGAGCAATATAGTTCATCCATACCACTTCAGTAAAGGGTGGACAAATCCAGAAAGAAAGGGTGGGAATGTTGGGGTGGGGCATTGAAGGAATAGAAGAACCGTGGCAGCGTATCTCCTAACCTGCCAAGTATGGAGAACTTGGGTGAGACAGGTGGACATATGGCCATCAGTAAAACACTTATTAATCGCTGTGAGCTTATGCTGTATATTTTCTGTTGGCATACCATGTGATATACAAGACTACTTCAGCAGCAAGCCAATTACAATTACTCTGTCTTGAGACCTGGGTTTTTTTTATGATTCGTTCCCACATCATGTAATTGCCTTTATTAGATGTTCAAACAACATTCCCAGACTATCCCTTTACCACTATAAAGCTATATAAATATGTATTTAAATAAATGCTTTTTATTGCTGCTATTATTAAGTGAAATGCTGATCCTTATTTTAATGGGAAGCAAGTCTATTTCTGCTGCAGTTTGATGAATCATGTTCAGAGCACAAACACCGTAGCAGTGGGAACCATCACAAGACCTCTTCCATCGCCAAGTCATTTCCGCTGAAGTCTTCACGACACGTTGAACTAGGCAATTATCGGAGCCAGGAGAACACAACCAATACATAACAAACACCAGTCCTGAAGCTGAATCCTCATTCTCACTTGCCTACATGTTCCTTAATGTGGAAAGGTTGTGGAGACACAATGGTAGGAAACATGTTGTGGGTGGAGGGAGGTCATTAGTCCCCCATGAATTGTCATTGGAAGACTACACTAATGATAACCCTAGGTTATGAAGGACATCTTACTCCATGATCCATTTCTCATGAAGACATTGGATGGCCTAGTTAGATTGTCTCCACTAGGGAAGTGTATGAACGGCTTAAAATGGCGGTAACAAATTTGCAAGTGGACTCAATAGTTGTGTAAAGAATCATTAGCTGCTTTCTTCTCTTGGTTATTGACTCAGTAAACAGCACGGATGGACATGAATCTGCAATGGGAATGTTTTAATTGACTTACAGTATGTTACAAGAAAACTGCCTAGAATGGCCATAATATGCCTTTCGTCCAGAACACATTAATTACGCAGGTTCTGTGGCTGACTAATTTAAAGCCTGCATTTTACATGGTTTACTTTACCACTTTTACACTGCCTAAATGTTTTAAAAGCCGGTATTTTGAAACAGGTCTGAACCTTCACATTGCAGTAGATTACCGTTTAAATACCCTTCACATCAGTCAACCCGTTTAATCCCCAGAACACGTTTCAAGGCAGAATGCAGGGTACAGCCTATCACAGGTCTGTAATCTGTTGATTTTACTATATACCGTTTCAGAGCCATTCTCACTGCATAAAAAACGGCTCTAAAACGTTTTGAAATACCGGTTATCTTTAACCGGTAAATCAACTCTGGCACTTTCCGGCTGCAGCCTTAAACGTTTTAAAATAAAAAAAAAAAAAACGGCAATATACCGTTTAACAAGTGCGGTGTGAAAGGGGTATTAGCCACAGAACCTGTGTAATCCCTCTTTCACACCAAAGCCCTAGGTCTGACCCAGGATTTGGGACACTGTTCTATTACAGGTCAGACCCCTTTCACACTGTGGCAGCAGCCTAGGTCAGCACGGTTTACAGTGTTTATCTCTGTGTGCCATGAATAGGACCCAGGTTGGAGTACCTGTGTTACCTGTTCTCAGTGCCACCTAACCTGCAGAATTACCAGGACCAACCCTGCAAGCTAACCAGGTTGGATTCTAAAGCTCTGTGAAAGGGGTGCTAATAATATTCCTTTAATCCAGGACACCTATTATGGCGACCCCTAACTATGCCCTACATTTGCCTATTGTATTGAAAGGGGTATTACTACAAAAACAAGACAGGTTTTATTTTTTTGTCGAAAATCAGTACATCCTTATACCCAAAATGAATGAAATAAGAACAATGGTATTCTTTATACTGCATCAGTAGGTCCCAGGTCTTCAAGGTCCAGGTTTTAAATATACATCCATGCTTGACCACAGGTGACTTAGAAAAATGTGCTAAGCCCTAGATACCTGGACTGGCCATGCTCTTTGTTGACTGCATTTGGGAAACCACTGTACTGTATCAATCTGGTAATGGATTATAAAATTATTCACCCAACAGTTATATTCTCCAACTGGAGTTTTTTCTGCTTTAAAAAAAAAGTTAAAAAAAAATAAAAAAAACACACCCTTTCAAGACAATAATAATAACAAATAATACTGTGCCACAGTGATCATAAGTGCTTCAAATGTATAACTATAGATTATACCAGTGAACAAATAAGAAATACAGGAACTGGTACACATTAGATTTGGTATTCAAAGCATTATTTTCAGAAATTGTACAAATTATTTTTTTTTTTTTTGCCAAAAGCATGAAAAATGTAATTATGGACCACAAATCTGGTTAACCTACATAACATTAAGGCAATTTACAGGTGCAATAATTTTAAAGCACATATGGGTACTTATGTAGTATCTGGGCGTCCGATTTTGTGATTGTATGCCTTACCTTAAGTCATACAATCAGATGCGATGCGATGCGATTTTGCATAGGATTCAATGTTAAGAAGGTCCTGTTCATTTCCCCACTATCCAAGTGGGCATAGAGTTGATTTTATATAGCGTGGTGAGCGCAGCGAGCCCCGCGAGGGGACGCATATTTCTTAAAAAGTATTCTGTGTCCGCTCGCCACAGGTTTATATCCAACTCCATGCCCACTTGGATAGTGGGGAAAGGAAAAGGACCCCTTATTCCCATTGAATTCTATGTTAAAATGGACTCAGACCATTTTAACATTGAATCCTTTGGAAAAATCTTGACCATCGCATACGATTTGGTCGCATGCGATGCGATTTCTAAATCAGACGCCCAGATACTACATAAGTACCCACATATGTGCTCCCCCCCCCTTTTTTTTAACGCTTTAAATCCATTGAAATAAACTATTTACTAAAATGGTTTATAAGCAATACAGTAGTTGTATTCACAACATCAAGCGTTGCCTACACAACAAGTGGATGATTACAAACAGGGCTGACAAGCTGTAGGGCAAGGTCATCTGCCTGCTTCTTATAGAAGACAATTTGTCCGCTGTAATTTATTTAAAGGAGTCAATTACCAATAATCCTAGACAGACGAGGGATTACACCCTTAATTATTTTAGTTTTCAAAAATCTTCCAACCCGCTCAATGTCTGACTACACTGACTTCCTATTGGATGTCCGGTCAGTCAGACACTACCAGCGGTCCCACTGGTAGGAGGAGTTTCCTCCCTCTAGGACTGCCAGCCATAAAGGAAGCCACTCCCTATCTTTCACGCTGCCCAATCTAGCTTCTATGGGCTCCAGCTGATGCGGTCCTTAGAAGCCAGGGGTTAACAGATTGTCACACAGCAGCACCGGTACTGGCACCTTCCTTGATCCATTGTGCAGGTGCTTGGACCTGGTCAGTTAACTCCGCTCCGGGCACGGTGTAGCGGCAGCCATCCCCCCTACTAGAAGTAAGAACCACACCTGTTAGCATTTGAACACCTAGAATGACTGTAGTCATGTTGCAGCGTTAGCAGTTTTGCACACTCCTGCTTGGTAGACTAGTTTAAAGAGGAGATGCAAACAATAGGTTTGGGTTAAAGAAGGTGAAGGGACACTTCATTTATTCAGACTATGCAATGAAAAAAGGTGTGTAGTGCTGTAGAACAGGATTCATCCCCAATGGCAACAAATCATTCTTTTAGTCAGGTTTTCATGCTTCTGGCAAAAATAAAAGTTACTTATTGTCTTGTCAAGAGAGTCACTATGCTTTCACTGGGTGTGCACCTCGCAGCTGATTTCAAAACTGGATCACAAGATGTTCCCCCGGTTATCCTGCCCCAAATCTGATCACAACAACAACGTGCCAAATGAATACACATGCAGGAAAGGAGACTGGAGGGGGTCAGTAGTATTCCACCTAATGATTTCATCCTGTCTGCATTTAGGGCCTTCTTCAGATCACTTCGACAAAAATGTGGCCAGTGTCCCGATGTTGTGCATATACGCAGAACCATTTTTGCGCATGTCTGTACACTGGAAGCTCACTTCTGGCCTTTCGAGCAGGGGGTGGAGAGGGGCATTGCGACCATCGAATGATGGGGGAGGTTCCCACAGGCATGCAAATGGATGTCCACATAAATCATCCGTTCGCCGAGCGGCCGAATTCAGCATGTGAGTGGGCGACACTGGCAATCCATTCACTAGGTTGGGTTTGGAAAAATTCACTTTGGCCCATGCACGCGTCCGAGCAAAGGGATCTGCATAAGGCCCTTAGTTTGCAGGGACCAAATCAAGAACACACAAGACATTCAGGGCTGACCATGTACAGTACACTCAACGGTGCAACACCAACGCATTTTGCAATGTGTTGTGAAAGGTTCACAGAGTGCGGTATTTTGTAAACGGATACGCAAGACGATACAACAGAATATGTAAAACAAATGTGAAGTCCAATTTCAGAAGTTTTCATACAAAAAAAATTTAATAAATATTACTTTTCAAAATTTATTGCCTTCCAACAACATAAAAAGATGCACTTTAGGGATTATATAACACCAATATCACAATACAGGGATTCTTCAGGACTTCTGTGGCATTTTGAAATAGAACCATCACTACATCTGCTACAGCTGGGGCATAAACTTCCTCTTCTCTGCAAGTACAGTTAACAATGCAGGGAACGTGAAAGCCTAAGACACGCAGTTTCGTTGCAGTTCATTATAAATAGTGGCAACAAAAAAAAAGCCTGCGGGCTGCAGGAACCAGTGCAATTCCGCTAGTTTTAAAGGGGCAATAGTTATAAAATGATTGCCGCTTTAAATCTACGGGCAAGATCACTAATTGCCCAAGTCCCTGCAACTCCAAGGATGTTACATCATGGCCTATGACGGTCTAGAGTTTTAATCAGCTTCTGCAGTGCTTAAGTACAGATCCAACCACTGTATTATTGCCAGCTTGCCTTTAAAGTACTTTTGTTGTCAATAATTATAGCATGAGCAAATCAGCATTTTGTCAACATATTTAAACCACAGTATTATAGAACACCCACGTGCCTTGGCCACATGGCCTGCAGTGGCAGTGTATTTGTGTGGACGCACAACAGTGAGAACTGGACTTCTACTGTTCAAGTATTCAATAATTCTCCTAGAATACTCCCTAGTATCAGTAGATCAAAAAACAAACGAAACAAATATCTACAAGTGGTTCTTTAGCACATTTTTTATAGTAAAACAAAACAAAAAAAATATATAAAAAAAAAAAGACTTTACAAAGACAAGATTGCAGAGTTTGCAACTTCACAGGCCAATTGAGTTACATTTTTTTTCATTTTTACATGCGCACTCAAAAAATTTCTTGTACATGTTCCCTTGTACTGCACGGTTCCAGAATATCTGCCAGTCACACTTTTTTTGTTCTCCCACTTAGGTTTTTTTTTTTTTTTCTTTTTATATCAAAGCCAAAAGCAGCAAAGATTGTTCTCTAAAGTCTAACTCTGAAAATGGTCTCAGTATGAACGTACAAAAAAAGTTTTTTTTGTATTTTTGTTTTAAAGTGATACTATATAAAAAGGTGTTTTACATTTGACAAATGTACAAAAAACAGCATCGAGGCACGTGCGCCCATCCTATTCTTAAAAAATAAAACTATTTTTAGAACACCTTAAGTTTTGGCATATAGTTAAACGTGTAACAAGAAAAAAAATTCAAAAAAAAAAACTGAAGCCACGAGCTTACAAAGAGCTATCAAAAACCTTAAACTCTAAACAAATATGTATAAATAAAAAAGGAATGATGATATTTAAGGCTTTCGATTATTAAGTTAATAAATGAAATATACACTGATTAAAAAAAAAAAAAAAAAAAAAGGGGGGGAATGATTTATTTACAGGTCTATACAAAAAAAAATAAAAAAATTCTACTTGACAATTCTTCATTTTACCAGCAACAGCTGACAGTCCCGCCGCCTCCCCCCCTCCCTCCCCCAACACAAAAAATACAATAAAAAAAATAAATAATAAACTTAAATTTTGATAGTTGCTGTGGTACTGAGCTACAAAGGCACTTTCAAATACAGAACTAGTTGTACATCACTATAAAAACAAATATACAAAATAAAAAAATTATATATATAATAAATATAAATAAAATGTATTATTCTAAAGACTGTATTTCTATGGACACCTGTTGAAAAAAGTCGATAAAAAAACAAAAATAAAATAAAAATAAGAGCTAGCGAACTGCAAAGGCAATGCCGGATCTTCTGAAGCATTCCTTCCATCGTCCAGATGCGGCTGAATTTTCATTAGGGCACTTCTCACTAGTTTTGCATAGATGTGAAATGCAGCACTTGGTATTCCAGCCAACCACAGCAACTATCCTTGCCAGTGTAAGCCAGCTTGTCAAAACTTAAATTAACATAGGGATTCTAAGTAAATAATAGCCTTAGACTCAAATATTACACAACAGTTTAAGAACTAGAACAGCAGACACCAGCTCTGCATGGCAGCCCCCTTGTCTGCTATACAATGTACTCCATTCGATTTAAACTTTGTGCTGTTTCTAAGTCTCTGTTGTCTTGTTTATTTGTCCAGTTTGGTTGTTTTGTGGGCGTGCCATTAGGTGCTTTTTCATCCCTGTCTACCAGCGTGTATGCCGGCTGCTTGGCGTATCGGCTTTTCTGTTGGTGTTTATCCATATCGTCTTCTTCCACTTCTGAGTTGTGTGTCCTTATTTTAGCAATTTTGGAATTTTTGTTTTCGTAGTCTTTAATGGGAACGCTGTTCGCTGCATGTTTTTCGATGGGGTTCTTAATCTGGTTTAGCTGCTCCCTGACATTGTTCGTGGTGTTGTCCTCCGAGGCGGTGTGGCTCTGGCCGCTCTGTTTTCTGCGCTTCCGACGAATGCACCAGTAGAAGGCGGTTACCAAGCAACAAATCCATGCCACTGTCAGGATAGAGCTCAGCAACGGTACGAGGAAGTCTGCTGTGGAAAGATGGAACAATTAATATATACGGTCAATGCACACAGGTCCATCTCCATCAATGCCATCCCACAGTATATCTCCATGCGGTCACCTTGGTCACTATAGGAGGTGTCAATTTACTAGTGTCTATAAACAAAAAGTGGGGATGTTGCTTATAGCAACCAGATTTTATCTATCGTTTCTCTGTTCCATCCTAAAAAATGATAGACAAAATCTGATATGTCAATACTTCCAGACAGGGGAAATATCGGCACGCACCTATTCGGTGCTGCGGTTAACGACAGCACTGAAGGATGTCCAAACCAGTCGGATTGGTTTGGTCGAAAATGGCCGCGGATTGTCAAATTCATGTCCGTGTTAAGACAATCAGTGGAATTTCCGACACTCAACAGTTGGTACATTGAATACAGACTGTCAATTTACTGTCCGATCAAGTGAAAAAAGTCAGTGATTCCGACTGTCAGGACGTTCAGACAGTCGGAATCTCACATTGAATACCCCCCTTTTAAGTTCTACAGTATACTACAGTTACACCTACAGCTACAGAGCCCCCACTAGTGCACACACTGCATTGCAACATGGTTTGTTGTTGTAGATACAAAGCCCCAGTTCTAGCAAAGTTTGGAGAGGGATATAGTTTTTCAAACACAGCAGGTCAGAAGATCGATTTTGCAAAGTTTGGAGAGAGATAAAGTACTAACCAATCTGTTTGCCCTCACCTGCTGTGTTTGAAAAATATGCAACAGATCAGTCCTTTAATTGCTCTCCTAAATTTGTGAAATCTATCCCAAAAGAGACTTTGTTTTACTCCCAACTAAGACCATGATTATGGAATAGAAGCAGGGATTGTTAGACTGTAGCGTATTCAACAAAGGATTACAAAGAGGAAATGGATATAGGATATTCAAATGGAATTCAGTTTTTTTTATTCTATTTTAAACCCCACTCCAACTACGTCAGCGAGCACTCCAGTGTTCCAGCACTCACCTGTCTGGCTTTTGGTTTGAGTCTGCACTCGAACTTCTGCCACCGACGCGATGAAAGTGTTGTTTCCATCTCTTTTACTGACCAGGTTTATTATCTTCTCAGTGATATCTTGGATTCGGCTCCTGCCATCTCTGCTGTCATCAGCAGACTGAAAGTAAACACAAGTTATTTAACAAAATGCTCATTCCGCTTTCAAAACAGACCATATAGGATGTTTGCTTTTGAAGGGGCGTGTTGTGTGTTAAAGCCCTCAGACATTGTTTGTAAGCTGAGTAAGCTGCTTATTGAAGTTACACTGTTACTGTGGATGCACAGGGAAATCACTGAGAAGTCCAGTTACAAAGACTGCCTAAGTGCCCATGCCAGAGTCCAGAAAGAGATGTAACGGATGGGGTGCTAGAGCAGGCCAACCCATGATTCTCCAGCTGTTGACTACACGTCCCATCATGCCTCGGCGTGTCAACAGCTGTAGTCACAGATTGACCAGGCCTGTGCATGAGAGATGTAGAGCAGTAGTAGAGCAGTAGTAGAGCAGTAGCACGCTGGTCAGCCACCACTTCTGTGAGCATAATAATTCAGTGCATTTTATTACCAGATGGAGATCTCCGCTGCTAGGTCTATTGGTATCACATATGCACGAACACATCTTAAACTGGGTACACACTGGCGTGATATCAGGCCTATGGGGCATATTCAATCTCGCCCGCCATGGGAAATGCTGATCCCCACCTATTCAATGCTACCGTTTCGGACAACATTGAAGGCAGATTCCAACAAAACAGATTTGACTTTAATCTGTTGGAACTGGTTGGTCGGAAACGGCCACGGATTGTTGAATTCACTGCAGTTCTTTGACAATCGGCGACTGTTTTTGCCGACACGTTCACTTTCCAACACTCCACAGCCCGCACATTGAATTCCGGCTGTCGAGTTACAGTCGAGCCAAGCGGGACTGACCGTGATTCCAACAGTCGGAATCCAAGATTTAGTACCGCCCTTTATGTTCGGTCAATAATTTCGGCCGATATATCAGCCTGATCGCTCAGTGTGTACCCGCAATCTGTCATTACCTCAACATGTAACCAGGATAGATAAAATAGTAATATTTATAGGTGCATAAGGCACACAAGGGAACATGCACATAACAGACAAAAACGTATAGATCTTATTTGACAGGAACTTACTATAGCGACGTGTATCTCATTGTTTGCCAAAGGAGACGGCTCGCAGGTAATGTAGATGGAATAATCGGCCGAAGCATTCTTCAAAATGTTAAGATTCCTCAGTTCATTGCAAATGCTCTCAGTCGTGAGCCCCTGACAAACAAACAATACATATTAGATTCCAGAAATCAGGGCTGTGTAGTAAGTGTGACCTAGAGTAGGACACTACGTCCAAAATATTATTTCTACTTATTAAATACAGTTTTGTTTTAAAGTCAAGAGACCATAGTGGATTTTCCTGCACCAAAAAGGTGGGATATTCATGTAACAAAGTTTCTATACTCAACCAGATAAATACAATTTAGGAAGTTAAAGCACACAAATCGATTGTCTGCAGAACTATGAAATTGTTTAAGCAAACATCACTTATCCCAGTCACGCATGTCTATCACGAGCGGAAATCATCTTCTCCCAATGTAAATAATTGAATCCCCCCTCCCCCCCCCCCCCCCCCCACCTCCAATATGTAAGGAATAGATCTTCACTTACCGGTGACATCATCTCTTTGTTGAAGGTGAAGGTGACGTTCACACAACTGCTGTCCTGATAACTATTGTTGGAGTTACATTTAGTTTTCACCGGTGGCCGGTTTGACGGCCAGCACTCCCCAGCTCCGGTACAGGGAGGGATGAAGCAGTGGTTGTCTTTAATTGGAACACAAGACTGCCCAGCGGGACACTCGTTATGGCCTTTACTGTGTAACTCACATCGCTGTGGGCCGCACCACACCTACAAGTGAAAACAGGAAAGTTATACATAGAAACTTGCAATACTATGGCTATATGTACATCACTTATACAGTTTTAGTACAAACCCTACATATTGGATTCCCCTGGCACATCACTTCCTATCAAAAGAAATGGGCAGAATCATAGAGTTGGTTCATTTAATATGTTGGTTTTCCCAGGTGGATCACCATTCTTAGATGCCAATCAGATAGCGGAGTGGCGGATTGGATCAGCGCAACGGGAAGTCAGGGCCGTAAATGTATGGCCCGCACAAGTCTGATGCCCCTTGACATTCCACTGCAAAGTACCACTATCTCCATTTTGCAGTTATTGGTGCCACCTTCCTTCTACATTCAGCACTTGGCCGTCCCACAGAGACCTTAGTAGAATAGAGACTTTGTTGAAGTCCAAGAACATTCTTCTTTCTGCTACTTCGACTTACAGATGTGTTCATACATCTTGCTTCAAGAACGCCATACCCGGCGGTAGTAAGCCGGCAGTTCCTGGCAGCTCTGCAGACATTGGGAGTAAGTTTTTGCCGAAAATGCATCTTCTTCGCACAGCTATGCAAATAGGACACATGCAGTTTCTGCTGATCAAAAGGGCATGCCTATTTTCTCAATGTATCTGCATTTCATATGTCGCATACTGAATATGGGGGGGGGGGGGGGGTGTTTCATTGAGACCCGGTTGCCAGGCTGCGAGTGATTAGCGAATGACGGCGCATGTGCAGAGTGTGATGTTGACAGGGGAAGCAGCGGGTCCTGCTGCCCCTGTCCCCATCCAACTTTACAGAATTCAATGAGCTGCATATTGAAGACTTGTGCTCTGTCAAGCAGAGAAAATTCTGGACAGACTGTTCTTGATCCTACATCCTTCTTCTAATACAGAGTTTACAGCAGGGACTGTACCGCCTTGTTGTCAGTGACTTATTCGGATCTTACAGTGACAACAGATTTATTTATTTAGGTTTACAAGGGGATTTTTGAATGTAAAACATTTCAGTCAACGTACATGGCCGGCAACATTCGCCTTGGCTCTTCCTGGCATCTAAACAAAGCTTACCTTGGAGCAGGCAACTTTTCCATTCAAACAGTGACACTCGTTGCACTCGTCATCCCATTTCGCTCCATCTGGCTTAACATGTCCATTCGTAATACAAGGCCTTCCTGTAACTGCACAATGATAGAAGCGTCAGCCCAATGGCTTGTACCAATTCCAACCGGAACTGCACTTAGAGCATTTGCCATTAATGGAGCCCATACATGAAGGTCGCAGTTTGCGGTTGATGTGAACAGTTATTGAGTTAGATCATCATATAACAACATAACAGAGCAAAAGCATTATCCAATACCTTCTTGACACTTTGGACCACTGCGGCCAGGTGGACAGACACAATGATAACCATTAATGTTGTCTATGCAGGTAGCCCCAAACGCACACGGAGAAGACTGGCACTCATTGATATCTTGGAAGAGAAAGAAAACAAAAATATCAAAAATGAGACAACATGGAGGTTTTGATAACATACTGCACATTTATTTATTTACAGTTTCTTATATAGCGCAGCATATTCCGTTGCGCTTTACAAAGGGGACAGTGATACAACAAAACAGGGTATTTACAGACAGTCAAAATGTAGGAGGGCCCTGCTCGTAAGCTTACAATCTATAGGGAAATAGGCATTGATACATAAGGATAGATACTGTATTCTTTATTGCATCGATTCCACCAGAATGCAAGGTTCTATGACTTTGGGGCAGATGTATGTAGCAGTGATAAGGTAGGAGAGGCGAGCCAGTGAACCAATCAGCACTGAAGTAACATCTATAATTTGCATACTATAAAAGTGAAACAGAGCAGCTGATTGGTTGTCGAGAGGAACTTCTCCACCGGCTCACTTCTTCTCCCTTATCACCTTCATGCATCTGTCCCATCATGCTTTGCAGATTAATAACCCGACGGCTTCCTCTGTAGTAGCTGGCCGTCTCAGTAGGTTTGCCAGTAACCTTTGTAACTGGTAATAATGCAGAATGAGATAAACACTTCGAGGACTGGCTCCAAAAGTATAGTTATGAAATGCAATATATAGTCAAGTCTTTAAGGCCAAAGGCAATGTATTGTACCTTACGATTACCCCTTCGGGATTACTTTAGTGTTTGCTTAATAATAATTAACAGACGAATAGCCTGAAAGCAGTTTCATAACCAACTCAATATGTGTAGAAATATTACAGGCTATAAAACCGTGATCATAGGTCACTTAGTACAGAGAATTGGCTTTGTGGCTTCTGGGCATGAGTATCCTTAATGAAATGTCAACAGATTACACTTATAAACTCCATACAAATAAACCACGGACTTGCATTAGATCCAAGTTTGATGCCAAGTATCAGCAATGCCTACCACTATGCTACTTGTTTTGTAAATATTATATACACATACATAGTGTTCATTCTAGCACCTGCTATCTTTGAAAACCCATGCAGTTCCTCTTCCCTGTCTGGGGTGTCACTGTCTGCTGTAGTGCTTTTAGCACTGTGTGGTCTGTATATCAGCACTGATATGCAAACCAGACCTGTGCTAGAAATGCCACAGCAGACAGCAACACACCAGGCAGGTAAGAGGAACTGCATGGGTTCACGGGTGCTAGAATACACATACACACACACACACACTAGAATGGGACTGGCACTCAGCTTGTAATGTTAGATAACTGGGTGCCTCCCCAAGGCTGCGAAGTAGCAGTCTGTAGAAAGCACGTACAGGGTGGCACTCACCCGGATTTCCAAGCAATCAGAATACAACCAAGCTTTGGTTATTGTAGTCCAACGTTTCAAATCTTTTATTCAATTTTTCATCAGGGATATATGCAGTATACTCGTGGGTGACTGGTAGATATCCTCAAAGAAAACCTCGCCAATTTAGGGCAAGATGCCCCTTTGGTCAAATTGACCCAGATACTGAATATACTGACAATAACTGACCACCAAGACCACCTTTAGGGGTAACCACACGTACAGGCACAGGAGGCACTACACCCACAGTGGTGGTCTAAGCCAAAGGACGAACAAAACGCAATTACAAGAAGTAAATCTAGTAGTAAATCTCTTATGTCCTGTCAGATACTGAGAAACACCTATTAAACAAAGGACTTTCATCTGTACCAACCAACCACTTTAAGGAGTTTGAGGGGAGTTTGATGGGTCGACACCATCGAAACTTAAAGCTGAAAGAATACTTCATGAAGTCTCCCAACCCCCAGGACCCACAGCAAGCTCATCCATTTAAAAAGAAAATCTACATCTCCGCAAAGTTTCAATCCCTCAATCAAATGCTATAGTCCAGGACAGGCCAACCTGTGGCTCTCCAGATGTTGTTAAACTACAAATCCCAGCATGCCTTGCCACAGTTGTAACACTCCCTTATAGCAAAACTGTGGCACGGCATGATGGGATTTGTAGTTTGAAAACATCTGGAGAGACACCGGTTGGCCAGGCCTGCTATAGTCGATTACTGGAAAATACAGTCATCAGTGGTGTAAAGAATACACTTATGCCCCTTTCCCACTGCAGCTAAAAAATGGTAAATTGCCGATTTTCAGCGCAATTTACCGTTTTAAGGCTGCAGTGGGAAAGTGCCAGAGTTGAAATACCGTTTAAAGCTAAATGGTATTTCAACCCGTTTTAACACGTTAAAATAACGTTTAAGAGGCAGTGGGAATGCCTCTTAAACGTTATTTAGCCTCCAGGCAGTCCCAGTGCCTGATGAGACCTAGTAGTTCTCACTTTGTGCATGTGTAATGAGTGCACGTGCATAATAAAGAGCCGCTCATTACATATGTGCATATGTAATGAGCGGCTCATTATTATGCACGTGTACTCTTTACATATGCACAAAGTGAGAACTACTAGGTCTCATCAGGCACTGGGACTGCCTGTACCCCGCATGGACCCCCGCTGCCTCCCCACTGCCCTGCATCCCCGTGCAGGTAAGTACAAGGGGAGGGGAGGTGGGGGCACAGGGCAGGTACGGGGGGCTAGGCACTCTTTACACTTGGGGGGGGGGGGGGAGGGATTAGGCACTCTACATTTTACACGTTCACTGCATTACAGTTCACTGCAATGGGAATGGTACTTAAATGGTAATCTGCTGCAGTGGGAATGCTAATACCGTTTTAAATACCATTTAAGATTACCAGTACTTTAAACTGGTCTGCAGTGGGAAAGCAGCATAAATAATCTACAACATAACAATTTAAGTACGTATGAACATGAAGCATTAAAAAATCTCAGCTAAACACTTCGTTAGTTATAAGAGCCGCTGACGGGGGGGTCACTTAAAGTAGATTTTCCAGTGATGCTGCTGCAGTATAGTCTCCCAAAAATTCACAAAAAAAATTTATGAGCCCGCCCAGCCGAACAATAATTTCAGCCAGAAATTCTTTATATAGCATAATTGCCAAATACGTAAATCTACGGTTACAACTGGCAATACCTATTTAGACCAGACGTACAACAGACCTATTGCTAAAATTACAAGAATTAGGTTCAGTAACAGCAGACCGTCTCCTGTGCTGTATAGACGTGAACAGCCTATACACAAACATACCCCACGGAGAGGTCTTAAAATCGGTTGAGACCCTTTTAACAAATAATCAACACTACAAAAAGGACCAGCAATTGATTTTCTTCTGACACTTTTAGAGAAAACATTGACCCGTAATTTCTTTTACTTTAACAGTGAAGATTATTTTTTTTTTAAATGGGGTGTGCAATGGGGTGGAACACAGCCCCGGCATTTGCAAATGCCCACAGGTTTGTGGTGGAAAGGAGATAGAAGAATAATGTATGCTGTTGCATATTGGGAATGGTTAGGAACAAACGATTTAATTTAGATGGGATCACAAACAGACTTTACAAATCAAAATGGAGGTCACTAAGATGGACCCCACGATAAAATTTACTTTTGAATGTTGCCCCCGACAAATTTTCTGGAGGTCTTAATGACCAAAGAAGGGACTGAACTACAACCAATATCTATGTAAAACCTACTAATATGAACACCTTCTTACACTCCAACAGTCATCACCCCACCCGATGAAAAAGGGAATACCATATTCACAGTTCTTAACAATTCGCCGTATCACCAGCCAAGAAGTTGAGACTGAGAAACAAATGGATATTTTACTAACAAAATTCCTACAAAGGGGTTACAAGAAATCTGGGTACTTATGTAGTATCTGGGCTGCCGATTTCTAAATCGGGTACATTGCATCGCATGCGACCATCGGATGCGATGCGATGCGATGACCCGATTTTTCCATAGGAATCAATGTTAAAATGGACTGAGTCCATTTTAACATGGAATTCAATGGGAAAAAGGGGTCCTTTTCATACCCCTACTATCCAAGTGGGCATGGAGTTGGATATAAACCTGTGGCGAGCGTAGCGAGCCACCGAGCCCGAAGCGTGGCGAGCCCCGCGAGGGAACACAGAATACCGTCCCCTCGCGGGGCTCGCTTCGCTCGCCACGCTTCGGGCTCGGTGGCTCGCTGCGCTCGCCACAGGTTTATATCCAACTCCATGCCCACTTGGATAGTAGGGGTATGAAAAGGACCCCTTTTTCCCATTGAATTCCATGTTAAAATGGACTCAGTCCATTTTAACATTGATTCCTATGGAAAAATCGGGTCATCGCATCCGATGGTCGCATGCGATGCGATGCGATGCGATATCGCATCGCATCTGATTGTATGCCTTAACTTAAGGCATACAATCAAAAAATCGGCAGCCCAGATACTACATAAGTACCGAAATCTGAATTGCTGGCAGCCAAAAAAAAAAAAAAAAGTATTAAATAGAACACGTGATGATTGTCTTAAAACCAATCTTAAAAAAAAAAAAAAAAATCAGATCGTTCTACCCTTTGTGAATAACTTTACTACAGCTAGCCCACTGGTATCTACAACGGTTAAACAACTTTGGCCAATGATCACTACCGATCCACATCTAAAAGGATTACAAGATACTCGGATCCTTAAATGCAAGAAGAGGGGAAAAAACTTGAAATACTGGCTTGTAAAAAATGATAACACGGCCAAACCAAGCACTTCAAACATACACTTTATGTCTAAAGCTCCAGGGTGCGATAAATGTGTCGTCTACGCTACCTGCTGACACATGAAAATGGGATGATTTTGACATTAAGATGTCAGTCGTTTCGGTATCTACATAATCAAGTGTCCGCGTGGACTGACTTATGTGGGTAAAACCACCTGCTCCTTCGGAGATCGCGCGACACAACATAGATCTTCCATCAGGCTGGACTGTGTAGGAAAAGTGACCGACCAACCAGTTGCAAGTCACTACAAACTAGCCAGACACTCATAGGCACAATTACGTTACAAATGAATAGATCAAGTCGAAATGCCGAAAAGGAGGAGGCGATTGTGCACAGCTTCTACTTCAGGGAGAGATAAAGTGGATATCCAGACTAGACACGGTGGCCCCTTGAGGCCTCAATGAATATCTTAGAATCTAGACTATTAACTTTCAGGTCACCTGTCATTTGTTGGTGTATCATACACACTAGTTGTGTCCATTGTTCTTAGCTGTGATATATTGCATATATGATTGTGCCTTATTGGTTCTGCATTAATTGTGACATTTTTAATCCTGATAAATATGGCTACTTTATTTTTGAAGTGTCCCTTGGGCACTATTAATGTTCTAATGCCCATGACGGGTTAATGTTACCAACTTCCTTTTTTATAAAGGCTTGTTCAGTTTTCTTTTTTCACCGTTAACCTGATAACTGCTACAGGCCTCAGCGGAAACTCAGATTGACTGCAAACCGCCCCGTGGACGCTGCGCTCCACGAGACGGAAACCGCTTGAGGTTAATGACAAACTTGGAGACCTCCAAGCGCTGGGTGTTCCCGGGTCACTGGCGTATTTCACTATTTAAGGTAAGACAGTCATTTACTGCATTTATCCCTGACGAAAAATCCAATAAACGATTTGAAACGTTGGACTACAATTACCAAAGCTTGGTTGTATTCTAATTGCTTGGAAATCCGGGTGAGTGCCGCCCTATACGCGACAGAGAGATTATATATATATATATTCCTGTAATTAATAGGCCCTCTGCCCACAGTGATGTCTGACCACCTCTCTACCTCCTCATTAACTTTCCTTTAGAAGCCCAATGTCTTCCTCTGATGCGTAAACACAAAAGACCTTCCCTGCCTGCAAAAGCCTGCACTCAGCACGCTGGCCCCAACTTCTAACAAGCAGCCAGTGAGGGAGGGCTGTCGTTATCCGTACGCCAACTAGACTCCGCTTGGCAGCCGCCCAAATCTGAGCAAGCCTATTCATAAATGAGTGCGTGAAAGGTTCCCAGCTGTATTATCACCGGTATGGCTTTCTGCATGGAATCTGGTGTGAAATCTACAGTGCTAACATTTGTGACAGAATGCCATTTAAAAAACAGGCTGTAGCATTCCACTTAGATGGAAAATACACTTTGTGCCATCACGGAGTACAATTATGCAGAACTCAGCCACATGTGTTAATTGCCTGTTTCACACTAAAAATAAAGTTGTTGTTTTTTTTGCAATAGTCACACCACATAGGGGAACATTAAACACTATATGGGGTTAAGAAACAGGATAAAATGTCGTTTCTAGTGGAATTAAAGGCGGTAAAATAGCAAAACAATACATTAAAATGGTTTAATTGCAATACTTACTTATTCTACAGTCTGGACCAGCAAATCCAGGAGCGCATTCACAGCGATACCAGTTATCCCCATCTACACAGGTTCCACTGTTGTAACTGTAAAAATATAAATACAAAATAAATCAGATACATTTGTAAGTGTTACATGTTGGAGATGAAACGCTGAATTTATCACTTAATTTTAGCCATTTTATATAACTTAAGGTCTGAATGAAACACTGCAATCTTACATTCATCTAAACGGTTGAATAGGTTCATAAAAATAACCTTTAGTACATCCGTTCTTACACAAGTATTACCACGTAGGCTTCCCTGTAAGCAAAGTTTACGGGACGTATGTTACCCAGACCTCATAATACTTCTGTTACATATACTAATGCAACTTGTCGGGAGTCAGACAGTAGTTAATAATGTGGGGTAAATTTACCAAGATGGGACGTTTCCCATAGTTACCAATCAGCTTCTAGTTACGATCTTCTAGAACATTCCTGGCCAACCTGTGGCTCTCTAGATGTTGTCAAACTACAAATCCCATCATGCCTTGCCACAGTTTTGCTATGAGGGAGTGTTAAAACTGTGGCAAGGCATGCTGGGATTTGTAGTTTCACAACATCTGGAGAGCCACAGGTTGGCCTGTCCTGTTCTAGGTGGTGTGAAACAAGTAAGATGTAGTATCGGGGAGGACAGGTTGGCTGTCAAACATTCAGTGTATGTTTGAATTCCTCAGAGGGCCCACTCAGAGGGGGGGGGGTCAGGATTAGGAACTCCACCCACCCCCAACATTTACAGCTACTTGTAAACATGTGAAAAAAATTCAATTCTGAAAGGAAACATTAGTGGTGGAGCGGGGTGGGAGTAAGATATTATTTTGCTCCCATGCTTTCAGAATATAAATGTTCATGAAAAAATAGTCATGTGTAAGCGCAGTTTGGGAAAGTGACTATATAGTACTTTGGGCCAGATACATTAAGCTACAAAAGTGATAAAACGGAGAGTGATAAACAACCAACCAGCTCCTGCCTGACATTTTTTAAACAGTCTGTGACATGGCAGGTAGGAGCCGATTGGCTGGCGGTTAATCACTTTCAATTTTATCACTTTTGAAGCCTTGTGCATCTGGCCCATTATGATTTATGACCAATTATGAAATAGAGAATACAAAATACAGGACACCTTGCCGACATGCATGAAGCCGACCAATTTGTTATAGCTAGAGGAGGAGTGGGTTCACTTTTACACAGATCTCAAAGCGGGATCTTATTGGCTGTCCAAAACACGTGACAGATAGCCAATCGATGAGAACAGAGTAAAACCGAACCCACTCTAGACATTTTATTGGTTGTTAAATGTAATGGCTTGCAATGCTACTTACCATGGATGCGGGTTACAGTCATTCGTATCTAAAAACAAAACAAAAGCAGTTTAGAAAAAAAGTATCGTAATTCAATATAAGCAAATCCTATGCACACTAGGGACTGTAAATAAAAGTTGTTTTTTTTGAGGGGGGGGTTGTAGGTCTTATTTTTTTTCCTAATACAAGTATAGGAAAATCCGCTTGCAATATGAAGGAAAGCGAGAGGAAGCAGACGAGTTGTGAGTGTGTTTAAACACCAGGCAACATCTGTCCTTGGTTAGGTCATCTGCAACTTTCTCATGCCCAGGTCGGACCTCTGTTACTTCATGTTATAGCATAACATGATTCAGGTGATGCTGAAGTCCACATCAAACACTTCCCCCACTTCTGGTTCCAATTTAAGGTACAGAGGGCGACAGGATGAGCTAATTGTCTAGTTCTTGCAGCTCTGCTCCCCCCACCCCCTCCCCGCTGACAGCAGACTTACTCTGAGAGCACGTCGGACCTTCCCAGCCTTCTTTGCAGACACAAGTGAAAGAATCCCCTCGGACTATGCAAGTTCCACCATTGAAGCAAGGATTTGGCAAACAGCTGCTGTTTCTTGCTACGAGGAAAAAAACAGTGCAAAGTAAGCATGAAAGCCGAGCAGGGGAGAGACGAGTCACGAGAGCGAACAGGATGTTTCCCTGCTTTCAAAATTCATTTTCTCCACTTTACTGCCGACTGCAAACAGCAAGCTAGAAAATGCCTTCATCTGATTTAACCCAACTACAGACTTCTCCACTACAGACCAACATGAGCAGCCCAGAACCCATAATGCAGGGATTACAGGGCATCTAGTGCTTATGCTCTGGAGCCAGGACACTGGTACTTTCCCTAAGACCCATGGAGGTCAAATATATTTTAGGACCCAAACTATGAAGGTCGATGATAGTACCACAAATGGGGCTACTAGCTATTTTGGGGGGGCGAGGGATGAATTTAACAAAGTCAGGGCTTCCTGGCAGCTCACCGGCTGCTGTATGCTCTTTTGGGGAGGGGGGGGGGGGGGGGGGGGGGGGAAATGTAGCAAACCTTGGAGAGAGAGAAAACATGGAAAGCAATAAAGTACAAACCAATCTGCGCCTGTAATTTTATAGACGGTGTTTAAAAAGTGATCGATGCCAACTGTTTCTCACGCTCTCTCTCTCTCCAAGCTTTAGAACATATCCCTCTGTGTTCTTTTCCACAAGGTTTAGCCCATGAACATTGGTAATCAAACACTGGAGAGATAAAGTTACGAACCAATCAGCTTCTGTAATTTCACAGCCTGTTTTTGAAAAAAGTGACAAACTGATTGGCTGTCATTTTATCTCTAGGGATGACAATATGAAGGTCAATAGGATCAGAAGGACGACAAGCGTTACGTCAACAATGGAAAGGTGGACAGTCAAAAGGTCGACCTGAGTTTCACGTCTTTGCCCCAAATTTCGACGTAAGTCGACACTGACACTGTATCAGTGTACCGCGTCCCCTCTTTGGGCATGGTGCCTCACTGCACTCGTTACATTAGATTTTGCACTCCCTAATGGAAGTTAGGGTATGAAATAGCAACTGTCGACACAAGTTGGCTCAAAAAAAAAGTTAAAAACTTGTGTCGACCTTAGCCGTGTCGACATTCATTCAACCTAATAAACCTATAAAGTGTCAACCTAGCGACCTTATCCCCTCCCCCAACTACATTCCCCAAGATAGACCGTAACACATGCAGTTTCTAAAGTACTTAGAACGCATTCTTACCGATGTTACAAGTGGTCCCTTCCCAGCCAGCCGAACACATGCACTTAAAGGTATCCCCCTCGTCATAGCACGTGCCGCCATTGTTGCAGGTGAACCCGTCACACTGGCTGTCTTCTGCAAGAAGAGAGCACATGGTTTTAGATCTGGCATTCCGAAACATCAGCGTTCATCTTCAATTACAAACATACACTTACGGGAGTGGCACGTCTTCCCTTTCCACCCATTCTTGCATTCACAGTAGAAATCATTAACCAAGTCTCGACAAGTACCTCCATTGTGGCAAGAATTTTTACTGCAGTTATTTATATCTAAGAAGAGAAACAGATACAGCGCACGGTTACAAACAAGTGCTCAATGACAGCGGCCACCTAGGCTGGGGGCAGAGACTCACACAGTGTTCTCACTGCCAGTGATAAATGCAGGGGACTGCAGGGACTGACCCCCGTTCTCACTGCAAGGCAAATCCCTGGGTGAAGAAGTTCTAATTTGCCTTTTAACACGGGTTTTTATGCAGTCGGATCTCAAACACGAGTAAAAAGAAGGGGTTTACCAGTGTACGAGATCCGGGTATGCGACCCGTTCACACTGCCAAAAAAAAAAGTGCTAAAAGGCAAATTTCCAGGTCGACATGCTAGACCCGGGGTATTAGCGGCTTTTCATGACATAATGCACTACAACCCCCAGCAAGTTATGATCGCCAGAATGTAGCTTCTCTTACAAGCCAAGTGCTCTGTATTAAAAGTAATACTGCATTCATAGAGCACTGCATACTGACCGCATCTGCAATTCCTCCCATATAGACATATGCATCTTCCAAATAAATACCCAATGAAAATTCTAGGCTAATCAAGACAATCATTGCTCGGTAGCATTTCTCGACTCTCTACAACAGGGGTGGCCAAACCAGTCCTCAAGATCTCCCAACGGTCCATGTTTTGCAAATCACCTAGCTGGTGCACAGCTGTAGTCATTACCAACGGTCATATTTCCCAGACTCCCTAGCTGGTACACAGCTTTAGTTATTACCAACGGTCACATGACCCAAATCACCTGGTGCACAGCTGTATTCATTACTAACAGTCACATTTTCAAACCTGCTGCATTCATTCCTACTATAGACCCACAGGTTGCCTGATACACATGAACTGTTGGTAGATCTTGAGGACAGATTTGGCCACACCTGGTGTACGGCACCCAAAAAAAGTGTCTCAAATGGACAAAAACAAAAAAACTACTTTAGCTCTATAGTAGGAAGAGGGGACAATAAATTCCAGATCCCACTACTCTTGTAGACACCCATGATACAGAGTGGCAATGCGTCCTGTGCCTCCGCCACCTCAGTCAAGTAGCGCACCACAAGGGTTTGAAATTGCAGCCAACTACTAGCAGCTTGCAGCCAAGTACTAGCAGCTGTATGGGTCACATGACTATGCACACAATGTGGTAGCCAAGAGGTGGAGCAGGACAGGATCCACCCACAGCGCAATGTCCCACACCACCTTCCATAGACTAAATAAAGGAGTACTCACTTATTTCACAGTAAGTTCCTTCCCAGCCTTCACTACAAATGCACTTGTAGGAGTTCACCCCATCGATACAGGTGCCACTGTTTCTGCAAGGGCTGCTTTCACAGTCATTGATATCTGCAATAAAGAGTAGAGGCGAGTTTCACACCACAGCGACTAACACAATAGTCAGATTACACAATACAGAAGCATCAAAAGCTGTAGACATCCAATTTCCTCGATATCCACATACCCATCTTAATTAAGGCATACTTACTTTCATGACAGTATGTGCCAGTGAAGCCTTTGTTGCATTCGCAGGTGAATTTCCCTCCAGCCTGGCTCTTGCATTTTCCATGTGGCCCGCACACATTAGAGGAAATGTACCTCACACCTTCGGGGGTACTGTTTGAAGTCACCGCAACGGTACAGCTGTCAATCACTGGAGGAAAGAGCGGTGGACAAAAGGTAAGAATTACGGGACTTGTAAGACTGGGGTGCTCTGATCATGGACAAACTATCAGCTGTACAGTTCTATGGCAATAACACAATCGTAGGATCTAAAGTCACCACATCTCATACAGATGACTAACTAAAGCTATAGAGTAGATCAGCCATGTCCAAACTCTGGCCCTCCAGCTGTTGTGAAACTACAAGTCCCATCATGCCTTGCCATCGTTTTGCTAAAAGGGAAATGCTAAAACTATAGCAAGGCATGCTGGGATGTTTAGTTTCACAACAGGTGGAGGGCCACAGTTTGGACATGCCTGCAGTATATTATAGGATTGTACTTCCAAAATGATACTTTGGAGGTTTCCTATAGATCCACTAGATTTGTACGGGGCACATAAGTCCCATTTCCCAGACAGTCATTTTATGGGATCCAAAGTTTACCAGTCTCCTACACTCAGAGGGATCAGGCAATATTCATGAAGATGTGATAATACAGATGGTGTAATGGTTAGCACTACTTCCTCACAGCACAAAGGTCATGAGTTCGATTCACACTATGGCCCCAACTTTGTGGAGTTTGCATTTTCTCCCTGTGCTTGCGTAAGTTTCCTCTGGGTACCGCGGTTTCCATCTACGCTCCAAAAATATACTGGTAGGTGAATTAGCGCCTCGCAAAAAAAATTAACCCCAGTGTATAAGTGTGTGCATGTACATATGTTCAGGGCAGACTAGGTGGGTTCTTATCTGCAGTCACACAGGTTTTCCAAGATCATCCATCATTCCACTAAGAACCAATGACATTGCTTCAAAGAGGTCACAAGTTCCAGTGATCTGTTTTCAACAACACTGCTTCAGCCCTTTCTGTTTAGGGGGACAGTGCACACCCAATAGTGACCGTTAAGCAGTAGATTAAACCCTACATGACTGGGGCAAACATGAGAAGTCCATTATTCCAAGCCCTCGCTCTGCACAACTAACTAAAACATACTTAAATTCAGCTAGTTCTAACATTATACAGTCACAATCGCGTGGTTTTTTGCACCAGAAACGGACAGCTGTGCTGTCGAGAACCAGGCATAGCGCCATAATGGTCATCTTACCTTCACAAGCAGTTGTGCGGCAGTGATCCTTCAGCTGTGAGCAGTTCTTGCCCTCGTAGTCTTCGGAGCAGTTGCAGAAGTAATCTATGGCAAGATTAAAGCACTGTGCTCCGTTCTGGCATGGGTTGGGCTCGCAGTAATCTATGTCCAACTGTAAATGTTGGAAAGAGTCAGAGAAACAAGGATGTTTTATTATCACCCTATTCAATGCTAAAGAGAGCAGACAGTCTGGAATCTGACCTTTCCATCTAGCTGCCTTTATTCATTTAACTTATAGCACAATGTACAGCCCTGGCCTGCCTACATCTCTGCAGACAGATTGAGGATATAAAACAGTCACCAAAGGCCAACGGCGAACATACAACAAAAAATTCTAACACGCAAACATTTGCATTCTGTTTAACTGAATGGATCCGATTTCTCCTACCCCCCCCCCCCCCCCCCCCCTTCCTCTGACCAACACTTTATTGGCAGACAGCTGTAAGGAGTATGACTATACAGCAGGCCTCGCTGAGCAGGAGGTATTTAGTGTACAAGTCATTAGGAAAAAAAAACCTGCTGGTCTAACAAGAACAATTCTCAAAGGTTTGCATTTCACTGGGGCTCACCTGACAGAGGTTTCCAGAGAAACCAGCAGGACACAGACATTGAAATCCATTGATTTCATCCTGGCAGTGACCCCCATTCAAGCAAGGGTTGCTGGCACATTCATTGACGTCTTTCTCACAGCGCTCCCCTGCATAGCCGGGCGGACAGATACAGCGGAATCCATTAACCAAGTCCTGCAAATTGACAAAGGTTGGAAACAAAGGGAAATTATGTTTACTTAGTACCGACGAGAATCGTAAAATTCTGTTGCAAAACCTATGTCAGAGCTTCCTTGCAAATGCCGCCAATACAACAGTCAGGTACAAAACTCCACCAAAATATATATATATATATAAATAATAAAAACACTATAAAACATAAAAATATAATATAAAACCAAGACGTACCCTGCAAGTTGCTCCATTCTGACATTGGTCAATACAGTCATTGATGTCTACATGGGGGTAAAAAAAAAAAAAAAATTAACAAAATAAACTTTAATAACAAAAGGTTTGTTAAATGTTACACAAGACACTTGAGATATTGACTGAAATAAATAAAAGCGCTATACACACACACTTCAAATGATGGGGACAGAAGGCAAATCTGTAGAACTGTATTCAGATAGAGCTTTTGTCAAGTTTCCTGCATCCTTTCCTTTAGATAAGGTTATTTTACAGGGTGGGAACCCCTTAAGCAATTCTTCCAGAAGCTGAACTTCACATCATTGTTTCAGCGATGGTATCAGAACATGACCATGCTAATAGGTTTGATAATCTTGTATACTTCCAGCAAGACAACACCCTTCTCTCCTATATTATAGCAGCTAATGTGCAACTTCTACTTATGAGGGTGGGGTGTGTGTGGATGTAAAGGTTGACAGTAAATAGGTCAAAAAGTTGACATGAGTTTTTGGTGTACATGTCGACACCTGTAGACCTGGAACCCCGGGGGTGTAGTTAATATGCTGAACAGACGGGATCCCGGCGGGCAGGATGCAGACGCCAAGATTCCGACTGCGACACTACCGCCAGATGGAATCCCGGCACACAGGGTCTATTATCCCTCGAGGGGGGTCTATGACTCTCAAAGAGGGGGCACAGAACCGCCAACAGTGTGGTAAGCGCAGCCAGCCCGCAACAGGCCTTTTTGTGCTCCCCCACTGCCGGCGTTCTGGAGACCCAGACCCCCAATTAGTGTAGCACATAACCTCACATGGATTACCATGCATTGTACATGGTTCCTAGCTGTGATTTGCACACATTACAGTCCCTAATAGGTGCAACATGGATGTAAAAGTATGAAAAAAGTAAAATAATAATAAAAAAAACACCTTGCATCGACCTTTTGTGTTGTACTAGACACAGTAGACCAGGCACGTCCAAACTGTGGCCCTCCAGCTGTTGTGAAACTACACAACCCAGCATGCCTTGCCATAGTTTTAGCAGTCCCTAATAGCAAAACTGTGGCAAGGCATGATGGGACTTGTAGTTTCACAACAGCTTGAGGGCCATAGTTTGGACACGCCTGCTGTAGACAGAATACTGGGAAGTCTTATAAATAGCTGCAGTTTACTTTATCATTATTATAAAGAAGACGGTGAAGGGTTGCCATGAATGGCGTTACTTACTGATGTCGCAGTTCTGGCCAGTCCATCCAGGGATGCAGTCACAGTAGTAGCTCCCAATGAGGTTCTTACAGGACTTAGAATTCACACAGGGTTTAACTTCACACTCATTTGCATCTTAAAAAAAAGCCAAAAAGAGAGATGGATAAGTACCCCAGCTGTGAAAGGCTGGCAATCCGAGTCGCTTTAGTTGCTGTGGGACTACAAATCCCAGCATGCGCACACACCCCCAAGCCAGAGCCTCCGCACTGTAACGGTTACATTCTGGACGAGCCTAGGCCTATTTAGCTAAACATCCGTTCCAAGTGAATGTATATACAACTCAGACATCTTCCTATGTGCACACACATGGTACAGATTTTCTGCTTGTCCTCAAGTCTACGTTGAGAAACAAGGAAAAACAAAGCCATTTCCCAAGACCATACATACACATCAGTAATCCTAGAGGTTTATTAAATTCCTAAATCTTAATTTCCTTTAACTATACAGAAGGACAACCTTTGAACCCGCTCCCTAGCCTCATTAAGTGACTGATAGAACGGAACGGCGGAGCTGATCTGTAAGGTGAGCGGTTTTAGCCCAACTCGAAATGATCTCCTATAATTGCAAGGGTATTTGTCGGATAGCTCATTAAGAGGAGTCAGAAGCAATTGACCATTTCAGAGGGGAACTTTCTGCACAATTGTCAGCCAGATTAGAGAGCTCCATGCAGAGAATGTGGACAACTCATTCTTCATGAGATCATCCACGTTTTGGAACCCAGCTGTAAACTCCTTGGTCTGTGGGAGTTGACACGGCTGAAAAGATACAGCAACTTTCCCACAGGACCGGGCAGGGGGGAACGTGGGCTCATCTTAAATGCTTTTCCAGATAACAGTACTTAGCTTCAACACACTCATTGTACCGTAAGCGCAAAATCGTCCCGTGCTGGTTTACTAGGACTAGAACTAAGGGTTTGTTTGACAATTGTGGTATTAATGCAAATAATGAAATAAAAATCTAGTACGGATAAACTAATAACAAACAGTCTTATTCTAACATTATGAAAATTGCTTTCTTATAAAAGGCCTAATGATAACTAAGGGGGGGGGGTTTGAATAAAAATAAAAAAAATTAAATAACCACGACAACATAAAATAATCTATAGTGGAGTAATCCGGGCACTTGAGGGCCCTATTCAGGAGCCTGTGTTGCCTAGTGGGTAATCCACCTCTGCAAGTAACTGCACAGTTCGCAAAACAACCTACGGTTAAAACCCAATAAACTGTTCACACAAAAAAAAAAAAAAAAAAACCACAGCCATCCCATTATTCATACAGCGATATCCTGATAACATGGCTACGGTCTATTCTCTAAGCTTCATTCCTGTCCAATCAGATCGGCAAAATGCTCATTACAAATTCAGTGCTGCATTTATAGAAGCCTACTCAGGACACCTGGGGAACATATAAACTCCACACCAGTATCTTGTCACAATTCAAACAGCCAAAAACACAGTGATGTGGCAAGGCCAACCACCGTGTACCCCGATGCAAGAAAATATCAAATACATCATTGTTATTACCTAATTGGCATGTCTTGCCTGTCCACTGGGAAGGACAAACACACCGAAACCCATCCACTAGATCTTGGCAGGTGCCGCCGTGCGCACATGGATTGGGAGAACAATCATCGATATCTATTAAAAAAAAAAAAAAATTACATATGGAATTATTTTATTAAATACCTTTAAAATCTTGAAATAATAATAATAATAATAATAATAATAATAATAATAATAATAATATACATACTGAGGACGCAGGTAGGTCCATTCCAACCCGGGGCACAGTTACACTCAAAACCCCCAGCGGTCTCTACACAACTTCCGCCATTGTGGCATGGATCAGAAAGACAGGCATGCTCAGCTGCGCAATGACAGAAAGAAAAGGATAGTTACTTAAATGTACTAAATAAAATGAGTATATAAAAGTTATATCTAAAAAAAAAAAAGAAAAAAAAAAAAAAAAAAAAACACACAATGCAACATGGTTTTCTACCCTATATAAGAAGACCACCTTGCTCTCAGAGTTGTGACCAGCACTAACGTCTCTGTATCTTATTCTCATTAACAGTGCTTGGTTTAACACAACTTCAAACAAGGAGGAAATAATCTTTCATGCTAAGCTGACCTGATCAATGTGCCATAGCTTAGATCAGCTTGAGTCTGAGCCAGGACTAACACAGATTCCCATAGCCTCGGGAGAAGGCATCGCTGTACAATGGGGGTGGGGGCAAACACACACACACACACACACACACACACAGGAAAAAAAAAGTTCCAGAAAGCTTAACCTGTGCTTCTTGCAATATGCGTTGTTACAGTACATGGTTACAGCTCAAATAGAAACGTAAAGTAAAAATGATGAATCTACCTAACAAAAACATTAGGGAACACTTGCTGATATGCAATACTGCAACCTGCCTGCAATATGTACATACGACCTGGCAATAGTGTGGTTAACATGAATAGTTATAATAATAATTATATAATATATACACAACATTTTTATTTATTTACCAATTTCGCAGTTTTGTCCAGAATAACCCTCCGGACAGGAACAATGGTATTTGTCGGGACCGGTATTGCTGCAAGTACCTCCATTCAGACATGGCTGGTAAGTCCCACAGGAGTTCAGATCTACCGTAAGGAATGGGACACACCGGTCAGTGGCTTGTTATACAGTGGTTGGGGTATCTCAGACAGTAGCACGCTCTCTAAAGCCAATCTCAGTCTGTGCAGATTTGGCGGTGGCGGCTAATTTAGGATTGGAATGTATTTGAATGGAGAGATAGACACACACACACACACACACACACACACACACACACACACACTTCCATGAAGACAAGCAGCTTTACACTGGGAATTTAGACTTTGCTGTATATTATTAGCATACCTTTGTCGCAGAGTTGGCCGCCCCAATTCGTTTCACACAGACACTGCCATGGTTCAATGCAAGTGCCATGGACACATCCTGGGTGAGGAATGCACTTGTCACAGTACTGTCCCTGCCATCCATATTGGCATCTGCATTGGGGGGGGTGGGGTAAAATAAAAGACAAAGGTTTATACAAATCGCCTTCACTGCGGCGGCATCCTTCCTAATGTAGAAGAACGTATTGCATTCCTAGAGGGTGTATTTGGGGCTTTCTTGCAAACAAACCTACTAGTAGTTCTTGCCAAGGTCTCTAAGCCAATCTTTTCACAATAGAATAACTGTTCTGGGAGACCCTGCATGGTGCCATTCAGTACAATAATACTCTATTCTCAGGTCATTCAAATGAGGCAGGGAGGGTGGCTGCGCTCGACAAATCAATCTCTAGGCAATGTCAGACTGGACAATCAATCGCATGTAAAATGAAAGTTCCCGGAGAACAATGCCCACGCCGCTTTCCTGTTTGTTTTTTAATATTTGTCTTTTTTTTTTCTCCAGCCCAACATTTCCCTTTGTACGAGAGGACTCCCATACCTTGTACAAACTAAAAAAAATAACCCAGATTCGAGAATTCTGTTTGTACATTAAATTGATTATATCCGCAAGAAGAGGGGAAGCCATGTCGAAATTATAACCACATGAAGCGAGCGCCGCAGATAGGAAACAGACGCTAGTGGGGTCTTCAATGCTGGAGCATGGATTCCAAAGCTAAACACTTCAGCCGGAGACCAAAACTTCCCCCCAAAGCAGACTTATAAACTAGAAAAATAAACCATTAGATCGAGGTCATTCAGACTTCAAATAGAAATCTGCCACAGCAAATCCGTATCATGGGAAAGCTGGTGCGTTCTGACGGGGGGGGGGGATTTTTTTGCATAGGAGAGCGATAACCAGCAAGCCAATCAGTTCCTACCTGTCATGTTACAGGCTGGTTTTGAAAACGGTCAGGCAGGAGTTGATTGGTTGTTTGGCACTCTCCATTTTATCACTTTTGAAGCTTTATACATTTGGCCCATAGGCACTAAGTTTGAGTGGATACTGATATTCTTATTCTAAAGTCCCAAAAGAATATCTTTGTTTGAGAAAGAGGCAACTTTCACCATCATTCCATACAAAAAACGTAATGAATATTTTTGGCAAGACAATCAAACTTTATTTTTACAAAAGATTTTGGTTAGCAACTACTTCCATGGCCTAGATTATTTCTTAAACTGGGGGCTATATTGAATAAAAGCTCAAATTTAATTTGATTTAAACCTCATTTTAACCCTTTGAGTACCAACGTTGCTGTGCGCAATCGTCAAAATATCCGCTAAAAATGCCAGCGTCGCTCACAGCGCCTGTTCTTTTAGTATAAATACAAATACAGCCAAGTCAATTAACTGAAGTGTAGTTAAATATTGCACCCAAAAAAAAAAAAGAAGAAGACCAGTCGATGTAAGTGGAGCGGTGTTAGCATTTTTAACGGATAATTTGAGGATCTCACAGAAACATTGGCACTCAATGAGTTTAATAAAAAAACTGTTTTGACAAATTCCATTGGCACTCAAAGGGTGAAATTGATTAAAAAAAAGAAATAAAGCAATCTAAATAGATGTTTCAGTGGGAAAAATACGCATTTACTAATTCAGAGCACACATTGGACAATGGGCGGGATGTAATAGCGTCAGAGTTATATGGCTGAACTCTGAAGTCTTTTTAAAAGGGGCAATCATTTACAAGTCATGGCTTTGACTTGTAAATGACTGCCCCTTTAAAAAAATAAAAATAAAATACGCATTATAGAGTTCGTTCAGCAACCCGCACATCCGCTGTTACTTCCGGCTCAATGTGTACCCGGATGGTATGTTGGCCAGCGCACACATCGGAACGATGTAACGAAGGTTGGAACAATGCGGCGTTCCTTCCTTCATTACACAGCGCTGCATGCAATATTGTCAGTGCAACACTGCTGACCGGCACATAGCGTGTACATAGCGAAGTTGTTCCGGAAACTACATATTTCACAGATCACTTCAGTGTGTACAATTTAGATTAAAAAAAATAAATAAATCTATATAAAAATTGTTGGTAAATGTGCGCAACAGTCACTGAAACAAAAACATCCATTTAGATTTTTAGAATTTTAAAATCTTTACAAAAGTAAATAAATACCCTTAGAAAATATATCCCGAAGCATCTGAAAATAAGGCCATATTAAACAAAAATAAAATGTAAGGGTCGGTCTGCAAGTTTAAAGCCACCCTGGTTTTGTCTCCTTGGGTAGCGTACTACAATGATCAGCATCTATCTCAATTATGAGCCTGTAATTTAGCTTTTCAATACGATCCAATCACACTATTTTTATTGTTCGAGCTTCTCAAAGACCAGATTTTTTTTTTTTAATTATGCAAATAAAGTGTGAGAAAGCTGCACCTTAAGCAAATACGGGCAATAGTGCATGTCTGGGCACTGAGTGGGAGGGAAGATCTAGAAAGAGAAAGGCCTAAAAACCTGGAAACAAAGCCTGTTCTTGTAGCGACGCAGTAAGGCGTGTTTGTATTGGTGACGGGAACAGAAGTCATTAGCCTCTCATACACTGCTACTCACCCCATGATCAGTTACTGTATAATATGCCCAAAGCAATTGATGCTAGATTTACAGTTTAACAACGTGACCACAAAGCAGACACCCGTATAACGAGTATTCCAACGCAAACAAACGTCACCCATTTAGCAGAACGCAGCCAGCATTGCGGACTTTAATAAAGAGGTCATGATAATATTTATAATGTAGTCTCACCCCCCCCCCCACAACATTAGGGCAACTCTGACAATAAAACTTTATTCCCAATTTTAAAATGTTTAAAAGTTTTATCTTACCCTGTTATAACAAGCTTAACAATGGGATAATGGGCAGATGAAAGCAGATCTGTAATTTTGAAGTCGTCCACAATATTTTAATTATTAAATTGTCCGGGTATGTATAAAAACCTGCTTTCCATTGTATCAAAGCCAGAACACGCAGGACTTCAAAGACCAGCAACAAACAGTGTCTACGGACAAGATTCCATCTGAGCCATTAACCTCTCAGCACTCAGACGCTGGCTCACAAGAGCGAAGGGACCTAGAGATTTCACTAATCCTACGCTGAAGAATGCCTCACTTTTTTTTTTTTGCCTATTGATAGACTTGGTGTGGGGGGGGGGGGGGGGGGGGGTGGACAGTGAAAAGGTGTTAACCCCGACAATGCCACAGCAGCCACGATTCCACCGATAAAGCTCTCTTCTGATTCTACAGCAGTCACAACTAGACCCAGCAGCCTACAGCAGTACATAAGCTTTAGTCAGCTGCAACTGACCTGCATTCTCCAGGAGTCTTGCACGTTCCGTGTTTCGGGCTGCAGCCTTGGCGACATATAGCTGCAAATAGAATAGGTAAAAGGTTGTTTTACACCAGGAGCCTCCAATAGATTCATGGTAAAAGACATTATTATAACCAACAATTATACACTTTCCCGTTCAAAGGACCCCAGTGATGAGATAAGGATGTTTGTGGTTCCCATGTACTGTGAGTGATAGTTACAATGAGGAATGCATATTTAAAACGTGCATGGATTATGGTGTGCAGACCCAGAAGATTCATTTTAATCTAAAGCACAGGTTCTCAAACTCAGTCCTCCACACAAAAACAATTAACTTCACCTGTGAATCTTTAAAAATGTGTCAATGAGTAATGAATGCACCTGTCGGGTGACCTGGTAAACGCAATCTCTGTGGACAGTTGGAGAACCCCCGATCGAAAGTAAACATTACTCTAACATTACATTAATCACCTCTGTTGCATTCAATTCCCATCCAGCCTTCCAAGCAGGTCTTATTGCCGTTCTGATCGCAGATATAATGTCCAAAGAAATCATCTCTTGGCCGACAGAACTTGTTGCAGCCAAACCCATAGTAGTGGTCGTCACACGTCACCCGTATCTGATACTCGAAGTGGGACATGCCGGCATTCTGCTTGAGCGTTTGCCATTGGCGGCTAGGGTTGATCATGCCGGAGTGGAGGGCTTTGTCTATGATGTCATCGTCGTCATCTTTAAAAATAAATATATAAATAATGGCACAGCCGTTTGGGACTTGACATTTTAAATTATGACGCAAACTTGTACTTTATCTCTCTCCAAGCTGAGATAAACACTCCCCCATGTAATGGATAACAAGCCATTTGCAGAACATGGAAAATATTGTTAACATAAAAAAGGCATATTCAATTCCATGCGTTAATTTACCACACAGGAAGCCATATTACTATAGGGCTATCTAGCCCGTCTTTACCATGGGGTAAATGACCTGTTACTGGGTGATAAGACCCGGGATAAGTTCTTGGACTATCTCCTGGGGCTATTTATCACTAAGTGCCAGCTTATGGGGCTAATTGGATTGCCCCCTTGAAGACTTGCCTTTGTCTTAATACTACAGCATACAACCGGTCCACTCCAAAACACCGCTTTAACGTTATAACCTGAAATAATATTTCACAGTTACCCGGAATATTGTGTATATCTGTGGTATTTCACTCTGTACGTTGGGCTTATGACTTAAGTGATCTGACACTGTCTTACGACCTGCAGCAAGCTCTTCCTCGACTGCAAAGGGAAGAACTTTCAGAAAACATTTAAATGAACTTTGCACACAGTGGAAAACCTGCAGAGCGTTTAACAGAGCAAACTAAAATAAATTGTAAAAAAAAACCTCTACAAACTAATAGGAGTGGTGGTGGGGTAAAAATTCAAGGAGGTCATTTAAAAACCTTCTACAAGTTTTTTTTAGAGCTTATTAAGCCGTTGATGTGAACATTTTGGTTGCTTTTAAAAATTAAATGTTATGGGCTCAAGCAGATCAAAAATTTTGTGCAATTCAGACCACAGTTGAAATACATATAAAAGCCCCGTACACACAGGGAGACTTGAGTCCCTTGCTGGGTGAGGTGCTTAACCACAGATTGCTTAGAAAGAGTTCTTCAATCACCAAATGTATATATGCCCTTTAAGCATTAAAGGCGTGTTTTCAACTCCTCACTACAGGACAGGGTCCCGCGTACGTAACATTTACTTGCATGTAATAGGTTGCCGGCAAATCTGAAGTTGAGGCACAGCAAACTGTCAAGCAACTTGTGCACAGGTGCTTTTACCTTCAATTCTGGAATTATCAGAATTGAAACCTAAAAACACCCACTTGTATGAACAATTACTGCAAACATTACTTACAGCGCAGAAACTTTTACGTCTTTATTCAATGTTAAAGACACAAATATGTAAAATAAGACTGCTTAACATATAGGGGGAGGGGGTTGAGTTTTTAATCTGGGCAATTTGATTGCTGCTGAGCACAAATGTGCGGAAAGTCTGTGGTTTAACTAGGACTTTAGACGGGTGTAGCCGCTATATGGGGACAAACATTGTTCTTTCACCCCCAACAAACACAATAAATTAAGGAGTACCCAAAACAATTGAATGGCATCATGGGGCATCCATTAATTATAGCTGTCCCTCCAAAAAAACTATTGTATCATTCCCCCAATTAAGATGCTTATGGCTACAAAATATGCACCAGTGAATGAAAGTTTTAAGAATGAAGCCAAAAACTAAATAAATATATATCTGATGAATGGAAAACAGGTGATTGACTATTTCACGGATTTCCGTTTAGTCTTTTATTCTGCAACGGCTTGTTCTGTGTTTAAATATATATTTTTCCTAATGGTGAAAACTTTACCAACATGCTTTCATATCGTCCTAAGAGGGGGCAACAAAGTCCCTCATCAACCTTGGGCTGCACCTGCCCTCATCAATATACATTTCAAAACATTTTTTATAACCAATACTCTTCACTTGAGGCTTTTAGTCTATAGACAGACACACTTAATGACTAGCACTGGGAATAACATTAGCTGGCAGGAAAAGGAAAACGGAGAAACAAAAAACTTGTTGCAGCCACCGCTAGCAGTTTGGTCAAAAATACCCCAAAAAAACTCTACGGTAACATTCCTGCTCAGAAAAACGTGCGGAGGGATTTTCTACAGAAAAGGGTCTCCATGTACAGACTACGGAGTTGTAGATAAATGAAGTGTGCGGGAACTACAGATAAAAGAATGCACTACATACCCATGGTATTAACATTTATTGTCAGTATACTAGGACATTGCTAGCTTATTTTCTAGGTCAGTAATAAGAGTCCTCCCCTTTAGAATGTAAGCTCTCATGAGCAGGGCCCTCTTCCCTCATGTGCTTTTCCTTCTCTTGCTTAAACCGGTTTTCGGCCACGCTGATATTTATACGTGTCCTCTGCTGATGCAGCTATGGTTCTGTACCTGGTCGTCTATTGTATTCAACTGTAAGTCACTCTTTTGCTTATTCCTTTATGTACATTGTGATTGGGCGCTGCGGATCCCTTGTGGCGCCATTTAAATAAAGATTGATTGTAGTTCATGGAGTATTTTGGGCTGGGGTTGTAGCAGTGCAGTCATTTGAGATACCTGGGCTTGACATAATAGCTTGCCTCTTTGTGACCTACTATATTCGATAGGCAATGCCATATCACGGACGTTACCCATCAGCAAAAAAAGCTTAGGATAATGGCGCCTCCTCTCCTTAAAGGGACAGCATGAAAAAAACAGCAATTTCTATAGTTAAATAGAGTAATAAACACTGGAGAAAATAGTTACTGCAGCTTAATAAAGAGGTTTCCACCATGTGCAGTCACTGTCACCCATAATTCAGATTTAAAGCTACAGCATAAAAAAAAAAAAAAAAAAAAAAGCCCATATATGCATTGGCTCATAGATACTTACCATTAGTCTCATTATTGTAGTCCCACGCTTCAACCACCAAGGTGTAAGATCTCTGCAAAAGGTTAGATATTCAGTTACTGAAAGGAGGGGTCAATGTATAAAACAGTCATATATATATATATATATATATATATATATATATATATATATATATATATATATATATATATATATATATATATATATATATATATATATATATATATATATATATATATATATATATATATATATATATAAAAATTATATACACATATGTGGTAAAACCCTGGCTCGATAGACACGCGTGTGCCTGAGGAAGTCAGAGTTATGCATTAAGTTTGCGCCAACTGAAACCTAGCAACAGATTACACTTGAATCAAATGTGATCCTCTTTCACCTCTGTAAGCTAACCTGATTCACCGGCGACCTTTCACCTTAAATTACTCATCTTTGTCAACACTAATGAGTCTCCCGTATTGAACATGAAAGAATAAGCATTGGTATTTAAGATAAAATGTTTTGTTTTTAAATTAAAAAAATTTAAGAATGTATTCTATTTTATTTTTTTTAACTAAAAGGGACTCAAATAAAATATTTTTTTTCCGTTATTTTAGATTATTATTGCTATTCTTAATAATCTAAAATAAATAAAATCCTAATAAAAAAAGTTGCCAAAACTATTTTTATTATGGAGAAGTGGAGGGAAAAAGTGACGGAGTGTAAACAAGTAAACAAACCAACCGGATGCCACGGGTGGAAAATATGTACATGTACATAGTCTCCTGCAAACAGTAATTCACTGAGCATCTAAAGCGGAGTCTCCTGGGAGCTATTGCTTTTCAGCACCTCTTTGAAAGCTTTGTCTGCAATAGACCATCTCTGCTCCCACAAGTATCAGGTAACCAGAGAGAGAACGGATGAATTTTAGTGAGGTTGGAGGGAGGAGAGGGCTCTTTGCACATAAGAGTCTAGGGCCCAAGCATTCAAAAACCTTTAGGGCAAAGCTTGTGTCACATTTATAGGCGCACTAATCTGACCAGCAGATCTCATACATTCCAGTAATAATCATAAGCATCTACTGCTTAAACCGACTCCTTTGCCCTGGAAGGATGCCAGCCATTGTATCCGGCCACCTTTTATCTTTAACTTCCCAAAAAAAAAAAAAAAATTTACAACCCACGAGCCAGAAAGGCAGAAGCTCCATCGTACTCCGCTTTACGGCCCCGACAAGTCTAAGCTACAAATAGGACCACTTTCAAAAACAGGTCTTTACAGAAGAGAAGAAGTGGCTAAACCTTCAGCTGTAGACTCATTTCAGCAAGTTGGAGCTAGTGCCCAACAAGGCTGAACCAACTGAAAAAGACTTGGCTCTGCCACCGTACCAGCTGTAGATAGAGCTCATACTGCTCGGAGAGAAATGGAATGTGGTAATTACACAGAAGCCATATGCAGCATTTATGGAGAAAGATCTACACCTTGAAGGTGTAGGCATGAAGAGAACTTCAAAAGTCAGCATAAAGCCACTTCTAACAACGTGACGGAGCACGCAGGCTTTGAAGGAAAGCTCTTCTCAGAGTCTCCGCTTGGAATACAGCCTAAATATATAGAATACTCAAAAGAGCAAGATTCCATTTTTGTACATAGATCACTGTGGGAAAATGCAGAGATGAGTCAGCAAATCGGGGCATGCCCGGACATGTAGGCAACCGCCAATGCAAAGACCAGCCGTCAGGTCCATTTCCCTGGTAAATGAATAACGTCTACAGCCAATATCTTTATGGACATTTATGCTACATCTAATATCAGTGCCAACTGTTAATTATTATTTTTTCGTACTTCCATGCAATAAAGTGTACACTTTGCATTGGCTTGTACTACATTTTACCAAGGCCCTGGCACATCCTCCTACCTATACATAGCCTTGTCCCTTCTGAGTCTCCTTCATAAACTGGAGGAGAGCGAGAACCAATCACAAGCTGCAATCAAGAGACTGAAGCACGCGAATGGTTCTTCCATTTGCACACACTTTAATGTTCATTCTAGCACAGTGCTCCTTTTTCGGAAACTGTAGTTCCTCTTTCCTGCCCGTCGTAGAAATGAAAATGGAAATTATAGAAACTAGCATTTTTTAGAAGAACCACCCAAGAACCTAAAACGTGCATGATCGCACCATCAAGGATGGGTCCAAAGACCTTTTTTAATAAATTCCCATTTATAGGTTTACAATCACTTTTTGCAAATTAAACCAAAAGTATTGCCACCAACAAAGCAAATGCATAAAGACCACTTTTACCGATGGAAGCAGTGAAAGCAGGTAACTGAAAACGAGAGGGACTTTGAGTAATAACGCTTTCAAGTCGCTAAGCTGGGTCGGACCGGAGGTTTTGATCCCAGTTTTGACCCTTTCACACTTAACACAGGTTGACCATTATACACAAGGTGACTCTGGGTTTAAACCTACTTATAAGCCAGGTTGGTCAACCAGAAAACCAGGTAGTATAGTATCCATGTTAGATATCAAATTCCAAAAATGAAAATTCTAATAAAAGGGTCCAAACATTCCACATCAGCACAATTAGCTTTCTGAATACCGCAACGTCAGTTTTCCAGCACTTAAAAGTACTGTACCTGGTACCTGGCAGACACAGGGTGTGCCAATGCGCTCACCCAAGAAGGATGGATTTCTGTATTTTGAACAGCTTCCTTTCAATTAAAGATAGCACAAAGGATCAGAAGAAAGAAAAGACCAACTGTTTAAATTTCTGTTGGATACAGACATCCATCCAAAAATAATACGTTCACATTAGACTGGGTTGCTTCTAAACTGGCACAGTGCAGCCAAAATATACTTTACTCCCAAATAACGTAAGGAAGAATACCGCAAACTGAATGCACTTACACAGCCCATCTGTTTATAGAGAATACAATGTGGGGGGTAATATTCCTTTGCACATTCAGCTTCCCGACAAAGTCTGTAGGCCCCAACTTGGGCAAAGCAGTACAAAGGCAACTTTGACACTTTCAGTCACTTATAGTGTAATGTTGGGTAACTGCTCAACAGTCCCCCCACAAAGTGTCTCAAAGGTATAGGCTTAACACGGGCTGCAAATCAATGTACACATAGTGTACCCCGACCAAGCCAGGATAAAGAGTTTCCTCCGCTGTGCACAGGTGAACAATAAATAACTCACTAGGCCAGTATTGAAAAATCATCTCAATTAGATCCTAAGAGGACTCTGAACCAAATTAAAAAGGAAACTGCATCAGATACAGAAGACACCAGGGGTGGCTGAGCAAAGCAGGCCAGGTCACTGCCAAAAAAGTAATCAGTCCTGTGCCAGTCATTTGAAAAAGTCTAGAAAAATAAAAAATAATATTATTATTATAATTATTAACAACGTACATCCAATAAATAAGCGGTATATCAGACATGCAAAACAGGGAAAAGCAGAATTCTAAATAGAACACCATTTAACATATGGAGGAAAAAACAAAATGGTGTTGGGGGGGGGGCTCCTCCCAGTACACCTGCTTAGAATTGCTGTCCATGGGCCCCCTGCATTGGTCATGAATATGTATATTCTATACAACTCCACGATTATATATAGTCTATGTAACTGAAAGGGGGATAAAGAAAAAAAAAGTATATAAAAAGCTTATTTCGCTAATGGGAACTGTTGGTTTATTAATGGGTGAACGAGCGCTTACATCCACCCTGCTGCACTCAGGTTTACAAAATACCTCTGGAATGAGAGCAACCAGCAGGTTTTAAAAAGTTCCCATGACCAGAGATGACCCCTGATAAAGATACAGCCAGCCTAAATAATAAAAACTGCAACGACCAATGTATTCAAATGAGAGATCCACACAGTGTCAAAGATCAGCTGTGTGCTGATAATGTCACACTTAATTAGCCACTAGAGGTCTACCCCAGCCAAAAAAAAAAAAAAAATCATGTTGTCGCCCCCCCCAGGATTACTTAAACAGGAGTACACAGGACATACAAGCTATGCAGAGTACCTAGATCATTACAATGAGCTTCATTTAAAACGAAAGCTTTCGGACCGTAAAATCACTGATCTTTCATTAAACACATGCATAGGTAAAGTATGGTTATATACAGTCAAATTCAATATTCCTGGTGCAAATCAAATTAGGGCAACAGCATAGCCATCTGTACTTGACAAGTGCTGGGTAGAATCTCAATGGATCACAAATATGCACCAAGCTTGGAATCCAATAGATTGAGGTGGATGCGGTGGGAAACATCACCTTCGGATTACATGTGTGCGACCTCCCCCCTTCTCTCTTTTCAGAGGCAGCAGTTGGGAGAACTACATCTCCCAGCACCTACCTTCCCAGTGGGAAAATGGGGAGGGGAGGGGAAATCACTGAAACACTGCCAAAAGGGGTGAAGGGCCATCCATTAGAACGAGCCGCATACAAAGCAGATTGTATGATAGTTTGAACCATTATATGTGCTAAAAACACATACAATCTGCTTAGGACCACAAGCCATCCCGAGCAACCCGCACAGTCATCGTACCAAAACTCACGATGTGCAAACAATCGATTGCACGACCTGTTGAAAGCGCGTATTTGAGCTTGGAATCGTTCTAATGTATGGCGAGCTTAAGACAAACCAGACTAATATTGGGAACATAGAAAAAGAATTTTCAAGATCCGTGCGACACTGTAGGTATATTTTCACTAGGGTTCATATACACCTTTCACCAAATCAAGCCCTGTTTGGCACACAAATGTCTTTCAAAATATGCATTTTATTTTAATTCACTAATGTGATAAAAGTGGTCTGAGATCCCCTTAGTACCGACTCCAGCGCGTCATGTAGCTTGTGTGCAAGACAGCGGTCTACTAAGCCTTAGAGAGAGATAAAGTACCAGCAAATCAGCATTTTACTGCCATGTTCTAGGTGGTGTTTGAAAAATGATAGTTAGGAACTGGTTGGTACTTTATCGAAGTACCCAGAATAGTATTAGCGAACGTATGTGGCTATGTAAATTACTAGAGAATGAGACGCAAAACTGAAGAGAAAACCCCAAAATAACGGGAATTGCTACAAGTAACTGATCCAGCACAGTCTAGCGGAGCCACACCACATCGCTGCGAGTCGGACAATTCTGCTCCCCTATTTAAATTTTGGGCTGCGCTGCTGCCCCCACTAATTTGCTACCCATAGCAATGCTCAACAGTAGCTTCATATGGAACAAACATTCAAGGTGTATGAAGCCACATCTGTAAAAAGAATTGCTCCAAGTATACTAGTGTTCATTCTAGCACCCGCTATCTTTGAAAACACATGCAGTTCCTTTTCCCTGCCTGGGGTGTCGCTGACTGCTGTAGTGCTTCTAGAACAGTTTGGTCTGTATATCAGCACCGATATGCAAACCAGACATGTGCTAGAAACACCACAGCAGACCGCAACACCCCAGGCAGGGAAGAGGAACTGCATTGATTTTTAAAGATAGCAGGTGCTAGAATTAACACTATATACTATGACCAATCATTTCACTTTTACCATGTCATATTCAGATCAGACAAGATGGCCGACTGTTTATGGCCAAGGTGATAAAAGCAACACAAATCACTTCACACCAATGCTGGAAAAAACAGAAACTGCAGCATACACATCTATTACTACTATTATGTAGTGTGTATACACTTCTAAAGGAAAAGAAACCTCTATAAAAAAGGGAGTGCTGGGGGCTACACAAAGAAGTGGAGTACACGGCGGTGTTACACAGCAAAGTATAATTACAAGACCAATTTACACATGCAGAACTGCATACCAATGGCCTACATTTACTGATTTTTGCCCTCACTAATGACTCGTCCCTTTGAAATCACACATTTTTCACAGCATCCCTTTGCAATTGTGCAGAAGACCTGCAATTTCAGGGAGTTTAAGATCAAGACAAAAAAAAGAAGAAGGCTGCTCCCTTGCCTACGAGATTATGCACAGTCCATCTGTGGATCAAGTAGTAGCACTTTCCACGTACTCTGCCAAGAACTGTGCATTACACTAGATGGGCAACGCAAGCACCTAATCATTTCACTGCCGGAGAGCAAGGCTTGTAGGCATCACTTCGAACACAACAAAGCTCTGGTGGGCCTGGTCAGTGAATTGCTGACCGGACAGAAAGCCAGCTTTCACATAATTCCTAGAGAACCGATAACAAAACAAAAAGTGATGAGCAATAGCATTATTTGCAGACGGGGAAGCAAAATAAAGCTGCTCGCTCAACATTGAGCATCTACCCTCCGACGCATCACATCGAGGTTTCTTTTAATGAGTAACGTAAAGAGGAGATGCCTGGGCAGTCGCTATGAACATCAATTAAAATTGAGATTTAAATCAGCGAAAGTTCTGCATGGAAATCCCCAGCCGGCATAGCTAAAGAAACAAAATGAGCAACGGAATTTGTGAACTTATATTCTACAGCTGCTTCCGCCAAATGATAGAGGGCAGAAAGAACAAAAATGCCACTATCCAAACTAGGCATGTGTTGTATCCAATAAATGGGGCTGATCTCTGATCTGGCAAGCCTACTGGAATAATGAGTATCCTGTGAATACATAATGTGCTAAAGTTGCCATTGTGTTCGCTAAGTCCACGGTTTGTCTGAGAGCCGAGCACTGCTGAGTCTACTGCTGCTTCCTGTTGCTTGTCCTGTATTTGCATTATTTTTGGATGGGGCCCATTATGTTCTGTAATCCTCGTTGCAGTCAGAATGGCCACACTATTGTTCTTGGTTAATATTAGCAGTCATTGCCTGTCTGGGTGGCCAGACTACAATGTGTCCTAATCAGAAAGTAGCATGTATAAAATCCCCAAAATGAAGAAATGCAGAACTTTTTTTTTGGGAACCCATATCAAGCCAGCTAGCGTTCCCAGATTAAAAAATCGGTCACCGGCGTGCCACAAACTCAAAAAGGTCATCGATAGTTAATCGTATACAACAATAATAAAAAAAATTCACTCCTGCTGCCTTATCGATTCTACCTGCTGCCTGTGCTCTTCAGCCACGCCGATCTATCATTGGGTAAAAGGAGATTAAACCAAGGTAAAATATATTTTGCTCACTGCACTGGATTCAATGGCCTGCAGAGAGCAGCTATGGTGGTATCCCTGGGTAACGGAAATAACTTCCAGATTGTATACAAATAGTGATGAAAGACACAGAAAATGTGTCAACGTTAAGTCTTTGGCTCGGTATATGAAGTTCTAAGAAGGAACCCGAAAGCTCATGGGCGCCATCAATAAAAAAAGTAGGCGTTTATGGCCACCGTACAAATAGCCTACTCAGAAATTGACATTAACCAAACAACTTTCAAAAAAAGAGAAAGAAAAAAAATCCCACAGATAATTAAATGCACTAGTTACAAAAGGGTGGCAAGGTTAATAGAATACCAGCTGGTCAGCCAAGCACAGCAGTCAGGTTCACACACAGCAAGCAGGAACAAGAGCCCTTTCTACTGATTTACTAGAAGTGCATAAAACGGACTGAGCCGAATAGGACTTTGGCAGCCACCATGTACATTTTACGATTTATTCACTAATCCCAAACAGAGACGGCATCGATAGAAGAATCTGAAAGTGTAAAGCACCTTCCTAAGAACACTATCACTGAGCCGTTGCACTCGTCGCCTGACCATATTATCTTATCTACAGCATTATTACACCTCAAGGAAACCACTTCTGCATTATCTGGCAGAAAGCTATACAGTAAATGAGGTAGACATGTTCCCATTAGCTAAGTGTTATGTCAAAGTATTCCAATCATTAGGCTAATGGGTCACCCCGCATAAACATACAGTGCCTAGCACACAGCAGGCATTAAGGAATAAGGTTACTTAGAACATGCTGCTTCCTAACCACACACGTTTATAGGCCATAGTAGAACTATAGAATGTCAACGAGACTTCCAAAGCTCTTTGAGGCCTTCTGGAGGAGTAGGCCCAACCTAACGGAGCCCCTTGCTGGCAAGTTACACCATCATCAAACCCACCACCGTGGTATGGATTCATGGGTCTGCAGCTTAGTGTCAAAACGCACACCGCACCCCCACATCACAGCTAGGAACCAGTCGAGGGATCCCCCAAAACTATAAAAGTGTATAGTTTGGCCTCTTGTACGTTAATTTGCAGAACAGTCACTCATCCATTTCAACCAGCATTATGAGTTATCTTCTTCTCTGCAGGAACTTGGCTTAATTCAAAAATGCTACAGGTAGCTTTGGGGCGAGGTGCCAGCTGGGGTGGTAAACGTCATCAGGTCTGAGCTACATAGATACATTTTTGCTAAACCTATAGTGGAAGTTTAAGTTTTATTGCCACAATCAATGCTGAAAGATCACTGTAAAAGTATCCTGCTCACCACTGCATTTTGACAAAAAAAAGGTCCGGAAACTATTCTGGGAAGCTCCTACAATAGGATATTTCTGGAGGAGGGATCACACTAAACTATCAATCATTTGTTGGGCAAATATTACAGATAAACCTTCAAGCATTCCCTGAAATCTCACCTCCTTAGGCAGCAAATTCCAAAACCGCCCACATAACCTACATAAATCATTCCTATCCAATCGGATCCCCACAGTACAGTCCAAACTTATCCTCACTTAGGGCCTTATTCTAGTTCATTCTTTCTGACAAAATCCTTCTTAGATGGACAAAACCATGTACACTGCAGGTGGGGTAGATGTTACTTGTGCAGAGAGAATTAGATTTGGGTGGGGTTTTACTTCAAAGTGAGATCTATATTGCAGTGTAAAAATAAAGCAGTCAGTATTTTCCCTGCACAGAAACAAAATAACTCACCCAAATCTAATTCTCTCTGCACATTTTACATCTACCCTCTGCAGTGCACATGGTTTTGTCCATCTAAGAAGGATTTTGTCAGAAAGAGTGAACTAGAATAAGGCCCTTATTTTCTCTGTCACACTTTCCCATCCTCCTGACCCCAGGCCAACATTGCTGGGTGACTAGAACATACAGCCCCAACAAGAACCTTTGCTTTCTGGTGGACTTTAGGCCTGATTCATGTTCAATTGGTCCCCGGCGTATATTTACTCCAGGGACCAATTGTGTGGCTCTGCGCATGTGCAGGGCCGCTGTACGAACACCTTCGGCAGCTATAGTGGCTGTGGCGTTTGTACGTCAAGGAGAGAGAGGCGGGCAAGGGCATGGAAATAAGTCAGTTCAGACTGATTTATTTCTGAAGGGGAGAGAAATCCTTGGAAGGGCATTCGGGCAGGCGGTGTTAAGCAGCGACCGACCGCTCCTTAGCAAGCGGTGTTGAATCACCCACTTTCGTCCGCCAGCTCCGAACCATCTACATGGTCAGTATTTTTCTTATCTGTCCAACTGGGAATAAAAAAGGTCACTAGGGTTAAGCACATCAATTCTCAGTGTACATTCAGAGGGGTTAGGAATGCTAATACAATTCAGCAGTGTTTTTATAGGTGATGTATTACATACTATAACTTAACTCCTTCAAGACCGGCTTCAATGGAGGAAAAGATAAAATACTGTTATAGAAAATAAAGTTAAAATAAAAGTTCCTGCAAAAAAATATAAAGGGCGGGATTCTCTAATAACTGCGGCCGCACATCGCCGGCATTCTCATTGTTAATAATCCCATATGCACGAACATATGCAATTATTAATGCGAAGGACAGCTCTTGCGATAAAACCTGTCCTTTGTGTTGTGCAGCGGGTTGCTCCTCCCTCCCTGGACCCTTCCCTGGCTGCCAGGGCTCCGCCTCCCTGCACCCGGAGCGGTGCAGGGAGGAGGTGGTCACTGGTCCGGGCAGCACAGCAGGCGGCTGCCCGGACACAGGCAAGGCAGGGGTTACGCCCATAGGCTTCTAGGGGGGTTGCATCATCTAGAACTGGCATAACCCCCACAGCGAAGCCCTAGCGGTGGGGCTTTGCTGCATATGAAAATGCAGTAAAAATCCAGAAAACAGGGTTTTTACCGCATTTTTTCTTTGAAGCATCTCACCCAAAAGCATGTATTTGGACACATCACCCCATTATTCAGCTACGTATAGCAATAGGACAAAACCCTGCTACAGTATATGAAAGTGTAGTCACGGTCATGCACTAAAAGATTTCACCTCGGTTAATTGGGAGACAGTTTCCTCCTTAAACTTCAATTTCCAGGTGCTGCGATAAATTTTGGGGATGACAAGCCGTGAAAACAAGTGGAGAAGATTCCCATAGCAACCAATGAGCATCGAACTAACATTTTATAGAATGTACTTGGTAAATGCTACCTCCAAGCTGACTGGTTGCAATGGGTAAACCGACATATTTCTGAGAAGGGCATTTTTTCCAGCATGGTGTGTCCCATCCAGTGTAACAGACACTATAAAAGTATTCAAACACCCTGCACCTGTTACCCATGCAGTTCCTCTTTCCTGCCTGGGGTGTCACTCTCTGCTGCTTCTAGCACACACTGGTTTGCATCTCAGCAATGAGATACAGACCAGAGTGTGCTAGAACCAACACAGCAAAAAGTAAGACCTGGTACACACCAGAACGATCCTGATTGCTAGTAGATCGTTAGCAGATTGTGTGATGCTTGCACGATCTGTTGGAGCCACACAATCTGCATCCAATCTGATCCCAATCCGATCTGAGTCTGTATCCAGTTGAATGGATCTTTTACAGATCCTCACTGCAGCAGGTAGGATCTGTAAAACGACCAAACGACAGCGGGGACGCGCATCGGATCGGAATTGGACCTAAACATGCCCAATCTACATACAATCTGCATCCAATCGGTCGGAATTGGATCCAGATTGATGGAATTGAGCCCTAATCGTTCTGGTGTGTACCCCCCCTAACACCCAAGACAGGAAAGAGGAACTGCATGGGTACAAGGGTGCAACCACCATAATGATTACCTGATTTGCCATCACCATACAGTCAGCTTGCATTAGTCTGGCCATGTCCTCCGATCCCTCTAAAGGTGCATACACACTGGGCATTATGCCTAATGTGTATGCTGAGCGATCATGTGAAAATTGCTGGTCGAAAAATCGCTCAGTGCATACACACTGAGCAATTTTCACCCAGCCCTGAGATTCACGGGAGGTGAACTGTGGAAAGTGGTTCACTTGGCCAATAGGTGGGGGAACGCGCATGACTATCCGGCCATACACACTGTGGAGTATTAAGAAAGGGGCCAAATATGATCCATATAGATCTACCTGGATACTCCATCCCCCCAGTACAGTGTGCTTGCTTAGGGTTATAGCATGTACACCAGTTTTCATAAAATACCAATGGCTACTTCTCACCACTAACAAAAATATTGGCCTCGTCCGTTAAACCAGGGTAGTCTTATAGCATGGACAATGTTACCAAACACAAATATATTTAGCAAAGATGCATGACCAATAGGAGTACACAAAATATAAAGAAACTTCTACATCACTAAGTAATGACTTCTCACGCATTTGGTACACTGCCTTTGATAACGGCAGGACATACCCGTCGTAGACTGCCAGAGCAGGTATGTCCTGCCGTTATCAGAAGGCAGTGTACCAAACGTGTTTCCATGACATCATTACTGCGACAAGTTGGCAATTAATTTCAGCTGCTGATGTGCTCTTTAGACACAGAAAATAAGACCTCATTGTCTGAACAGGTTTCCACCTTCCCTGCCATCTTACACCTGATATTGGCCCTTATTCTGATCTGTGCGGCCGGAGCCGCATACGTTGCTCCGGCCGCACAAACCAATCCCCGCCTACAATACGGATAGCCACGGCCGTCCGTACGCGGACGGATGGCGATCCGCATGAAAATGGTGGGGCGTACGCCTCCACCATGGTGGGAGCTGCCCCCTGCATTCGATGGTCGGCGACCATCGAAGGCAGGGCCGCACGCTCCACCAGCTCCCGCAAGCTTAGACCACACGGACAATCGTCCGTGTGAAAGCTTGTATGGGGGCGGAGAGCTGACATCCGGCGATGTCAGCTTTCCGCCCCCATCACTGGCGTCATAGCCTCATTACCATGCATACGCCCCGCGTTTGCATGGGAACGCCCATGAAACGCTGGGCGTATGCATAGGGTAATGAGGCTATTAAGCCCCTCACGCCCCTATACGCCCCCTTTGCGGCGTATACATTTTTTGTGCGGCGATTTCCCCTGCACATGCGCAGAGTGACCTCTGCGCATGTGCAAAGTGAAAACATCGGCGGTACGGCCGCACGCGGGCCGTACCGCCGAGATCAGAATAAGGGCCATTGAGACCGAATGGGATGGACGAATGTAAGATCTGACAAAAAAAAAAAAAAAAAGTCTGAAAACTGCATTGTCCGCATTTCCAATACATGCCAAGTGCTTGGATGTAGTAGGTAACACCAGCTGTTGCTATAGAGGCCTATGGGTTTTTTTTCTCCAAAATTCCCTCTGGGAGGGATCTAATCTGATCCCTCCTAGCACCCACAAAAAAATTTTTATACAATTTATACATCAACTGAAACAATGAGTTATACATACTGCAATAAGTATTTTGTGCAGTACTGCGACAATCCAGTAGTGTTGTCCTTCAATACAGTCCCCAAACTACACGAGACCTAAGATAACTAAAGTTTAGCATTCCACGACAGCTGCCTACTTTGACCTATGACCCATCTTACAAAAAAAAAAAAAACGCTAATGTCACAATTGATCAGCTACATAGAACACCACAAAGAAATTAGCATCTGTATTGCAAGGTATCAAAAAGCAAGCCCCACCACGACTACTTCCCCAGATGTGTAATCACTCCCCATGCATCCATCCCTGTTGCCCTCAGCAGACACTACATTTCTATTACACCGAGTTACACAATACCAGTGTGTCATGCCTCATCACAGGATGATCACATTGTGTTATTACTCCCAATGTGTCCTGAGATAGCAAATAATGCCAGTTTGGATAGCCAAAAGCAACAACATAAGCAAATCTCAGTGTACACTAGTTAAAAAACAAAAACAAACAAAAAAAAAACCACAACCACCACCCAAAGCCATCATAGACCAATACAGGCTACCGAGTCTACAAGTGGAGCTTTCCAGACCAGCATTCTATGGAAAATGAATTACTCAGACAAACCATTATTAATTAGAGGTCTAAATAAATTAAATTATCGAAAACAAAAACACTGCCTTCAAGCTGACATAATGTGATTAGGAACAATAAGAGGGGGGGGGGGGGGAATGCAAAATAGGGTTAATGTGATCACACAGAATACAGTGTGTGCATTCCTATTTGCAGGTGCAGCGAAGTTTAGTGAACTCGCATTGTCCCAAGTCGACCTGTAGCCTAGCAACTCTGTCAAACTGATGACTTTAAAAATGTATTTACAACCCTTTATTCTCTGGACCCATTACTCAATCCTGCACAACAGAGAACTCGGTTACCCAATTCATGAATTAAGTGATCTGAAACACAAAGAAGATACGAAACAATCGGCCAGTCCCACTTACACCAATTTACGACACCGTCCGCGGGCAAGCAACAAAATAATCGTTTTTAGAGAAAGAACACAGATTGGAGAGAAAAAAGTGCAGTCTTTTTTTTGCAGAACAGTAAATCACATTTTTGACAGCAGAAAACAGATTTTCTTTAAAAAAAAAAAATAATAATAATAAGCCATGCGTAACAATGACACAGCGCCCCCTAGTGGCCAAATTACCACTGAAAATTGTAGAAGTTCTGATTATTACTACAAAGTACTGGTTGCGATCAGCGAGTCTGACAAATATAGTAGGGTTTACAACAACTAATTGTTTAATTCCAGAGTTCCTATAAAAGGATATCCCTCATCAACCCCACCCAACCAGAAGATAAGAAAAAACAGTAGTGCTACATAAATCCATAACACAGTAGAATACATTCATGATCAAACACCTGAGTTTATTTCCTCAGGTTAGAAGACAAACATCCGAACGAGCCTGTCCTTCAAAACATGAATGGGAAAGAAGTCAAATGCCACAACAATGGGGCCAGTACATGCATTGGCAGGACTTCAAATACCGCAGATTTTTATAAAGCCTTTTATCCCTTTGATGGTATATTTGATAACAATTTTATCTCACAGCAAGCAAAACCTGGCTCCCTCACTCTGCCAACAGAGGCTACTTGTGTTAACCAACATACGGTTCCAGAATTCCCCCAAAATTAAGCTTTATTCCTAAATCTGCGATTCAGGTAAGCAAAAAGAATACAAGGCCGCATTCTCAACACAATCAAAACAAAAAAATTAATCATTTTAATGCAATCTGTGGAATAGCAACACTATACGCTTGCAAATGGGACTGGCGAATGCAAACTTCTAAAAATCAGAGTGACAGGGCTGCAAGCCTGGAACGTGGGATGACGTCCACTTGGTCCTTTGCAACTGGGGTGGCCTCATTATTTAACAAAAAGGGAAAAAAAAAAATCTTTGGTCCCATTGGGCAAAACCAAGGTTGAAAGTTGAGAATGAAAAGCACGGGGAGACGAGAGACCTGGCCTTTCAGCCAATTAAACCCCCTCAAGGTTAAACATTAGATGCCAGCACATAAGGGGGAGTGCTATCCAGTTCGTTTAGTGACCAATGGGGAATTAGAGGATTGTAAACAATTATATCAGCCTTTTCAACATACTATCTTGCAATGCCACACAGTAAGATAAAATACTACTAGATAGATAGATAAAAAAATAATGTCTATTTACAAATATTCTACTTAAACAATTGGAGAAAAAATAAAAAAGGTCACCGGATTTACATTAACTAAAGTGATTGGGCTACAATAAAGAATTAACCACCATGTTCCACAATTGTGGGCCACGGATAAGCACACTTTAGGGGTAACTGTGCTGCACAAAAAAACTTCCAAAAAAAGCAAAAAGTTTTCTCCAACAGTTAAGTTTGCAAAGCAAATTATTGTAAGTATATGTTAAGCAGTTTATGTGAAAAGCAAACAGGCATGATTGTCAGCAGGGCTGCACCTGAACACTCTGTAACCCTTACAGGGCACAAAATCCTGGCTGCAAGTCATGCCCCCACCAGCGCCAGGATTGGGTTGGGAGGGGCATACCTGAAATCGAACAATTTGGGGTTTTGTGGTTTCAGGTTGTTGCGACGGACGACCTTGGATGCGGTCGATAATAAAGTCACTGACAAAACAAGAAAGGTTTTTCGGAATCGCTGCTGTTAGGGGTAGGAGAGAAAGCCTCCCCAGCTCCAGAACAGCAATGATTAATACAAATGGCACTCCTAGATTAAATGGCTCTCCTACACCCACCCTGCAACACCTGGCTGAGATGGAAGGACACAGCTGGAGGGGAAGGGCAGGGCAGGCACATCATCAGATGGGAGGAGGTAGGTGGTGGGGGGAGAGAGAGCTTGGGGATAGGTAGGTATGAGGATACAGTAATAAATCCCTGTTCCTCCTGGATATATGCCAGGCTTGCCTCCATAAGCATGGGAAGAAACAGATATCCTGCAATAACAGCCTTCCCAAGTAGCGGCAGGGCAATTACCACCCAGTCTGGCTGGAGTTTACCAACTTAAACCACATGAAAGAAACCACTTGTCACTCACAGAAAGAAGTGGTGCAAATGAGGCAGTCTGACGTCTCATGGGAGATACAGCTGTCAATCCATCTTCATGCACCCCCTGACCAGAATATTCAGGTGGCACAAAACAGGTGGATCTCTACAGGGACTTGCAGCAGGTATAGAGAGTCCGGTCTTCTGCTGGCCGCACACTGGGGATACATCCCCCCCCCCAGTCACATCATCCATCCTACTCTTGCCAATAGCTGCGCTACAGCTGTATATACACAAACAGTAACCACAAGAGGGGAGGGAGAGGGATTGGAAAACTCAGCCCAGCCGGACACTGCTAGAGAGGTTTACAGGAGATTTACTCCAGCCCCAGCTTCACCATTCTACCGAACTTCTGACCTCCTAATACAGCCGCAGGCAGGACAGAATGCCAATACAGCAATATGGGGGGGGGATACTTATATAGGACGTCCTAATACATCCACAACACTCCAATACAGGGTACGAGCACAGTCTTAGGGACAGCCATACAGGGATATACAGTATAGTCATACACAGGACCTAACAAAGCTGTACAGTACTCCAATGCAGTGAGCAGCCACATCAACAGCGTATACCCATGTAAAGACATATAGTCCTCCAAAACAGCCAGATAACTAGTCAGTTACAGCATGCAGCCACAACATACAGAGGGAGATATAGCTATATTCATCTTCTACATATATACACACAGAGGGAGCAGCTCCCTCCATCCCAGGCTCTCCTCCCACTCTCCTGGGTCCACGGCTGGCAATCAGTCCGCTTCCCTCTACCGGTACTGGTGAGCCTCCCTCCTCATCCAACATTTGTATCCACCAAGCACAGACAGGCAGCTAAGGAGTTAACCCATTGCAAAACCACCATCGATGACAGCTGATGTCTTGATTCATCATAAACGTTTACTTTTAAACACTTTAATAATTTTTTATTTGGGGAGGAGGGGGGGGGGGGGGGGCTCTGATGGGATATGCAACACCACTGCAAATACAGCCATGACATTGCACTGGTATGTGGGCACCACATGTGATGCAGAACACACACACACATTATATATATATATATATATATATATATATATATATATATATATATATATATATATTATATATATATATATATATATATATATATATATATATATACACATACATATATATATGGCTGGGGGAGGGATGGGGGGTCACCATATCATATCCCTAATAAATCCAAATGAGGACTCACCGGCCATGCAAAACTGAAAGGCAGCACGATCCTGTTCCTCTCAGTATTCCTGCTGTATTTGAGGTTGAAAGAGTTCCCCCCAAGGACAGGGGTAGCGCCAGCGCCGAAGCTGCAGGTCCCGGCCGCAGACACCCGGGACTGATACTCCTTTAGGCAAACTTTAAAGTAAGTGTCACACTCATCCCTAGTGCACTTCCCGTCCGCAGGGTTCCTTGAGCCATCGCAGCAGTTCCCATTCAGCACCTCTCCATTGGGGTTCTGCATAGACAGTATCTCCAACTCGAATTGCCCTGACGCTAGTGACACCTGTTGCAAAAAAAATAAAATCAAATTAGAAAAATATAAAAAAAAACTAAAAACTTAAAACAAAAAAAGTGCATTTCCCGTTTGCACCCAAAAATAAAATAGGATACAATAAATGCAAAAATAAAATAAGTGCATGCTCTATATGCATGCACTAAAGAAAAAAAAAAAAAGACTATGTACAAGAACGATGCATGGGCTGGAGAGATTCCTAACCATCCAATCAGTATCAATAATGAGGTGGAGGAACTTAAAAGTAAAGATCAGATCGTCCTTAATTTCTGCAGATCCAGCTGGAGATGGACGGACACATACCTTTACCCGTAAGCATAGTAAGACAATGATAAGCCTGGAGTAGAGAGGACTGCAGAGGGTTCTCTCCGGTAACAGCATTGCCTCCTCTTCTGCAAGTGCTGCTGCCTCTGCCCAGACGCCAATGAGGGCTGTGACCGTTCCCCAGCTCTAATATAGGCTGCTGATTTCTGCATGCACTTTCCTATCGCACCAAGATCCTGAATGCAAATGCAGCCAGCCTCCTTTTATGAGTGCGGTCTCTCTCTCCCTTCTTATTGTTGCTGTATTTTATTATTGATCCTGTTCTTTTCTTTTTTTTGTTGTTTGCAAATCAGCTGCAACCGTTCGATGAGACAGACAATGAGAGACCCAAAGCAGTGTCTGAGAGAGCGAGTGACTGCTTCATCTAAGCAGCAGCAGGCAGAGAGCTGCCTTGCAGGAGGAGCCAGGGGCATGGCTGGGCTTAGTATTCATAGTGCAGGGTGGTCAGATGGTTGCTGGGAACACCTCCTGTTCCTCCTCCTCCTCCTCCTCTATTCCTAATGCACTAGGGGGGTTGGAGGAGAAGTCTGTAGGTGAGGGAGACAGGTAGGAAGTCAGGATTAGCTGGCAGGAGACAGACCAGGTGCCAGTCACAACAAGACAGAGTTTGCTGCAAGCTACAGCAAGCTCTGTGCCATGATCATTGCAGCCTGGGAGAGGAGGACAGGAGGGGGGAGATCTCTGCTCAGTGAGTGGGAACTCAGTGATTTGACTCCTTATGACCAGAAGACAAATTGCACAAGTGTTTATAGCAGGCATACTATTTCCTAAGGGAAGTTATTTCACTACTTGGTGTGTCAGGACTGCACAGTGTAGGTCATGTGAAAATGCAACAACAGGAGGGGAAAAAAAGGATAATACACTGGCCATGATTCTGGTTCACTCCCAAAGGCAAATTCTCTCTTTAATGGACAAAACCATGCTGCACTGCAGGTGGGGCAGATGTAACATGTGCAGAGAGAGTTAGATTAAAGTGGGGTTTGTACTTCAAGCTGATCTCTATATTGCAGTGTAAAAATAAAGCAGCCAGTGTTCACCCTGCACAGAAACAAAATAACAAGCAAATCTGATTCTCTCTGCACATGTTACATCTGCCCCACCTGCAGTGCAGCTTGGTTTTGTCTATTAGAGGGAGAATTTGCCTTTGCGAGTGAACCAGAATCAGGCCCACTGTCAGAGGCTTCAGCCTGCAGGGCAAACATGAAATATAGATGTTTCGGGAATCGGACTGCTTCCTTTTTTCGTGTGGGATCATTAAACGTGGAATGAAGGTTGCTTCTGCAAGGTAAAACTTTAGGGTGATCACGGGCTTTAGAGTCATAACTTTGTTACACTGTGGACCTGATTCATACCTGTTTCGCAACGCTGCGTGTACTTGTAGCCTAGCAAGCAGGTTAATGCTCCACCGCAGCGCAAATCTACTTGCTAGCAGGCGGGGGGGATGTGTACGCTAACACATACCATCGCTCGGGCTGCACAGCCAGAAATTCATTCGATGGTCAGTCACCATCGAATGATTTGTCTGCCGTTTGTAATAATAAGTCAGCCTGGGCTGTTCATTTACACGCTGTCCTCCGAATTGGGGGCGGGCGCTAATGTCATGTGACGTTAGCCACCCGTCCCGAGCAGGTATCGACACGCCTGCTTCTACAACGGACGCCCAGCATTTTAATAGCCACGCCCATAAAACGCTGGCCATTCTTATGCTTTCACCCACTTCCCGCCCCCCTCTGGCCATTTTCTCCCAGGGTTTGCATATGCGCAAACCCCAACCATCGAGGACAGGGCCGAATTTGGCCTGTAACAAAGGGGTCTGAATTGGCCCCTATGGACACTGCTTAGGAGAATCTACGTCCGGCTTTAAAGAACTTTGTGGGCCCCATACTATAGCAAAATTTTTATGGGGTCCCTGTCCCAATGCTTCTAGAGAGACACCTCTCTGCAGCAGTTCCTTTTATGTCCAGGGCCACCACCACTAGGCAGGTCTAGGCATTTGCCTAGGGCGCTGGTCACTGGAGGGCGGCATTTCGCCCCTCGCCCTCCGTGCAAAGGGGGTACCTGCTGCGCCATCTGGGGAGTGGGCAGGGGGGTGCATGCCGGCTTCTGACAGGAGCCTGCAGTGGTGTCCTTGCCGCGCGGGTACCTGTGGCGCTGTATATAAAGCTGGCGGCGGCGGGGGGTCCCTGCAGTGAATAAGAAATAACTAGCGCTATCCTCTGGACTATGCGGCGGCGCGGAGAGCGCTGCCGGGTTTGAAAACACTGGCCGCATGCTGATTGGCTGAGATTCAGCCAATCAGCGTGCAGCCAGTGTTTTCAAAACAGAAGCACTTCCCGCGCCGCCGCAAACGCTAGTTATTTCTTATTCACTGCAGGGACCCCCCGCCGCCGCCAGCTTTATACAGAGCGCCACAGGTACCCGCGCTTCAAGGACACCACTGCAGGCTCCTGTCAGACGCCAGCATGGACCCCCCTGCCCACTCCCCAGACGGCGCAACAGGTACCCCCCGGCACCGGGGCGCCCCCACCCCGACTCGCCTGGGGCGCTCCGGTGCCTTGCACCGGCCCTGTTTATGTCCCATAATAGATCACATTAGGGGCTGGACTGTACTAAAGGGAAAATGCGTCCAAAAAGCTGAAAACTTCGGCCAATCTGTGCCAGCTGCAGAATGTGACAGTGATACATTCCAGAACTTGGACCTGCTGGGTAATGCCACCTATGGTCCCTCCCAGCTCCCCCGGTGGCCGCCGTGTCAAACTACGCAGAAGGACTCTCAGATCGTAAACCAGTAAGTCCTATTGCAAAGGACAGCTTTCATTGGAAGAACAGTCCTATGCGCACTTCTAGGTACATAATGGGGCTATTAACATCAGAATGTCTCGCTATGCTGATGGGATGCTTAGTACCTCCCGCTATAAGTCACTTTTAAGTGGACCACTGATAGTCGATACGGCTTAGGTCGACTCATGAAATGGGTCGGCAGGGATGGAAGGTCGACACAAGCGTTAGGTCGACAATGGGAAGGTCGACGGTCAAAAGGTTTTCAGGTGTTTTTTGTAGCCGACGTGCCGACAGCGCGGTGGGAGAATAAAATAGTGTGCTTGAAGCATGAAGCGCGCAGTGAGCCATGCGAGGGGACGCGGTACACCTTGATAGTGTTCATGTCGATTCGGGGGGGGGGAGGGGGGCATGAAAAACTCATGTCGACCTTTTGACTGTCGACCTTCTCATCATCACCCTAATACTTGTGTCAACCTTCCTATTTCAAGTGTCGACCTTCAGAGGTCGACCCAATGCATGTCGATCTAAATTAGGTTGATCCAAGGACTCATAGGCCTTTAAGGGTTACCAGTGCACACTATGCAACACAACACCCCTTAATTCACTTTATGACATGCAGTGCCCCCAGTTAATTTTATGCCACATTACAGTAACCCTAGTTCATATTATGCTACACTATAGTGCCTACACGTCATATTGTGCCACATTACAGTACCACTAGTTCATATTATGCTACACTATAGTACCTACACTGCATATTGTGCCACATTACAGTACCCCTAGTTCATATTATGCTACACTATAGTGCCTACATTTCATATTGTGCCACATTACAGTACCCCTAGTTCATATTATGCTACACTATAGTGCCTACACTTCATATTGTGCCACATTACAGTACCCCTAGTTCATTTTATGCTACACTTTAGTGCCTACACTTCATATTGTGCCATATTACAGTGCCCCAGTTCATATTATGCTACACTATAGTGCCTTCACTTACTATTGTGCCACATTACAGTGCCCCAGTTCATATTATGCTACACTATAGTGCCTACACTTCATATTGTGCCACATTACAGTACCCCTAGTTCATATTATGCTACACTATAGTGCCTACACTTCATATTGTGCCATATTACAGTGCCCCAGTTCATATTATGCTACACTATAGTGCCTTCACTTCATATTGTGCCACATTACAGTACCCCAGTTCATATTATGCTACACTATAGTGCCTACACTTCATATTGTGCCACATTACAGTGCCCCAGTTCATATTATGCTACACTATAGTGCCTACACTTCATATTGTGCCACATTACAGTACCCCAGTTCATATTATGCTACACTATAGTGCCTACACTTCATATTGTGCCACATTACAGTGCCCCAGTTCATATTATGCTACACTATAGTGCCTACACTTCATATTGTGCCACATTACAGTACCCCAGTTCATATTATGCTACACTATAGTGCCTACATTTCATATTTTGCCACATTACAGTGCCACAGTTCATATTATGCTACACTATAGTGCCTACACTTCATATTGTGCCACATTACAGTACCCCAGTTCATATTATGCTACACTATAGTGCCTACATTTCATATTGTGCCACATTACAGTGCCCCAGTTCATATTATGTAACATTATAATTAGAGATGAATGGCTTTGATTTATTCGGTTGTGTACTGATCTCAGAACGGCATCTTATTGGCTATGTGGCTCCTGTTTTGGATAGCCAATAACATAAATTCAAACCTGCAATAATTTTAGTGGAAAAAAGAACCAAGTAAATCTAAACCACCATCTCTAATTATAATTCTCCCCAGTTACCGTTATACCACACTAGCAAGAGCAGGTCCAGAGGCGTAACAGATAAATGCTGGCACAGAGGCAAAGGTTTGTACCACCCAATGGTGAAAACATGTAATAACATATGCAACTTTGGCAAGGAAGGTGGGCCACAGTGAGCTCTGGGCCCCATAGCTGCACTCCCTGGTTGCTGAGCCTTTGTGTCTGTTGTTGGACCAGCCAAGGCTGCCATAACTTGTAAATAAACTTTTCTAGCATGGGGGCACAGTTTTTTGTTACGCAACTGCCATAAAAGTTAAAACAGTTGCACTTACCTTTTCTAATATATCTAATTGGTTTAATTACTACCAGTTATTAGGTCAGTGAAGCTTACAATCTACACTATGTAGTCAAAAGGGATTGGACATTGACAGCAAATAGACTTGTAGTGCTTTGTAGGTCCACCACGGGCAGCGATGACTGCAGACACACTCTTTGCAAACTGTCCACAAGTTCCTGACCAACAGCAGTTGATATGTTTTGGCATTCTGCCTTAAGTACAGTGACCATCTGTGACACTGGAGAAGGATGAGTCGGCTTAGAACGCTGCCTGAGTGTTCCCGAACCCGGCATGTGGCCTGCGCCGCATGAGTTAGGTTATAGGTCACGCTTTGAAGGCCACACTGCTGCACCTCCGAAGCCGTCGGAACCCTCTCGCAGCCTGCTCCCGGCTCCACTCAGCCGCCCGGCACCTCAACGCCCAGCGCAACACCCACCCACTGCCTTCACCTGACCCATCCACTGCCTCCACCTGCTCCCCCCAAGTAAGTTAATGTGGGGAAGGGGGGCTTTTTTCTATTAGGGATGCCAATCTCGGGAATCCTGGGATTGAGCATTTTTCAATCCCGATTCCCGGGATTGAAAAAATGCCCCGGGATTGGCATCCTTTTCCAGGACCTTCTCCAATTGTCACAACTGCAACTGTCCCCAATGTCCGCAGCCAGAGCTGCAATGGTGCATTGTTCAACAATTTCTCTATTTCTTCAAGTTTTGTTTCTGATCTTTGTTATCCTTTTAATAGTCTGAAAGTTGCCATCAATGTTTCTGTAATTGAGATAAATTAATATATTGTTCCAATTTTGTCAACAAACCTTAAGCGATTTATTCTGGTTGAGTATAAGGGATACATTTATTAAGTTGGGAGTTCTATTAAAGATGGGATGTTGCCCATAGCAATTAGAACCTGTTTGGTTGCTAAGAGCAACATCCCATCTTCAATAGAACGCCCATCTTAGTAAATTTACCCCTAACAGTGGTGTTGGGGCACAGGTTTCCTGAGTCACGGCAGGTTGCATGGAAGCTTTTTTTTGGGAGGTCAAATCCTAGAAAATGCTGTCTTCGGCGGTTTGGACGCTTCTCGCGTTTGCACCAAGCTCTGGAATGTGGTGTTACCCAATAGAATCCTATGGGCTTTTTATAGCACTCTGCTCTTGTGCCCCTCCAAGCAACAGAAAATGGCTGCCGTTGCTCACCTGGCTTACCAACTGGTAATTGGAGCGCAGGCAGATGTACTGGAAGCAGGTCTGTAAGTGAATTCTCTAGGAAATGGTTTACATGAACACACAAGTTTGCATAGTACATGGTGTGATTTGGCGTGCCTCTTTAAATATGGCATCATGCCACTTTTAAAGAATCCTTGGCGCTGCACCGGACGTTTGTATCAGGATCTATTTGCATCTGACTGATGCAAACAACCCATTTTTTTTTCGGCAGTACAATTCCGGTAACACTTTACTGCTTGCAGCGCCTGTTCAAAAGGCCGTGGAAGACTTACGCCATTCTCTGTTCGATGTGTCCCACAGTCGGAGTGGCTTAAGTGTGATATTATTTTTGTCGCGGAAAACCTATGTCATTTCTTGCTGAAAGGAAGGTCATTTGAAGCCTAACAGATTACACAATAGCATTTTTGTGGTGAGAAAATTAACAATCGTGGTTGAAAGGAGATTTATGTAGCTTTGATATTTTTAGCTCAATAGGAAAACTAGAAAGCAAGCCCGTAGGACAAGACATTTGCCTTTAAAGGTCTGATGATATATGATATATGTCTCCGAAAATGACGTTTCAATAATTGTCTGCCAGATTTTATTCTACTGTTGTTTCATATAGCATTCGACAGTGTTGGCCAAGAATTTGGTTCTGAGTATTTTGCAGAAATGCTATTTCCCTCCAAAGAGGGCAACATGGAGTGTTGAGAAGATGTCAACCTAGCAAATGTCTTGAAAACACTAATGCACTTTTTAGCGAAGATGGCTAGCACCTGCGCTCATCGGGAAGCTTGCCACCGAGCAATAGCTGGTGATTGGATGAGCAAGCCTCCCGATTAGTACTGGAACAAGGAAAAGTGGGTAAAATGTCACTTAGCTTGTCCTTACAGCGTAGATGTGGGAGGATGTTGGATCTGACAGACTTCCTAAAGCTGTCCTCCATTGCTAGGCCATAATGTGACAGAGAGCCACGGAACAGTGCTGGCAGTGATTATCAGTTGATTGTTATTTTTGGTGAAAAATAAAAGAATGAATGAAATGAAAGAATGAAATAAATTCTTTCAGTATAACGTAAAATATTTTTTTTTCAATTTCCGAGGTAAATCAGAATCAGAATCACTTTATTGGCCATGTATACTCTCGTATACTAGGAATTTTTTGTGGATATAGTGCAGCTTCAAGCATGGTACAAGAGGGATAACAGGGCATACATACATTGCATCAGTTGCGCATACAAATGACAATTCACAAATTATGATTTGCAAGGTTAGATAGAGCAGTTAGGTGTTTAGATTAGTAGTATCTTAGAGTACATTGTTCAATAGCTGAATAGCTGTCAGGAAGAAGCTTTTTGCAGTTCTTGACGACTTGGCAGGGATGGACCTTAAGCGTCTACCTCAGGCATTCCCAACCACGGTCCTCAAGGCACACCAACAGTGCAGGTTTTAGTGATATCCAGGCTTCAGCACAGATGGTTTAATCAAAATCCCTCAGATATTAATTAAGTCACCTGTGTTCAAGCCTGGATATCTACAAAACCTGCACTGTTGGTGTGCCTTGAGGACCGTGGTTGGGAATGCCTGGTCTACCTGATGGGAGAATATCCAATAAGTTATGGCCAGGGTGGAGTTTGTCCGCCACGATCTTCCCAGCTCACTTCTTGACCCTACTTAAGTATTGTTCCCTTACAGGGGGAGGTCCATCCCAATAATTCTCTCTGCTGTCCTCAACACTCTTTGCAGGCTTCGTTTGTCAGATTCATTGGCCCCTCCATACCAGATTGTAATAGAGGAGCATAGAACGGACTCCACAATAGCACATAGGGACGCCTGTTCAGGCAAAAATGTCTTCTTCCCTGGAATGTCTGAAAGTAGGCAGATCTTCAGTGGTTGCATCTGGTAGAGGCAAACCTCTTCGGGTATGGTATAGCTCACAGACAATGTCTAGGTGAAAAAAAAAATATTGACTTGGAAACGGTCGCCACAGTAAAGTATCTTCATGAGTTTTTTAAAATTTTTGGTGGCAGTTTCGATACCTGAGCACAGGGACATGTCGAGTCCATGTGTATGGTGGAAGAAGGTAAAAAGAAGTTAGAAAAATGAAACAAATCCTGAAAAAGTATGTGTTCACCTCTTTCATGTCAACCATTTGCTTGTCTCTACCTTTTGTCAATATCATACTTGTGCATGTCAATCTTTTGGTGTTGAGCTATTAACTATCGACGCAGGTATTGTCTGTCAGCCATTCGGATACCGACCTCTTCAACCCAGATTTCGTAGGTGAGGTCAAAGCTTTCTACAAGGTCATTCTCAGATAGCTGGATTATCTGTTGTCAACAATTTGGTTTTGTTTCAAAATAGACCTATGGGAGGTTTTGCATTCCATCTTCTGTATTTTGTACTCAAGGGAGACCGGCTGCTTCAGTGGACTGTAACGTTTTTTGAACTCTCAATAGCACTTTACATGCTTTGGGCGAGATGCAGCAACAGCTGTGAGGATCCAACTGGATCGCTTCCAGCATCCCTGGCGATACGCAGGGCAGCTGATGCATGCGCAGATTGGACTTTGGGTACGAAACCCAGAAACCCAGTCTTAAAGGATGACTCTTACTGCAAGAGCTGTCCTTTGCTAAAATCTTCTTCCATACGGCGTAAGTAAACGGTGATATGCATACAGAGTGTGGCGGAATCCATCGCAAGTAGATTGCGATGCTTGCTGCATCCTGCCCTTAATGAAAGCAGTAATGTCTTTCCTCCATCAGAAAGGAGTCCCATGCATAATCTATTGGTCGTGAAGCTTCTGTCACATTAAGACCATAACATATTAATCAGTCATCAAGATCAAGTATGACTCCCTCGAACTTGGCCAAGTTTGACTTACCTATAATATAGTATATAGAAATAAGCCAAAAAATGTTTTGACTCCCTCCCAGAATGTAACTGTTATACAGTGGCATAAATAGAAATATTGGCCCTTATTCTGGTCCACTCGCAGAGGCAAATTCCTTCTCAAATGGGCTGAACCATGTGCACTGCAGGTGGGGCAGATGTAACATGTGCAGAGAGAATTAGATTTGGGTGTGTTATTTTGTTTCTGTGCAGGGGAAATACTGACTGCTTTATTTTTACACTGCACTATAGATCTCACTTTGAAGTAAAATCCCACCCAAATCTAAATCTCTCTGCACAAGTAACATCTGCCCTACCTGCAGTGCCCATGGTTTTGTCCATTGGAGTAGGAAATTGCCTTTGCGAGTGAACCAGAATAAGGCCCATTGCGCACACCTGCCAAAAAAGTTTTTGGTTTTTACCTACATGATGGTTGCCAGGAGTTTCTTTCTCATTGATAGGATTTCATGCTTATTGCCATGGGTTTACATCCTCGTTGCCAGGGGTTTACATACTTGTTGCCAGGTGGTTATTATGCTTGTTGCCAGGAGGTTACATACTCAATATGCTCATTGCCAGGGGGTTCTTCTGCTCGTTGCCAGTGGGTTACATGGTCACAGCGCGCCAACACTCCTGGAATACAGCACTTCCGTGTAACGCTGTATGCGCTGCGCTACCCTAACAGACTCAAGAGGTCCAGTGGGATCTTCAACATCTGTCCCCTCCAAGGCAGTGGCCATTTTTGGAGAGATGTTTTAAGCAGATACTATGCGGACGGCCAGTTATAGGAAAAGTGAACACCCAGGGTAGGCAGTTGATATCCCTCTGCACTACAGACAATCACAGACACTATTGAGACAGCAATTACAGACAGAATTATTCAGCCTCCAGTGATAGCGATTTCCTCAGATGTATGTTTGGGAGCATTCACTCAGGATAAAGCGCTGAGAAGGTCACAGGGGAGCAGAAAGTTCATTACAATCATATCAGCTAAATTAGACTTCAGAGCTTTAGTGGTCTATGTACTAAGCCTTGGAGAGTGATAAAGTGGATGGAGATAAATACCAGCCAATCAGCTCCTGTCATGTTACAGGCTGTGTTTAAAAGAATGACAGGAGCTGATTGGCTGGTACTTATCTCTCTCCAATGCTTAGTAAGTAGGGGGTCATTCTGACTTGATTAACGTATTTGCACCGGGACCGATGTTTGTGCTTTGCGCATGTGTGCATTTGCAAGGCTGCTGAGCAGATGCCTTTGGCGACTTGCACAGTCGCTGAGGCATTCGCACGGGTAGGGGGGGGGGGCACGTATGGAGTCGACAGGGGGCATCTGCATTAGGATGCCCAGCGTTTTCTGGGCATAACCACAGGAAAATGCTGGGGGTCCCCATGCGAACGCAGGTGGGCAGCTGCCTCCCGGGGCCCAGCGGCTGACGTCACAGCACGTCAGCCACCCGCTGCGTTCTCGGACCAGAGGCTCGCAAATATATAAGTCAGTCTCTACATATCTGACATATTTGCAAACGGGTGGCGCAATCATTTGAGGCGACCATCGAAGGATTTGGCCCTCGTATGCTCCCTTGTGATTGTATGATTATGCACAGCCAGTGCAAACGTATGCGCATTGTGGGATCTGGTTCACTCGCAAGGAAGCGAATTCACATCCGAGCGAATGAACCAGAATAACCCCCAAAGTGTTCTGAAACATGGTGAGCGAAGCAAGCCAAGGGCGGGTACGCACTGCACTAGTTGGGGGCCCCTTTCTACAGGTGTCAACATGGACAACAAAAACGTGGAAAACTCATGTCGACATTTTCATGTTGCCTTTTCCATGTCGATCTTTTGCTTGTGTCGACCTTTTGTCAACGTCCACCTTGTGCATGTTGCCTTAGTGCACTATAGACTTTTCCATCCACACCTGGTAAAAAGGCAGGTAGGCAATGTAACAAAGCAATGAAGCAGTAGAAAGAAAGAAGTAATAATGCTACTGTATAGGTCATTGGTACGACCTCACCTGGAGTATTGTGTTCAGTTCTGGAGGCCATATCTCCAGAAGGATATAAATACATTAGAGACTGTACAAAGAAGAGCAACTAAAATGGTGCATGGCCGACATCACAAAACGTACCAGGAAAGACTAAAAGATCTTAATATGTATACTTTAGAGCAGAGAAGGGAAAGGGGGGCCATGATAGAAACTTTCACATATATCAAGGGCTTTAACAAGGTACAGGTGGGAGACATTCTTCACAGGAAGAGGAGCAACAGAACACGAGGACATGCACTGACACTAGAGGGAGGAAGGTTCAGGGGAAATGTGAGGAAGAATTACTTCACAGAAAGAGTAGTAGATAAGTGGAATAGCCTCCCATCAGAGGTGGTAGAGGCAAATACAGTAGTACATTTTAAACATGCTTGGGATAAGCATATTGATATCCTTTCAAAGAAATAAGGATCAAATAGGATTTGAGGTAACATGTTTAAAAAAGGGGCAGACTAGATGGGCCAAGTGGTTCTTCTCTGCCGTCAAATTCTATGTTTCTATGTTTCCTGGACTATATATTTTTGAGCTCCTTCCTGTTTATATAATGCTTTTCTCATTGTCATAACATGTACATTAAACGTTATTCTAATGCATTTTAGATAATCCATACCTCCGGCAGCCGGAGGCACGTTGAAAATTTGGGCATGTGGCCTATACTCGCGCCGCTCCCGCGTTTTCGCCGCTGTCGGGCATGAATAGCGCATTGCATCTATTCACAGGCGGCAGGGGGGACTCCCAACTGCCCCCCCCCGCGCCGCAGGACACTGCTGGCCCCGGGTGGGCCGCGGGAACGTCCCCAAATACTGGGACGTTCCCATGGTAACCGGGACAGTTGGGAGCTCATTCTGCCCACTGCCACCCCCCTGACTGCCTCCGCTGTGCTGAACAAAGCAGGTCCTGGCGTGAAGGCTTATTCAACCCAGGACCCTGACAGCCAATTAAAATGCTGCACTGGCTTTTGAGCCAATCAGAGCTTGCGTACCGGCAGCCAATCAGAGCGGCTGCCATGAACACATGCTCTGATTGGCTCACCAGCCGGTGCTACATTCTAATTGCCCGCTGGCTTCCTGAGTTGAAGAAGCCTGCGCTCCGGGACCTCCGGGCTGCAGCTCAGCGGAAGAGGAGATGGGGGAGCAGGAGCTGGGTTATGGTAAGTCATGTGAGGAGGGCCCAGGGCCCGGACTGGAAATGAGTCCCGGGCCCCAAAATACCTGATGGCTGTCCTGGCTGTAGGTGGCCTTAAGCAATTATTTTCTGTGAGTTTACATTGTATGACCTGATTCTGCATGAAATTCTACCGGCATGGTTCCCTAGTGAAACACCAGCGTGCGCAGTGTTAACCTTTTCATCTCTAGTGCCAGAGGGGTTTATTGTCCATAGATCTCCGTGTTCTTTTGATCCTTTGCAAACTTACTAAACTCTAATGTAAATGCTATGCTAAGATGTAAAAGAAAACAATATGTACAATGTATTATCGCACTATACTTAAACTTTTGAACATGGCTTTTATTTCTAGAAACACTCAGGAAATGATATACAGAGTAATGTTATATTCCCAATGAAACACAATACTGCACGGAACTGTAAGTAAACTGTGGACATATTTTTTTCCAGTGTCTTCTGTACGTGCGTGAATACTATATTCCTTTGTTTATTAATAACTTCCTTGTTAACTACACTTAAGGTACAGACAGCATATTGGGTATGTGTAATGCATTAAATAATTCATGTAAACCTAACCTTTGCATTGACTGTAATGGATGTATTGGTGTAATGAATGTAATGTTATTGGATAGTCAGACACTGATCTTGGGGACTCCGGAATGCTTAGTTCATAAAATATGGGCGTGGTATGACTATACCAACATTGGGATCCTGACTGTCGGTGCTTCAACAGGGGGGCGAGCACAAAGAAGCCCCTTGCAGGCTCGGTGGCTCGCCACAGGTTCTGTTCTACCTCTATAGGGTCGTGGACCCCTACAAGGGAGAACAGCCCCTGTCAGCCGGGATCCCCCCTGCCATGGGCACCGGCAGTCGGGATTCCGATGTCGGTATACTGACTGTCGGGATCCCAATTGTCAGGCGGTCACCCGGAACCCATAAAATATAATGCTGGGTTACCTATAGGGGATCCGGTGGATGGTCCGACAGCCAATAGGTCCACCACTATTGGTCAAAGGCAATAGGTCGACATGCCATAGGTTGACATTGAAAAAAGTTTGACACAAGCAAAAGGTCAGCATTCCAATGGTAAACATTGGAAACGGTCGACATGAATGTTTCAGGATTATTTTTATCGGACTTGTTCTTCACAATCTATGTCGGCACTGAGTGAGACTTTAATAGACTGCACTGAGCATGAAGAAAGAAGCGAGCCATGCAAGGGAAAGCGGTGCACTAACTGACAGTCCATGTCGACCAATGGTGACATACCCACCCAAAAGACCATGAAGACTTGCCTTTTTCATGTGCCGACCATTTTGGTTGTGTCGACCATTTGTTAATGTCGACTGACTACATGTTGACCTTTGCCAAACTAGTGACTGACATAATGACTGTTGAGGAGGAGGGAGCGGGTACTTGTACAGGCTTGTTCCAGGGACTTGCAGGGTCCGGCCAGCGGTTCATGGGGACAAGAGCTTCCCTTTCCACAGCCTATGCTGCTGCTTACGCATAGTATTTTTCATTTTTTGGGAGGTCACATGGCCACTCATCCTGGATTTGACCACACCCTCTCAATATCACCCGGGCCCTCCATATTTCTTAATGGCCCTGATAGTAGAAAATAAAGTATTTTTGAAAGAATTAGATACATGTGTAATATGTTGCAATAGACGGCAAAATATGCTCTCTTGCACAGGTGCTCTAAAATCGCTCACTGCACACTGCCATATTTTACTGAATGCTTGTCCAAAGCCGCTGAATGGGATTTGTATACAAATTGCTCTCTTCAGGTCAACACACAAAGCAATGGTCTCGCCAGGGTCATTTGACGCATGTGACCACCAGGAACGATATCTGTTTGTGTTCCGCTCACTCGAGTTGCAGTACCACCGCCTCTGTCACTGCGCCATATTAGTACAGCCTATGACCCGTACCCGCTGGAAGATATACACTGAGGTTCGGATCAATATCGGTCATTGTGGGGTCAGGCTAAAAGCCGCCTCAATGTAGGGCGTGCCAGGGTTTAGCAGTAGTGTATTATACAGGTAACATCCACATAATGGGGCCGATTCAGACGCGCTTGTAGTGGTCCAAATTCATCCCCGTTCTCCGATGGTCGGGTTTGCGCATGCGCGAATACGCAGCGTTTTATGGGTATGACCCCAAAAAACCTGGGCGCACACATGGAAACACTGGGTGTACCCATGCATCCTCGGGGCAAGCGGCTGATGTCACATGGGGTAACGTCAGCTGCTGCCAGATCTACTACTGTATGCCAATGCAAATCTCTGCCCGCCTACTGTCTTCCTGTCTCCAGGAGTTATCCCTAGAAATGCCACATGCAGAAGAACCCTCTGAAGCAGTCACCCCATATCCGTCCGCGTGGAAGTTGGGCTACAGCCTACATGACTCCAGCGTATGACGCTCCTCACAAAACGCATCTCTACCATGCGCAGCAAGTGGTCCCTAACTGTCAGTCACTTTGCAAAAGAATCCTCAATGCAAGCAACAGAGCAGTGGCACCTGGCACGAGCACAGTGCTACCATGATGCATGCGCAGTCAGACGATTATCACCGTAATATCGCTTTTGCGTATATCTCAGACCCGTAAACAATTACTGTTGGAATTTTTTTTTTATTGTAGAGATCTCTATATAATATAGAAATATATCTGATTCTATTTTGTGCTTCCATTATGTAAGAATTACGGAACCTGCAAACGCTGGGATTACACAGCTCATGTCAGTCAGTGCATTGACTTGATTATCATATTCATACTGAGCGATACATTCCTCTGACGTAGTGTTTTTCTGTAAGAGGTTTCATGCCTTTAGCTGCACATAGGTACAAGGTACCAGGAACCCAGGGGCATTGTAATGCCAAAAACATCCTGTTATCAAATGGATAATCCTTTTAATGTTAATAAAAATAGCTTGCGTCTTATCGTTGCCTAATCCTCACAAATACTGCATGATGTCAGAAGAAAGACAGATGTCAGCCCTAATTACATCTCACCCTACCTGGAGAACCTTATCTGCCCCTTCTACACTGTGCCGGGCAGCGCTCCGTCTGTGCCAGCTCTGTTTATGCAACCATTTCTGCACGGGATACAGACATTAGCCCACCCTATTAAGGTCAACCACTGACGGTAGACAGGCCTTAGGTCAACACCAGAAATAGGTCAAAATGGCTAAGGTCGACTGGGTTGGAAGACGACAGTCAAAAGTTCAAGATGATTTTTTCATTTTCCTACATGTCTGAATGGGTTGGGTACAGGATCCCGGCACCAGAGCAGTGGCTAGGGGACAAGGTGCCTGGAGCAACGGTATGTTTCAGTGCCCAAACCCCCCCCCCCCCTGTCATTTTTCCTTTATATCGTAATGGTTCTTACACATTATGCCCCACAAACTATGTAATACCCATTACACATTATGCCCCACACTGTAATGCCTAGTGAACATTATGCAATACACTGTAATGCTTTATTAACTTTATGCCACACACCCTAATGACCAAACACATAATGCCCCCTATAGTTCTGCTTACCTACATGATGGTTGCCAGGGGTTCCATGCTCGTTACTAGGGGTTCCTTGCTCGTTGCCAGGGGGATTACATGCTTGTGGCCAGGGGTTCTTTTGAACGACTCATTAATTACACCCAGTGCCTGCTTTACGAATATATATATATATATATTTATATATGCAGAAAATTAGAAGCCAGCACATCAAGGCTTCTAATTTTCTGCATTTATCCACATTTTATAGCCATAGCACTCCCCAGTTGAATTAAGTTTTGTGTTGCAGACTGCCTCAAGGATCTATATATTTATATATATTGGTAAGCCTGTATACAGCTATCCCACATATGATGGGATTGTCTGCGTTCAGGCATTTCATATCTCATCAGCAAGACTATGATGGTCCTGAGATTGATTTTGTGTTACAGTTATGGGCCCCATACATCAGCAATTAATTGTGATCGCAGGTGTATGGGGCCCTTTACTTGAGTTAATTTTAAGTAGGAATTTATTTACAATAAATCATTCTATATGCAGACATCTGGAGTTGCGATGGGGGCAGCCGTCGCACCATCATATGCGAACATCTTTATGTTTTAGTTTGAACAAGATTTTCTGTCAGAAGTTAGGCCATACCTCCCAACATTTGATCCCTGTGAGGTGGGATTTTTGGGGGTGTGACCTAGCAAAAAGAGGGCGTGGCCTGTACGTACGATGCTGGCGCGGTACCACGACCCATTTTCGCCGCTGTGGGGGCATGCTCAGCAGCCCCTCTGGCTGCAGGAATAGCATCTATTCATGGGTGACAGGGGGGGGGGGGGGGGGGGACTCCCAACTGAACAACCCCCCCTCCCCAGGGCACTGCCAGTCCCAAAAAAATGGGACGTTCCTGCAATAAGCGGGACAGTTGGACAGTTAGACATCTACATCCCATTATATGGCCTGGTGTGCAGTCTAGGACTGGTTATTTGCAGTAGGGAGATACTGAGTACATTGGTTCTCCCGGCAATATGCTTCTTCATTAATACAACTGTAAGTACAGCACGTCCCATGACTTGGACTAACAATTGTGGTTTAGATAAAATGTTGTATGTGTTGTGTTTTGCCGAAACAGCCTCAGACTGAAAGTGTCATTGCATTGGGGCACTATGGATGATGTAATGGTTAGCACCACTGCCTCACAGCACTGAGGTCATGGGTTTGATTCCCACCATGGCTGTGCGTTTGTATATTCTCCCCGTACTTGCGTAGGTTTACTCCGGGTATTCCGGTTTCCTCCCACAATCCATAAATATACAGGTAGGTTAATTGGCTCCCAACAAAATTAACCCTAGAATGTCTGTGTGTGCATGTACATGTGGTAGGGAATATAGATTGTAAGCTCCACTGGGGCAGGGACTGACGTGAATGTTCATATATTCTTTCTGTAAATCGCTGCGGAATATGTGTGCGCTATATAAGAAACGGGTAATAAATAAATAAATAATTGCCGCTGACATTTAGTGCCGTCACACACAGGAAAAATCAGATTGTTCCTGCTTTGTGTCGTCTCTGCAGCCTGCAGCACGGTATAACGCTAATAAAAGACTGAGGTCATCAACAGAGCAGACGATTCCAAGGGATTTGTAAGCCCAGGGGACATGGTATTGCTAATGGAATGTGAGATGAAAGATGCAGCCATTGTTTTGGGAACCACACGCACAATCTTTTTATTTGGTGTTAAATGCTTACAGTGCTTCATCTTATGGGGAAACCCAGGAGCTTTCTCAGGGTACATTACTGTAGCTTTAATCCCACATTTAAAAATAATAGATGTAGAACGTTATTTTATTTTGTTCTTGCATGGGATTATAAACCGGACAATAATGAAATTGCTTTCAGTTAATATATGTATAAGTATAACAAGATAGGCATATGAATATCCTTACAAAGAAATAAGGATTAAAAAGGGTTGAGTTTACCTGAAGGGTAAAAAAAGGGGCAGACTAGATGGGCCAAATGGTTCTTATCTGCCGTCAAATTCTATGTTTCTATGTTTCTAAGGTTCAGCAATGGTCTCTTCGCCCTTGCATCTCCAGAGGTACCGTATAACCCTTTGTCAAACTCTGCCCCGGCTTCTTCCAATCAGGACCGACTTTGCAATACGTGACCCAGTCCTTCATCCCGTCACCTCTGCCGGGGCTGGAAATAAAACCCAGAAGGTTAATAACTGGTGATTATTGCCGTCTTGGGATTTCTTCTTGGAAGCAGAGCTTCGTGTATTCTGCCTAATGCTGGGATTTGTGTTACTTTTTATAACAGGACATAAATATGTGTTGGTTGTAATTGTATACTAGCCAGGAATGTGCACAAGGCAATGGGAATAGCTGTAAATGGAATCTGATATGATGTGGACAGCAGCAGGTAAATTAGAGAGGGGTGGGTCCCCATTCATCTCTCAGGAACAAAGACAGGGCCGCGTTTGAGGACAGAGAGCTCTTCTGGTGACACTTGACAACACATCAGTGTCCCAGCGCAGGTTGCCGCTGTTGTTACCGCACTTACAAATCATAAATTAAGATGCAGAAGTGCATGCGAGGATTAGGTTGCTATGACGATTATTAAGCAACATCCTATGTGCAGACTGTTATAATGCTGAGGATAGTGGAAATGACCTATTAAAAAACAAATAAATAATAAAAATATATATTTGCTGCATGCATCTGTTGTTGTTGTTTGCTGAGCTGTTCACGGGGAAGAATTATGGTGGAGGTTTAATATTGAGTGACAGTCTAGTTATCCCCTGTTGAGAACATTTAATAATGCTCGACTCCCAACCAGTGGCGTTTTTTACCTATGTGCTGCAAAGCTGCAGCACCCCCCCAGGTCAAATCCACCACTGGCTTCACTGTGACTGGCAGTGACTTCCTATTGGAAGTCCGACCTGCCAGTCACCAAGGCAGTCCCATTGGGAGGTGTTCCCTTCCTCCGGGATGCCTTTCTGCGGGCTGCCGTGCAAAATCCAAGATTGCAAATGCGCAGTACCTATATCGGTACCAGTGGCTTCGAGTGGGGTGAGGCAGGTGAGGCACAGCCTTTCCTATCATACTAACGTATATGCCGGAGTTTTGAGTTCATAAAGTATGTCAAAAATACAAAGAATATATATAAAAAATCTTATTTTTATTATTCTAAAAAATGTTATAGTCAAAACTCTGGAGTAGTAGTAGTATGTTTATTTATAAGGCGCCACAAAGTGTTCGCAGTGCCGTACATAGCAAACAAAAAACAAATAACAAGGTGACGTACAGGGTGTGTTGATAAAATACAGCATAAATAGGGGTATAGCTGGTAGAACTATACTGGTAGAACCTGGCTACCTTTTCTGTAGATCTCGGGTGTCGGGGGTAAAAAATCGCGGGCATCGCGGGTACATAAAAAACGGGTGCGACGCGATGCCCGCGATTTTCCCATAGGGATCAATGTTAAAAGTCAGATTGGACGCGATTTTAGTGTTAAATGCCTCAATGCCCGCGATTTTTACATAGGAAACAATGTTAAATGGGCCACATAGCCCTAATAGTCCCCCTGAAGTCTTAAATGGCCCCCACAATTTTTAATGCCACCCCACGATCAACGTGAACCCGAAGCGTGGCGAGCGCAGCGAGCCCGCGAGGGGCGGCGGTACGCGTCCTCCGACCTTTTCATACCCCCACTATCCACGTCGGCGTGGAGTTGAGAATAGAATAGTGTGGCGAGCGCAGCGAGCCACCGAGCCCGAAGCGTGGCGAGCGCAGCGCGCCCCGCGAGGGGCCGCGGATACCTTCACAGTTATACGCGTCCCCTCGCGGGCTTCACAGGTGTCTGTGGCGACGCGGACACCTGTGAAGCCCGCGAGGGGACGCGTTTACCTGTGAAGGTATCCGCGTCCCCTCGCCACGATTCGGGCTCGGTGGCTCGCTGCGCTCGCCACACTATTCTATTCTCAACTCCACGCCGACGTGGATAGTGGGGGTATGAAAAGGTCGGAGGACGCGTACCGCCGCCCCTCGCGGGTTCGCTGCGCTCGCCACGCTTCGGGTTGACGTTGATCGTGGGGTGCCGTTAAAAATTGTGGGGGCCATTTCAGACTTCAGGGGGACTATTAGGGCTCTGTGGCCCATTTAACATTGTTTCCTATGGAAAAATCGCGGGCATTGAGGCATTGAACACTAAAATCGCGTCCAATCTGACTTTTAACATTGGTCCCTATGGGAAATCACGGCCATCGCGGGCATCGCATCGCACCCGTTTTTTAGTGCATTCGATGGTCGCGATGGGCGCCGTTCTAGGTAAAGAGTACCTATACTGCTGCACTTGTGTATAATCCTGGCATGTACCCCATGGCTCATATATTGTGTGCAAATCTGGCTCTGGTATTTGCCTGGGACACCTCAGCCATTAACCTCACCGCACGTCCCTGAACGGAGCTGCACATGTGCGGGTCCCGGTGCCTGGCACTTGTATTATACAGGAGCCGGGACCATGATTCCCTTCTATGAGCTGTTGCCGAAGCAGTCTATAGAATCTGGCCACATGCTCAGTACAGAGGTTTGTACTGCGCATGCGCCAGTCCCGGCAGCCACAGACAACCCCCCCCAACAAAAGGTACGGGCTGCCACTTCTCCCAACTGTCCTTTTACAGACACATTACAGTTGGGATCCAATTGGCAGTTAACATTCGTAACAATTGATAACAAGAATATCAGACGTTAAATCTGCACCTTGTATTGTATTCACTGTATTACACAAGTCATGCATGCCGATCCCATTCTTTTGAAATTAAAACTTGGGATACTGTGGTTGTATTTGTAGTTTTGTACGTCATGCTTAGGAACAGGGGGTGTGACTTATGGCCATGTCCCCAAATTGGCACATGATGAGGGCATGATGTGTGACCACACCCCCTTTTGATGTCCCACCTAATTCATGTCTATACTCACCTTGCAGCAGGGGCGCACTCTCTGGGAGAATCTTCTGCTTTCTTTTGGTGGCCTCGCTCTAATTTTGGAGTCTCTCGGAAAGTAGAGAAGAATAGAAGCTACACTTTATGCCTGCATGTTTGTTTCCCCAGATTCTCTCCATTTATACATATATGTTTCCCAGTCCTACAACCATACTTGCCTACTTTTGAAAACTAGTTTCAGGTAGATTATAGTTGGTAGTAGAATTTTGCACAGCGCCCCATTGAGGGGGCGTGTCAAGCTCCACCCAAAGGGGTTTGTCTAGTTCCATATATGGAGAGATTGTGAAAAGAGATTGTGCACGTGGCACCTAGAAGCGTGGCTGTGTACGGCTACGTCTAAGCGGAATCTTTTTAAATGACTTATATCCAAATGTAGATGAGCCCCAAAGCAGTTAGTAAGATATACTATACTTGGTAAAGTGCTGGGAAATGGTGCTGATGATTCAGTGTAAATGTATCTGTCTCTCATTCCTTTTTCCCCAAAAATGTAACAGTGTAATGTGGGCTAGGTGACATGAGGGAGATTGCTAGACTAATGAGGGAGAGAGGGAGATTGCTGCTATTTCAGGGAGTCTCCTGCAGAATGCAGGAGGGTAGGCAGCTGTGCCTAAAACTCAGGCTCATTTACTCATTACTCTCTTTACCTCTTAGTTCCCTAGCCACCTGGTTCTTGCACCTATGTAATGTCACACAAATCTAGCCTAAGTGGCCGAACACGATTTAGAACCTAATAGGCTTCAAGTCACCATGAGTTGGAGCTGAATAATCTAATTGAGACGGACAGCGAGTGTGCCGGTCTCTGACTGTGTAGGAACTCATTTCCCAGCCTCGCAGGCCATGCATATAATCAGACACCGTCTCTCCCTAAATGACCACACATGCCCCAACATGTCTGCCCTTCCGCGGTGTGATAAAAATCCCTTTCTTACCTATTTTCTTTTTGTTCTAATTAAACTAGGCTGAAGTAACATTTACGTAAAATGTAGCCTGCTGTGTGATTGCAGGTAAAACAATAATAAGGCGGCAAAGCAGTACCAGTCATGGGCTACAAATGCATTCACAGCATACACTACAACACGTACACGCATAAAGTATACAACAACACAAATACACAGAGTGATTGTTTTGCTACTCAAAGGCAAAGTTCGGTCAAAGAAAGTTTATGAGCACATACTGTAAGCAGTAAGTACAGTATATCACCTGTATATCAGAGATTATTGACCTAGGAAATGTTTTACTGCTGATTGCGTTGTTGAAAACAGATTTCTTGGAGACTTTGTTGCCACATGGTTTTGTCGTGAGCACCTATATGAATGCACAGAAATCACTACAAGCCTGTAACATGACATGACCTGTGGAAGCAATCAATTATACTTTAAATACTCAATAAATCTTAACCTATATATACTGTATCTAGAGATGCGGAGAGATGCAGAAACCATGAGAGATTGACCAGCAGTGTTGTCCTTGCAAAACAGTAGGGCAGTACGAATGGTGTAATGGTTACTGCCTCACAGCACTCAGGTCTTGGGTTCGATTCCCACCATGGCCAAAAAAGTGTGGAGTTTGTATATTCTCCCTGTACTTGCGTGGGTTTCCTCTGGGTACTCCAGTTTCCTCCCACAATCCAAAAATATACTGGTAGGCTAATTGGCTCCCAACAAATAAACCCTAGAATGTCTGTGTGTGCGTGTACATGTGGTAGGGAATATAAGACAGGGACTGATGTGAATGTTCAACTACAGTATTCTCTGTGAAACGCAGCGGAATATGTGTGTGCTATATAAGAAACTGGTAATAAATAATGACAGTTGTGCCCAAATCACTATCCTAGACTGTAAGCTTGCAGCAGGGCCCTCCTACCTCCAAGTCTATCTGTTGTTACCCAGTTTGTTTTATCACTGTTTACAATTGTAAAGCTCAATGGAATCTGCTGCACTATATAAGAAACTGTAAATAAAGAAATACATTTATCTGACCAATTAATAATACTACAGTGTGTAATACAAATTAAGCGTATAATACATGACTGAAATTAAAAACACAGAAATGGCCTAGCAGATTGACAATGTCTAGATTGACAATCCCATGGTCAGCCACTACTACTGGTCAAACGTGTCTAGTTAAAAATAGTCGGCAGCATCTAGATCGACAGTAACAGAAGATTGATGCATGCAACAGGTCGACGAGAACGTGGTCAACAGTGACAAGGTCGAGATGAGGTTTCACGTTTTTTGGGTGTCTATAGTGACACCATCATGTTGACACTACTGATTGCTATAACCATACTTGCTTACATTTATTTCTTCATCTCCTGGAGATGACTGGAGAGGAGGAGAAGGTGGGCGGTGACAGAGACGGGTGTAATATATCATTAGGCTCCATCTCTCCTGGGAAAATTGCAGCAATTGGAGACTATTTGCATAGGGGTGTAGCTAAAATTAATAATTAGCATACAAATCATTAGGTTCTGCCTCTTACGCTGGGTCTGTGGTTTTGTTAAGGTAATATCCCCGTTCTGCCAACTAGACTAGGAAGAGAAAGCAGAAGGGGTGCTCTCTCTCTTCCAGTGCTGGGGGGAGTTGCCGAAAAACCCGATGCCTCACGGATCCGGGACAGAAGGCAAGTCTGGCTCTAATATAGTCATAGATAGACAAGCCCTGTGGTTTAGTAACTTTCCTGGATGTACACCCTAAGGAAATCTGCCACACCTAAAATGTACACATCAGTGGGGGGGGGGGCGCCCCTCCCCCGCCACCGTCCCGCCAAGCACCCCTACCCCCCCGCCCCGCTGCCCCTGCAAACCCCCCCTCAATCCCCCACAGCCTTACCTATTGCGCTGGTCCCGGCGGCTCCGCTCTTCTGCTGAGGACCACCAGAAAATGGCCGCCCCCATACAGCAGACAGTTTTAGAGAACTGTGTGCTATATGGGGGCGGCCATTTTGTGCTGGTCCTCAGCAGAAGAACGGAGCCGCCGGGAACAGCGAGATAGGTAAGTCTGCGGGGGATTGGGGGGGTGTTAACTATAGCACCGCAGCCCCCGGCGCCCCCACATGCACAGCGCCCCCCGCGGTGGCGGGGGCTGCGGTGCTATAGTTACGCCGCTGGTACACATAGTGTACTAAGGGAAAAATCCAGTAAAACCCCCGTTTTCGGTGGCGATACCCTATAGAAGCCTATGGGTTTCTTATCGCCGCCCGACACAGACGCCAACCAAGTCCCATCCTCCGTGAAACTCCTCCTCCCCCTAGCAACATTTCATATCTGGAGGTCCTTCTGGCTGCAGAGGGGAGGAGGAGAGGCGCCGGGACAGTCGCTGAAGCCCAAGGATGTGACGGAGACACCCCCCCCCCCCGCACACCACTTCACAGATATCACAGAGGGCCTCCGTCATCGCATTGCGATGCTACCCGCATATGTTAGTACTTATGCGCTAGCATCGCTGCAAGGGGCGGCAATGTATTTTAAAACCTCCCGCCCAGTGGGAGTAAAGCAAGATAAACGTAACTCTGCATACTGCGGATACATGCATTTGCAGCATTTTTGCAGCAACATAAGTCAGATTTACTTTCCAGTCTACATTTGGCCCTTATTATGTACAATATGTGTCCGTACACCCGACGTGTAGCTTTATGGGGTAAAGTTTCCTGTTTTACTTGCTTTACTGAGTCAAAGATAAGAGGCATATTTGAGACCTTTCCTGCCAGCCTGTTTCCTTATTTTTAAATGACCCAGACTTTTAAGTATCCTTTGAACGTATACTATTATAAAAAGGGGGCTGGGATACGCAGGCTTTCTGGAGCCAAAGAATTAGAGGTCAAAATACAGTAGCACTAAAGGTGATCAGTAGGATTAGTAATGGTAATTTGCTCAAGAAGGTTTTTATTGCCTGAGGCACTGTACTTTGGCAGATCTCCTTGCAGAAAGCTGTTTGTTTTTGCCGCGTACACTGCAGCTTACACTAATATAGCGTCTTTTGTACAACATTGCTTTTGTTATCTGTCTTCAGGAGTGCCCGGTTCTGCTGTGTCCCTTTCTAGAAACAATAAAACATTTATAGGGCATTATTAGTCATGAAAGGTATCTGAATGTTGTGCTCACTGACTTTGTTACGTATATTACCCTAGTGATTGCAAGATAGGAGGATGAGGCTGCCAATCAGACTCAAATCAGAGTACTGATGTCCTAATGGTGGGTTTGTGTGGGTTTCCTCCATGTGCTCGGGTTTAATCCCACAATACAAAAACTTACTGGCAGGCTCATTGGCTTCTGACAGAAAACAAAGGGTCCTTAGTGTGCGTACATCTGTCAGGGACTATAGACAGACTTGCCTACCTTTTAAGTCTCCTATCCATAGAGGAGACTCTCCTTGCCGATTCAAAGGGTGGGCTGGGCTCCACATCACTAGGCCCCACCCCCAAAATACTGTGACTCATAAGTATATGGGAAATGGGCAGGGCTAAATAACGTGAAGCTGTGTCATTAAGCTTCACCCTTGATCAGAGCCGTCTTAACAGCATTGTAGGCAGGGCAGTAGAGAGCCTGGCCGGGCCCAGGTACTTTCATGGGGTGTGGCCTAATTATGGGAGGCATGACCATGCACCCTTAGAATAAAAAACAGAAAATATAGCACGTTAAGCACCTCCCTGGCCCTGCAGCCCAGCACACAGCAGCATGTGCTATGTTGAGAAGAACTGCTGATGCCAGGTAATGGGGCCCAACTGGACCCCTCCATCAGGCCAGGGTCTGGGTAACTAGTTCCCACTCCCCCCTCTCTCCGCACCATTGATTGTAGGACCTGGGCAAAGCAATGCATTTGGCGCCCCTCCACACCAATTCACAGAAAAAATATAAACAAAAACAAATAAAATCATAACATACCCCTCCTTCGGTACCGTGCCATCTCTCCACTTCCATGCAGTGATCAGTTGTCAGCACTTTGCTTGGTGGATAGCTCCAGCTATCCACCAATCAGCATGCTCACAGCCATTCACTGTCTGGCTGCAGGCATGGAGGCAGTTAGAGAATGCTTGGCTCTGATTGGTGGATAACTCCAGCCATCCACAAATCAGCATGCTGACAGCCATTCACTGTCTGGAAGGCAGCAAGATAATGCTTTTTGGCCACTGTGATTGCATGTATTTCACAATCAGTGCGACCAGGCAACATTCTCTACTACCTCCCAAGAAGCCCAGGAGGCAAATGCCCACAACCCAATCTGCCTCAGCTCAAAGCCCATAGAGCCCATATGTTAAGATGGCCCTGCCCTAGATATGTTTCCTCAATTCCCTGTAATATCTCCTCATCCTAGGAACCATACGAGAGGTGGGAGATCTGGGTGTGGGGGACTGGCTGAAAAATCTTGAGTCTCCTGGCATGTGCAGGAGTGTACGCTAGTATGAATATAGATTGTAAGCTGGGGCATGGACTGATGTGAGTGATAATGTGGTGGAATATTAGTGTGCTATGTAAATAACTATTAAAGTTCAATATAAAATAAATTAAAGGTACTTGTTTAGTTTCACGGCGGCAGCTGTACGCTACGCTGACAGCGTAGCCTAAGCTACGTTGTCAGCGTAGTAGGCGCCTCCGTGAAACTACACTGGGAGCAGGGTGGTGGATGGCAGAGTGAGCAGGCTGGTGGGTGCTTCGTTTTATACTTACCGATCCCCGTGGCCGACGGTCACAGGCGACGGGCGGCAGCTTTCAGTCCCCATCCTCCGGCAGTCACTCCCCGGCGCCAACAATGTACGTAATTCAGCGCATTGCCGCTGGGGGAGCATCACATGGTATCCCTGCTCCCCCATTGGCACTACGCTAATTGCATACATTGGGCGGGATTCTCTAAAATCCGCAGCCCAGTATCGCCGGCATTCGCATTTCTAATGACCGCATATTCTCTAAAATATGCGGTCATTAACGCAAGGGACAGCTCTTGCGGTAAGAGCTGTCCCTTGCGATGCGGCGCCGTTGCTGGACTTCCGGGTCTATGACCCGGGAGTCCGTCTGCGCATGCGCAGACCGACGCTCCGGCCGCCGGGCATGCTGGGAGGGATCCGTGACGGATCCCTCACACAGCGCTGCGGTAAGAAGCCCATAGGCTTCTGCAGGGGATCGCCAGCTTTTTCTGGCGATTCCCTCCGCAGCGCTGACACTGCGAAGGGGGGTTAGAGAATACAGAAATGCGGTAAAAACCCGATAACGGGGTTTTTACCACATTTCTGTGATAGAGAATCTCGCCCATTGTCATTATTGAATGACCGGAATGAAAGTAAAGACAATTAGATAATAAAGTAGTGTTGATGAATCTCCCACCCTGATTTGTTGTGCATTATGTCTGTCATCATGCCCTAAGCTGACAAGGAGCTAAATCGCCGGAAAGGAGTGGACACAAATGCCAAAGCCCAACCACTATATTACAATTTACAACTGAGGTCGCAGGCCTTTGTATTATGGGCCTTTTACTGCACTACACCAGAGAGCCTACTTCCACTGCACCCTCTTATATAATATTCAGGTTGGCCCGCAAAGCACATTTGGTTTGCTAATGGGCAAAACCATGTGCACTGCAGGTGGGGCTGATGTAACATGTGCAGAGAGAGCTAGATTTGGGTGGGGTGTGTACTTCAAACTGATATCTATATGGCAGTGTAAAAATAAAGGTCAGTATTTACCCTGCACAGAAACAAAATAACTTGCTTAAATCTAACTCTCTCTACCCATAATAGAGATTTCCCTGGATCCCTAGTTAGGCCAATCTGAGCCTGCATCCAGTTAACAAGTATAAATAAAGTTAATTCAATTTATGTATTCCTGTCACATGACAATGGTTCATGAATCAACTAGTTCTTGCTTCAGGAACCATTGGCATCTTGTGTGCCGGCACTGAAGACGCTGATTGCTGCAATTATGTTGAATGCTGAATTTTAATGCAACGCTTGGATTTATACAGAGGTCTACAGGGGAGGCAGCGGCCCAAACTGACCTATTAATAGTTATGTGTGTCAGGGTAACTTCCTATTCTGCTCCATCCTGGCTGCTATCTTTATTACTTTCAGCTACATGTTCCAGACAGGCTAAAATGATAGGGAGTAAAAACAAAAGTCTTATCTTGATGCCTGCCTGTAGACAGCAAGGACCCTTTTCTCGGGTGACCCAGAAGCAATGGCACAATTTGAGGAATCTGGAGAAGAATCTTAAACTTGCTTTTTTTTTTTTACTTACCTTTAAAACAATTAAGACGTGGTATTGTAGTGTCCGTTGATTCGTATTGTCAGTGACTAAACAGGGAATTCAATTGGGAGAAAGGTTAAAAAAAAAAAACCTGCAGAAATTGTGGCCAGTTTTGGGTTACAGCATATACAGTATGTCCGCTCCCAATACTGATTAGATCTAATTTAAAAATATTGACGCGGATTTCTGCGCTGAATACCAAGTGATAAGTAAAATAAATAAAGAAACTCACCTCTCCGGGGGGTTCTGGTGGTCTTCGTGGCATTTGGTGGTCTCCTCTTAATGTTTACACAGGGGAGGGGGGTTGCTGGGTCCCAGAGCAAGCCCTATTGATTTTTCCTAAAGTTAACAATTTTAGGAAAAAGCAGACTTGCTCTGGAGAGGCGTAATAAAATCCTATAGAATTCACTACGTCCCATTTTCAGTCCTGCAATTGAATAGGAAACCCAGCGGCTGCAGGAAATAAACCCTGCAATAATGGAATGTGGGGTTGGTGCTATGTATATGTTGTTTTTATGTTCTCCCCATGTTTGCATTGTGGGTGGTAGGTACAGTGTAAAGTAGATTGTAAGCTCACATGAGGAACTGAGGTGAATGATGACAGATTCTCTGTACAGGGCTGCATGATATGTATTTGTTCTGTAAAAATCTATAATGAAATAATAACAGCAGTGAACGCTCAACGTTTGAATGATCTTATTATTTATTGAATAACACCAGAGGCGTAACTCTGGGAGGCAATGGAGACATCTGCTGCCGGGCTCCTGCTCCAAAGGGGGCACCTCTCCTCCCCTGCAAGTTTGAATCAGTTAATTGAAAGCTGTCAATATCGCTTCTGTGGCTGACTCCCCCTACTAGCAGGATCAAAGACGTAACACTATTTTTAATATAATTTACATAACATACACACATACATGCATACTGTATATTTATATTCGGTGTGTGTGGGGTACCACTATTTATCTGGCTTCCGGGCAACTGGGACAAACTTACGCCACTGAATAACACAGTGGCGTAAGTACCAGATTTGCACCCCCCCCCACCGAAATTTCGGCAGCACCCCCCCTCCAAGTAAAGTTCACAAACACCCCCCCTTAACCCCGCCCTGTGCACCGCTTCTGTAGTAGGGACCCACAGATCCTGTCTGTGGTCCCGGCTCCCCTCTTGGCTTCTGCTACTATGAAAATGGACCATCACAAAATGTCCACCCCCATACAGCAGACAGTTTTTGAGGATGCTAGTGAAGGCCGCCGCCTCCTCTAGCATCCGCAAAAACTGTCTGCTGTATGGGGGCGGACATTTTGTGATGGTCCGTTTTCATAGCAGCAGAAGCCGAGCCGGGACCACAGACAAGCAAATCTACGGGTTCCGGCCACAGCAGCGTTACAATAGCCCCGCAGACCCCCTGCGCCCACATTTACTGCAAGACTGTTGTTACATAGCACTATAATGAAATGTAGTTTGCTGTCCTTTGTAATGTATCGAAATGTATTTTACTTTTATTTTTACTTTACTAAGTATCTTATCTTTGTAGTTGTGCTGTTATTTCAGCATCTGACATGTAAAGGCCTTTACAAATACACTTGGTGTATGCGATAAACTGAGATATAGGAGGATTTTAATTTCCTGTTGCTCTTCCTTTGTGTCAGATGTCTGTGTGTATAAACTCAGCAAACATTTTTACAAGCAGATCCCACTTATCTATTGCCTATTCCTTATCTCTGCACTGCCTGTGATGTGACACAGCTTGCTAAAGAACAGTCTATTGATGTAGGAGATATCGGGTATTATCAGTTTTCATACCATGTGCGTAAGGAATTTGCTTTTAGCTTGGTGATATGAGAGGAAACCAATTCATTGTTAAAAAAATATTGTATAACCTATATATTAGTAACATGTATTTTTTTTTTGTTCAGTCCACAATAATTCATTTCAACTTAAAACTGACCGTGGATTCTCCGATTCCAGTAGCCATTTTGGTTTTATATATTTTAATCTCCCCAAATCACCGTGTGAGTGAGACATACCTCCTACCTTCCCGGAACAGCTGGGTGGCTCCTGGAGATCGTAGGATCCACAAGGGAGGGTGTGGGGCTAAATTATGCAAAGCTTGTCATTTTAGCCACGCCCCCTCCTTGCTAACCTGAAATTTTGCCATTTGGCTGTAATGAGGGCGGGGCTTGATGATGTCAGGCTCCAACCCCGCAAATCAGCATCTCCTCTCCGGGCTTCACTTCAGGAGAGGAGCAAAAGAAAGTAGGGAAGTATGGTGTGAGATTGATCTGATTGGCTGACGACAATAATTCACAATTATGGATGTTACCCTTTGTACCTGATAGGTGAGTGCATGCAACTGCAGTTCGATGCTGTGTATAGAAGCTGGTGTAGGGGCTTGCAGAGAGTTGGGGTCTCTTGACAACGGGCTGTTTAATTCAAATTATGAACATAATCACCATGCTTTTAGTTGCTAGATGCACACAGATATGCGGTATATTATTGTTAGTGCAGGTAACAAAAGTTTTTCGGTTTTGTATACATATATGGCATTAATACTGCCACGCAGCTGCATACCTCCCAACTTTTTGAAGATCAGAATAGGGACACGCCGCACGAGCGCCCGATTTGGGGGCGTGGAGTATGCAAATGAGGGAGCGGCAACTGCCCCCCGCAGCGGGACACTGCCGGCCGCGGGAGGGACGCGGGAACGTCCCCAAATGTCGGGACATTCCCGCGTTTAGCGGGACAGTTGGGAGGTATGCAGCTGGTACTAATATGGGGGAAATGGAGTCCGGGCATATTTGCTTTTTCTTTTGTTTCAATAATTCCCCCAAGTCAAGAAACTGGATCTGGTTATTTATGTGCAAAGAACTGTATTTGCATAGTGCAGAAGGGAGAGCTTGGTCATTCTGATATTAATAAAAGGCTCAGCTTGCTTCTGCCCAGCGTCAACTCTTTCTTTCTTTCTTTCTTTCTTTCTTTCTTTCTTTCTATCTTCCCCCCCCCCCCCAACACACACACATACAGATGTTCCACAGCTGACACCTATATTTATTATTATTATCCTTTATTTATATGGTGCCACAAGGGTTCTGCAGCGCCCAGTTACAGAGTACACATAATCAAACTGGAAAACAGTAACTTACAGTTGAAGACAATACAGGACAAATACAGGGTAAATGATTATAGGAACATCAGCCAATTGCTGCAACATAAGTATCCAGATGGCAGCAAACAGCGTGCTTTGGTGCAGTTGAAGACTGCTGAAGTAAGAAAGTATAAGCACATGAGGTAAGAGGTCCCTGCCCGTGAGAGCTTATATTCTAAAGAGGGGGGGCAGGTAGACAGGGGTGACACCGGAGGGGTAGATAGGGCGAGGAACGGAAGGTTAGAAGGACAGTTTGCTGGGTTTGGTGAAGAAGTTGGTCTTAAGAGCCCGTTTGAAGTTCTGCATAGAAGTGGAGAGTCTGAGGGGGAGAGATAGAGAATTCCAGAGTAAGGGAGCAGCACGTGAAAAATCTTTGAGGTAGGAGTGGGAGGAGATAACAGGTCGATAGGAGAGCCAACGCGTGTTTGCCGAACGAATGTGTTTGAGAAAGCGCTGGAACATCCAGGAAGAGATATCAGAGAGACAGTTGGAGATACGAGTGAGGAGAGCGGGGGAAAGGTCAGGGGATGAAAGGTAGATTTGAGTATCATCAGCATAGCGATGATATTGAAAGTCAAAAGGACTAATGAGTTCACCTAATGAGGATGTATAGAGAGAGAAAAGTAGAGGACCAAGAACAGAACCTTGTGGGACACCAACGGTTAGTGGAAGTGTGTGTGTGTGTGTGTGTGTGTGGGGGGGGTAATGTTATGAGAGGATGCAGAGAAGGAACGATCACAGAAGTAGGAGGACAGCCAGGAGAGAACAGTATCATGCAGACCAAGGAAGTGAAGGATTCAGAGAAGGAGAGGGTGGTCCACAGCGTCAAATGCAGCAGACAGGTCAGAGAGTAGTGGCCCTTAGATTTGGCAGCATGAAGATCATTGCAGACTTTTGTGAGGGCAGTTTCAGTGGAGTGAAGAGAATGGAAGCCAGATTGGAATGGGTCAAGCAGAGAGTGGGAGGAAAGAAGTGAGGCAGTTGTAGACAATACGCTCAAGGAGTTTGGAGGTAAAGGGGAGGAGAGAGATGGGTCGGTAGTTGGAGAGGGTGTTAGGATCAAGGGTCTGTTTTTTAAAAATAGGGGAGACAATAGCATGCTTGAAGGCAGAGGGGACAGTGCCTGATGAGAGGGAGAGATAGAGAAGGTGGGCAAGATGGGAACAGTCAGAAGGAGAGAGGTGGCGGAGGAGGTGGGAGGGGATAGGGTCAAGTGGGGAGGTGGTGCTGGGGGAGATATGGATGAGGGCCATAACTTCCTCACCAGATACATGGGAGAAAGATGTTAGAGTTGGTGAGAGGGAAAGGGAGGGGTGGTAAGGGATAGAAGGTGGCTGGTTGCTGGCGATCTGGTGGGATAAAATGTCTTGACGTATGGAGTCAATCTTGGATGTGAAATAAGTGGCAAAGTCAAGAGCAGACAGTGAGGAGGTGATGGTGGGCAGAGGAGGGAGTTGACAGTGGCAAAGAGGCGTTGGGGGTTCAAAGACTGAGATGAGATGAGAATTTTGAAGTAAGATTCTTTAGCAAGGGAAAGGGCAGCACCAAAAGATGAGAGCATAAGTTTAAAGTGGAGGAAGTCTGCCTTAGAGTGTGATTTTCTCCACTGTCGCTCGGCAGTGCATGAGCATTTTTGAAGATATCTGGTGTATTTGGTATGCCATGGTTGAGGTGTTGATTTGCGAAGGTGAATTGTGGTTGGTGGGGCGACAGTGTCAAGTGCAGAGGTAAGGGATGAATTGTATAGGGAAGTGGCTTGTTCAGGGAATAAGAGAGAGAGAATAGGAGAGAAGTGAGTCAAATAGGGAGGACAAGGATGACGTGTCAATAGCCTCAATGTTACGTTTGGTGATGGTAGCCTTAGGAGGTAGAGATGGGGAAGCAGAGAGAGATAAGGTAAATGAGAGCAGGTGGTGGTCAGAGAGGGGAAAAGGGGAGTTGGAGAAATCAGAAATATCACAACGATGAATGAAAACCAGATCCAGTGAGTTCCCATTCACATGGGAGGGTGAGGTGGTCCACTGGGAGAGACCAAGTGAAGATGTGAAATTAAGGAGTTTAGAGGCAGGGGATTTTGAGGTTTTATTGATAAGGATGTTGAAATCAGCTAGGATAGTAGAGGGAATGTCAGAAGAGAGGAAGTGAGGAAGCCAGGAAGCAAAGTTGTCGAGGAATTTGGAGGGCATGCCAGGGGGACGGTAAATGACAGCAACTCGAAGATTGGCAGGTTGGTAGAGGTGTATAGCATGGACCTCAAATGTAGAGAATGTAAGGGTTGGCTCTGGAGGAATGAGTTGATAGGAGTAGCTAGAGGGAAAAGGACGCCAACACCACCACCATGGCGACCTCCAGGTTGAGGTGTGTGTGACAATGTGAGGCCCCCAGCAGAGAGAGCAGCAGGAGAAGTAGTGTCAGAGGGGGTGATCCAGGTTTCAGTAATGGCTACGAGATACAGGGAGTTGGAAATTAAAAGGTCATGAGTGGGAACCAGTTTGTTGCAAACAGATCTGGCATTCCAGAGGGCACAGGATAGGGGGAATGAGTTAGTGGTTGGGATGTGAATGAGATTATCAGGATTGCTATAGCGTTAAGGTGATATAATTTAGAAGGCAGAGATGTACAGGGTATAGTGATTGTGCTGACTCCTGGACTAGGAAGGGAAACTGTAGGAGGAATGAGGGAGCAGGGCTGAGTGGTAGAGTAGAGGGCCCGAGATAGGTTAGAAGTGAGTGCAAATTTATATAATGTGTTAGTATTAGAAATGTTAGGGACCCATTTAATGAAGTTCACCTGGACGCGGTGGATGGGCCGACACATTTGCGCAAATGTGTGCTAAGAACTTCAATTATACTCCATGTTAATTGTTAGAGTTTATCAAAATTATTTTTACTATGAGTGCAAGTGGGGTAACAGGAGAGGAGTGGAAGGGTAACGAAGGGGAGGATGTGAGACAGAGGAGAGGGGAGAGGAGGAGATGTAGGAAGACTAGGAGAGAAGAATAGAGGTGGTACAGGGGGCAAAGTAAAGGATTAGGTAGACAAGGAGTGTTGGGGGGTATTGTCAGGCAGGACATTGGGCCTTATTTTGATTGAGTCGGATGGCTCAGAATGCGGACGGAGGGCCGATGGTTGGTGTTTGCACATGTGCAGAGGCGTATCTGCGCATGTGCGAACGCCGCGCACATCTGAATATGGCGTGAATTCTGTACAGAAAACGATCGGTTGGAACAATCCGAACAGAGGTGGAGAGGGGCGTGAAGGGCTGTTTGGGCTCATTACCATATGCGTTCCCATGAAAACGATGGGCGTATATATGGTAATGCGGCTGTGATGCACGTGTGGGGGACGGACATATGACATAGCCGGATGCCAGCTGCCCGCCCATATCCCTGCTTTTGCACGGAGAAATGCCTGAGTGGTCTGGAGCACTCAGTGCTGCCTGACCACTCGGTCCAGCATTCGATGGTCGGCGACCATCGAATGATGGGGGAAGTTCCCACAGAAAAATCCACTCGCGGTTCGTTCAGTCGGCGTCTTACCGCGTTTGGACGGTGTAAGAGTTCTGTACGGAAGGCGGGGCTAAGAACACTCGGTTCCTGTCCAAAAATACGCATCCGACCGATTCAACTAGAATAAGGGCCATAGTGTGGATAAGGTAAATAGGGTTTGAGAATGGAAAAGAGGAGTGGTGGCAGAATGAGGGATAGAGCAGCAGAATTGCAGAGTTGCAGGTAATAATAATACCAATGCAATTCCCTGGTTAATAGTAAAGCAAATATTTAGCTGATGAAAGTAGAAATGTGATACACTGTGTTTGTCGATGCAAACACCAACCTTTCCAACCCAGTGGATCACAATGTCAAACAAATGATAGCATTGCAAACAACATTTAACCATGAGTTGGTTGTATAGTGAGGTGAATGGTCAGGAGTGGACTCACATTTGTTAAAGTTGGTCTATAGTTTTCTGAGTTTTGATAGAGTGATCGCCTTCAGTTTCACTTCGGTATAATGCTGGTATAACACTGTAGTTATGATTCAGTTTTCCCACTTTAATAACGGCCCACTTCAATGTAGGCCCACAGCTAAACTATGGCTACAGCCTATCAGGCCACAGCCGTATCCAATGACAACTAAAATACTCTAACATTGCATCGGTTCCCAATTTCTAATAATTGGAATCCACTCACTCAGTCCCCACCCCCTGCAATACATAGCAATAAAAGTGGCTTAGAAAAACAGTTGTAGCATTCCAGGATATTACAGTATATATCATTTAGAATAAAAATAAATTCCTCCCTACAGGCATGGGGGATGCGGTCAAAATCCCAGTGGTCAGAATCCCGATGGTCGAATGCTGGCACTATGACCCTCTATGGGTGTCCACGACACCCATAGAGGGAGAATAAAATAGTGTGCCGAGCGTAGCGAGACACCGGACCCGCTGCATGCCGAGCGTAGCGAGCCCGCAGGGGGGGCCATCCACGCCCCCCCCCCCTTGTCGGCATTGCGGCAGTCGGGATTCCGCCATCGGGATTTAGACCGTCGGGATTCCGACTGCCGGGATTTCATACTGATCCCAGGCAAGGTACTGTTGAGTTACACAGATCAGATATTTAGGGCCTTATTTTGGTTCATTCTTTCTGACAAAATCCTTCTTAGATGGACAAAACCATGTGCACTGCAGGGGAGGCAGATGTAACATGTGCAGAGAGAATTAGATTTGGGTGAGTAATTTTGTTTCTGTGCAGGGAAAATACTGACTGCTTTATTTTTACACTGCAATATAGATCTCACTTTGAAGTAAAACCCCACCCAAATGTAATTCTCTCTGCACATGTTACATCTGCCCCACCTGCAGTGCACATGGTTTTGCCCATCTAAGAAGGATTTTGTCAGAAAGAATGAACCAAAATAAGGCCCTTAGTGTTTTTTACCTAGTCAGTTATATAAATCAATCCCACACAATAGATGTAATGCTCTGCAGTGGATAGCAGATATTCAGTGTTTTTACCTGTTGGAGACAAGGGGCCTTATTTTGGTTCATTCTTTCTGATAAAATCCTTCTTAGATGGGCAAAACCATGGCCCTTATTCTGATTGACGCGTACTTTACCGCATACTTTCGGATGGCGTCTTTACGGCGTCTGCGCATGCGTGGAGAACGCTACGCGCATGTGCCACGCCTTGACTCCGTACCTGTTCGGGCAAATCCCGTACAAAACTGGTCACCGCAATCATTCGGGAAATATGGGCGTATTATGGGCGTCATGCGGAATGACACATGGGCGTAGTTTCAAAGTGGGCAAAACGGGGCGGAAACATGGGCGGACACGGGGGAGTACACTTATGTTGGGGGGCGTGCATTCGGATACCACTCCGAATGCACGCGAACAAAAAGGAAAGAAATGTGCGGTGTCCAAAAGGCCACTATTGCTTTGCGGACACCACTCGTTCCTGCGGGAGGCGAACGGACCGCCTAATGACTACAAGCATTAACACCTGAACCCAATAAAATCGACTCCTTTACTCATTACTCACTAATAGGACGCTTGTCAGTGCTTTAATTGAAACCATTGCTGCTTCAAGGAAACCTTACTAATCACCCACATATGCTGTACTTCTGACACACTTTAAACCTGCTAACAATGGACATGACTGAATATTAATACTAGCAATACACATGTGTATGCGACATGTACTAATTAAACCACACAATTGTTGTAAAGTAAAGAAATTTATTTATATACATTTCACAGTCAATGCCACTGTGATGCAATGACAAAAAAATAAAAATACCAAAAAATACAAACCATGGCAGGAATGTACCAAAATAAATTATAATACAAAACAAATATAATTGCACACAGATGGACTCCAGCACCTCCTATGTGCCACTGCACATGCAGCCAGTGGGAAATGAGGAGGCTGCTGGCCCTTCTACAGCAGGCCAACCTGCACCTGACCATTCTACAGCAGGGCAACCTACACCTGGCCCTTCTGCAGCAGGCCAACCTGCAGCTGGCTCATATGCACCATCAGCAGAATCATTTGGAACACAACCGGGGACTTAGCAACATCACATCAAGTGCAGCTGACAGTAATGGCAGGCAAAAGAGGGCAACAGGGGAACCAAAAAGGACATTTGAAGCAAGGGCTCATCTGGTTACCCTCAGCACGTGATTGGACACAAGAAGCTGACACACACAGTACAATGGAAGATTTGGGATGAGATAACGGTGGAGATTAATGCAGCCACAAGTTCATTTTCGACCACGTTTGGCCTTGGTAGGCTCCTTGGCCTGTGCAGCAGCTCTTCGGGCACGGCCAGATGCTGGGGCAGGTGGAGCAGATGCTGGTGAGGGGTTGGCTGGTCTACCCCTCCTGCCAGCAGGGAGTGTTGCTGGTGGTAATGCACCAGAAACGGATGACATTAGGACCCTGTTGCTGGTAACTAGCTCCACCATAAGCTCATTATGGTGGAGGAGGAGATCATTTTGGCGGGTGGCTTGCTCGGCCAGCACCTGAGCACTTGCAGCCATGGCCTGATGCGCCTCAGCCATGGCCTGCAGGCTCCCAGCGATGGCCTGCTGGGTGCTGACCAAGCTCGCCATGATCTCCTCGGTCCTATGCATCCGTTCTGATGCCAACTCTCCCTGCTGGTTTATGTCCCCAAGCATCTGGGCCAACCTGGCCAAATCGGCTTGGGCCGATGGCTGCTGCTGCACAGGCCTACCACTGGGGCCAGGTGGCACGGACTCCTCCACCTCCTGACCAGAGTCGTCACCAAGCAGTGGGGTGTCTGTGGAAAATGATAAACACAATTAGGACACATTCTAAGATAATTACTTGCACAAGTTTATGGCATGACAAATATTTACCTTCAATAAAAGACGCAAACACTTCAGCTGGGGCCTCGCTATCCATCGTGCTCACCCCCCTGACCTCCTCAACTGATACACAGCTCTCGGCCATCAACTCCAGGGGGGTGAACTCTAGCCCTGATGGCATGGGCCCGGCCCCAGATGTCTGGCTGTGTTCCCACCGCTTGGTCATCTTCCTCTTCAGGTTGGTTTTGAAGTCCTGCCACCTGCAATGTAAGTTGACATATTAATACATGTCACTCCAGATGTTTGCTGTTGCTGCCATTGCTCTGTGCTACATATTACGACATGTGCTTAATGTCCAAAAGATAACATTACATGCAACTATGATATCAACCGTTACAATACACATTCACAATCACCCTACTCTAACTCTCAACCAAATAACATGTCAATAATGTCTGTGTATGGTAACAACCTCACCGGCCATTTGCAAAATCCATCTAAGCATGAATTCAATCATTACTTGTCTATTACTGGGCACATGTATCACAAAACAACTTGCCTCTTCTTGACATGGTCGGCCTCACGAACTTGTGGCGCAACTTCATTAATCTCTGCCGTTATCTCTTCCCAAATCTTCCATCTGCGTGTGTGTGTCAGCCTCTCTGATGGACACTCAATCAAATCACGTGCTCGGGGAACCAGGATGGCAAGCTCCTGTGCTTCATATGCCTTATTTCTTGTAGTTGGTTCCTCTGTTGCCCTCTTTCTCCCCTTGCCACGTCCATGGCCACGCCCCCTGGCACGTGTCGCTGCACTTGAAGTGCTGGCCATGGTACTATCTTGTGAAGTCCCCGGTTGTGTTCCAAAAGATTCTTCTGATGGTGCATATGAGACAGCTGCAGGTTGCCCTGCTGCAGAAGGGCCAGGTGTAGGTTGCCCTGCTGTAGAATGGTCAGGTGCAGGTTGCCCTGCTGTAGAAGGGCCAGCAGCCTCCTCATTACCCACTGGCTGCATGTGCAGTGGCACATAGGTGGTGCTGGAGTCCATCTGGTCAAATAGTTGCTGCAGCTCCTGGTCCACCTCTGGTTGTGATCCAGACATGTTAGCAACAACATTGTCACATTCTAATACACCTTTATATACTGTTTGTGTATCCTGTTTGGCGGACATCAGCGGCAGCTGCGTTCCGTGCACGAGCGTACGTCGCTGTTTTTTCGCGCCGCATACGGTGGCGGAAATTCCATTGTGTAAAACCTGGCGAAACTTCTACATGAAATACTGGTCACCAATTCTAACATTGCATAGAATCTTCTGATACACCTGTGACTATCGCACAATACACATGCTATTTGCTAGCATGACATGACATTTGGTTCATGACTACTGTGGTATTGTGGCGTTTGATTGCAAGCTAAAAGTAGCCCAATCCCTTAGAAAATCCAGGCCACAAGTCATGCAATACTCATCACTACTGTTATAGACCACACATGTGACAGGCCTATAAATAGTGAGTTGCTGCTAGAATCATTTGTCTCCAGATCTGGACTTGTCAGGGTCTAAGGTAAGCTCTTCCATGGTCCTTGTAGATATGATATCCATTAACAATGTAAGTGTATGAATGTATGCACCATTGCCTCACTGACTACAGATTGTTGGGCCAGCAAAGTCTTTGTAGCATTATTGCAACATGTCACATGTTCACTATTTCACTCACAGGTCTTAAACCTGTGTGTGTTCATCTATTGCAGGACAACATGTCCCAGCAATAGCTGGAATGTCTCATAGTACATGATGTCGGCAACAAATGCAGACACCTTTGATACTCAAGTAGTGTTTAGTAGTTCGATGTTGTAAGCATCTGTGTGTTTAGGACGGTGTGTATTGAGTTCATATTATTGTTACATCATTATAGAGTCAAATGGATCTTCGGGATTTTACGGGGCGGCCATCTATTGTACGTATTGAAGCCTACAAATCTATTTGTAGTGGGATATGGCCATTATGTGCATAGGTGCATCAGTATTTATGTTCATTTCTTTATAGGTTGCTGAAGCAATGATGCGGGACATGGAAAGGAGGCTAAGGGCACTTGCGGCTCTCCCCACTCGTCGCCCAAGGAGGCCAGGACGTGCTAGAATCTATCGCACACGGGTGACTCTGTTTGCTATGCCCGATGATGAGGTACTTACTAGGTACCGGTTACCGCCACATGTAATTCTGGATCTGCTCTCGTTAATTGAGAGTGATCTGGAACCTCTACACGGGATCACGACAGCAATTCCGCCTCACACACAGCTGCTGGCGGTGTTGCATTTCTGCGCCTCAGGATCATTCCAACAAGTAGTGGCAGTACTTGCTGGAATATCTCAGCCGGCCTTCTGCCGAATCCTGAGGCGTGTGACGTCGGCCATGTTCAGGCGCAAGGGGCACTTCATGGCCATGACATTTGCCACCGAGACCCTGCGCAGAAGCCAGCAGGCCTTCCATCAAATTGCTGGCTTCCCTAATGTGATAGGGGCTGTGGATGGCACCCATGTACCATTTGTGCCTCCATCTCGAAGTGAGAAGATATATAGGAACCGCAAATTGTTCCACTCACTGAACGTGATGGTGGTATGTGGCCCATCCATGGAGATTCTCGCCTTCAACTCGAAGTTTCCCGGAAGTGCCCATGACTCTCATGTCATCCGACAAACCGGGATATGGCAAAGACTACAAGAGCTGGAAGGCCGTGATGCGTGGGTTCTGGGTGACTCCGGTTACCCATGTACGCCCTGGCTACTTACGCCGTACAGCTACCCAGCACCGGGCCCACAGGAGGCATTCAATCGGGCGCATGTTGCCACCAGGCAAGTGGTGGAGCGCTCAATTGGCCTTTTAAAGGGTCGATTTAGAGTGCTCCACCGCACTGGTGGTGACTTACAGTATGCGCCTCAAATGGTGTCGAGGATCGTGGGCCTGTGTATATTTTTCCACAACATTGCTGTGCGGCGTGAGATACCCTTTGATGAGTGGGAGGTACCATCTGAGCCGCAAGATCCGCCCATGCGCCCATCCCGCGCCCCTGAATGCCGGAGGGGATACCAGCTGCGGGACTCTGTGGCGCAAAGATACTTCAGGTACATTTTATCTAGTGGACCAGAACACACCAATTGTTGTAAAAATCACCCCTTCAAATAAGTACAGTGTGGTAGTTGTCAGTGTTACAAAACGACAATTAGCCAGCCTGCCCTCCTAATGGCAAAGAAATAGTAGATATTTATCATATGTGCTTAGTTTTGGGGGAAGTACAATATAGGTGCTCATTATTATACCTTGTACAAGGGATCTTATGTGTTTGTTATATCTTCATTATTGTAGTTGATACTATCCCTGATGACTGGTGAGTACATTGATTTATTCTCTAATGTGTTGGGGATTTTTTCCTGTGTTGATGTATGATTTGTTTGCAGATATATATATATATATATATATATATATATATGATATTTCAATTTATTAACATGTTTAAACATTTCAAGGAGCAGGCAGGCAGGCAGCCAGGCAGGCAGGCAGGCAGCCAGGCAGGCAGCGCTGGTGTATAATGCTGGACTCAGGATACCTGCAAGTATGTGTATGTGTCTTTTAAACATAAATGTACGCATACACATAGATGCATAGAGTAAGTAATGCTAAGTACAGCTATGCGTTGCTAAGCTATAGCACGCGTTGCTTGGCGGAGCGAGGCCTTATTGGATTTGCTAAGTGCATACACACTGTGTTTTATATATATCAGATTTGCTCATTCCCATACATCAGCACTACTGTTTTTAAGGCATGCGAATTTGTCACCATTTGTGTTGGCGCAGAGACGCTGTTCATGTAAAGATGAACAATAAAGTTATTAACACAAATAACTGTGATAAACCAATGACACCACCTGATTGGTTGATTGATGCCATTGTTAACATGGCGGAGACACGCAGGGCAGAGCCATTTTCGCCTGCGGAGCTGAGGGCTCTGGTCTCCGTCATGGAGACAAGGCTGGGCCGTGCGGGGCCCTTTATCACAAATGGGCAGAAGCGGCGGGCCTATGCTGCGGCAGGCCGCAGGATTTTCGCCCGCACTCGGGTGCGGAGGACCATCGGCCAGCTCGAGAGGCGGTGGTCGGACCTCCGCAGGCGCCAGCCCCAGCTTCTCCAGCAAATTAGGGGTGAGATAGCTGATTGTGAGTATTTTAGCTATGAAATTTCGCACTTACATCATACCATCTATAAACAATAAAATGTGTCTCATGATAAGTGGGTGTCCATGGGTTTAAAAGTCCATAGACTGTTATGTGTGCTTCTTCCTGGTTAACATGCAGTCATGTGGCTTTTATATGTAATGACATAGCATTCATGATTCAGATGCATACAATGTGCCAGATCTAATATGTGTTCAACATTGATAAATGCCAGGGTTGTAATGATTGAACAAATTACTAACAATCACATAATAACTTAAATGTCACATTTTGGAGTCCATTAACAGTAAGGAGCTACTTTCAAGCATCGTTTGCCAACATTATCACCCTTCCATGTATGTCTTGTTATGGATTACTACATGTGCCCCAATGACCCGACATTGACCATGATTTTGTTTTCTACCACACAGCACGAGCCCGAGCACGACAGGCACGGGAGCAGGCCGAGGCAGCCCTGGCGGAGGAGCAGGCGCAAGAGCGTGATGAGGAGGTGGCGGCGAGGGTGGAGGAGGAGCAAGTGGAGGAGGAGGAGGAAATGGTGGAGGAGCAAGTGGAGGAGGTGGAGGAGATGGTGGAGGAGATGGTGGAGGAGGTGGAGGAGATGGTGGAGGAGGTGGTGGAGGAGGTGGTGGAGGAGGAGGAGGTGCCTGAGGAGGTGGTGGTGGAGGAGGTGGAAGAGGAGTTGGTGGCAGAGGAGGAGGTGGAGGAGGTGTTGGTGGCGGAGGAGGAGGTGGAGGAGGTGGTGGTGGTGGAGGAGGTGGAGGAGGTGGAGGAGGTGGTGGTGGTGGAGGAGGTGGTTGTGGCGGAGGAGGTGGAGGAGGTGATGGTGGCGGAGGAGCTGGCGGAGGAGGTGGCTGAGGAGGCCACGGTTGCCCCAGAGGTGTCCGAATCCGAGGGGGAGGAGGCGTGTGAGGCCCCGGAGTCCCATCAGATCGGTATGTTTACATAATGCATCATTCATGAAGTAGTTGGACTGGTATTTGTTATGTAGCACTGGTGATTAAAAATTTTGGTACAATACTATTAATACAGACCCCAAAGTGGATAGCTACAGATACAGGTACGGGTTAGATGGGATGTCCAAGGCATCCCTTTCATCCAGGACACCTCTGAATTACACAGGTTTGTGGGATGGCTTGGAGCTCCATTTTGACTGCCACATAACCGTTGCAGTTAAACAGGATCCTGGAGTAAAGGGATGAGTGGATCATTTGTGGATTAAATTCACCTGCTGCAAGCGTTGATTATGACCCATCAAATAGTGGAATCTATATTTTTGGTGAATGTTATTTATAAACTATAGGATGTATGCTATAAATGGAGTATGGCCCGGCCTACCTTGGAATGGAGTCACAAGTTGCCAGTGTCCCAGGAGCCTCCTCTACCTAAACACCCCCTGTAGTTCAGATTGTTTTTTTGGCCTCACAGAATTGTAGGTTGGTTTAGACTGAATTATGATTTTGAGGATGTGTACTGTGCATTCCTGACATTTGCATAACTCCCATGCCACGAACCATCACTGAACTTAGACTGAGGAGATTGTGACAAGTTCTTATTGACGGAGGCCATGACATGCTTGTCATTGGTTAGTCATGGGTGGGTTGTGACTGAGAAGAAACACTATGACTGTTATGTCTTCTGCAGAGTAAAGGGTAGAGGGAAAAAAACACAGTATGTAGTAAATAAGTTTGCATGTATGTATATATGTATGTGTCATATCTATTTATCTATGTGTGTCTCTATCTCTCTACATATATATATATATATATATATATATATACACACACATGTCACCTAGCATTTCTGCAATGTATGTAGCAGTATGTGAAATGTATGCATGAATATCATGACTAATTTTTGCCCCTTTGACATGCCCACAGATGCCACAACACCGGCAGATGAGGGGGTTCGTGGGGCCCTCCTGCGTGCGGAACACCATTTACGGCTATTATTAGCCGATCTGCAGGACCTGCGCGATTTACTTCTATAATTTTTTCTTTGTTTTTTTTATATTTAATTGTTAATTGTTCCTGGTAATAAATAATTTATGCAAGTTCAAAGTTGTTGGTTTTCTTTGCACATTAAACAGTATATGTGTAGATTGTTTATAATATTTTACACAGGGTCTAATACAAACCATTGCACTTCAATTGCTGTAAGGGTTAATGTGTGCAATGCATGTGTTAGGCATGCTTGTAAGGATATATTGGAATCTAATTGATTCCAATTCCAAATAAGCATTTTTTTATGAGGATAGGTTATTGAATAAGTGGGTCATGTGATGTATTGCAGAATTGACATAATAGTGGGTTGTTTGGCGTAAATACACCGCTTACGGGCGGTAGCACCGCTTGGCTCCCGTTCGGATGCGGTATTCCCGAGCATACTCTGTAATACTCTGTAATACCGTGCAGAATCGGAGTGTTTCTCCCGCACACGCATGGTTTGTATGTCGTCCGTAAACACGCCCTGTTCTTAAAGAGTGAGTCCGTCCGAATGCGGAGGACACGTGGGCAGTTCTACGGACGATGGCCGCACGCGGCAGAACACCGTGGCGTGCGGACCGCTCCGTAAGAATGCGGGAATATCCGCACCGATCAGAATAAGGGCCCATGTGCACTGCAGGTGGGGCAGATGTAACATGTGCAGAGAGAATTAGATTTGGGTGGGGTTTTACTTCAATGTGAGATCTATATTGCAGTGTAAAAATAAAGCAGTCAGTATTTTCCCTGCACAGAAACAAAATTACTCAACCAAATCTAATTATATCTGCACATGTTACATCTGCCCCCCCTGCAGTGCACATGGTTTTGTCCATCTAAGAAGGATTTTGTCAGAAAGAATGAACCAAAATAAGGCCCCAGGAGAGATGAGGGGTCAGATGAATCAAAAGAAGCTGAAGATCTGTCTAATAACGCTGGTATTTATTTATTTATTTATTAACAGTTTCTTATATACTGCAGCATATTCCACAGCGCTTTACAAAAGGAGACAGTGATACAACAAACAGGGTATTTACAGACAGTCAAAAGGTAGGAGGGCCCTGCTCGCAAGCTCACAATCTATATTAAGTACAACCATCCTTTATTTTGTGATAGGCAGACTCTGTACATTAGAACTCTTCAAATAAAAACGTAGGCCACCGCTGGACCACCAGGAACATTTTATCGAAATTCTAATCATGTAGACAACTCATCAGTGTCAACATCACAAATGTCAATGTGGTCATTTATTTTTTTGGGTGTGGTATGACTCGCCAACGGTCGGGATTCAAACGGTCTGTATACAACATCGCTGATATGCTGACAAGGGGGCGCAAAAAACCTCATGCCGGGTAGCTGCACTCGCCACATTGCAGACTCGGTTGCTTGCTTTGCTCACCAAAAGTTCTATTCTCCCTCTATGGTGGTCTTAAACCACCTGACGGAGAATAGCGTCTGTTGTTCGGGATCATGACTGTCGGGCAAATGAACAGTCGAGATCCCGACTGTCGGTGAGTCATCCGGCATTTTTTGAGCACATCTAGAAAACCATGCCTTGGGGGAGATTCTTTAAGAATCTCCGCCCCCCTTCGCCGCCCATCGCATACTCAATTATCGCATATGTTGTAACATATGCGATAATTAAGGCAAAGGACAGCTCTTGCGTTAAGAGCTGTCCTTTGCGGTGAGAGTCGCCGGGTCCCAGCAGGTCCCGGCGGCTCTCCCCTCCCTCCCACACCCGGCGCTGCTGCTGCTGCGCCGGGCTCTCCTCCTCCCTGCACCCGGAAGAGGATCAGTGCAGGGAGGAGGTCAAAGGTCCGGGCAGCACTGCGCTGTGCTGCCCGGACACAGGTGAGGGGGGAGGGGGCGATGCGGGGCGGCGGGAGGTCGGCGCGAGGCGGCGGAGGGTTGCGATAGAAGCCCATTGGCTTCTATGGGGCATCGCCAGATTTTTCTGGCGATGCCCCCCGCCGCGGTAACCCGGCGGGGGATGCTTACAGCATCCCAAAATGCGGTAAAAACCCCGATAACGGGGTTTTTACCGCATTTTTAGTTTAGAGAATCCCGCCCCTTGTATGTTAATTCCCCTTTAAAAAAAAAACGTTAGAGTTCGGCGGACATCTCTCACTGCCGCTGAACTCGGGTGGCATTAAATCTCACCCATTGTTTCTATGGGAAACATCCAAGCTGATTTCTAAATGTTTTTTATTACCAGCTATTTACATAGCGCACATACTGTATATTCCACAGCGCTTACTGGCAATAAGTTTATTTTTTATTTTTTAACCATAATTACACCTACATTTTGACACTTTAAAGAGTGGAACCTCTTTGTGCTCTTTCCTCAGGTGTGAACAGCACAAACAAACTGATCTGTCAGACGTAGCGAGTACCCATTTCATCGATGATAATTATACTTTGTTGAATAGCCTCTGCAATTATGCTATGTGTTGCGTTCCCCACATAGAGGGGAAATTCCTAAATATACTATGAAAACATGATTAGATGCTTGCAGAAAGTGAGTGATAAAAGTGGAAACCAACTGACATTTCCCCAAAAGAAAAACAAATAACTAAAGTAAGAAAAGTAGTTAGCGCACATTAGCTTCTTCTTCTCCTAAATTGGATAAGAACGTTTAAAGTAGGTTCATCAGCCAAGTGCTGTTTATTTTCTTGTTCCATGCCAGCACTAGCCCATAAAGATGTTCCTCACTGTGAATTAATTGGTAGCGCAATACAATGCGGGGATATTAGATGGTGACGACTTTGAATAAGGCAATTAGTGCTGAGGGTATGTAATGAAATGCCAGGGTTAGGAGGCCTCTGCGCATTTCCCAAACCTCAGTCAAAAGATCTTTCTTCCTTGTAATTTGAATCAGTTTTCATGTGGGCGACTGTAATGGGTTTTTCGCTCGAAGCCATTTATCGCAAACCCACCACTAATAAGAAGTGCCATCACACCAAGGTACTTAAACAAGGGTAATTATAGCAATTGCTCTTGAAAAGTGCCTAATGAGAGTAACTTAAACTCTAAACCCTTCCAAAAGCTGCAGAAATTCTAGGAATTCTCTCCTTGCCAGCAGATTTTTTAGCACGTTGATTTGTAATTTCTTACATACTGTACATACTGAAATCCGGAGGGAACATTGTTGCGCATTTATTTTTTCTATTGTTTCTGTTGATCAGCTTTTTTTTTTTTAGTTAAATATCTATAATTGAACACGTTGGATCAGCGGTGGCTCCAGAGGAGGGGCTGCAGCATGGTTTAAAATTCAAATAGGGGAACCACACCAACTGCCAGTGAGTCAATTTGAAATGGCAGTTTGTGTGGCTCTCCTTTTTGAACTGTTCTGCAGCCGTACCCTTGGAGCCGCCACTGTTGGATGATAAAAAATTAAATATGTCAGGGAAGTAGTAGATAAGGACAGCATCCTGGGATGTGTGCTGCCCAGGATGCAGGGCCGCTTCCTATAGCACCTGCATTTGTCTTGCCCAGCATTCACATTGCAGCATGTCAAGCCGCCCGGTGCATACTTAGGATATTCTAGAGCTGGACTGGCCAGACTGGTCTTCGAGATCTTAGAACAGCTCTCGTTTTCCAGACCACTTAGCTGGTGCACAGGTGTATTTAATACTAACTGTCACATTTTCAAACATGTTCTGGATTTATTCCTGACACATTCTACAGATCCACAGGTGGCCTGGAAAACATGGACTGTTGGTAGATCTCAAGGACCAATTTGCCCAATCTTGCTCTGTAGTTGGTTTGAGTTGAGCTCCCTAGTCTGCAGGGTGAAGTGGAAACAGGTCCTTATTCTGGCCCATGGCTGCGAACAGGGCCGGTGCTAGGCGCCGGAGCGCCCCAGGCAGGAGGGGTGCCCCGGCGCTCAACTGCTGGGGGGGAGGGTGCGCGCACTGTCTCTGCCTGGCCGCCGGGGGGTGTGTGTGTTTTGCGATGTCCCAGCCCGGCCACCGGCAGGTGTGGGGTGTGTCTGCCCGGCAGCGGGGTGTGTGTGTCTGTGTGTGTGTGGTGCGTCTTCCCGGCTGCCGAGGGGGGTGGGTGGATGGGTGCTTGTGATACGGCCGCCGTGCTGCTGGGGGGGAGGGGGTGTTCACTCACCGAACACCTGCTCCTACCTCCGGCTCTCCTGCTCCGCTGCTCCTGCGGTGGTAGAGCTTTCCAGCTCACTACCGCCCTCCAGTGGCCGGCACCCTAGGCAAATGCCTAGACCTGCCTAGTGGTGGCGCCGGCCCTGGCTGCGAATTTCGCAGCCTTGCGAATCCCCCAGATGCCACCCCCTGCCTTCACGGCTGTCCGCCCCTCCCCAACCCACGCAGGCATGCGAATGGATGATTTGCTTAATAATCCATTCACAGCCTTGGGTGCAGGGGAAAAATCATTCTATGGTTGGCCACCATCGAATGATTTCTTCAGCGCTCGTAGATCTGAGACACCTCTATAGTGGACAGGGCGGGCAGCTGACATCTGCTGACTCACCTGCGTCTTCTAGGAATTACAATAGAAATGCCCAGCGTTCTCATGGGAACGCCCATGAAACGCTGGGCGTTCTCATAGGTGAATTCCCCAGCCCGCCTCCCCACACCCCTCTGTGCCTCCCGCCAGGACTTTTGTGTGTGAGCCCTGTGGGCACTTGCACACAGCGGCTGCACATGGGCAGAAAAACCTATGCACATGTGCAGTCGCAACCAATCAGGCCCCTGTGCAAACGCGTGATTGAATTAGAATAACCGCTAAGTGGATATACTTGTCACCCCATGCAAAACTGCCATAAACATTCAAATTGTGAGCATGTCGACATTGTGAACAAAGCTGCTGACATCCAGAACCAACACTACATTGTTGACATTTTGAAAGCTGCAATTCTGAATGCCCACGACTTGACTGCATACCACCTATCAGGCATGTCCAAACTGTGACCCTCCAGCTATGGAGAAACTACACATCCCAGCATTCCTTGCCATAGTTTTAGCATTCCCTAATAGTAAAACTGTGGCAAGGCATGATGGGACTTTGAGAAACTGTAGTTTCTCAACAGCTGGAGGGTCATGGATTGGACATGCATGACCTAGATCAGGGGTAGCCAACTCCAGTCCTCGAGAGCTACCAACAGTTAAGGTTTTCCAGGTCTCCTCACAGAATCATAAGTGAAGTAATTAGTTCCACCTATGGATCATTTATAATGTGTCAGTCAATAATGAGTGCACCTGGGCACCAGCCAGGTGATCTAATAAATGTGAACTGTTGGTAGCTCTCGAGGACTGGAGTTGGCTACCACTGACCTAGATGATGTAGATAAGGTAATAGGGAGAAACTTTAAACTATATGGATGAGACTGATCTAGCATGGCGGGGTCAACACAGGAAAACACTGTAAGTGTCATTGAGTAAAGACATTAGGATTTATGTGCGTTGAAGCCAGAATCATAGACGGTTGATTGTCATTATTGCAGAAGACATAATACAGTATGTGATTCTAGAAGCAATGTCAAATGTGAGATTAAAAAAATGAATTGAAATAGAGGTACTGGCAGTTGTAGAACACGTACAGCCTTTGTCTTAGCCTTTGTGTCCTCATTCAGAGAGCAGATTATTTTTGAAACAATGGAGTAAAGGACTAGATTCCGTGAGTGATGTTCACATAAGACTTCAGTTCTCAGCTCTATTGAGAAAGAGTGTAAAAGAGATGCCTTGTTCCAAATGTTTCTACAAGGAGGACATTTGTTATATTACACTATTAATTATATGATTTAACTCCCTATGGCTTTACATAATTAAAAAGTCAAACCACTGTGTGCTTATTACATTAATTCCGCATGATATCAATTGTGTAATGATATCATCAGACTCCTCTACTTCATACCAAATCCACTTTATCTACTAACTACTTTATTGCTGTTATTGTCCCTAGTTTCTCCTTCACTTTCAACCTTCATATGATCCAATCAGTCTCTCTGATCCACCAGTCTCACTTGCACCTAGTTTTGGTAGGAAATACTTCACTATCAAAGTCTTCCTGGATCTCGCACTATCTGTGAGGTATAGCTGAATCTCCTTCTGTAAAGTACAGCTGGATCTCGATCTGTGAGGTACAGCTTGAGATCTTATACTGACAGCTACAAGCCAAGACCTGTGGTGAGGTTGTCAATTTGCAACACTTGCTGACAATCTAATAGTCATCACCTTTAAAAAAAAAGAACCTTGTTTCCTGTTTCCTGTCACTTGTCTGTTGTGTCTTTGTAGCCTGAGGCGAGAGTTTCCTGAATACGGCCAACCCGTCTTTCTCCAGCCATCTCTGGGAGCGGCTGCTACAGTCTGACCTTGCTTTCGGTCACTGGAGGCCCTAGCGTCAACTTTAAAATGTCTCCAGTGTAGCTTGACCCATTTATAGGAGTGACCCAGGGCTGGATCGTGACTTTTTTGTTTAGGTGATGAGATTTGGGTCAATTACCAAGTATACTAAAATCATACTAACATTGGGGGTAATTCAGATCTGATCGCTGGGCTGCGAGATTACAGAGCACAGGTAAACGCTGCCCCACCATCGTAATGACTGCATTCCCCCAGCCCCTGTGCACGTCTGCGAATGGGATTGCAGCCATGCACATGAGGGGAAAACCATTCAATATTCACTCTCCATTGAATGGTATTCCTCTCTTGTCGTAGCGCCAAGTAAGTCTAGACTTAATCAGAGCTGCGACGGCCATAGTAAGAAGAAGGCCGCTGATGACATCAGCAGTCCTCAATCCCAATGGCCGGGGAAAGCCTGGGACCCCCTGGAAAGGTCGGCATTACCACCCCCAAATGCCTGCAGGGTGTCAGCGTACCATGGGCATGTGCAGTCATTTGGTCCCATTGTCACCAAAATACATCTGTTTGAAGAAATAATTTGAAAGAAAATGTGTTAATAACGTCTAGTTACAATGAGATGTTTATATCGCCATACTTAATATATATGTTTTTGTGATTCCATCCATTAATACTGCCATGTTTAACCGTATATCATCATTTCATTCATTGTACTACAAACGTTATCTTTTATACACCATTACTTTGACCTTAAAATCCATCAGGGCCTGATTGAGAGTTGATCTTCAGAAGATGCAAATGAAGGCGATTATCGAACAACTGCGCATGTGTACCATAGGCATCACGAACGCACGGTGGTGAATAGCGACAGAAAATCTGTATGGATCGTAAACGGAATCCCCTCTCAATTTGACTGACAGGAAGCCGACATTTGGGGGTGGAAACCTACTGTTTTCTGGGTGTGTCTGAAAAAATGCAGGCGTGCCCAGGCGGTTTTGAGGATGGTCTGTGACATCACTGATGACAACTTCCACCCTGTCTCAGTCGCAGATGAGTGGAAGCTTCAGACGTACAATTGCATAGAACACTCTTGATGGATCGGGAATTCAGCAAGGGGCCAATAAATGATTTCTCCTGCTGCGGGACATGCGAGGGGATGTGTTTAGCAGTTGGTTGCGAAGGGATACAGCGGCTGGGTGGGGGGCATGTATTCACCTGGGTGGTGGGGCGGCCTCTCTGGTTAAGCTTCACAGCTTAACCAGTCAACCAGAATGAGGGCCAAAGTGGAGAGCAATATTTATTATTTATTAATTTTCAGTTTCTTATATAGCGCAGCATATTCCGTTGCGCTTTACAATTGGAAACAACAGTGATTAAACAAACTGGGTAGATACAAACCGACATGGATGTAGGAGGGCCCTGCTCGCAAGCTTACACTCTATAGGGATAGCATCAACCAATAAGCTCCTAGCTGTCATTTTTCTAACTTAGCCGGTAACATGGCAGTTAGGAGCTGATTGGTTGGTACTTTATCTCTCTCTATCAAAGCTTTGAAATATATACACATGAATCCATAGATTCTGGTTCCAGTGTCCAGAAGCTATTGGTCACCCCACACTTTAAGCCACAGGGTGCATTTAAATTGGATGTTTCCTTGCAGCTTCTGGGGTATAACATGTGCGGTCACCACGCGGTTAAATAAATCTGCCCCTTTCGGTTCAAAAAGTTCTCAAACATAACTGTGTTTTATTGCGGAAAATTCATCACGACTGTCATTGGACATACACCCGGGGGCACTTCATGATGCTTTGCCATTATTATTAAACAAGAATGTTTCACCTCTCTTATCTTCCCGTAAAATCTCTAGTCTCGTTCCTGTCCCATACGAAGAGACAGAATCCTTGACATAAGCCCCTTGTTTGTTGCTGTATGTCTTTCTGCATCATTTGCAAAGTTGACTGATGTACAATCCTTGTGGTCTGTGGTTTCCTTTTTAAACCGCAAAAATAAAAGGAAACTTGTTTTTTTTTTTAAATGTGCTTATTTGGGTATTTTACCGGCGCTGAGTACCTGGCCTCAAGATGCTTAACACTTACAGGGATCTTTTCTCTCTCTCTCACCCCTAGGACATCCGTCTACAATGGTATTTCTCCTTATCTTTAGCCAACTGGCCTCAGAGCTGTATGGCTGGGACACATGGTGTGAATGTGAATGGACATGAATTGTTCAGAATCCCCAACTTTTCAACGGGTATAATTCCTTTAAAAGCTAATAGCTTTCCAATTGGTTGTGACAGTGCAGCTGCTCTAATTTAGGAATAATGAGAATCCATCCCTTTGTGGCCTTGGCTTTATCTGCCATTGATCTGAACATTTTCTCTCCTTCCTTGCTTCCATTCAGAGTCACATCATCTACAAAGACTGACCCTGCAGGAGTTGTATAGAGATTGCACTTGTTCAAGGGGCTGAAACTTAAGTCCTCCCTTCCCTGACTTTTGCAATTAAAGGTATTGTAAAACTGTGGACTCAACAGATGGGTATGGAGACTATGATTAGGCCGGACCCCTCCCTCATTGAATCTCCAGCGCAGTCTACATCGGGCTGATTAGCCTGGCAGGCTTGCAGATACACCAGCACGTGCTGTTCATAAATCTGTAATAGAACGATGCTAAATCAATTGTCACTCAGTGACTGATGTGACAGAGATGAGACGAGAATGGGCATCTCCCTCTGTCTCCTAGAGGTGGTGGTGGTGGTGGTGGGGTACCAAGTGCTAAATATTATATCTCATTTTATCGTAAATTGCTTTTAAAGTGTTAATTGCTTCCCGGATCTGACATATTGGGTGAGATTTAATAGGATGAGAGATTCAGAAAGTGAGAGATTTGGTAAGAAATCTCCAGTTTTTTTTAAAGCGGCAATCATTTACACTGCAAAACCAGTTTGATTTTGCAGTGTAAAGGATTGCTGCTTTAAAAAAACTGGAGAATTCTCACAAAATCTCTCACTTTCTGAATCTCTCATCCTATTAAATCTCACCCATTGTACCCAACCCCCAATTGCAGGAAACATATTAACAAATATAGATAAATAGATAGATTGATTGATAAATAGATACGTGATTTCTAAGAAAACCTATTTTCCCAGCCTAACATGTTTTTATTTTTATTTTTTACATTTCTTATCATGGATTTCTAGCCGGGAAAACTTTTTAAGGAACATTGAAAAAGTTTGTATATACCAGTAAAATATATTATGTGACAATGTTAATTAAAACAATACATATATAGTATGTGTCCATATAATTTAATTAGGAATACAAGTCAAATGGTTCAGATTAGGTTAAAAGTGTGAGTGCACTAATGCTGCTTTATTGGGATTTGTTTTGACTATTGTGTTCAGAACTTCCCATTGTGGTGATTGTACCCCCCTGCCCAGGCGACACAGCTTCCCCTCTACTCCCACACACTCTCAAGTAATTTGCATATGCTGCCTGAATGGTCTATTTTAGAACCAGAATTCTAGGACAAATATCACCTGAATAGGCCACACATAGCCCAGTGCACAGGGAGAACATGAACTGATATGCCAAGTGTACAGTGTAATCCATCATTCAGAAATACATTCCGAAATTATTATTATTATTATTTTTATTATTACAGGTCGGGTCTCCGTTATCCGTGCATTCCAAAAACCAAAATACTCCGAAAACCGTGTTTTTTCAGATTATTTCGTTTGCCCCCCCCACCCCTTTTTTCATACTTACCTCATCCCCCAATGCCCACGGCGATCCTCTTCAGCGGCATCTGCGGTCCCAGGAGTGCATTGCGGGAGTGATGACACCGGCGCGCCCGCGCACTGCACCCCTGGAACCGGCGATGCTGCTGAAGAGGATCCTGAAGGCCACCATGGACATTGGCGGACACCGTGGATGTCGGGGGACCATCGTGGCAACACAAGGGGACCAGGTAAGTATGGAAAAAATATATATTCCAAAATCTGAAAAAATCCCTTATCCAAAATGCTTGTAGTCCCGAGCATTTCGGATAAGGGATACTCAACTTGTATTAATATAATTATTATTATTAATAATAATAATAATAATAATAATAATAATAATAATAATAATAATAATAATAATAATAAAATATAGGGAGGAAATAGCTCTATATATATCTTACAGCTTGTTTGGACTCAGCAAAGTTTTAATGCCCATACACACCGGCGAGTTTTCCAAATTTTCTAAGCTTAGAAATTAAGCAGACTTTGCCCCGTGTGTATGCCCTATAGCAATGGCGATGCGCATTCCCCCTCAGATCTTTAGCACATGCAGTCAAGATCTAGATAGATCACCTGCATGTGCATAAAGAATACTCATTTAGCGCAGATCGCCCATACACACACATTGCTACAAGGTCATGGGCGATCTTTCCCCCGGGAATTGCCTAGCCTAGATGGCTCCACATGTAGGCTAAGCAGGAATTGCTTTAGAGGCTTTAGAGTTTAAACTAGGGTTGTGCATCAGCAGATCTAACATGTAGGTCGATGATTCCTAACTATCAGTTGTACACTCCTGCACATGCACAGACCACGCCCGCCATCCACCATGGGACTTCAGCGCGCATGCACACCTGCTGCCTCCACCCAACAATGGCAAACCGAATCAAAATAGATTTTGATGTCTGTAGTGCACCTTGGGCGGGATGCAGCAAGCATCGCAATTTGCTTGTGATACATCCTGTCACCCTCCGCTGTATGCTCTGTGATGATAGGACATCTAAGTTTAGGACCCGGAATCCTATCTGCGTATGGGCAAAGTGATGTGCATTCTACAGGGGATGCTGGGAGGGATCTGGTTGGATCCCTCACAGTAGGATCAGTGTGATAGAAGCTCATAGGCATCTATAGGGCAACAGCAATCTGAAGATGGCGTTGTCCACTGCATCCCAGCCCCCAAATCTTTTGGAATCTAGGCTTGGTGCATATGCGGTATGCGGCCAAACCTCTGAAAACTGCATTTTTGGAGGTTTGGCCACTTGTTACATCTTGCGCCTTGAGTTTTTTTGGAAAAAGAGTACCATATAAATGAAATGATTTTTTTATTATTATTATTATTATTATTATTAATAATAATAAATATGATTTTTTTTTTAACCAGGTAACCCTCCAAGGTACACATGCAGAAGTGCCAGACTCTCATATTTAAGAATGGGAACCCTGTTCGGTGGGTCTATGGCCAAACCGACCTTTACAAAAATAGCCCATTCTTCCTTCACTAGTGGATGATACATTGGGGCAGATGTATTAAGCCTTAACAAGAGATAAATGCAAGGGTGATAAAGAGAGATAAACGTCCAGCCAATCAGCTCCTTACTGACTTTTTTCAAACACAGCCTGTAACATGGCAGTTAGCAGGTGATAGGCTGACCGTTTATCTCTCTTTGGGCCTTATTTTGGTTCATTCTTTCTGACAAAATCCTTCTTAGATGGACAAAACCATGTGCACTGCAGGGGGGGCAGATGTAACATGTGCAGAGAGAATTAGATTTGGGTGAGTAATTTTGTTTCTGTGCAGGGAAAATACTGACTGCTTTATTTTTACACTGCAATATAGATCTCACTTTGAAGTAAAACCCCACCCAAATCTAATTCTCTCTGCACAAGTAACACCTGCCCCACCTGCAGTGCACATGGTTTTGCCCATCTAAGAAGGATTTTGTCAGAAAGAATGAACCAAAATAAGGCCCTCTATCACCCTTGCATTTATCTCTTGTTAAGGCTTAATACATCTGCCCTAGTATATCTATTTTTGGCTTTTGGTGGGTAAGACCAAACATTTGCCCGATTCTTTTTTCTTTATATTACTATTGGCTGAAATTCTATTTGGTTGCTCCTTTTACCTCTTCTGCACACTGGCCCAAAATTTCATAGCACTGTAACCAGAAGAAGAGGCTAAAAGGGAACAGTTGCAGTTACAACACTGCAAAAAGTTGAATAAAACATTGACGGGATGTACTGAGTCTCAGTGGCGTAACTACTGTAAGGCAGCCCCAGCTGCCGCTTGGGGGAGCAAGCGGCAGCAGGATCTGTGTGGGCGCCGGCACCCGCTCGACGCACTAACATACTGCTGCCCGCTGGCTGAGCCCCGGAGGCGAGTCAGCCATGACAAAAACCACAAATCCCCCCACTGTTTCAATTGACTGTACACAGAGCCGGCTATTGGCTACTGTGTACAGGATGGGCGGGCAGGGAAGCAGCAGTGTCTGCTGGTCTCTCTGCTTCTCTCCTGCTTCAGCTTCTCTGTTATGCGTTTGACCTCATCACATCACATGCTGGGGAAACACGCTGGAGGACCTCGGGGGGGGGGGGGGGGGCACAAACTTTTTGGCAGGGGGGAGCAAAATGTATAGTTACGCCACTGGGTGTACTTATTTAGATGTATTATTGCTTGGGATGTGTCAAATCTGCACATGGATAGCAGATAAATTATTTTGTTTAGCATACTGTTTTACTGGAAACAAAGGAAGTTAATGAGATTTAATTATGAGTAAGTACAGTACAGTTCTCTATTCCTGTGAGTTGCAGTTATACAACAACACATTATGAATGGCTTGTAGAGCTCAACTTCATTTAATCATATTGAAAATGTGAGCGATTATATCAGAAGCTGCTTATTACACAGAGAATTACTGGAAACAGAGAGTGAGATCCCAAGAGAACCATTTTGAAAAAAAAAAAAGAAAAGAAAACATAATTATCTATTCAGTTTTCAACATTCGTAACACCAGCTGTGGTACAAATATCACGGTTTACGATTCCTTTAAAGTTTACCACAGAGGAGGCAGCCATTTTAAGGGCAAACCAATATTATTCAGGTTGTTGCACTGGGAACCAATGGCAATTATTTGTGCCTTAGGGCCAGATGCACTAAGCTTCAAAAGTGCTAAAATGGAGAGTGATAAACAACCAGCCAATCAGCTTCTGTCTGACATTGTTTAAACACAGGCTGTGGCATGGCAGATAGGAGCTGATTGGCTGGCTGTTGATCACTCTCCATGTTATCACTTTTGAAGCTTAGTGCATCCCTAAGGGAGAGATAAAATGTAGAAGTTGCCAATAAACCAGCTTCTAGCTATCATTTTTCCAGCAGTCTGTGAAATGACAGTCAGAAGCTGATTCGTTGTTCTTCAAGACCTGCACATTTTTACTACGTATGCAGAAATTTCCAGCATTCTTAGCAAAGTGCACCTTCTTACCCCAGCAAACAACAGGGGTGGATGTGGCCAGCATGCAAGAGAACGTGTGGCATCACAGTGATGGTAAGACATGCTTACAATGCAATGCAATATATTGGCGGGACAAGTCATTTATAGGTTAAAATGGAAAGCGTAAACAAAGCTTACATTTCCCTTACAGCCATGTATAGAATTAGTAGAAGGGCCAGTGCTACAGACACAGGAACGTTTCACAAGGCATGCTGGGGGTTCGAGAAAGGTGAAGAGGCCCTGCCTATTTGTCATTTTCAGCAATGCCAGGGGAAGTCTGCCTGCCAGGGGAAGGGGGGGGGGGAGTGGTGATTGCTGGTGTTTAAACGCCATGGCAACGGCACCTCTCACCCTTCGCAATTAATACACAATTGTACATATAGCACATTTCTAGAAGTACACACTATACACATCAAGAGGAATGTGGTAAATTTATCTGCGCTTGCTTTGGCAGGAGTGTTGGTTGGATTGGATGTGTGTATGGACGAAACAACAATTGACTTGAAAATCCTTCCTTTAACTAACGTTCCCCCCGTCACTTCTTTATGTAACACTTTTACCACAAAATACTGTGTGTATCATTGAGCAAACAGCCTGACCGTCCTTATTATAGGTATCACTTGGGTGGCCGCTTCTTTGCGTTTGTAATTCAAGTGACTGGATTTACTTGGCTGATCTGCTAACCCTAATTATCTTTGATAATGAATCTGTCAACACATGCAAATTTGCTGTCGACAGCCATTTAATACCGAACGCATATGTGTGCATTGCTTTTGGGTCATATGTGCCCTGCATACAAATATTTGTTTCTCTACAACAGTGATGTGCAACAGGCGGCCCCTGGAGACTTCACCTATGGCCCCCGGGTCTATGCCTCTCATATACTTTCCTTTATGTCATAAAAGGCAGATGGCTTCCGCATCAAGTGGCTTTCACCGCACCCTGCCCGAAGGCCACGCAGCACATCAGAGGACTCCATCTTTCCTTTGGAGGCTACTGGGTAACGAAAAAAAAAGAAAGACATGTAAATGTGCTCCCCCGGGAATTCGCAGTTGTTCAATAATCGCTCAATTTACGAATTCTACCAATGTTTTATGCCAAGGAAAATACTTTTTTTGTTACAACTAAAAATAAGTATATTTCTGGTTAAGGGCAAAAGCTGAATGGTGTCATAGTGGAGAATCCACATAGCCGCGTATGAGAAACTCAGAGTTTCACGCCCAGACCTATGCAATAAAATACCTTTTTCAATATGCGTTAATTCCTTGAATAATGTGGGCAAACCAATTAATTCAGTGTGAAATGCGGAATCAGTGGGTTTCTGTGGCGTTTTTATCCCCCAGGTAAAATCCGCCACCTACTTAAGGCCAGATGTTCTAAGCCTGAAAAGTGATCAAATGTAGAGTGATAAACCACCAGCCAATCAGCTATTAACTGCCATGCTATAGGCTGTGTTTAAAAAATGTCAGGTAGGTACTGATTGGTTGGTGGTTTATCACTCACCATTTTATCACTTTTTAAGGCTTAGTACATTTCGCCCTAGTGTTAGTAAAGCCAATAGCTTCTCTGTGACTGGCAGTGTATTCCTATTGGAAGTTCTACCTGCCAGTCACCCGCATGACAGGCACTCCCATTGGCAGTCTGGGCTGGCTTCCTGTATGAGCTGCAGCACATAGAAGCCAGGCTTTTGCGCATGCCCAGTATCGCCGCTGGTAGTGTGCATGCGCTGGGCTCGACACCTGACAACTGTCAGCGTTGCCGGCGTAGACCTGCCTGCGGGCACCAGCGGCGATCCGGTGGCGGGGACTGGCGCAGACATGGAGGCCAGCAGCCTCCCTCCTACTCACAGGTAGGAGCCACCACTGGTGGGTTTTCATGCACATTAATCCCAGTGGGAGATCAAACTTTTCCTAGCAGCTCCTGAAACTGTGAGGGAAAGTCCTCCTCTGAGGTTTAACGCACTGAGTAAACACCACTGACTATATCAGCCGGTGGCGGTAATAGGATACCCCCCTTAGAAAGAGAGGTTTAGCTACACTTCTATTAAACGTGCACTTCTTTTTGACTTATTACAAAATATATAAACAAGTGTACATCGTAATAGTTAATTTGATGTTTTAATCTACTGTGTCATTTAGATTAATGATGTGTTTATTTTAATTATTTTGCTTTGAGTGAGCTTGGGATTGGATTGATTAACGCCAGAATGTTTTCAGTCTCCAAAGGACAACACAGCTGAATAAAAACTTTTATTGTGAATTAACTGATGCATTACTGTTTTCTTAGGCTACCGACATTCCTCACAGGAAATATTTTAAATACTTGAAATGCTGACTGGAACGATACAAATGTGTTATTTTTTACCTCACAATCTGAAAGTAAAATTTGATTGAATTTTGACCACACAGTGGGGTATATACAATGGTCCCGGCCAGGGGGGTTTGTACTGCGAGGATGGCTTTTTTTGTCGAGGAAAAGCCATCCTGGCCGTCCAAACCCTGTGCCTGCCGCTCGCCGTATGCAATGTTCCGGGGAAATTCTCGCCGTCGGTGAGGATTCCCCAGAACGGCGAGGTTCGTTGCAAATGCAGTGAGCTTGCCGCATATAGCAGCGAGCCTCGCAGTTTTGGCAGCCGCACACGCCCTTTCCACCTCGCTTTTTAGAAAAACAGCGAGGTAGAAACGGCAAGTGTGTGGGGGGTTTAATACTGAGGGCGGGCTATTATGGCGAGCAATAGGCACTGCTCACTGTCATAGCTTGCCTAAACAGCATTAAATATACCCCAATGTCATTCTCTGCCCAACCAAAAAAGAAAAGAACCTGAGCAACAATAAAGTGTGTGACAACCATTAGCAGTTATGGGAAAGTTTAAATGTTAAGTTTAAACGTGTTCTATGGAACCACATGCTGGTATTAGATTGATGTAGGGTAAAAACAAAACAAACCACAGGTTTACGCACATGCATATTTTCACCGATACGCATCATGGCCTCGGTGTCTGATCCTTTTCTCAGCAAAATCGGTCAACGCAATGCATCAGTATATTTAATATTGTAATTTGTGAATATGCTTTATATTGCTGTACACTGTAATCTGTATTGATGCAAAACTTAATTGTGCTGCCCTGTTGTACATGGGTAATGATAATAAAGTTGAATGTAATCTAATGATTCCTGTACTTTTTAATGTTTTCGTTCCAGTGAATCATTGCAAAAATAATTGTTTTCCAGACCGGACAGAAGTCTTCTTGTCTTATTATCATAATTTTTTTCTCTACAGGGGTATAAATCAAAAACGTACAGAAAAAAATCAGAATAAGGACTCATGAACATGACGATGAAGACACGAACCGGATAACCCTTTCACATTGAACAAATAACCCAGGTTGGACCCGGAGGTGAGGTGTAAATGCACCACACCGAATAACCTTGGTGTGGTTATAAGTAGGGTTAAACCTGGGTCGCCCTCTGCACCCGGTCTGAAAGCGCCATCCCGGGTCTGACCCGGGTTTACCAAGTGAAACGGGTATAATGGTACAGACAGCTCTGCTTGTGAGAGCTTAAGCCCTGTACACACTGGGCACCAGGATGGTGCTGATCGTTTGTGCTGAGATGCACAGATCGCTCAGCACACATCCCGGCACACATGCTGTGCACCCACGATGTGTGCTGAGCGATCTGTGCTCAGCAGGTTTTGCCTATACCTATAAGAAAACTCCCTTGATCTTAGCAGGAAAGACAGTGCAAACACTGGCGACTGGCGGGACCGAGCATTGCCATCGCTGGGGGGGGGGGGGGGGGGGCTATACACACAGAGTGATCCATGCCCCATTTCTAAGCGATCTTGTCAGATCGCTTAGAGATGGGGCTGAGATAGCCGCATGTGTATGCCCCTTTACAATTTAGAGAACTGCCCACGGCACGGCTTCTGATACATCAGGCAGATCCAGGTGTTTGAATGTGAGAGTAGCCAATTGTAGGGCAAAGCCACTCCCTGATTGACATGTTCCATGGTAATACACAGCGCCCACCAAGGGCGTAACTATCATAGGTGCAGGGGGTGCAGCTGCTATGGGGCCCAGATCTGAAAGGGGCCCACTTTGCCTGTCAAAGTATCATGTGCTGTATACATTTTTCAGCATGTGGTGATAAATAGGGGCCCTTACAAACTTTTTCTATGGGGCCCACATGTATCTAGTTACGCCACTGGCGCCCACACCGATGACTTTACCTTACCAGCTGTCCCGGGGCCCCCAGTAGCCCATAAAATACACACTGGCCCAGGTCATTGATATCCACCTCTTGGTGGCCTGGCTGCTCCTCAGCCCCTGACTAGAGCAATGGGACACACGATGACCTGACCTAAAACTAGAACCAATACATAAATACATAATTAATAAGCAATACAAATTTGCTGTAAAGAAAGAGCGATAAATTCATTGTATAAAGGCAAAATGTAACTGAAAAAAAAACAGAGCAGACAGATTTCTCCAGGACAGACTGAATCATGTCTGTATGGGTCTCAGGTACTTATGCCTTAACCAATAATTAATTAACTAATTAATGGTATGATAACACCTTGCACCAACATTTTACAAAGCAGTGTTTTTAAAAGCTAATGTTTAAAGAGTGTTCCCTAGGGGCGAACGGCATGTGACACAATGTTGTTTAGACGTCAGACACTGTTTTCTTAAACACTCCGTGGCGCTTTTTTATGTGTGTTCCTTGTGTTTTTGTAAGGTATAATATAAACCCTGTAAGGTATTTTTTTCGGCTGTACTGATGTTTTTTTTTTCCTTCTTACATTAACCGTTGCCCTGCATTAGCAAATAGAGGTTTACTACATAATCTCACAAAGGGAGATATTTCCAAAACGGAATTAATTATATTCCCACCAGCCAAGAACAGTTACCATATGATATCTCCATAACTGTTGACAACTCAACTATTTACCCTACCCCACAAGCTCGTTGCCTAGGGGTCATCCTTGACTCTGAACTGTCCTTTGTTCCCCACATTCAATCTGTCTCCAAATCATGTTACATGCATCTAAAAAATATATCCAAAACACAACCCTATCTTACACAAGACACTACTAAATCTCTTATCCATGTATTCATTCTGGGTTATTTTTGGTCCAGAAGGCCCCGGAACGCTGTTCCTGAAGCTCTTTTGCAAAATGACATCATCAGGAACTGCGTTTGGGACCTCTGCGGCCTGCCCTGCTGTTTGTCCCTTCAGAGGGGAGGAGAGCGCCTTGCACGTCTCTCCTTCCCCTCACTGTGTCCCTGTGACTGGGCCATCAGCCAATCACAGTGAGGGGAAGGAGAGATGCGTGATGAGCTCTCCTCCCCTCCGAAGGGAAATATTTACTAACCCTTGGGCGGAGATAAAGTGCATGGAGATAAAATGCCAGCCCCATCCCCCAACTGTCATTTTTAACACACCAGGTGACGTGACAGTTAGGGGTTGATTGGCTGGTACTTTATCTTCACTGTAATTCCATTTAAAGCTTAATAAATAGACCCCAGTGCTACAAGGTTACGGCACATGCAGTACACACCCGCTCCTCTTATAGTGTGTACACACGGTTCGATGTTCTGTGCGATCCGATGTACGATTCGATGTTTTGTCCGATTTTTACTTTTCCCTTTTTTTCTCTACTCCTTAAGATATGCCTTCAGATATGCTTAAGATTTTGACTTTTTACCATACAATTTGCTATGCGATTTCCTATTTGATTTACTATACGATTTCCTATGTGCCTTAAGATTTGCTTAAGATTTTGACTAAGTGATTTTGACTTAACAACAGGATGACTGACAGGGCCCTGGAAATCGTATAGCACATCGCATCTTAAGCATATCGCAAGGCACATACGATGCATGCGATATGCTTGCGATTTGTGCTAGATAGAGTGTGCTGCCCACTCTATCTCCCCTCCGATCTCTCCTTAAACGGGAGCGCGCATCGGGCTAGGAAGCCCTTACAATGCATACAATCAGTATGCGATATGTATGCGATATGGCTTCCGATGTTGACGATATCGTCAACATCGGAAGCCATATCGAACCGTGTGTACACACTATTACACTTACCAGCCTAGTGATTGGTAATCGGTGAGTTCTTTCCTTTCCAGCCGATCGCCAGGTTTCGCCTCTGTGACCCCGGTAGGCTTCTCTGTGCTTTAAACTTAGATGCGGCTACTGTGCTAATTGGAGTCACAGAGCAGGAGCTGACCGGAGTAAAGAACTCACTGACCACTGATCACTGAACTCCTGGGTTCAGTATTGCTTTTTTTACCGTGATCGGATTGCTGTCTATTTCAACCACAAAGCTGATCACAGGGACCGGCTCCCAGTTCTGCCAATCAGGAGCAAAGCAGGAGTCAGGGAACCGGTGACGGGGGACCTCCCTTAAAGAGCAAAAGTGGAGGTGTTGCTCATATCAACTCTGAATATCATTCTCTGTGTGAAACACCTGCACCTGTCCTCTGAGAGGGTTTGATAAATCTCTGCCGAAAATTGGACAGCTGAAGGTTGCAAAAAAGATGAGATATTTGACAAACCCATATTTCTATTGCAACATGCAGATAGTAGGGTGAGAACTGGGCACAAGCAACATGAACATTCTGCCTCGTGTCAGGGGTTCAGGCTGGTGGTGTAATAGTGGGGGGAATGTTTTGTTGGCACATAGTAGGCCCCTTAATACAACCTGAGCATTGTGTAAGTGCCACCACCTACCCCAGTGTTATTGCTGAGCATCCCTTTATACTTACTTATATTTACTTCCAGCAGGATAAATTGCCACGTACAGCACACGTCATCTCATACTAGCTCCACAAACGTGACAATGAGTTCATCGGCCTCTACAGTCACCAGATCTGAATGCAGTAGTGCCCATATGGGACATGTAATGGGGCACTCGCAGCACTGACGTATCTGCAGCAACTGTATGAGGTCACAGCTCCATGTATTTCTTGTCTGCTTGTGTCACCTGAGGCGATGACCTTATACACTCTCCTAGGTGTTACATACTAATGCATTACCAATGAATCTATTCAATCCAAAATACAAGGTGGGTAGGCGCTCTCTTTGCCCCCAGCACAACATGATTTATAATATAGGATCAACAAGGTGCTGGAAACACTCTTTAGAGTGCTGGGGTCCATGTCAATTTGACAGCAACTTGCAGATGCTGCACTTTGTGTCTCATTACGGATCCCATAGGTGCACTATGTTGGGGGGGAGGGGAGAGTACTGACTGTCGGTCACTGTACTCACTGCCTGACCTTGCCCACAGGTGATTCTTGTATCTCTGCATCACCAGGCGGCATAGATTTACATACCTCCCAACATGACCCATTCCAGGAGGGACAAAATGCTCTGCTCCTGGTCTTCCCTGCCAGTTGCCGTTGCAGAGGTGGGACTGCACCACTGTCCAAATTCAAAGGGGGGAGCCACACCTGCCAGACTGTGCAGTTTAGGGTGGCAGTTGGTGGGGCTGAATCTGAATTTTTGACTGTGCTGCAGCCCTGAGACTCTGCAACTGCCACTGGCATGGATGTCCAGAAACAGAGCATCTTCTCCCTCCTGGAATGGGTCATGTTGGGAGGTATGGATTTATGTGCTCGCCAAAGGGGGTGTTACACATGGGGAAAAGAAGAATGTATCAAGCCTTGGAGATATAGTGGAGACGTTTCCCAATACAACCAACCAGCTTGTTAGATAAATGACAGATGATTGGGTGCTTTGGGCAACTACTTCACTTTGGTTTTTATGGACTAAGCCTTGAAGATAAATAAAGTGGATAGAGATAAAGTACCAGCCAATCAGTTCTAATGTCATGTTACAGGCTGGGTTTACAAAACAAAAGGAGCTGGTTGGTTGGTACTCTGTCAATTTTATTGTACATAGGCCCTAATTCAGTTTGGCTCAGCAAGCAGAGAAATTTGCTGCTTACCGAGTGCTGAAACTCCATCCACCGCCCGGATTTCGGATGGCTACGATCCTGAATCGGCCCCATAGTACATAGGAACCTTTTATCACTCTCCCACTTTCATAACCTTGCAACATCTACCCCATAGGGGTCTATATACCAAAGGCCCTCATACACAGGTCCGATTTGGCCAGCTTTCATCCTATTCCGACGGATCGGGCCAACGGATTGGATGAAAACTGTCCAAATCAGTTGTGTTTTGACATCCGTTCCGATTTGAGGCCCAGTGCGCATCGGATCCTGAGATCAAAAGTGCTGCACATATGATCTCCGAATTCAGCCCCCTCCTGGTGGCGGGGAACAGGGTTGCATGCGATACATCGCATGTGAAAAGACCGCATGATCAAGGGGATCGGATGCACCATTATGGGAACCATTAGCCTTGGAGAGAGATGGACAGAGATAAAGGGGTTAATTCCTGAAGCAGAGCATTGACCTTAATTCTTCCCTCCTCTATAATGTTGATACGCCTCCCCCTGTGCCTTTTATGTATACATGTTTATTACACAACAGCCTAATTATAATAGTGAAATGATGGCGGGCATCTAATGTAATTGCAGTTGCAGTATAAATAGTTACCAGTATTGTTCAGTTGAAACCCCCTGGCCTGTTTAACCTGCTGGTTGCAGAATTTGAGATTATATTTCCCTAGCTGTGTCCCCGGGGACGATAGATTTCCAGAGTTTTAATTTAACTGTGCATTTTTAGGATACTTTGTACTGTCCTAGCTTCAGGATCCCTTTCTGTTGGCATTCAATGACAGCCATTATGCGAACAGCAAATTTCAACTGAACTTGGTCATTAATGAATAGACAGGCAACAATCTCCAGTACACGCAACACAATCAACTTTTGTTTACTGAGTCGGACGTACAAAAAGGAAGGAAAATGAGGGGAAAATGCTGCGTTCAAGTGCGCTCGAAAAAAAATGAGAGGGGACCCGGCAAATCCCCAGAAGCTTATAATTCAGTCTGTTACAGGGTAATTGTAAAAATAAATCATTCTATCATTTGAAATACAAGCTGTAGTAAATCATTACAGGAGAAAGTCCAGGACATCTGTTATTGCAATCAAAACGCCATGTAAAATGTGTGTATAATTTCACTGTTTCTAATGAAAAGATTTACACGTTGACTCGCGCGCACACCATTAATACTTCCAATTCCGCTACAGGAATGTTCCAGTTTTATGAACTTACCCATGTTATACTGTTTTGAAGTAAAACAAATGGTATACACAAGTAGGTCGTTAAAAACTATTAGATTAAAACATAGTAGCCGTCAAAAATGGAATTTATTGTATAGTACATAGGCTTTTACTACTCTATGAAGTCCGACGAGTAATTAAAATAAAACACAACGCATATATATATATATATATATATATATATATATATATATATATATATGAGACAGAACTGTACGCCAGCAACATCAGGTTTGGTATGAAAAAATACTTTTATATTGGCATAATAAAGTGCATAGTGACAAATTTTCAAAAAGAGGAGGCCGAGCAGAAAAAAAGTAAAAATACTTAGCAGCATATATGGCAGGATATATTCCGGTCCTCCTCCATTAGGGTCATTCGCACGACAAGCCTGTTTCGGTGCTAGGAGGCACCTTAGTCATGTGCACATGACTAAGGTGCCTCCTAGCACCGAAACATGCTTGTTTTTCTCCCTCTTTTGAAAACCCGGTGTTCTTTCGTATACTTCTAGGGGTTCACCATGTGTGTTTGAGGCAGAATGCAAACTTACATAGGCTTACATAAATAAAATGTGAGATAAACTCATCAAGGTTTCTTTAGAAAGACAAAACGGAACTCCACATTGAATGTTGTCTAGATGTTAAATCTCCTTTTTACATTTTTAAACAATATTTATCGGTTGTACACCTGGATGGTTTCTTTTATCCAATACATTCTTGTCCAGCCTTCATTTAAATATATTTATTGTGTCTGCTGCCAACACGGCTTCTTCTGGAAGAGAGTTCCATACTTTTACTGCCCTGATCGTAAAACTGAGCAACTAAAATGGTGCATGGCCTACATCACAAAACGTACCAGGAAAGACTAAAAGATCTTAATATGTATACTTTAGAGCAGAGAAGGGAAAGGGGGGACATGATAGAAACTTTCAAATATATCAAGGGTTTTAACAAGGTACAGGGGGGAGACATTCTTCACAGGAAGAGGAGCAACAGAACACGAGGACAGGCACTGACACTAGAGGGAGGAAGATTCAGGGGAGATCTGAGGAAGAATGACTTCACAGAAAGAGTAGTAGATAAGTGGAATAGCCTACCATCAGAGGTGGTAGAGGCAAATACAGTAGTACAATTTAAACATGCTTTGGATAGGCATATTGATATCCTTACAAAGCAATAAGGATCAAATATGGTTTGAGGTAACAAGTTTAAAAAAAAGGGGCAGAATAGATGGGCCAAGTGGTTCTTATCTGCCGTCAAATTCTATGTTTATATTATATGTTTTTTACATAAACTTCTCTCTACTATTGTGTGCTGAATTAATGACTGCAATCTTTCAAGATGCTTCAATTTAAATGCAACTCAAAATAGTGATCTAAGGCAGTTATGTTATCGATGGCACTCTATAATAATACATTTCCTTCTCATTTGAAATTGATTTATGGGGAGGGGCATCGACAACTTGTCTGCCTGTGGAAAAGCTTGCCATTCGAGGATGAAGTTGCACTAGATTCCGAATTATGTTTGGACTTTTTTTTTTGTCACTATTGATGATGCCACGCCCCTAAAACCCTCTCATTCATGTGAAGGGGAGGTATACAGCATAGGGGAGGAGCATTGACAACACTTTTGCCAAGCTGAATTGTTGGGCTGTATTCTGTTCGGATTTATTTGCCTCTAAATGAAATTCCCAGTTTTCTGTTAACATTATTCTTTTAGAGCTGGAAGTGACAAAGAGGAAGCATTCATGATGGCGATTAACCCTTTGACTGCCAAGTGAATTTGTCAAAATAAGTGTGAAAATTGCCAAGCAAACATATTCTTTTATTAACAAATGTGAGCAACGCTGGCATTTTAAGCGGATATTTTGAACATCTCTCACAGAGGGCAGCGATAGAAGCCTATGGCCTTCTATCGCGGCCCGCCACAACCAGCCGCAGATGCTGACCCCCCCCCCCCTGCCTTAACTTCCTAGGCTCCAGGAACCCTGGCCCCGGAAGGTAAAACCCTCATCCCCCTAGCAACGCAGCCAGAGGTCCTTCCGGCTGCAGGGAGGCTTCCGGCGGTGGGGGGAGGAGGAGGTGCCCAGGGATGTGACGGAGACCCCTCCGCACACCACATCACAGGTATCGTGGGGGGTCTCCATCATCGCATTGCGATGCTAGTCGCATATGTTAGTACATATGCGCTAGCATTGCTGCGGTGGGGCAGAGAAGGGGGGCGGCGATGTATTTGAATACATCCTGCTCAGAGATTTTGGAACTCAAAGGGTTAATAGATCACTGTTTTGTGTCAGGGTAATGTACGTTCCATGACCCCGATTTCAAAACAACAGAGGTGATAAAATGTAACCAGTATGTGCTATGGGGTTGGAGCCAAAGGAGTACATTTACTACATCTTCTAAAAACAAAAAGTAGTGATGTTGCCCATAGCAACTAATCAGATTCTTTCCATCAAATCTCTAGACAGAATTGGGTTGGTTACTATGGACAATATCACCTCTTTTCATTTTTAAAAGCTTAAGTAAATATACCCAAAAGAGTGTCAGCGATGGGAATACTGAAGTAATGTGATTATGGTAATGACCAACAAGTCAAAAGTCTTCATCTTTTGTTCGCTATAATTAACTTCTTGGAATGGCAGAGCCACTTTCTCTGTGCTCATCAGATGCCCCCCACTTTTGTGTCCCCGGTCTGTCATTTCTCCTACGGGGGCCGCAAGCCTCCCAAAGCCATGACTAAATGAATTCATTGCTGGAACAAAGATTCAGTGGTAGAAAAGAGATTGATATCTTTTGTTGTCAGACATTCAATACCATATAGCAATCCAATTACTTAAGCTGTTTCTATCAGTCCTATTACCGCTTACTATTGAGGCATGGTCTAAAGCTGGATCATTCTGTCTGGCAAGAATGTAGTGGAACAGATTAGGCTTTTAATGAGAGCACTTTCTGTAGGCAAGGGCCCTCTATTGTATACGTTGAGATATAGGAATTGTACCTCGCGAAAAAAGTTCTCAAATCATTCTTGCGTGGACTGATCAAAAGGATGCTTGAAATTTGTACTATTGCGGGCGAAAATTTCTTACTATAAAACAATATTGACAAAGGGGTTCTTGTGTCGGTCACTACGGCGGGAGCGGAGGGGAGGAAGTCCCCCATTGTACTTTAATCTTCCTGTTTGAACTCTTTCCCGACAGGTCACCTTTCCCTAACTTTCAATCAACAATTCCGAACATACAATTATATATCTGTTTAAAATGTGGATGGCAAATTATATGGCTGATGTAATGTAGGGACATATAGGCCGAGGCGGGTATTAATGCTGAGTATTCACATATTATTCACATGCCTAGGAGACATCACTTCTCCCGTTTATGCCAATTTCCCAAGCTTTTTCCACTTCACTAACTCTATTTTTCCCCCCTTTGAAGAAATTGCATACCTGAAGAAAATGATTGCCAGGATTCCCATAGTTTGTTCCAAGCCACTGCCACATCAAACGCAAGGAGGCTACTGAACAATATCGTTAGTGAAGAATTAAGATTTTTGTGTTAGATCAGCAGTCGGCGAACTTCAGGAGCCCTGATGTTACCAAAACACACCTATCGCCCAAATCGCGGTGTGAATGAGATGCGCTTATAAGGCATTGAGGATGTTTGTGAGAGTCAGGAGCGGCGAGGTGGGTGGGTCATTTCATACTAATTAAACAAGATAATTAAAAGGATGGGACAGATAGAGTTTGCACTTGTTATATATCCTATAGGTCACTTCTGCAAAATAACGTTTCCTCATTTGCATACTGACATGATGAAGCGGCAATAAAGTTCTATGTAAATTGATTATATCTCCCAGCTATTGAAAAGGCAAGGGGTATGTCTGCAACTTAGTGGGCGTGGCTATGTTGACTATATATTTTTTTATATTGCCCTCCCATGATGGGCACAGTGACATCTCTTGATGGGCACAGTGACATCTCTTGACAGTGACAGCTCATGACATGCACAGTGACAGAGGGGCCCGATTCTGACCCATTTGTAACAGGCCGATTTCTTCCCAGTCCCGAAGGTCAGGGTTTGCGCATGCGTGAATATGTGCATACGCCATAGCCACTGTTTTTCAGGCTGCTTTCTTCTAGAACAATGAGATGATCAAATAAGGGGCCGGTTCTGGTTCTGAAATCAGCCCCTGATTCGATGATGTGCAATCCCAGATTGCGAATAGGCGTGGATAGTTGCTCACTTGCCAGGCAGTTCGCAGAGGGGAGGGAGGGACAGAGGCAGACGGGGCGGTGCTAGGCCATGGGAACTCCCAGCGTTTTATGGGCGTTCCCATAAAAACGCCGGTTATTCCCATGGGTACGCCCTCCCTGTCTCCATCCTAGTGGCCACAAATATAAGTAAATCATAACTGACTTATTTTTGTGAAGGCAGAAGAAATCATTTGAAATCAAATTATTTCTCCTGCAGCGGCGGCATAGGGGGGATAGGGTCGCATTGTCGACCCGACTTAGGTCGACATTCATTAGGTTGACACCGTTTGGGTCGACAGGCAACAAGGTCGACAGGGTTCTAGGTCGACATGGATGAAGGTCGACAGGTGTCTAAGTCGACATGGGACAAGGTCGACATGGTTTTAGGTCGACAAATGCGTTAGGTCGACATGGGTTAGGTCGACAGGTCGACATGGGTTTTTTCACAGTTTTTTTTAAGCCGACATGTGCCGACAGGCGGTATTTCATGCCATAGCATCCACTAGGGCATTGCGAGCGAAGCGAGCGATGCGAGGGGCTGCGGTTGACTTCCAACTGTGTCCATGTCGACTGTGTCGAAATTCGGGTAAAAAATCTGCAAGAAAACCCATGTTGACCTCGCGACCTGTCGACCTAACCCATGTCGACCTAACGCATTTGTCGACCTAAACCCATGTCGACCTTGTCCCATGTCGACCTAAACACCTGTCAACCTTCACCCATGTCAACCTGGAACCCTGTCGACCTAATTCCCTGTCGACCCAACGGAGTCGACCTAATGACTGTCAACCTAAGTTGGGTCGATAATACGATCCCCGCCCATGAGGGGATGTGAAGGGAGCATTCATGCGGGCGGCGGGTGGCGTTACATGGCTCACTAAGCAGCAAATTTTTCTCTTAATGAGTTAATTAGAATCCCCCCTAAATGTATTTGTGCAGCATAAGCTCTCCCCACTCAAACACACTTCTATACAAGTGTGGCAGAATTATAGGCAGGCAGTGCTAGGTGACAAGTCCAATCTTGTCACTCGTCTAAAACAAAGTGGTTCCATCTATAGTACAATCAGTGGTCCTGTTATCTTCTAGGCCGAGGCCATGCTCATCTTAACGCAAATGCTGCTGGAAGCGACCGTCATCTGATGGACACAACTGATCATTGGTTAAAAATAAAGAAAAATGTCCTTTATAAGTAAGGATTAGCCTCATAAGTATGCCAGTTATGCAAGCAAAGCAAGTGTCAGCTCTTATGCTAATCCAGTCCCTGACGTTGGATCACAAGGCTCAAGTCTTCACCGTTTGCATGCATGGCTTATTTGTTTCGGGTTGCGCCACCTTTCCAACATTGTGAGTCCTCATAAGTTGCCGATAATCAGTTGCCGTTTTCAAACCCGGAATATAAAAGACCAATACTTTTATTAGCAACACTCCCAACCAAGTAAAATAAACCCATGGTTTCTCATCGGACACCACTGCTGGACTCCAACTGCCAGTACACGGTTACTGACATATGTCCCGCTGGGTACATGGTGGTGGCTGGCACTTCGACCAACTGTCGATTCCTAGTACCCAAGGAGCAGGGGCAGTATGTGCGGGCATGTCATCTGGGGATAAAACAGTGACTGGCACTGGGACATTGTGTCATAGTCCAGCAATGGTGGAGAGACCGTGGTGGCATTTAGAATTTGGTGGCAATTGTGATCAAACAGCTCATAGACCGGCCTCCATTACCCAATTGTGGCTCACGTGTCCCAGCTCCATCTACTCACAGGGTCTTATATTAGGCAGAGAGGAGCAGTTCAGTTTCGCAGCAGAAATGGTTGAGAGTACACCTCCTGAAGAAAAGGAAACCCTAGCCAAGAAAGTAAAGTAGCCCCAACAGAAGAACCACAATGGCTAGTCCCAAGTCTGAAGTAGAAATTAAACAGGATTAAGGGCCTTATTTTGGTTCACTCTTTCTGACAAAATCCTTCTTAGATGGACAAAACCATGTGCACTGCAGGGGGGCAGATGTAAAATGTGCAGAGAGAATTAGATTTGGGTGAGTTATTTTGTTTCTGTGCAGGGTAAATACTGACTGCTTTATTTTTACACTGCAATATAGATCTCACTTTGAAGTAAAACCCCACCCAAATCTAATTCTCTCTGCACAAGTAACATCTGCCCCACCTGCAGTGCACATGGTTTTGTCCATCTAAGAAGGATTTTGTCAGAAAGAGTGAACCAAAATAAGGCCCCAAGTCCTGAGCTCCTATTAGTGACTGTGGGCATTAGGCCTGGGTCACGTTGAATTACCAGTTAGGTGAACACCAGAATGGAGGCTGCTGGCGCCTCACCACCACTTTGAAGCAACAAAATATAGCCCAGAATTCTACACATTCTGTCTGATGGTAAGAGCGTGCAAGGCAAGGTTGGCAGCTGACTACCCCTGCATGGCAGCAGGCCTACACCCCACCCATGCACCTATTACAGGGTGGCACCTGTACAGTCTTGTGCAATGAGCCTTAGGCTCAATAAATAACCTTCTGCATCCACTTTATGTTCTTTGTGTAAACCTGAATTAAGGCATCAGCTTTCTGGAAAAAATACACTACTAGTTTATCGAACTTCCCTTCCTGGACCAGAATTCTGGATCCTGACTGACATACAATGTTTGACCATTATTTCTCCATCAGATGACTACCCACTCTGGTTTTGAACTCTGGCTCTCTCTGGCTGTGTATCCCTGAACTTGCTACTACTCTAGTTCTTATTAGACCAAGTTCTGTACAGTTCTTAAATGGATGGTGCTTCTTTTTTCCCTATGTTTCCCTGCTACTGCAATACAATCCCCCAATGTTACCTCCCTGCAGAGGGTTCTCCCAGGACAGTGTGGCCTGTCGGTGGGATGGTGGGACTGTCCCACCAAATTCTGGATGGTTGGAAGATATGACATAATTAATTTGAAACATAAATAAAACACACAGAAATACTTTATATATAAAACTGGTAACTTCAAGTTCAAAGTGTGGTCTTAAATAAGGAGAAGGCTGGACTGCGTGTTGACCAGGCCTGTGTTTCAGAGTACCTCCCTTTTTACAAGATATTACCAAAGACCACACAGCAAGTTTACACCTTAAACTGTTCTTTATAGAAAATTAAACCCATGCATATCATTTGCCAATGACCCTTACCGTCTCCCGAAGAAATGTCTTAATTTTAAACTACAGTAGACCATAAAACAGACAATATTTTCTGAATGAAGGCTTTATGCAGAGTTAAAAGAAAATTTGGTTAATGTTGCCGTAGAGAGCAATGAAGAGCCAAGGTGATGGGGGAGATGGGGCCAAATTCTGAGGTTGTGTCCATGCCCAGCCCCCCCGAAACTAATAAAAACTACTGTGGGCCCTGCCATCACAGAGGAGTGTTGTTAAACAAGCCAAAGCCCCAGTAATTAATTAGTACCTGTCTCCTACTTCTCAACTCCCCTGTCAGTGCCATCACTATGGGTGGTGGTAGCCAATACATTGATAGATATATTCACATTGCATATGGCTCTGCTGGTTGTGTGTACTCAGCTTTAGCGCACATGCATGGTGTGAACGCATGGAACATTCGCTGCATGGGCGTGTGCTCACAACTGCACCAACCTAATTCCACCCTGCGCACGTAACACATGAACAGGCTGCGGTCTGAGTTCATGCTGTATAAAGGGCTGTAGGTAAGCAGGCCCCAGAGAGGATGGGTGCACATTTCAGCTTCATTACACATTAAGGCAATACTAATTAGTGATCAGGTACCATTGCCACAGAACATTCCTGTGAGCAATCACAAGTTAATTGTTAGCAATGCTGGCAAAGTAAAAACCATCAGGCATAACACAAGCTATACAGACTAGTCATGTTGGTTTGCTTTGTTGTTTTTCTCAGTAGAACATAAACCATGTAGTAAAGTTAAGGTGCCCATACACTAGTAAGATTTATATGCAGATCTGGCTGGTTGGAACAAAAACCTGGTAATGGATGAGTGACAGTTTGTCAGTTTTCCAGCATTTCCAAGCAAATGGTCAACTGTCATTTGCTCTCATCCATAACCAGGTTTTTGTTTCCAACCAGACAGATCTGCAGATAAATATGCGTGTGTATGGCCACCTTAACACTAGAGATGAGCGGGTTCGGATCCTAGAGATCCGAACCCCCACGAACTTACCTAATCCGAGGCCGGATCCAGGGAGTTCGATGGTCGCCACCATTTTTCTGTGTTCAAAACGAGGCCGAACGTCATCTTCCCGCTGTCGGATTCTCGCGAGACCTGTGGCTATATAGTTCCCGGCGGTCGGCGCCATTTTCAAACAGGCTGGTGATTTCAGACAGCACGTATGTGTCCGTGCTGTCTGCTGAGCGGAGTGGGGGAGATGACATGCTTGGGGGGGGATGACATGCTGGGGGGGATGATTTAGGCATAGGGGGCTGCTGCTAGTGCTACAGAGGGGGCTACATTATTTTAATTCAGCATGTGTGCTGCATCAGTCCAGGGTGCCCGCATGTGTGCTGCATCAGTCCAGTGTGCCCACATTTGTACTGTATCCATCCAGGGGTGCCCACATGTGTGCTGTATTTGTCCAGGGGTGCCCACATTTGTACTGATCCATCCAGGGGTGCCCACATGTGTGCTGTATTTGTCCAGGGGTGCCCACATTCGTGCTGTATCAGTCCAGGGGTGCCCGCATGTGTACTGTATCCATCCAGGGGTGCCCACATATGTGCTGTATTTGTCCAGGGGTGCCCACATGTGTGCTGTATCAGTCCAGGGCTGCCCGCATGTGTGCCGTATAATTCTATGGGTGCCCCCTTGTGTCCTGTATCAGTCCAGGGGTGCCCGCATGTGTGCCATATAATTCCATGGGTGCCCCCATGTGTCCTGTATCAGTCCTGGAGTGCCCGCATGTGTGCCGTATAATTCCAGGGGTGCCCCATGTGTCCCATATCAGACCAGGGGAGCTGCCCTTTTTTTTAATGAAAATAAAAATAAGGTGTTTTTTTTTTTTTTTTTTTTACTGCAAGGGCTGTTAAATGCACTGTAGTCCAGGGGTGAGCCAAGAGTGCTGTATAATTCATGGGGTGTTGCTAAGTAAGGTGTGCTGCTCTTTTTTATAATTAAAAGAATACAAATTTTTATTTTTACTGCAGGAATTTGTCTGCCGTATAATTCCATGCCTGCCGCCATGTGTGCCGTATCAGGTCAGGGGTGCCACCATCTGTGCCGTATAATTCCTGGGGTAAGCCAAGTCTGCCAATTCATGGGGTGCTGTCAAGTGTGCCATATCAGTCCAGGGGTGATGCTAAATGTGCCGTATCAGTCCAGGGGTGATGCTACCTGTGCCATATCAGCCCAGAGGTAATTCTAGGTGTGCAGTATCAGCCTAGAGGGGATGCTAAGTGTGCCATATCAGTCTAGTGTTTGTGCCGCACACTTGTGTGGCTTATCATAGTTATCCAGCTACTGTACCTCGGTGCAACCTTTTCCCCTAAAAACAATATTGTAAGGTGTGAGCTGTTCAGAATAGACTGGAAATGAGTGGAAATGAATGTTATTGAGGTTAATATAGCGTAGCAGCAAAAAATAAAAAACAAAATTCTGCGATTTTAGCAGTTTTTATGCTTTTTTTAACAAAAAATCAGAACCCAAAACCCCAAAAATCCAAACACAAAACACTTAGGAGGTGTTTTGCCAAAACCTATTAGAACCCAAAACCTCAAGGTAATCAGAACCCAAAACCCGAAAAGTGGCCGGTGCACATCCCTACTTAACACTACAGCGGAACTATCATGAAAAATCTGCGTGCTCTTGACAGATTTAGCGTTGGTACTTATAAGGTAGTATGTTGTGGAGAGCAGGGTCCACGGCCTATAAGTATATATAATTCATACTTCATTTTATGCCCCATAGTGTTTTCCTGGATCCTCATGCCTTATGGTAGTGTTCTGGAACATCTTATGCCCCTCATTCACATTATGTCACACTGTAGTGCCCCAGTTTGTATTAGCAGACACCTAAACCTTGGTGCAGGTCAACCAGACCCCTAGGCCTCTGCGCGTCACAGCAATGGAAATCCCTGCAGCCACTATCTCACTGGGGGGACATATGGAGCTGATCATCAATAACTGGAGTTCATCAATAACTGGAGGGCCACTTATTGCCCACCACTGCAAAGGATGATATTGTTTATGAACAATATCGTCAATGATTTGCCTTGAACTCCCGGGCAAACAATATCGTTCAGTGCATGCACACTGAACGATATGGTTAACGGTATTTTTCAGTGACGTCATCCTATCATCATCCTGTTCCCGCTCCATACATGCAGTCATCAACAGATGACAGAGGATATCGTTAACGACCCCCAGGAGAGCGCATCACTAACGATATTGAGTGTACACACTAGGCGATATTGCAAATGATATCTCTCAGAAGGACCAAAAATGGGGGCAGAGAATAAGGGACAGGAAACATATTGAGGTTTTTTTCTGGGATATTAAACAAGTTGGTTTCCCAAGGAGGCCAGATGGTTTAATGTGGAATGGCGTACATGGAGAAAGCTGGTGACTATGGAGGTTATTCTGATCGGAGCGGCCAAACGTGCGTACGTTCACTATTAACGTACGCTCTCCGTACGCGGCCGTTGGGGTTAAGTCCACCCACAAATCAGCCGCATACGTACGGCCAGAAACAACGTCGAAGGGGAGTGGTGTACAATTGAGCGTACGCCAACGTACATGGACGGACCAGCCCTTACACCCGACAACTGGCGTACAACAGAGCGTACGCCACCGTTTACGGACGTCTCTCGTCCGTCTTCCCACCGACTTCTTGCGGCTATCTGAGCGTACGACAGCTTGCACGGACGGGTCCCTATTGTTTTCAATAGAAAACTCAGCTTATGTCACCGCTCGTGAGAGTGAGCGTACGTCCGTGCACGCTGGCATACCCTTCACATATATGGACCTGCAAATCTTGCCTTTCAACTACAATTCTGACAATTAATTAATTATTCTAATTGTTATTCAATTATTGTTTTCTATTAACTCAATTGAAGATTGTGTGCAAAATAGTGGGCATGGGCTTAAAACATTGCTGAAACATCCTTTGTAGGTGTTAGATGTGGTTTATGTTATTGTATCATAAATACAAAACCTATGTTTGTATTAGAGTGAACACGTTGACACATGTCGACTTGTGTAGATTGAGTGTGCTACTGTGTAAAGTCTATGAAAGCACGTAGTGAATGTGTATAACTGTTTAACAAATACCTACCTTAGCATATATAAGCAGGTCTTAAAAAGATTCTTACCTTAAATTAAACAAACCTTTAAATGTAGAGAAGTATAGAAAGATAAGCTTCCAATGTGTTTGAGTGCTGTGTGTGGCTTGCAGGTAGTGAAATCATGGTTTTGACTTAATAGACTGCAGCATTGCTTATTACATTCAGGTGTATGTGTTTGAGTAGTAATCAGCGTAAATTAGCAAACCCAGGCGCACGCTGGCATGCGGTATCTGTAGGGGTGGTCTGAGGTAGCGGTTGGCGGCCGCCTGTTTTGTGTCCGAAATGAACGGTGCTTTAGGCGATCGTGCGGTAGTAGCACCGTTCATTTTTGGTGCACACCCCCGTGTACGCCCATATTTACGCCCATTTTCCCTCATTATTTCGGCCGCTCCCCTTAACACGCCCCTATGCCGCCCCCAATGCCCGTACTCTCGCGTACAGGTTTTTTCGCACGGAGAGACCCGTCCGTAAGCGTTGTGGAGTGTTCGCGCCTGCGCATTGGCGATTGTACGCATGCGCAGATCATGAAAAACCCCGGAACGTACGCGTACGGCCCGGCCGCACCAACCAGAATAAGGCCCTATATTTCTGGTGTAGTACCTGAAAAAAGTCAAATCGAGTAACCTAAGGATTTTAAATAATTTATATATAAATAAAACACAGACAACAGATTTGGCATTAAAATTATGTCAAATTGTATTGACAAATAAATATTAAAATTGAAGTCTACATTAACCCTTTCAGTGCATTTGTCAAAATTGATGTTGAAATTGCAAAATAAACATTTTTATTCATCATAATGACCTGCAATCTTTACCTTATATAGGAAATTTAATCTTTTTTTACACAACATTTTTACATTTGAATTTATATAACAAATGTGAGCGACGCTGGCATTGTTAGCCAATATTTTGGATATCTCTCACAGAGATGTCTACATATTTTGCGCATCTCTAACACAGATGGCATTTTTTAGAGGATATTTTGCGCATCTCTAACACAGAGAGAAAGGGTTGAAGGACAGATGGGTCAACAAACATGCACACAAAGCCAAACATTGGTACTCAAGTTACCACTTACCATAAAACCCTCCCATTCAGGTGATGTAACAGAACAATTATCCTACAATGTTTCCCCATACGAGGAGAGCACACCTAACTCTAAAGGCCCCCACACACTAGAACGATTTTTTGGCTGATTGTCTGATTTCCTACCGTTCGTCCAATATATTGTCTGTTTTTTTACCGATAATCGACAATAATCGGGCGATTAACGGGAAAAAAATCAGCCGATATATCGGACGATCTGGCGGAAATCAGACAATCCGCCAAAAAATCGTTCTAGTGTGTGGGGGCCTTAAGAGCGAGGTTTCCATTGTTTACCACCATACACAACCACAAAGAACAAATGGGAACACTAAACAGTATAATCATATTTTACAATTTGATATTGAGATGTGAATTGTGTGGTTTGTGTGTCGATGTCACAGTTCGTATCGCAGGTTCGACGTTTGCTGTTTGACGTTCTTAAGAATGTTAAATAATAAAATGTTCCAGCTTAAATGGCCACACGACAAAGTATTTAACATTATTTTAATTGCTGTTCACATGGGAAAACTGTTAAAACACAGAGCAACTATTAAGCTTAATCATTTCCCAAGATTCTCGAACATGGTCGAACCAGTTCAAACTTTGTCAGACTGGTTCGCCGAATTAATCTGGAATTTTTACTCTAGCTGAAGTTTGAGAATTACAGGCAAATCTTCCAGATTGAGAATTTATTTCAGAACCACTATATATAACTTTGACCACCTCTACTATTATATACAAATTAAATATACAAAAAAAAAAAAAAAACATACAACATACAGTGTACAGCTATACTTGTCACAAATACTAATTGCTAAGGATAGGCAAAATAAAATATTGTTCTTCTTCTTTGGCAGGTTCTGTTCCAGGTTTTGAATATTTCTATGGAAATTCTTGATATTGACAATGTTCTTGTTTCAATAAAAAGCCATCAGAATGCTGGTTGGATTTGGTAGGAAACCACTGAGTCAAAGGGAAATGTACTAAGATGGGATGTTGCTATGAGCAACCAATCAGATACAATCTATTATCGCCTAGAAGGTGCTAAATAAAAGTAGATTCTTAAATGTTTCCCATTCCTTTCCGAGTTCTCTTTAAACTCCTCACCACCACCTACAAGGCTCTCTCCTCCTCCACAGCTCCTTACCTCTCTTCACTGATTTCTATCCACACTCCCTCCCGTCCTCTTCGCTCTGCCGCTGACCGCTGACTAACCTCTCACCTAATCACCTCCTCCCACTCCCATGTCCAAGACTTCTCTCGCGCTGCCCCCCTGCACTGGAACAACCTCCCGCCACCCATCAGGCTTTCTGATTCCCTTACCTCCTTCAAGCGCTCCCTCAAAACCCACTTCTTCCGACTAGCCTATCCCTCCTCCTCCTAACCTTTTTTTGCTCCTCCTATCTGTTCCCATCCATTCCTACTTATCCTATTGTTTTTCATTCGTCCACCCACCTCCTTTTAGTGTGTTAACTCTTATGAGTAGGGCCCTCCTTCCTCACGTACTCACCCTACCTCTTTACCTCACCAGTGCTCCTGCCCTGTTCTTCCCTTCCTCTACTTCATCTTCAGTCTCCTCGACAATTTCGACACCTACTTCAGAACTGATGCTGACTTTAGTTCTACTAGCTATACCCCTATTTATGCTGTATTTTATCAACACACCCTGTACGTTACCTTGTAATTTGTTGTTTTGTTTGCTATATACGGCGCTGCGGACACTTTGTGGCGCCTTATAAATAAACGTACTACTACTACTACTATTACTAGGAACATCCCTTGTGAAATACAACTCCCATCTTCTAAATTTGCCCCAGAGAACTGCTAGATTGAAATTGCTGTAGTATTTAAACTCTGTATATATAATACAGTTTCCTGTATCTTTAATTACATGTATGTTCTAAATAAAGGAAATAGTAGTTATTAGGTCTAAAACTGCAATAAAACACTTGGGTTTCCCATTGTCAATTTTAATATTAGGTATTTTATTATTGTTATAACAGCTAAATGCAAATCATAAATCCGAGTGCTTGCTGTAATAGTAAATGCACTTATTAAAACATAGTGAATATAATAATGCTTTTAAGACCCAAGGAATAATTATAGCCAGTCTACATGCATTTTTTTTTTTAAGTAATAAATGTCAAAGTGACTTATCAATTCTACAAAGGCAGGTTTAGCTAATGGGACTCATACATCATGGGAGAACCAGGGCATCATTGTGGGGACGAGGGAAATACAACATGTTAAAAATCATCAATAAGTAAATTCCGTCCGAACAATGGTCAGGATCTATTGGACTTAAAGGGTCACCGATACCCAATGATCATCAAATCAGCATTAGGGAATCACCCCGCTGATGTACGATCTGCATTAGTTGTAGTTTATTATTACAGAGAGCACTCTCGGCCAATCAACGGCCTCCCTTCTGAGCGACCGCTGATTGGCTGAGAGTGCTCTCAGCCAATCAGAGGCCGGCTAGTCATTTGACAGGTTATTTTAAAATTCTAATACCCGCCACTGCCCGTCCTGCTGAACACCCGCTAGCACTTAGCACCCACCGCCCGCTGCAGCACCAGCACCCGATGCCCGCCCCGCTGCTCCTCACCGCCCGCTGCAGCACCAGCATCCATGGTCGGACAGGATAGTATGTGCAGGTTGTCTGACCTCCTCGGATCGGATGTCATACACATGTGATTTTGGGCCGTTTTCACCCGATTTATCGGCACAAAGTTCCGAAATTGGGTGAAATCGGCCCAAACTCGCATAGTGTATGGGCACCCTAAGATTCCCACCACTGTTAGATCTGTGGCAGATCTGTTTTTGTTCACTACGTAAATCTAAAAGAAAAGTTCTAATTACTGTAAGGTTTGAAAAGCCTTTGACTCACGTGGTCATAGTCTTCATATGAATGTCAAGCACGCACATTACATAATTAAAAGAGTAATCAGGTCACATTCTTTTGAAGCATCTGATGAATGAGTCACCTTAATAAATAGACCCAGGTATCAAATTCTTATATAATACATTTACTTATGTGAGATAACACCGCAGTGTTATCATTGAGTAGAATATAAACATGCAACGTTTTCCATTAGATAGGTATAAACTGAGATACAATCAGTAGGTATAATATTGAAAAATACCATTTCAAAGACTGAACAAAAGAAAGTTTGTTTGTGTTCTAATGGATATTCATGTGAAAGGTATACAGTAATGTTTAACATTTCCTATACTTACTGTAGGTCATGGCTGTACAGTATATACAGCTGGAGCACCTCTCAGCCAGCGCCGGGGGTCGCAGGGTTAGGGTGGGGGGAGCGGGGAGGTTGGGGACCGCATCGGGGACTGGCGGCAAGGCGGTGGGGACCCGGAGGGAGCTCCGTTAGACCCCCACTAAATGAAGCAGGCTCAGTGCTGCAAGTGAGGCGGTACGAGGTGGTACGGTGTACCACTAAAACATAGTGTGCCGGTACCCTGTACCGCCATAGCAAATTAACCCCCCCAGAACATTCTGCGCATGTGCTCATATGTAAGTGGCGGGGCGTGGCCTGTACAGGTGCGCATCACGCATCTCTCCTTCCTCTCCCTCCCCTTCCTCAGCAGCAGTAGCAGCGGTGGTGGCGGCGGGACCCAGGTGGCAGCGGCGGGAGGCAGTGGCTGGAGTGGGATTTGGGAGAGACCAGGCTGCAGTTCCGCAGGAGACAACTTTAGCAGCCCAGGCCAGCCAGCACTGCACGGTGAGTTGTGCTGTACTGCCGCTGGCAATGTGGGGGCATATGGCTGGCACTGTGGGGGCATATGGCTGGCACTGTGGGGGGCATACCTAGCACTGTGGGGGCATACCTGGCACTGAAATATGTGTGGCACTGTGAGGGGATATCTGGTACTGTGGGGGCATATATGTGGCACTGTGGGGGCATATGTGTGGCACTGGGGGCATATGTATTGCACTGTGGGGGCATGTGTGTGGCACTGTGGGGGCATATCTGGCACTGGGGGCATATGTGTGGCACTGTGGGGGCATATCTGGCACTGGGGGCATACTTAGCACTGTGGGGGCATATATGTGTGGCACTGTGGGGGTAAATGATATCTGGCACTGTGGTGGCATATATGTGCACAAGCCCAAACAGAAATGTCATTGTGTTTTAAAGTTTTGTCATGTAGCCACTCCCCGTGTCATATGACCACGCCCATGACCACGCCCATTTTTTCAGCGAGCGGCACAGTACCACTAAGACATTTTTTTACTTGCACCACTGACAGGCTCCCTCTATAGCATAAAAAACTACAAGTAATTTGATTGTGTACATGTAGTATTGATTATAGATTGCAAGCTCCACTGGGGCAGGGACCGATGTGAATGTTCAGATGTTCTCTGTAAAGCTGTGTACACACACTTCAAATTGCTTTAGATTCGATGTTAGAGTCGATTTTCTATTAGATCTGGCATTAGATCTGACATTAGATCTTTCCATTAGATCTGGCATTAGATCTGTACTTTTACATTCGATTCAAAATCAATTTCACAGTGATTCATTCAATTTACTGGATTGTATTCGATATTTCCTTGGCTGCACAGTCTATTTTTCTTTTCGATATAGAGAAAACGTGAACATGCATCGAATGGATTGCCAGTTGAAAGTGTCCTAAAAACCATTTGATTTCAATTAGGTTTTGATTCGAATCAAAAACAGGGAAAAATTGAAGCGTGTGTACACAGCTAAAAGTGCTGCGGAATATGTGTGCGCTATATAAATAACTGCCAATAATAATAAATAATAATATGTGTGCATTCTTAAGGTGTGTACACATGCTTTGATTTGCTTTAGATTCGATGATCGATTTGATTTTCCATTGGATTTGGCATTAGATCTTTCCATTCAATTTGGCATTAGATCTGTACTTTTGCATTCGATTCGATTTTGATTTCACAATCGATTTACTAGAATCAGCTGCTGTGACCAACTGTGGTGAGAGGAGACTGGGGGGGTTTAGACAAAATCTTTCTCTAATGGCGCAAAACATTGGGCCTGATTCAGAACTGCACGCCAGGAAGCGTGTAATCGCAGCCTAGCGAACAGGTAAACACCACCCACCTGAATGCCCCCCCGGGGTGTGTGATTTATACGCACACACATGCCTTCGCATGTGGCCTAACGGGAGAGAAATCATTCGACGGTCGCTGGCCAGGTGTAACTTGCAGAGAGAGAGTTAGATTTGGATGATTTCTTTTGTTTCTGTGCAGGGTAAATACTGGCTGCTTTGTTTTTACACTGCAATTTAGATGTAATTTTCACCATAGGTTCCTATTTTTAGAAAACAAAGCTCCGCAGAAGATTCACGTCAGTTTTGCCATCAGAACTGCTGCGGAATAGGGGCTATAAAGCAGAAATATGCCTCTGCCTATTTATACACTTAAAACCTGGGGCCGTCACTAGGTGGGTGCCAGTAATGCCTTGCCCACAGCACATTTGCACTGTGGTCGCACCATCTGGCATCCCCTCTCACAAGGCCACTCCACGCTGAACACCGCCCATACCATACCGAGTGAGAATGGGATCATTGGATAGACAGTAACTAGGTCTACAAGCATTAGGTCGAAACCACAAGGTCGACATGCATGAAGGTTGACTTGACTGAAGGTCGACATGCAGAAATGTCAACATAACTGAAAGTCGACATGGGTTAGGTTGACAGGGACATTAGGTTGACACAAGCATTAGGTCGACATGGGGAAAGTCGACAGTCAAAAGGTGGACATTGGGTTTTTCAAGCTAACAGCATCTCCCTACTACTTCTATTAGTTCAATTCCTGATGTATTTAATAAGTGGTTTTATAAAGTATTTTGTTGCACTACTGTATGTCGCAATAGACAGAATTGTAAGGTTTGTGTGATATGGACAACTAAGGCCCTTATTCTGATTGAAGCGGTAACGGCCGCTTGCGGCCGTTCCGCCGATGTTTTCGGTCTGCGCATGTGCAGAGGCTACTCTGCGCATGTGCAGGCGAAATCGCCGCACAAGTTTTTTGACCGCCGCAAAGGGGGTGGATAGGGGCGTGAGGGGCTACTAAGCCTCATTTACATATGCATACGCCCCGCGTTTCATGGGCGTTCCCATGCAAACGCGGGGCGTATGCATGGTAATGAGGCTGTGACGCGTGGGTACAGGGCGGGCATCTGACATCGCCGGATGTCAGCTGCCCGCCCCCATACAAGATTTCACACGGACAAGTGTCCGTGTGGTCTTGTGTTGCGGGACCTGGTGGAGCGTGCGGCCCTGCATTCGATGTTCGGCGACCATCGAATGCAGGGGCTGCTCCCACCATGGAGGAGGCGTATCCCCGTACACATTCATGCGGATCGCCACATGTCCGCGTACGGACGGCCGTGGCGATCCGTATGGAAGGCGGGGATTCGCCTGGTGCGGTCAGAGCCGCATATGCGGCTCCGGCCGCACCGATCAGAATAAGGGCCTAAGTTTTATGAAGAAACAAAGATAGATAGTAAAGTGTATATGTTCTATGAGAATAAGATAACCTTGGGAAATAAAGAAATTCTTTCTTGTCTGTTTAAACATAACATGGCTGCGGCGAGAGAACAAGATAACTACTGAATAGAATAAAGGAAATGATAAGAAAATGACTTTCACTTTAAAGAAATATTAAACTTGCTTTGATCAATGATCGATCCTTGTCATTTTATATACTTTATATACTGTATATATATACTTTATATACTGTATATATATATACTTTATATACTGTATATATATATATATATATATATATATATATATATATATATATATACAGTATATATATATATATATATGTATTTTGGGAATCCGCACACTATTTATTGGGTCATCACAGTTGTGCTCACTCCAAGGCACAAGACCATCAGATAGAATTTTTTGAAAGGAGGGCACTCACCAATTCGCAGATAAAAATTTTCTTTTTATTCAGTTCATTAAAATATTGAACTCAAGTAGTTGTCATCAACGTTTCGGTCCGCATTTCAGACCTTCATCAGGACAGACATTGGGGCAACAAGAGATCTTACTCCAACAGAGACCTAATGGGAAATGGTCCCATGGTGAACCTATATACCCATCCAGACAGGAAGTGTCACCCACCAGCCAATAAGAATTCAATCACTCTTCATCCACCTATTTAAGGATATACATCTATTTTACAATCCATCAGGCTATAATGCCCTCATATAGGACAAGGTATTATTAATCACACCTTATAATTTGCAGGAGAAACGGCAGTGATATACATTTGCGATACCTAATCTGGCGTGCGTTCCATTTCAATGGAACGCACCGCCATTTTGTTTTTCGTCATCTATGTATAGACATGAATAAACACCTTCATATCAGTGACTTATATTTCATACAATCTAAACGTGCCCTCACCTCTATCCCCACCATATTCAGTGCGGCTGTCGGACCGATCGTCCGCACAGCCGTAACTACACCATCCAGTGAATGCGTCCTCCCGGAAGTGACGCGCATCCGACACATCCGGTTGTACTGCGGTGCATAGCGCGATGTATGCGCTTCAGCACCTAGCAACCATATGGGCTATAGTGATTGGACACTTCATTTTACACTGAGTGTTCTCAGTTATAGCTGGTTGCAGGCATATCAGGTCTCTAAGTGGTGCGCAGCGTGATGTATATACCTTAATACCTAGCACCCATAGAGACTGGTAGGATATGGGCATCTGGTGAATAAAACAGACATTGTACGAAATTTACATGGTATGCAAGGATGGATATAAGGTTCACCATAAGATCACCACTAACATATGCTAAACTTGTTCAATAAACACAGACAAAATACAAACATACATAAAACAAAGAATCAACCCATAGGTGTATTCACTTTATTGAAACGTTGATGTAAAGGAACTGTCTCCTGCCTCGTTATTACGCCGAGAGTGCCGCACCTCTGCTCCTTGTATTACCTTCTTGTGAAGGCACCGGCTACAGTTATTTCTTCGTTGGGAGTGCCTGGCCCCTGCTCTATATATATATATATATAGACTTCTTGTTACCGGAGTTGAAATGCCTGGTTGGTCAACCCGGGTTATAAGGTTTGGTGGTTTCACACCGCACATCGACCCGGCAACAACTCAGCAATAACCAGGGATTGAGGTGCGATGTGAAAGTGGCATATTTTACTAACATGTGAAAAGTAGTTTGTTTTAATGAAGTAACATACTAAGGAATGGGAAATTATATAAATATTGTAAGATATCCCATTAAGTTCTATAAAAGGTATTTAAAATGTCTCCTAGAAAACTTTTTAAAACTTTTTTAAGTGAAAAATGGCCACCTTCAAGGTCTCTTGGGGAGAAATGGACATATATACAGTTGTGTTCATAAGTTTACATACCCTAGCAGAATTTGTGATTTTCTGGCCATTTGTCAGAGAATATGAATGATAGAAACATAGAATTTGTCGGCAGATAAGAACCATTTGGCCCATCTAGTCTGCCCCTTTTTTTACCCTTCAGGTAATCTCAACCATTTTTAATCCTTATTTCTTTGTAAGGATATTCATATGCCTACTCACAAATTTTATGATAACTCACAAATTTTTCTTTCACTCATGGTTAGTGGTTGGGTGAAGCCATTTATTGTCAAACAACTGTGTTTACTCTTTTTAAATCATAATGACAACAGAAACTACCCAAATGACCCTGATCAAAAGTTTAAATACCTTGGAGATTTTGGCTTGATAACATGCACACAAGTTGACACATACGGATTTGAATGGCTACTAAAGGTAACCATCCTCACCTGTGATCTGTTTGCTTGTAATCAGTGTGTGTATATAAAAGGTCAGTAAGTTTCTGGTCTCCTGAAAGACTCTTGCATCTTTCATCCAGTGCTGCACTGACATGGGTCATGGGGAAAGCAAAAGAATTGCCAAAGGATCGCCTGGAAAAGGTAATTGAACTGTATAAAACAGGAAAGGGATATAAAAAGATATCCAAGCAATTGAGAATGCCAATCAGCAGTGTTCAAACTCTAATTAAGAAGTGGAAAATGTGGTATTCTGTGGAAACCAAATCTTGGTCCAGTAGACCAACAAACATTTCAGCCACAACTGATAGGAAAATTGTTCCGGATGCAAAGAAAAATCCACAAATAACTTCAGCTGAAATACAGGACTCTCTGAAAAAAAGTGGTGTGGTTGTTTCAAGATGCACAATAAGGAGGCATTTGAAGAAAAATGGGCACCATGGTCGAGTTGCCAGAAGAAAGCCATTACTACGCAAATGCCACAAAGCATCCCGCTTACAATACTCCAAACAGTACAGAGACAAGCCTCAAAACTTCTGATACAAAGTCATTTGGAGTGATGAGACCAAAATTGAACTTTTTGCCCACAACCATAAACTTTACATTTGGAGAGGAGTCAACAAGGCCTATGATAAAAGGTACACCATTCCTACGGAGGTGAATCGCTGATGTTTTGGGGATGTGTGAGCTACAAAGGCACTGGAAACTTGGTCAAAATTGATGGCAACATGAATATGTTATCAGAAAATACCCATGTAACATTCCCATTCGCCAACCCTCTAATCGCCTCCATCCCGCCCCATCATGAGAACGCCTCGTGATTGTGCAAGTCGACCAAGGTGTCCGCACAGCTGCCCTGCACATGTGCATATTAGCATATATGCATGTGCAGAGCGAAAACATCGATCCCCGGTAAATTACTGAATCAGGCCGAATGTCCGCAGTGTATGCGGTATGGGCCTCCCTGGATCTCAGGGGTCTTGCACCAAAGATACAGCTCATGGAAGTGCACATTCATAACAAAGACATCTAATTACCCAAATGTATGGCTAAGGTACGTCGTGGTTGATTTGTATCTAGATAGTTTTCTGCAATTTTATAATTACTAGTGTGACAGGTGTAGGAGACATAATAGAGGAAACATGTACTTCCTTGAGCTGTCTTCTGCTCACGGTTCCTAACCATGACTTGCAGTATTTTGACAGCTGTCAAAGCAGAACATCTTCTCCTCCCGATTGTGCTTTACACTGGAAACAGCCTGCTAGCGCTATTTGAACTCTTGGCTTTTAAAGCAGGATAATTAGCACAGTATTGCCATTAATTGCATGGATATTGTGGTTTATTCTTATTCTGTCATCAATGAAGGAGATGACAGTAATACTACATGCATTAGAAACTTGATAAATAGGAAGGATACTTAAATGCTGAGAAAATCATACTTGGTCAATGGGGAAGAAAACTTAATAAATAGGTTCCTGTGTCATTTTCAGTTCACCTCGCAGCGCACGTCACTTTGGGTCTGATTCAGAAGTTGACCTTATGTGACCAATGCTGATGCAGAAACAGTACAGCGGCTATTTACTATTGCATGGGCAAAGATGCTATTGCGTATAGGACCACTGGTATCAAGGATGGTAATTGTTTCAAATTGTAAAGTGCAACAGAATTTGCTATATAAAAAACTGTTATTAAATAATAATAATCATAATAATAATAATAATAAATATACATCCTATATATACCCTTCTCTGTCCACCCTATTACCTCTCACTGCTCCACACCCTTTCAGCTGCTCTGTTCCACCACACTATGGGCCCGATTCAGACCTGCGTATTCCACAGACCAAGACCCCTGTCCACTTACTGGTTATCTTCAGACTGAACTAAAATCTCTTCAGTGGCTTCCCTTTACTTTCAGATTTCAATGCAAGCTTCTCACATGCACTTGCATGCTCTCATCCAACCCTCTCCCATGTACATCTCTGACATCATCTCCCTTTACACTCTTGCCCATCCTCTTCACTCAACTGATGCACACCGTTTCTCATGCCTACTGATTACTTCCTCCAACTCCTACCTCCAAGACTTTTCACTGGCTGCTCTCTACCCCTGGAATTCTCTACCTATCTCCCTCAGACTCTTCACTTTCTTCAAACCTTTATTTGGGCTCTCAAAAACTTCACCAAAACCCAAATCTCACCCTTAATTTCCTGTACCATACTTAATGTACTTGTCCTCTATTGTATTCAACGGTAATTCACTGTTTTGCTTGATCATTTATGTACTTGGACATTTTGGATCCCTTATGGCACCATATAAAAATAAAGGATAATAATAATAATAATAATAATAATAATAATAATAATAATATTAATAATAAAAAATAATTTCTTTAGGCAGTTTATACTTTTTTTCTGACATTTAGGTTATTATGATATGTAAATATGTCCTGAAACATTGATTAGGAATCATAACATGATTTTTACCAATACACCCCTTCAGTATACTCATTGAACTGTCTTGGAGAGTTCAAATACATTACACCAATGTCCGAGTTTCCGAGTGGTCCTTTATTAATTCATTTTTGTTTGCATTAATAAACAAAAGTATCTTCTAACTCTTCCTTGAGTTTCGACGAATATCTACAGAATGCGAAAGCCCTTCATACTTAAAACTAAACCTTATCCATAAAACAAACTAACAAACACTAAAATAAGAGTAAACAATAAATACATTTATAAACATATGCAATAAATCAATTATTTGTCTCCATATGTGACCCTACAGTATGGCAGAAATAACAACTGCACAAATAAATAATGCTGTGTGCCTGGACTGGAATGTGTTACTGAAACATTAGTATTTCGTTCCCAGGATAAGTATAGCAGAGCAGGACTTCCCAAAAATTTGCCATAAGAACAACATATTAGTGCCCTCTGGCTACATTGTCACTTAAAATAACACATTTCTGATTAGCAAAATAATCTTAGATCTTGCATGCTGAGCCTTGTAGGGAAGGACAGGAATGAGCCTTACATGGGAATAATGTCCCACTTCTATTTTTAATACAACATTTTATATTATGGACGGTGACCCGCTGCAAACTGAACCAATATACTGTACAAGTGCAACAATGTAGAAGTGGAACCAGCACTCCCTATTAGGGCATACTGTATATGTAGGTGAAATATATCGATTCGGCACTTCAATGTAAATTCTTTCTTGTGTGCTCCTTAATCATCCACAATGTTGACCTCAAAAACAGAAAAAAATTAATACCATGATGATCTTTATATGGGGTATAGGGGGTATTTTCAGCCTCCGTACCATTTTTTGGCCAAGGTAAATTGCGTAGTCTGAGGGTCACACAGCAGGCAATTGAAACCTCCTCGAATTATTCCTCAGATATGTGAACATAAAGCATAAATGCTTTATGCATAGTATCGCAAGCTGCCCCATGAATTCTTTTCTCTTTCGTTTTTGAGGTCAACATTGTGGATGATTAAGGAGCACACAAGAAAGAATTTACATCCCAATCGGATATTCCACCTACATATATGCCCTAATTGGGGCAGTACGGATGGTGTAATGGTTAGCATTACTGCCTCACAGCACTGTGGTAATGGGTTTGATTCCCACCATGGCTCTAACTGTGTGGAGTTTGTATATTCTCCCCGTACTTGCGTGGGTTTCCTCCGGGTACTCCGGTTTCCTCCCACAATCCAAAAATATACTGGTAGGCTAATTGGCTCCCAACAAATTAACCCTAGAATGTATGTGTGTGCGTGTACATGTGGTAGGGAATATAGATTGTAAGCTCCACTGGGGCAGGGACTGATGTGAATGTTCAAATATCCTCTGTAAAGCACTGCGGAATATGTATGTGCTATATAAGAAATGGTTAATAAATAATAAATAAATAATAGGGAGTGCTGGTTCCATTTCTATATTGTTGTACATTGTTGGTAGGAGGTGTAACTAACGGTTTCCAGCTGCACCCAGTTGGAGTGTAGTAACTTTATCACTTTTGTATCCAATATACATCTCTTAATTAATTGCTGACTATTTGGTGATTTTTTTTTTTAAATTAGGACACAGTTCATTTATGGTAAATGGAGACTTGCACGTGGCCAGTTGAAAAGATATGGTAGACTATGTCGAAAACATATGGCCATGTTCCGCGTCTGCTTCCTAGAACCGGGCTCTTTGCTCCCAATGGCATAAGACTTTTGAGAGACAACTGTCTTCCAGTCTATTCTGTAGTCCAAAATATTGAGGAATCGCTAGAGCTGTTCTTCGATGCCGCAATCGAAGAGCCAAAAATATTCACTTGCAGAAGATTGAAGATAGCATTAAACTGATTTACAATACAAGTATATAGTTGTATAATAGTTACAATATAGGGATACAATTCTGTTATTGGAATATTTAACCTATTCTGGAAACCTTTATTAGGTTCTAAGGAGTCTCTTCTTGGAGAATAAACATAGGCACCATAGCTAATTATTAACCAAAATGCAAAATTGTATTTTTGGTGAAGAAGATTATGGGGGTTGGGGAATTTATATTTATAGTTTTATTTAAAACTTTAACCAATGATCAGGAGATTGTTTTGTTATATATTGGCTAGCATTGGATTACTGATCAAGAACTGTTTATTTATATAGGTAATAATTAGAGCATAACTGAAGCATAATCTGTGATAAGCAGCAGCTACAGACCGATTTTTGCGTGATAATGCCTGGGTCTGGGTCTGGGAACATATCCCGGATCTCATGTGCTATCGTCTGACAACAGGTCATTTACTGCACTAAAAACAGGCTATAATTGGGTATCCCGCTATAGTATTGCACCCAGTTTTTCATACTCACCTCTTCGTCGGACTGGCGCCAGCAACGCAGAGACAAGAATTCACCCATGCGCAGTAGAGGTGATTTTTCGTCCAGGTGGCCGCGTGTGAGGGGATGTGTTCATGTACACATCCCTTTGCATGTTAGCGAGGGGATTCGGGTGATGGGGGGGGGTTGGCGATCGTTCAGCCTGCGGGTGGACGGTGTTTACTTGTTCACAAGCAACCAGGTCCTATGTGTACGAAAGATCCCCTCTAGCACTATGCTATCAACATATTTGATTCATAATCTGGGAAAGAGCTCATTCATCTGAAAGAAGACTTCACAGAAGCCCTCTTGGCAATGCAAATAAAGACCCCGCATTATGACCCACTTCCACTTACAAGCATGAAAAATGACTCCCAGCGCAGAAGGTCTAGTTCCCATGTTCCTGGTGCACTTATGCCCATTGTAAGTATATGTAGAAGTGATTAAGGGGTAGATGTATAAGGGAGGAGAAGTGATAAAGTGCCTGGTACTTTATCACCGGCCAATAAGCTCCTGACTGTTAAGTTACAGGCTGGGTTTAAAAAGGAACAGTCAGGAGCTGATTGGCTGGTGATAAAGTACCAGGCATTTTATCACTTCTCCTCCCTTATCACTGCTTTATACATCTACCCCTAAGACTTTTTCCCTACTTATAAACTGCAGGATATCTCCAGGTTTATGCTAATTACTGCTAGTAGTATGGTAACTAGTGGCCAACAAACAATGGCGAATTAGATGTTATCGCAGGGGCAAGAAACTCAATCAAAGCAGAGCCGGTCACTTGCGCCGCTGATTTAAACCAACGGATTCCTAATGACCAAAGCAGATCATCAGGGAAAAACGTGAAGGGCTTTTCACCTAGAGACTCGCATATTCTGTCTGCTGTACCCGTCAAACTTTCCCCACGGACGAATGTGGGAAACAAGCGCATTGAAATGTTAGACAGCTGAAACTGAATGTCGACTAATCTGCAGCAGAACCAGATTTGTTTTGCTACATACTGATCACTGGCCAGGAATTTCCCAGGAATGATTTGGATATTGTTAAAAAGTTAACCCCTTTTATTAAAGCTGTTGCTCTATTCCACTTGGCCTGTCGCGGTGGCGCTGCCATCTGCGGAGGATGACAGGAAGCAAAGCGAGGACCGACGGTTAACTTTAAATAATAACGATGCTGAAATAAATACACATAAAAACTTGGGACATTCCTGTAAACGGAATGTTTAAAAAAGAAATCTGTCAACGGAAGACTTATTAGCTGTGCCTGGTGAGACACATGAGTTGGACATTTGTTACTTGCACCAAATTGGTTGAAAATCTGCTCTGCAGAAACCTAAAGCCTGTAAATTCTTTTCACCCACCCTCCTCTCTCCCCAAAATTCTTTAGCAGTCTGTTGCGGTGAAGGTTTATAAATCCTTCATTGTTAAAAGAAGAAAACAAAAACAAAATAACGTTCAGGCACACAGTATATCCCTGACAGATTCTGCTCGTATGACAAGTGCACAAGTAGACATTGGTGGAACCCTTTATAAATGCATTTGTTTTCCAGTACAGTGGTAGTAACATAGTGTAGTCTTGCAAGGCTTCTGCATCGATTTCTTTACATGTTTGCATTATAAGAACAAATACATTGGGTTTGTAGGGACAACCATAGTGGGAAGTGATATCACGAATTACGTTATTTTATTATTTATTTAGCAACAGTTTCTTATATAGCGCACACATAGGGGGATATTCTGGTTGATTCGCAAAGCTGCGAATTCCCAGCCTTGTGCGTCCACCAAACCCCGCCTTGCGCATGGTTGGCTGGCGCCACCCATTCACAAGCACGATTCGTACACAGGGCATGCAAATGGACACAGTAACATACATTCGCAGGCCAGGGGGAACCTCCCACATCTTTTGATGATCGCCGACCAATCGAAAGATGTGGAAGGTGCACGCATATGTAAAGTTGCTCTGAGCAACCTTACATATGCGCGCACATTCAGGGGGAAGTGGGCGGGCAGCTGACATCTGGTGATATCAGCTGGCCGCCCCCCAGCCTGTCCGCCATGCCCACATTAGCATGATAACGCCCAGCGTTCTCATGGGAACGCCCATGAAACGCTGGGCGTTCCCGTATGCTAATGGAGCTGGTCCATGCCTGCTTGGGGTGGGTGGATGACGACACATGACGCCTCCACCTGCCCCAAATTAGTCAGGAAGTGGATGCTTGAAAAGTCAGTCCAGGCTGAGCTTTTTTTGCGAACATGGAGAAATAATTTGGTGGTGAGTGACCATCAAATGTTTTCTCTCTCGTTCGGCCGCATGCAAACATTCGGTGGGGGTGGCGTTTACCTGCTCACTAGGCTGTGAATATACACAACACAGTCCAATATTCAAATAGGGGTGCTACACCCACTGCCAGTAAGTCGGTTTGGAATGGCAGTGGGTGTGGCTCCCCTATTTGTATTTTGGACTGTGCTGCAGCCGCTCTTCTGGAGCCGCCACTGGCTAACAATATAGTTCAGTAGCGTCACCCGGCCCCCTGCTGATCATTGACAATATAGGCAAAGTTTTGCTGCATGTTCAGGCAACGGGGGTGTGTGCATATCGTTAAAAGATATATAATAGTGTACATGCACCTTTAGATTGGGGTGTAGAGTTTTTTAAACTAAAATCTAAATTGCAGTGTAAAAATAAAGCAGGCCGTATTTACCTGCAGTCAGACATGGTTTTGCCCAGTTGCATACTAACAAAGCTAAATAAAGCCCAGATTTCTTTGATTGGAATCTATGATTTTGTGTGTCTCTTTTATGTTATGAAGGGGAAGCTTTATCAATGCTTGGAGAGAGATAAAGTGGAGTGAGTTAAAGAACCAACAAATTAGCTCCTGTCATTTTTCAAACACAGTTCTGATTTGTTAGTACTTTATCTCCCTTAACTTCCACCAATCTTTGACCCATTTCTCCTTAGACTTCTTTCTTCTTTCAGCCCCTGTTCTCCATTGTGCCATCCCACACCATCTCATTCTCTATCATACCTCCCAACATCCAAAGTAAGGGAAGAGGGACTTTGGGGGCATGGCCTAGCACCAAGGGTGTGTGGCCTATACTCGCGATGCCCCTGTGAGACTACGCCCCGAGGCAACCCTGCAAGGGTCCCAAGAAACCACAAGGTGCCACAACACACAATTAAACTACTGGTCTAGTGTGTATACTCATTATTGTTAACGATGCGCACTCCTGTGCATCGTTAATGACTCCCCTGTCAACTGAACATGCAGGTCGATTTTGGCTATATAGCCAATGACCTGCAGGTTCAGCTGGGGCCGTTGTCATTACTGAACGATAATGTTTACCGATATCCTTCACTGTATATGTTCAAGTCCTCTGGCCATGGCCAATATCATTATCTCTATTGGCTGTGGTGCGGGCCATATAGTGTGTATGGGGCTACACAGAGTGTATGCACCAAGGTGCTGTGCGTGAACGATTCAGATGATTTCAGAGAGGCGGCCATGGCCAGACTAGAAACCGCCTTGCCATATGGCTGGTGTAAGTTTTGATGGTGAGAACAAGGTGGCATCTAAGGATCCACTTATCAGAACTACAGGATGCTAAAAGTGGGCATCTCAGACCTTGCACAGTTGGCTGCATGAATGTTCATAATGGAAAGATGTTGTTGGGGCATTTGCATAAACTCACAGACGTGTGACCGCCAACAGACGCCTCTGCATGCACATTTGCATGAGACATAGGGCGGATCTTCTAACATCCCCCCCCCCCCCCATTCCGCCACTATTTGCCGGCTACCGCATGCATACTAATCGCATATGTACTAACATATGTGATTACTAATGCAAGGGATAGCTCCTGCGATAAGAGCTGTCCTTTGCGATGTTGCATCATCCCTGATCTTCCGTGTCTGAGACATGTGCAAAGTGACGGTGCTGGCAGCGGGGCTTGCTCGGAGGGATCCAGGACAGATCCCTCAAACACTGCAGCCGAGAGAAGCACATAGGCTTCCATAGTGCATCATCAGCAAAAGTTGACAACTCTCTCTGTAGTGGTGCCAGGGGGGGCTTTATTGCATACGAAAATGCAGTAACACCCTCGATAACGGGGTTTTTACCGCATTTTCGGGTTTAGAGCATCCTGCCCTCAGAATCAAGCCCAGTAAGTGCACCAACCAGATTCAGTATAACTAGACTGCCATTATCTCTTTATTCTACATTTTTTTTAGGTATATCAAATCTATGAGCGCAAAATTAGATCCGGGAGTGTGAAGCAATGTACTTAAATTTTCAATGTGTTCGCTAATTTTTTTCTAATGAGTTCTGTTTACGGAGCCTGAAGGGTTAATTAAGAGAAGAGATGTTATCGAAAATGCTTGACTTTAAAGGCAAAGTGTCTCTGGGGAAACCAAACCCCCTCCGAAATAGCAAATAAACTACCTCTAAACGATTACAAGTTGACCAACTTTCCGCTTCAGATCACATTGTGCCCTACAGCCATATTGTTTTAAAAACATTGAAATTGCAAAGCTATAAAAGCACATTTACATGTGGTCACATGCCGGTTGTAGATCGGGGCAGACCACAGAAAGAATGCTCAACATAAGTAGCACAACACACGCTGCATTAATGACAAAGCAGCAGCAGTAACGCTAGAAACACGAAGACAACGTGTAAAACATTATTACATTGTACGACTCGCTGTGGAGCTTACAAGGACACACAGTCATTAACTTCTGTGTTTTTCCACTCCTTCGCACGTCTGCCTCTGTAGAAGGTGAAGTGGGCGGAGCCCTGTACACTTGCATTGCTGTATACGTAACGTCTGCAAGCATAAAGTCAATGATTGTGCATTAGAATGTGTCGTAATTACATAAAAATTAAAAGAAGCATTTATTTATATATGCCTGATTTCCCTATCTGTAAAATATCAAATATAGAAAGACTTATTTCATAAAATAAACTTAACGTTTTTCAGAATTCTTGTCCAAGGTTCTGGGCCTGGCTGCATGCTGGACGTTGTATTTTGCAATTGCTAGAAAATAAGTTTGGTTTGTCTTTATGCTCTTCTTTCTATTCAAACTCCTAGGGGTCTATTTAAAATTGATTGACTCTGATGCAAAGTCGACCATGGTGTTTCCGGGTGTGGCTGATGGGGTTGGCAGTAATTAGGTTGACAAGAGTCTAGGTCAGCGGTGGGGAACCTCCGGCTCGTGGGCTGTATACGGCCCCCGGAGCCGGTTTTTGTGGCCCGCCCACCTGCCCGACAGCAGTACAGCGAGTCTCATACAGGGATAATCTCGCGAGAGCTACCGACTTCTCGCGAGATTTCCCTGTATGAGACTCCCTGCACAGTCGCCGTACCACACAGACCGGCGACTTGTAACCTGCGGCAGCCGCCCGAGCGTGGGACGGCTGCCGCAGGACTATTTGTGAGGTTTTTTTTTTAATGGCCCCGGAGGCATTATGCCTCAATGTAAACGGCCCATGTACCCCAAAAGGTTCCCCACCCCTGGTCTAGGTGGACCACAAAAGGTCAACTGCAGAAGGTCGATACTGGAGGAAGGTCGAAGCGATCGGATCATCACCGTGGGCATTTACCATTAGGCAGGCATGTCCAAACTATGGCCCTTCAGCTGTTGTGAAACTACAAGTCCCATCATGCCTTGCCACAGTTTTGCCATTAGGGAATGCTAAAACTATAGCAAGGCATGCTGGGATTTGTAGTTTCACAACAGCTAGAGGGCCATAGTTTGGACATGCCTGCATCAGGGAACCCTAGCGCTGTCACAGGAAGTGGACTATTGATGTATCCAACCCACACTGTACCCGACCTGCAATGTATACAACTTGCACTGTATCTGAGCCACACTGTATCCATCCTGCACTGTATACAACCCGCAATGTAATCCGCACTGTATCTGACTTACAGTGTAACCCGCACTGTATCCAATCTGCAATGTAACCAGCTCTGCATCCAACCTGCAGTGTAACACAAATAAACCCACAATGTAATCAGCACTGTATTCAATTTGCATTGTATCCAACCTGCAATGTAACCAGCACTGTATCTGGCCCGCCCTTTACCGACCTGCACTCCAACATCCATTGTATCCGACCTGCACTGCAACAGGCTCCCAATATAACTCGCATTGTATTCCGACCTGTACTGCATCAAGCTCTCACTGTAACTTACATTGTAGTCAACCTGCACTGTACCCAAACCACAATGTAACATGCACTGTATCTAACCCACACTGTATCCAACCCGCAATGTAATCAGCACTGTATTCAACCTGCGTTATGTATCCCGCACTGTACCATGCTCAATATTTAACTGTGTATCCTAAAGTATTTCAAATTCAAAATTTTCCCAACCATAAAAACAGCCATATTGACATTGCCCCCCCCCCCCATGGCTGTTTTTTGGGTTGGGAAAATTTTGGATAGCTGTTAAACAAAAAGGCTGATTGATCAGGGCTTTACCTGGGCACAGAGTGCGGTCATCAGTGTCCCAGGGCCCCTGGAGGAATTGGGCACTAAAAATTGGCATGTGTTCGGGCATGTGCACTTGTGTAGGGGGCATCCACATCGGCTGTTGTTATTTTACACATGGTCCAGTTTTTTTTTTCCTGGTTGTTAAGCACTTTTGAGCAATAATATGCCACACACAGCTCTTAATAAATGTCTGTATTGGATTGTTTTCTATTAAAAGTACTTGCAAGCAGCTGTGTGCACACTTGTGTAGACCCCTAACTGGGGATTTTCTCTAGTCCCAGAAAGGAGGGCATGGCCTCGTGGGTTGGGTGTGGCCTTACATGTTGGGGGCTTTGCCTTGTAGCCCGAACCACTTTTTTAGTCACTGCAGGTGGGCCGGAAGATGCAAACTGCCGCCAGAGAGTGCCTTGGCTGCAGTGCTGGCTCTTACCCAAAGACAGGAGCCATTTGCTGCACTTAATGGTATGAAGAACATGTATTGAAATGTATCCAAAATAATAATAAAAAAAGTAACGAAAAGTTTTCTTTTGATAAATGCAAAAATCGGTCATCCCCCCACACATCAGAACACCTGACAGTCACCATTGGAACATCAGTAACATTGTGACCATTGCAATTGGCAGACACCAGGTACACATTGGTGGGTGAAGGGGATATGGGTGGTGGTGGGGTAAAATACGTATGAGAGTGGAAGCTGCAGGAAGTTTCTCTTCCTAAAGCCGCACACACTGTTTATTTGACTGGATGCATTGTTGTGTTTGAATGTCTCACCCAGGGCTTAACATGGTCATAGAGAGGTGGTGGAACTCATTCCCCCAACCACCCCACTCCCCCATTTTGCAAACACAAGCCAGTGCAGGGGCCTTTGAAACCCCCCCCCCCCCCTGCAAACTATAAGTCTGTGCCCTACTTCCCGTGTTTTATAAAGGGACAGTGTTCACACAATAATACCCCTATTTTAAATTACTCACACACAGTAGCACAATCTCATTCACATTGACACTCAGTTTTGCCCCTTATGTTATGCTACACAGTAGTACTCCTTATACATGTATGCAAAACAGTAGAGTTGCTTATATAGAACGCCCACAGTAGTAGTGCCCCTTACACATCATGCCCACAGCAATAGTACCTTGTGTCAACTTGGAATCACACACGCCGTGCCAGAAGAGAAAGCTGCTGGGACAGTGTTTCCTGTTGGAATTACTGTACAGGGCTTTGGTAGGGGGGGGGGGGCTAGTTCTCCCTACCATTACTGGTGATGGTGAATCTCAGTTTCCATTAGCCCCCCCCCCCATTTTAACCCCTACCTCATTCTTTTGGTGATAACCGCACAAGGGGGTAAACGTAATAGGGCGTGAGAAGCCGGAGGTGTGGAAGCTTGTCCAAGAATGGCCGTATTTTTAAACTGGCAATCATTTACAAGGTACAACCAGGTTAGTGTTGCCTTTTAAATAAGTGTCACTTTAAAAATACAGCTGTTTTTGGACAAACTCCTGCACCTCTTGCTTCTTGCACCCTATTATATATACCCCCAGGAATGTGATATAGTTTGGTTATCTGTGCATTATAAAATATGTTGTGTATCATCTGCTGAAGCGTTTCCTCACCATTGGTGATTTCCTCAGGGGTACTGTCCACATTTCCAGGGTACTGAATACATATCAGTAGATAGTGGACTTCTATTAATCAGGCAGCAGATGCATTATAAGTATATAACCTTCTGAAGAATATAGAATGAACTGCAGCATTCGGGGCTGTACAGAGGAATGCAGTAGGCTATTCTTTTATCTAAATCATCTCAGAATTCCAAGTACTTTAGAGCCATATACTGCTGCTACTCAACTACCTACAATGATTTCCTATAGATAATGGCTATCTCAAGTCTATCTATAATCTTTTTTTGCCAACAGTAGTCACTGTTCTATGTTTTATTGCATAAGGTAAAGGATGTATTTATTACTGGTTTATTTCTACATACTTTAGATAAAATATTGGGCGTGGATCATTGGGTGGCCCATAGTTAGGTTATCTCATTGGTTGTTTGGTAATGGTATCAGGCGCTCCTTCTGGATGCTTCTAGTCGGTAATCCAAAAAGTCCAACCTGTCAGACTTTCAAGACTATGATAGGAAAAAGAGGGGGGTGGAAAACCGACCTAAGCGCTTCCCTTATTCGGACACCAAGAGTGGTAATGAAGGGGGTGTATATATGTATATACTTCCCTATCTGGGTCGTGTGTCGGAAGGTTCCTTATCGTCTTCTACATCCAATCAGATTTTCCTCCATACATTGTACATGAACAGAGTAAGAAAGGAATTAATGTGTATATCTATTTTTAACGTCTCACAATCACTATGGTACGCTTGGGAGAGTGCGTACCTCACTTACACAAATAGAATATTGATGACACATATAAAGGTATCTTTTGATGTAATAGATGTGGGTGGCGTACCCGTACTCACGGTGAAATGAAGAATGCTAATCCTATCAAGGTATCTTTTTGTTTTTCATCCAATAAAAATCATACTTTATTCAAAGATTTGTTGATAATAATATTGATAAAAAAAATTTCATGTCTTTTAAAACTTAAAAAGATGCTTCTAAAAGTGAAAGGTAAGGCAGGGTCCTGAGGTATCTAAAACAGTGACAACCAAATTTGATCCGGACAAAATAACGGTGTCACCTGTGGTAGTCACGCTGCAGATCTTACCTTAATCCTTCCTTGGGGTCTGGTGAAAAAGCAGTAGCCAGCTCCCATGCCAACATGTTTCGGGACATTTTAGTCCCTTTCTCAAGGTAGGTTGACAGTCAACCCAAAATGATCAACAAGCAAGAGGTCAACATTATCAAAAGGTCACATGGTCAATTGTTTGATACGTCAAAGGAAGGTACAAAAGGTCAGCATGTCAGTTGACATGGTAAAGGTCAACACATAAACGGTCGACACAAGATTTTTGTGTGTTTTTGTGGTTGCCGCTTACCATTTGAAACCACGTGACCCTAATCAGTGTACCGCTTCGCTCGCCACAATTCGAACGGATTACTTTTCCCAGTTGTAGTCCGCGTGGGTGATGAAATAGTTGATGAAATAGTGGAAATAAACATCCCAAAAAGTTCAGTTGACTAGATGTGTCGCCTATTGTCATGACGCAACATTTGCACCATGTCGACCGTAAGCATTGTCGACCTTATTCATGTTGACCTTTGACCTTGTTGAGCTATTTATTGTACACCTGTCAACCGGAACTGTTGTGAATGTAGAACAAATTAGCAGCTGTATTGTCCTTAAGAAATCCTTTTTCTCTTTGCACCCTACGTACCATGGAAGAACAGCGGTTTGATTTGTAGTCATTATTACATATATTTAGCCCACATTCCTCGCTGATATATCAGTAGGAGGTTCTGCTCATCCCCATTCAGACAGACTTCCTTTCCAAAGTGCTTACCCGTGGGAGTCACACTAAATAATGTAAAGCTGAAAGAGGCCAAATACCAGAAGATAAGGATTTCCATAAATCATATTTTTCCTTTTAATGCATCTTATCTTTCCACTATTCTGAAATATAGAAATAAGGAGTGGGTGACATAACTCATGTAGAAGAATGGTTCTACCACGTTCTAAACCAAACAGGAAATACCCTGTACAAAAACAATACCAATGATTATTTGTCAAAGCCACTTTCTTTTCCCATCCCTTTAACCATCACAATTTGAAGAAATACAAGATTTTCATGACTGTAGCCTAATTTTATAATTAAAAATGGCAGAATTTGAAAGCTTTTGTCTGATTGCAACATTTGTAACAAAACAAAGAGTGGGTGACGTGAAGACAGAGTGTGACAGGTACAAGCACAATGGCCTTTCTCAGTTTGGCATTCAGTAAGACAGACAGTTGTGAGCTGCCTTAATTCACAGACAGAAATTAATCAGAAACAATATACAGCCGTCTGTCCAGAGGCGTAACTAGACATTCATAGGCCCCATAGCAAAAGTTTGTATGGGCCCCCTATTTAGCAACTGTTGGTAATAAATGAATATAGCACATATACCTTAGACTGTAAAGATGGGCCCCCTTCAGCTCTGGGCCCCATAGCAGTTGCACCCCTTGCACCAATGGTAGTTACGCCTTTGCGTCTGTCTATTAGAGGCTAGTGTGTGACTGCAGGGCCGGCAACAGAAAACTTGGGGCCCTGTACACTGATATTTCTGGGGCCCACCCAATCCTAGACCCATGCTTTCCTCCCCACATCTTATTATCCCCACATCTCCAACAACCATCACCACCAGGACTGGTCATGCATTCGGCGTGACCCTGCACATATAAATGCGCTCCCTCCCATACTTGAAAAAAGGTATATAATGCCCATAGTAGTATACACATAATATACACATAAGGTGCGGAGTAGCAGCAGTGCCGTACCTCGATATTTTGGTGCCCTGTGCCAGAAAAGGAATTGCTGCCCCACACACTCACTAAAAACAAGGACAGTGCGGACTGAAGGCCTGCTGCAAAAAATCTACACAGTAATGCCCATTACACATTATGTCACACACGTAATGGCCATTATACATTATGCCACACTCTGTAATGCCCATTACGCTGCACACCGTAATGCCCATCCCACATTATGCCACACACAGTAATGCCAATCCCACATTATGTCGCACACCGTAATCCCCATTACACATTATGACGCACACTGTAATGCCCATTACACATTATGGCCCTTATTCTGGTTCGGACGGTACGGCCCGCGTGCGGCCGTACCGCCGATGTTTTTATTCTGCACATGCGCAGAGGTCAATCTGCGCATGTGCAGCCCCCTTCGCCGCAGACGTATTTCGTCCGCCGCAAAGGGGGCGTATAGGGGCGTGAGGGGCTTCATACCCTCATTTCCCTATGTGTACGCCCCGCGTTTCATGGGCGTTCCCATGCAAACGCGGGGCGTATGCATGGTAATGAGGGTATGACGCAACTCATGGGGGCGGAAAGCTGACGTCGCCGGATGTCAGCTCTCAGCCCCCATACAAGCTAGCACACGGACGATTGTCCGTGTGGTCTCAGCTTGCGGGAGCTGCTGGGGCGTGCGGACCTGCCTTCGATGGTCGACGACCATCGAATGCAGGGGGCAGCTCCCACCATGGTGGAGGCGTACGCCTCCACCATTTTTATGCGGATCGCCAGCCGTCCGTGTACGGACGGCCGTGGCGATCCGTCTCGTGGGCGGGGATTGGTTTGTGCGGCCGGAGCACCGTGTGCGGCTCCGGCCGCACCAACCAGAATAAGGGCCTATGTCGCACAACATAATGCCCATCACACATTTTGCTGAACATCATAAGGCCCATCCCACCTTATGCCACACAATATAATGCCCATTAAACATTATACCAAACACTGTCATGTCTATTGCATATTAAGGGGTAATGGTAAAAACCGGACCAGGAAAAGACCCCCGGACCGGACATCAAACTCTGTATTTTGGAGCTCGAAGGGTCCGGGGGGCGTCCTGTCTGGGGGACGTCCTGTCCGGGGGGGGGGGGGGGGGAATAAAGGGGGAGAATAAATCCTCCCTGTATGGTCTGGGCATGTAGCAAAAGCCGGCACGGTCCGAAGCACACGGGGCGACTGTAATCTCCCCTTCCCTATCTCCCTGGTGAAAGCTATCACAGGGACCCCCCCGACAAGACACCCCTGGACCAGACACCCCCCAGGCCAGACACTACAAGCTCCAGACTACAGATTTTGATGTCCGGTCCGGCGGTCCGGGGTCTAGTCCGGGTCCAGTTTTTACATAGTCCTCATATTATGTAACACACTGTAATGCCTCAGTACTCTTGTATATGATGCCGCCAGTAGTGTCCCTCACACAGTGCTCAAAGTAGTGTAATTTACATTATTTTCACTGCTGCTGTTGCTGCAGGGAGCTGCTGCTGATGTAGCCGGAAGATGGGGAGTCTGAGAGGAGTAGAGTGGAGCGCGTTTCTATTCCTGCTCCAGGCTCTCTCAACGGACATTTAAAATGTGGTGCGGGCTTGTGAGCCAAGGAGGCGCAGGAGATCATCTGTAACCAGCAAAGGATAGCTAGCGGAGGGAAAAGCATCTCTGGCTTGGCGCCCCCCCCGCTGTGCTTACCATGCTTACCGGTTCCTGACAGCCACGCTCACAGCCGCCACCTCCTCACCTCCTTCCAGGACAGGCAGCTGTGAGCACACATAAGGTGGCCGTGCAGCAGGTGGTCATCCATCAGGCGCAGAGCCACACATCAAGGGGTGGAGCGGCCAGGGACACACATCGGTTGTCTGAGTGAGTACATCACTGCCACCACAGCCATGTTCTGACCCTCAGATCGTCGGGGCCCATCACAGCTGTCCTCCTTGACCCCCCTGTCGCCGGGCCTGCGTGACTGTGATCATCAGCACTCATAGGTGGCAGGTAAGGGCCAGGTCCCTCAAGCACTGGGCCATTCATTCGAAACTGCTCAAAATGGTCTGCGGGAGGGCTTGGGGATAACTCCTTGTGGTTTGGGCAGCAGTGGGTCCCTTAGTACTTAGGGGCCCTGGTGCAATGCATCTGTTGCACTAATGGTAGTTCTGCCTCTGGACCAAACCTTACACAAGACACTTCTAATCCATACCATGCTCTCATCATCTCCCGCATTGATTATTGCAACAGTCTTTTAGCTAGCCTTCCCCGATACCGACTCTCACCACCGCAATCCATTATGAATGCCGCTGGGCAAAACTGCTCTGTCAGTCCCTCCATTGGCTACCTGTATTATACTGTATTCACTAGATAATAATTTTACTTATACACAAGGCCATAATTCAAACTACACCAACATACATCTCTTTGCTTATTTCAATATATCTGCCAACCCGACCTCTTCACTCCTCACAAGAGCTGTGCCTCGCATTCACATGCACTATTTGCTCCCATACATGATTGCAGGACTTTTTTCGAGCTGCAACCACTCTGTGGAATGCCCAAGTACAGGGCGGTGCTGAGCAGAAGTAGCAGCAGCAGCAGCAAAGCTCCCGCGGAGGAGAGCAGGAAGAATTAGAAGCAGCTGGGAGCAGGTGAGTGAGCGTACCCCCCCGGGATCATAAGCAGCCGCTGTCAACCACTCCACCCCCGTGCTTGTTGTTGTCAGCATCAATCTGCGGTGGGGTGGGGGGGGGGTGGGGGGGTAGCGCCCGCACTGACCCGGCCGGGAGCCCACCCGGAGCTGCGATGGCTGCATCTCTAGCTGCCCCCCGTGGTGCGAGACGCTGCCGGCCGTCTACGCATCTCCCGCCACAACCCCCACCTCGTGGAGTGAAGTGGCGGCGGCCGCATCACACCCCAGCCCCCCCCGAAGCAGGTGAGTGCCGAGGCGCCCCCCCCTGCCTGGGGTGCTCCGGTGCCCTGCACCGGCCCTGCATACAACTCGCAACTCTACGCCACATGGCTGGCGGACACCTGGACACCTGGACGGACACCTGGCGGACACCTGGACACGTGGCTGGAGTGACCGAGTAGCTCCAAGTGGTGTAGTATACTAGTGTACCCTCTTATTTAATTATGCACCTCATTTGCATTGCGGACACAGCAATACATTACTCATAATATTCTGAAGATACCGTGCTGCAACTTTAACTAAACAGAAATGATGGTTAAACATGTATAAATTAGCAGATGAAGCACAACAGAACCTGGCTTATTTACGCATTTGTACAAGTGATGCACATTAATCAGTGTGCGTTCATACAGAGTGTGTGTTCCTATACAGTGTTACGCATTTACATTAATCAGTGTGACCTGGCAAATTTGTTATGTCACTTGCAGTTGTTTATATACGTGTTCCTGTTCAGTAGGGCATTTTGCACAGCTGACAGCCCATTGTACATTTTATGGGGACACTTCTGTATTGTAAAGTAGTAAAGATCAGGAAGCTACTACTGTAGGTATATAAATAAATGTTGATACAAATAAATAGACCTAGATTGATCGTAAACAATATATTGTCAGTAGACAGCAGTAGCAAACAAGTCACCAATTAGTCTTTTAACTGGAAATTATCGGTATCAATTTAACCAAGATATTCTAATTGGCATAAGGAAAATAACCTGTTGACCATATATATTAAGGGCGGGATGTACTAAGGGAAAAATGCGGTAAAACCCCCGTTTTCGGGGGTTTTACCGCATTTTCTAAAGTACTAAGATCCATCCGCCCTGACTTCGGAAGGCAGGGCATTGCCGCCTCGGGTGGCGATACCCTATAGAAGCCTATGGGCTTCTATCGCCACCCATCGCTCGCCACAGATGCAGACCCTCCTCCCCGTCCTTCCTGCTTTTCCTCCTCCCCCAGCAGCATGTCACAGCCAGGGATGTCCTTCCGGCTGCAGGGGGGAAGAGGAGAAGCCGGGGACCGCAGCAGAGTCCAGGAGGTGACGGAGACCCCCCCGCACACCACATCACAGGTATCGCGGGAGGCCTCCATCACCGCACCACGATGCTAGCCGCATATGTTAGTACATATGCGCTAGCATCGTGGTGCGGCGTGGCGAGGGGTGGAGATGTATGTTAATACATCCTGCCCTAAACCATTTATGAACTTTCTACAGCTAGGTACACACTGGAATATATACTGTATCTGCAGATCTAAAAATAGACGGATTGGGCAGCATGTTCTCCATTCACACTGCCTGATCCGTCTGATCCGTCTGAATGACATCAAAAGTGGGCATGCATCCGCCTACCGAACTTTTATTCACTGGAGACTCACAGCACGATATACCTGTGAATGACGCCGCTCACAGATTTATCGCTTACACACACTGGCCGATGGTGCATCGATATATCATCTGTTCAATCGAATGGACGATATATCGGCCAGTGTGTACGCACCTTTATTCTTCCAATGCTTGTTTAATTTATTGTCTACATCAAGGTGTATCAATGCATTTAAAGTTCCCACAGGGGCCAAATGGTTGTGATGTTAAGGCTTTCATTATTTAACATTTCCCCGTTCCCCTTTGAGGCCTGTGTATCAGGACAGTTGAGCGCAACAGAATACAGTATGCTGCGCTATATAAGAAACTGTTGATAAATAAAAATAAATAATGTGCGCTGTTCTGCCCCTCTTATCCCTGAACACAGAGACTCTTTTGCTTTACATTTTTGCAGCATAGCGGCCATTTTGTCCCATGACATCATTATGACATCACAAAGGCTCTGTAACACAGGGACTCCATCACAGGAGACTCTGCAGTTGTCAGGAGAAGAAGCACATTATATGCTCTCTTGCTTCATTGCTTATATTTTAATTTATTGAATCTTAAGCAGTTACCTGTACCTCCTGTGAGATCATGGGCTGTCTGTGCAGCAAAATCTGCGTCCCTGCACCCAGGAAGAAGGTAAGTGCGCTGTTATATGGGTTGTACATTGCATATACAGAGAATTAGCACTGGCCGCAATAGGGGGGGGGGGGGTTGTCAGCCGATATTGGGTGTTTCTAGGCAGATTGGGGGTAATTTCTCCAGTTTTATAGGCCTAAATATGGGGGATAGGTATTATATTGACTGACTGGTAACTAGTAACATATGAATGTACCACCCTGTATGTAGTATTAGAGGAACATGGGTGGGTGACGCTCCCTGTACGTAGTATTAGAGGTACATGAGTGGGTAACGCTCCCTGTATGTAGCATTAGGGGATACATAATGTGGGCATGTTGTGTAGTAACACTCACGTTTTACCATTAGCCTCACAGGCTCTCACATTATCAGCACTGTAGTGTCCATCTCCCCACCTTGCTTGGCTTTGTAGTTCGGCAGCACTGCTGCTGTCGTACATGTAGAGGTTCCCCCTGGAGACCCCTTCTCCCATTTTTGGCTGTGTGCACTGTGCTCCTTCTCCTGCCAGTTGCTGCCTCCTGCCCAAACTCCTCCCACCTGACTCTAACTGCCACTAACTGCCCATGTCCCTGGTGGTGACCCTCATACCATACTACCTCGCTGTGAAGAGAACACACTATATAAAATCAACTCCATGCGTAGTGGATAGTGGGGTTATGAACAGGTAAAAAAATTGCATTGGATCGCATCGATATATCGGCCAATATCACATCCGATACATCGCCCGATATCGCATCTAATATCGGGCGCAGTGAAACTAAACAAGTACCACATTATGTGTACAACAGTATAGGATGGCCACTGACCATTGATGATTCCAAATCATCCATGGTTTATGGCCGATATATCGGATAGCACCGCAAAACCGATGTTTTGCTTTTGTTTGTCTTTTCAAAGTGCCAGGACATGGAGGACATGGAGCATAGCTCCGCCCTGACACCCATGAAGCCCCACCCCTGTGTTTTGATTGGGCCACAGGCCAATCAGTCAAACACAATGGATGCTCATCGATAGGTAAAAATATCGATGGACATCCATTGTATAGTTTAACATTATCGATGGCCAGTTGCATTATTGCCATCAATGGCAACCATCGATGGCAATGGCAACGATGGCCATCCCTAGTACAGTAATAACTTCATCACTTATAGTTGCTCTGATATTATTACTCGTGCATACCTACCAACATGTCCTATTCCTGGGCTTCCCTCTGATACTATGATTGCTATATACATACATACCTACCAACATGTCCTATTCCTGGGCTTCCCTCTGATACTATGATTGCTATATACATACATACCTACCAACATGTCCTATTCCTGGGCTTCCCTCTGATACTATGATTGCTATATACATACATACCTACCAACGTGTCCTATTCCTGGGCTTCCCTCTGATACTATGATTGCTATATACATACATACCTACCAACGTGTCCTATTCCTGGGCTTCCCTCTGATACTGTGATTGCTATATACATATATACCTACCAACATGTCCTATTCATGGGCTCCCCTCTGATACTATGATTGCTATATACATACATACCTACCAACATGTCCTATTCCTGGGCTTCCCTCTGATACTGTGATTGCTATATACATATATACCTACCAACATGTCCCATTCCTGGGCTCCCCTCTGATACTGTGATTGCTATAAACATACATACCTACCAATGTGTCCTATTCCTGGGCTTCCCTCTGATACTATGATTGCTATATACATACATACCTACCAATGTGTCCTATTCCTGGGCTTCCCTCTGATACTATGATTGCTATATACATACATACATACCTACCAACGTGTCCTATTCCTGGGCTTCCCTCTGATACTATGATTGCTATATACATACATACCTACCAACATGTCCTATTCCTGGGCTTCCCTCTGATACTATGATTGCTATATACATACATACCTACCAACGTGTCCTATTCCTGGGCTTCCCTCTGATACTATGATTGCTATATACATACATACCTACCAACATGTCCCATTCCTGGGCTCCCCTCTGATACTGTGATTGCTATATACATACATACCTACCAATGTGTCCTATTCCTGGGCTTCCCTCTGATACTATGATTGCTATATACATACATACCTACCAACGTGTCCTATTCCTGGGCTTCCCTCTGATACTATGATTGCTATATACATACATACCTACCAACGTGTCCTATTCCTGGGCTTCCCTCTGATACTATGATTGCTATATACATACCTACCAACATGTCCTATTCCTGGGCTTCCCTCTGATACTGTGATTGCTATATACATATATACCTACCAACATGTCCTATTCCTGGGCTTCCCTCTGATACTGTGATTGCTATATACATACATACCTACCAACATGTCCTATTCCTGGGCTTCCCTCTGATACTATGATTGCTATATACATATATACCTACCAACGTGTCCTATTCCTGGGCTTCCCTCTGATACTATGATTGCTATATACATACATACCTACCAACGTGTCCTATTCCTGGGCTTCCCTCTGATACTATGATTGCTATATACATACCTACCAACATGTCATATTCCTGGGCTTCCCTCTGATACTGTGATTGCTATATACATACATACCTACCAACATGTCCTATTCCTGGGCTTCCCTCTGATACTGTGATTGCTATATACATACATACCTACCAACATGTCCTATTCCTGGGCTTCCCTCTGATACTATGATTGCTATATACATATATACCTACCAACGTGTCCTATTCCTGGGCTCCCCTCTTATACTATGATTGCTATATACATACATACCTACCAACATGTCCTATTCCTGGGCTTCCCTCTGATACTATGGTTGCTATATACATACATACCTACCAACGTGTCCTATTCCTGGGCTTCCCTCTGATACTGTGATTGCTATATACATATATACCTACCAACATGTCCTATTCCTGGGCTCCCCTCTGATACTATGATTGCTATATACATACCTACCAACGTGTCCTATTCCTGGGATTCCCTCTGATACTGTGATTGCTATATACATACAAACCTACCAACGTGTCCTATTCCTGGGCTCCCCTCTGATACTATGATTGCTATATACATACATACCTACCAACATGTCCTATTCCTGGGCTTCCCTCTGATACTGTGATTGCTATATACATATATACCTACCAACGTGTCCTATTCCTGGGCTCCCCTCTGATACTGTGATTGCTATATACATACATACCTACCAACGTGTCCTATTCCTGGGATTCCCTCTGATACTGTGATTGCTATATACATACATACCTACCAACGTGTCCTATTCCTGGGCTCCCCTCTGATACTATGATTGCTATATACATACATACCTACCAACATTTCCTATTCCTGGGCTTCCCTCTGATACTGTGATTGCTATATACATACATACCTACCAACGTGTCCTATTCCTGGGCTCCCCTCTGATACTATGATTGCTATATACATACATACCTACCAACATGTCCTATTCAAGGGCTTCCCTCTGATACTGTGATTGCTATATACATACATACCTACCAACACGTCCTATTCCTGGGCTCCCCTCTGATACTGTGATTGCTATACACATACATACCTACCAACGTGTCCTATTCCTGGGCTCCCCTCTGATACTATGATTGCTATATACATACATACCTACCAACATGTCCTATTCCTGGGCTTCCCTCTGATACTGTGATTGCTATATACACACATACATACCAATGTGTCCTATTCCTGGGCTTCCCTCTGATACTGTGATTCCTATATACATACATACCTACCAACATGTCCTATTCCTGGGCTTCCCTCTGATACTATGATTGCTATATACATACATACCTACCAACATGTCCTATTCCTGGGCTTCCCTCTGATACTGTGATTGCTATATACATACATACCTACCAACGTGTCCTATTCCTGGGCTTCCCTCTGATACTGTGATTGCTATATACATACATACCTACCAACATGTCCTATTCCTGGGCTTCCCTCTGATACTGTGATTGCTATATACATACATACCTACCAACGTGTCCTATTCCTGGGCTTCCCTCTGATACTGTGATTCCTATATACATATATACCTACCAACATGTCCTATTCCTGGGCTTCCCTCTGATACTGTGATTGCTATATACATACATACCTACCAACGTGTCCTATTCCTGGGCTTCCCTCTGATACTGTGATTGCTATATACATACATACCTACCAATGTGTCCTATTCCTGGGCTTCCCTCTGATACTATGATTGCTATATACATACATACCTACCAACGTGTCCTATTCCTGGGCTCCCCTCTGATACTATGATTGCTATATACATACATACCTACCAACACGTCCTATTCCTGGGCTCCCCTCTGATACTGTGATTGCTATATACATACATACCTACCAACGTGTCCTATTCCTGGGCTTCCCTCTGATACTATGATTGCTATATACATACATACCTACCAACATGTCCTATTCCTGGGCTTCCCTCTGATACTGTGATTGCTATATACACACATACATACCAACGTGTCCTATTCCTGGGCTTCCCTCTGATACTGTGATTCCTATATACATATATACCTACCAACATGTCCTATTCCTGGGCTTCCCTCTGATACTATGATTGCTATATACATACATACCTACCAACATGTCCTATTCCTGGGCTTCCCTCTGATACTGTGATTGCTATATACATACATACCTACCAACGTGTCCTATTCCTGGGCTTCCCTCTGATACTGTGATTCCTATATACATATATACCTACCAACATGTCCTATTCCTGGGCTTCCCTCTGATACTATGATTGCTATATACATACATACCTACCAACGTGTCCTATTCCTGGGCTTCCCTCTGATACTATGATTGCTATATACATACATACCTACCAACGTGTCCTATTCCTGGGCTTCCCTCTGATACTGTGATTGCTATATACATATATACCTACCAACGTGTCCAATTCCTGGGCTTCCCTCTGATACTGTGATTGCTATATACATACATACCTACCAACATGTCCTATTCCTGGGCTCCCCTCTGATACAATGATTGCTATATACATACATACCTAACAACGTGTCCTATTCCTGGGCTCCCCTCTGATACTGTGATTGCTATATACATACATACCTACCAATGTGTCCTATTCCTGGGCTTCCCTCTGATACTATGATTGCTATATACATACATACCTACCAACATGTCCTATTCCTGGGCTCCCCTCTGATACTGTGATTGCTATATACATACATACCTACCAACATGTCCTATTCCTGGGCTTCCCTCTGATACTGTGATTGCTATATACATACATACCTACCAACATGTCCTATTCCTGGGCTTCCCTCTGATACTGTGATTGCTATATACATACATACCTACCAACATGTCCTATTCCTGGGATTCCCTCTGATACTATGATTGATATATACATACATACATACCTACCAACATGTCCTATTCCTGGGCTTCCCTCTGATACTATGATTGCTATATACATACATACCTACCAACGTGTCCTATTCCTGGGCTCCCGTCTGATACTATGATTGCTATATACATACATACCTACCAACATGTCCCATTCCTGGGCTCCCGTCTGATACTATGATTGCTATATACATACCTACCTACCAACATGTCATATTCCTGGGCTTCCCTCTGATACTGTGATTGCTATATACATACCTACCAATGTGTCCTATTCCTGGGCTTCCCTCTGATACTATGATTGCTATATACATACATACATACCTACCAACCAACATGTCCTATTCCTGGGCTCCCCTCTGATACTATGATTGCTATATACATACATACCTACCAATGTGTCCCATTCCTGGGCTTTCCTCTGATACTATGATTGCTATATACATACATACATACCTACCAATGTGTCCTATTCCTGGGATTCCCTCTGATACTATGATTGATATATACATACATACATACCTACCAACGTGTCCTATTCCTGGGCTTCCCTCTGATACTATGATTGCTATATACATACATACCTACCAACATGTCCCATTCCTGGGCTCCCGTCTGATACTATGATTGCTATATACATACCTACCTACCAACATGTCATATTCCTGGGCTTCCCTCTGATACTGTGATTGCTATATACATACCTACATACCAACATGTCCTATTCCTGGGCTTCCCTCTGATACTATGATTGCTATATATACATACATACCTACCAACATGTCCTATTCCTGGGCTTCCCTCTGATACTGTGATTGCTATATACATACATACCTACCAACGTGTCCTATTCCTGGGCTTCCCTCTGATACTATGATTGCTATATACATACATACCTACCAACATGTCCTATTCCTGGGCTCCCCTCTGATACTGTGATTGCTATATACATACATACCTACCAACATGTCCTATTCCTGGGCTTCCCTCTGATACTATGATTGCTATATACATACATACCTACCAACGTGTCCTATTCCTGGGCTTCCCTCTGATACTATGGGCGGGATGTTATAACATCCGCGGCCCCCCTTCGCCGGACATCGCATTTTTAATAACGGCATATGCTATAACATATGCCGTTATTCATGCAAGGGACAGCTCTTGCGGTAAGAGCTGTCCCTTGCGATGCGGTGCCGGCGCTGGACTTCCGGGTCTGTGACCCGGGAGTCCATCTGCGCATGCGCAGACCCCGGCGCCGGCCGCAGGGCACGCTGGGAGGGATCCGTGACGGATCCCTCAAACAGCGCTGCGGTAAGAAGCCCATAGGCTTCTGCAGGGATTCGCCAGCTTTAGCTGGCGATTCCCTCCGCAGCGCTGACACTGCGGAGGCGCCATATAGCATATAGAAATGCGGTAGAAACCCCGAAAACGGGGTTTTTACCGCATTTCTGCTATATAGCATCCCGCCCTATGATTGCTATATACATACATACCTACCAACATGTCCTATTCCTGGGCTTCCCTCTGATACTATGATTGCTATATACATACATACCTACCAACATGTCCTATTCCTGGGCTTCCCTCTGATACTATGATTGCTATATACATACATACCTACCAACATGTCCTATTCCTGGGCTCCCCTCTGATACTATGATTGCTATATACATACATACCTACCAACATGTCCTATTCCTGGGCTTCCCTCTGATACTATGATTGCTATATACATACATACCTACCAACATGTCCCATTCCTGGGATTCCCTCTGATACTATGATTGCTATATACATACATACCTACCAACATGTCCTATTCCTGGGCTCCCCTCTGATACTATGATTGCTATATACATACATACCTACCAACATGTCCTATTCCTGGGCTTCCCTCTGATACTATGATTGCTATATACATACATACCTACCAACATGTCCCATTCCTGGGATTCCCTCTGATACTATGATTGCTATATACATACATACCTACCAACATGTCCTATTCCTGGGCTCCCCCCTCTGATATTATGATTGCTGTCACCTGTGTTGAACTACAATAGTTACTTGTTAAGAAAGGTGATGGCAATCATAAATTAGGAGCAGAGATGGCCATCGATTAATAGTCATCAATGGTTTACGGATGCTGTAGAAATATAGTTTACTATCTATAGATAGATAGATATATATATATATATATATATATATATATATATATATATATTACAATGGTGGAGTTGTAGCTGGTTCCACTGCCCTGATATTTTCTATTGCTTCCATGGTAGAAAGTGCTTGCAGTGGGGAGAGTTGTGTAGTCACAGCTTATGATGTCTCTTCCTCTGCTCCTTACAGCCAAGCAAGTCTGCGAGGCTTATTAAAGGAGCGGCCAAGCACCTCCCCAATGTGCAGCCCCCTGTGCCCTGTGCCAATATGTCTGGCGAACGTCCCGCTGAGCCGGATACTACGCTGGTCACAGAGGACGCGGCGGCAGTCGTGGCAGAGATTCTGGAATACCTGATCAGTGAAGGTAAGCTTCCCCCAGGTGCAGAGGCGTAACTACTGTATATGTAATAAGCTGCGAGTTCTGTGACAGGCCGGTAACTAGTATATATGTAATAAGCTGGGAGTTCTGTGACAGGCTGGTAACTGGTATATATGTAATAAGCTGGGAGTTCTGTGACAGGATGGTAACTAGTATACTGTATATGTAATAAACTGGGAATTCTGTGACAGGCAGGTAACTAGTATATATGTAATAAGCTGGGAGTTCTGTGACAGGCCGGTAACTACTATATATGTAATAAGCTGCGAGTTCTATGACAGGCTGGTAACTAGTATACTGTATATGTAATAGGCTGGGAGTTCTGTGACAGGCTGGTAACTAGTATATATGTAATAGGCTGGGAGTTCTGTGACAGGCAGGTAACTGGTGTATATGTAATAGGCTGGGAGTTCTGTGACAGGCAGGTAACTGGTATATATGTAATAGGCTGGGAGTTCTGTGACAGGCAGGTAACTGGTATATATGTAATAGGCTGGGAGTTCTGTGACAGGCAGGTAACTGGTATATATGTAATAAGCTGGGAGTTCTGTGAGGGGACAGGAGCTTGTTATCTCACCAGCCTGATTCTGCATCATACATTATACTGCTTTAAATCTACAGAGGAGATTGCACCTACGCACAGAACTCACAGCCTATTTCATAGAGCCTATACACAGTACGGGGTACAATTACTGCAATGAAAAGAGGTGATTTTGCCCATAGTAACCTACCAGATTGTGTCTATAATTTCTAGCCTGCAAGAGTGAGGTGGAGAGGTGTGAGGAGTCCCCAGTGTTCTCCATGATGACGAATGACACCACATCGTCTGATGAGATCACTGATAGCAGCACCAGCGGCTATTATTATCTGACCGACCAATCGGAATCCTCATCAGACACCAGCAGCAGCAGCTCTGAGTCCTCAGAATCCTCCTCAGATACCAGCAGTGACTCCTCCCCCAGGTAGGTTGCCGGCACAATACGTGCGTTCTCCCTGCTCTGGTCGCTGGGGTAGATTTCAGTTCTCTTGTCTTACACACATGCTGTGATGTAGAAACAGTATCTCCATATCTGCTGCAGCTGGGGCACATCTGCACAAGTTCTCTCACACAGGGCGAGATTCAGCACGCTAAAAATGCCGTAAAAACCCAGTTTTTGGGTTTTTTTACCGCATTTTCATATGCAGCAAAGCCCCATTGCTGGGGCTTCACTGCGGGGGGTTACGCCAGCTCCTATTTGGCGTTACCCCATGGAAGCCTATGGGCTTCCCTTCGCGTCCCCCGCCACCCCGTGCGCCCCCCGCCGATCTGCGCCGCACCCCCCTCACGTGCTGTGCTGCCCGGACCAGTGATTTTCTCCTCCCTGCACCACTTCAGGGAGGAGGAACCGGAGCCCTTACAGCTGTGTAAGGGTTCCGACAGGGAGGGGGGGGACCCGGTGCACATCGCCGGGCATCGCTTTTGCGTTAATAATCGCATATGTTACTGCATATGCGATTATTAACTATGCGAATGCCGGCGATGTGCACCGGGGATTATTGGTGAATCTCGCCTACACAGCTGATGGGCTGGTATCCTACTTGTATGACATACATGTATATATCATTATACTAATGAGTTACAATATAAGAAGAGAAATGCTACAGAAGGAGAAATTAAGTCATGTAAATTATGGGCCTACACACAAGTACCGATATTATCAGTGATCTGAGCGATGTACTGATCGCTCAGCACAGATTGCGCAGCAAAAATTGCTCAGCACAGTGTCGTTGTGTGCTGAGCGATCTGTCACTGCCCATGTTCTCGATAGAGAGAACACAGCCAATGACCAGATTTGTACTGTATGCAGTATCTGCATATCCCGGCGATAGTGACACACGGGGCCACGCATCACTATCAATATGGGCCCTACACACACACCGTTGTATGCTTAATTTCAAGGCAATCTAGTCAGATCATTTAGAAAATAAGCTAAGATCGCTCAGTGTGTAGCCCCATTAGAGGGATCTCACATCACTGTACACTGGGCTTCCTGTATGGGGCTGTCCTTGTCATGTCACACCCACAGTATCATCGCTCTTATTGGTCCAAAGAGGAATCACACGGATAAATGTAGTCAGTAAGGGCCACTAGATAGCAGCAGGCCAGGGAATAATGAGATGACTTGTACATGGCAAACATTTGTATTGTTACAATAACAGTCACTGATCAAAGTTTGTTTTTATAGGAAGGTCCTCCGCAAGTGGCCTGTCATTGTCGGCTTCCTCTGCCAGGACGAAGAGGATGGGATGCCCAGGGTCGATATATAATCAAGATCCTGGACATCGGACTCACTGAGTCCCTAAAAATAACATCACTTATCCCATAACCTGGGAAATTGTTCACTTGATTTTGTTACTTGTTTTAAATATGCAGCAAACTGGAATCATTGAAGTTTCTGCAAAGCCAGTCCTGTTGACGGCCAATTCCCCTACCCAAGCCTGTCCCGTTGACGGCTCATCCCCCTTCCCAAGCCTGTCCCGTTGACGGGTAATACCCCTACCCCCAATCTCTGTCTTCACAACTCCCTCTCTCCATATCCAGCAAGTTTGAAGCATTTCATTTTGCTTTCCCTTTCTATGGAGTCATTTGGTCGCTGAGCGGCCTCTATATGAATCTGTGGTTGTCAACAATAAAAAGCAAGACGAGCCAATCAGTGTCTGACGTGTTATTTCCCACTAATGTGATTGTTTCCCATTGTACTACTGTATTGGTCTGACCTATACCCATGTGTAAAGTACTGTGGGCTATGAGGATCTGTGCAGCTACACTGAGACCCAGAGGTGACTGATGCACTTGGTTTCCTCCCGGGGTTACATAGGGTTAGCTACTCGTGCCCCTTTCAGACCGCACTAAAAAATGGTATTTTGCAGATTTTTAACCGTTTTAAAACGGTAATATGTGCGGTCTGAAAGGAGCAGAGTGATTTTACCGTTTAAAAAAACCCGGTTTTTGGAAACGGTAAAAAAAGCAGGGTCCTACCCGTTTCAGACCCATTTTATTTGCTGTCTGAACGGGTCTGAAACGGTATTTAGGACCCAGCCAATAGTGGTCCGCTCTGTGCATATCTAATGAGCGGACCCAGTGCAGTGGATATTTAATGAGCAAGTGGGGACCCACTAATTTAATATGCACTGCTGTCATTAGATAAGCAAGTCCCCCACCAGGCATCCCCCCCAGCCATTTCAAGCCCCCCACCCCTTGGAGGCCCCCCCCCTTCCCGTGCAGGGAAGGGAATGATCGCGCCGGCGGGCAGGGGGTCCTGCAGCGTATGTTAGATCAGTGGCGGGGTCCCTGCAGTGGATGGGAACTAGTAGTTCCTATCCGCTGCAGGGACCCCGCCACTCAGTGGCGTAACTACAGAGGGTGCAGGGGATGCAGCTGCTATGGGGCCGGGCCTTTGAGGGGGCCTGAAGGCCCAGCAGGCTATCCCCTGCACCCTTTTGATTTTTTTCTATTCTTTTTAATATACCGTATGCGGGCAGTGGATGCGCCGCTGTCTCGTGTCCCCGTTCAGCAGTAGATAGCCGGGGCTCAGTAGGAACAGCATACAGAAAAGACGAAGCTGTATGCCATGCGCCTCTAGCAGGAGACGCCGCACAAGGAAGAGCCAGGGCTGCATGTGCCTCTGTCAGGAGGCTCTGTGTATGGGAGAGCTGGAGCGCACACAGTTGAGCAATGCACATGCTAATGATGGCTGTGCCTCTGGCAGGGGACTCTGCGCATGGGAGTGACTGAGCAGAGTACAGCGGTGCACGGGAGAGCAGGGGATGTCTGTGCCTCTGTTAGGAGCCATGCAGGGGACCATGGCGTGTGTGTTTGTGTAGGGGGAGGGGGGCATGACCGTGCGGGCGGCATCTGGTGGACTCTGTGAAATAAGGCTGTGAAATTCTCAGCCTTGTGAGCCCACCAGAATAACCTCCTATGAGTGCATAGGACATATAAACCAGGCTTACAAACAAATATGTACAACTGAAGAAAAGTGGAATAATGTGTATAAAAGGAAGCGCACATTCGGTCTTAGTAAATGGCCTTCTAGGTGTAGAATTGTATATGTTATTCTTTAAGGTTAAAGCCAGTTTGCTGACAAGTTATTAAACACAGTGCGCTGTTCCATATACTGGTGAAAAAGACAAGTTCCCCTGCGGTTTATAAAGTATTATTCATAGGATTGTATCGTCTGTAAGAGAAAGATCCCCAAAACCATCCAACAATTCTCATTCTCATGTTAAAATTAGGAAATTTTTGGTCAATTCACAATTTTGGGGGCGAAATGTCACAGATACCATTCTAGTAATGTACAACGCGGGACTCTGACATTTTCTCACATCCACAATGGTGTGCAGGAGAAGAGGCAATGTATGGACTACTATAATGGACAGATATAGTATGTGCTCATGATTAATCCTTTTTGAGTTGAACCCTTTAGGGCGGGTGCCGGACGGCTCCCCGACAGTCGGGATTCCGACAGTCATTACTCCGACGTCGGAATCCCGACTGCTCCCTCGTGGGTGTCCACGACCCCCATAGAGGGAGAATAAAATAGGAGGCGAGCGCAGCTTGCCACCGTGTCCGTAGCATGGCGAGCGCAGCGAGCCCGCAGGGGGCTTCATTGCGTTCCCCACGCTGTGCAGTCGGGTTTCCGACGTCTGACTAATGACTGTCGGAATCCCGACTGTCGGGTATTTATACCACACCCCTTTAGGGCATGGAACTTTGGCACATAGCATTTTGCCTAGCAGTTATGCTGAAGTTATTGCTACAATCGGCACACTTTACCGTTATGTTACCCAGGGCCAGCTCTACCATTAGGCAGCTGCCTAGGGCGCCAGGTTCAAGGGGGGCGCCACCAAGTCTACCTATCAAAAAATCAAGGATGTCTATGAGGATCTACTTAATGCAGGTGTAGGCTGTGGAACTTCTAAAACCTCACCTCCATACTTTCCCTTTAAGCATACTTCCCGACTTTGCTGCCCCCTCCTGCTTGTACTCTTTTGTGGATGGCAAATGGGGGGCCTCCAGGGAAAGCAGGGGACTTGCCCAACTTCCCAGGGGGCTGAGTGGACCACCTAATCTTTGGGAGCCTCCATGCCATTGCAGAATATTAGGAAAGTATGCCTCAAGGGGTTGCAAAGTGGGCATTGGTGGCAGTATGGGGGGGGAGGGGGTGTAGGGTTGTTTGCATAGGGTGCAGAGAAGCCTTACACCGGCCCTGCCCAAGTACAATAAGACTCTCCTCTAGTCTCTAAACCTTTAAGTGTTCCCTGGAAACTCAACTCTTCAGGCAGTTTACAAGATTCCAGAACCACCCACATAACCTTCATAAACCTTTCCAATTACATCACCACTGTACAGTCCTAACATATCCTCACTTTCTGTTTCTCACTATTCCATCCTCCTGACCCCTGGACAACATTGCTGGGTCATCGTATAGTACAGCCCGCCAAGAACCACGCAATCTGGTGGATTATTATTCAATAGAGAACACCTATCCTTGTTTATCAATGCCTATTTCCATGGCATTGAGTATACTGTATATCAGGTGCACCTGATGGATGCAAGACAATCGTTTCTGGAAGTACTGTACATCCTGGGAGCACCTGATGGAGGAGAGACAAATGACGTACATCTCATGTGCATCTAATGGAGGAGAGATGCCTTGAAGTCCATGTTAGGCGCATCTAATGGATGAGAGATGCAAGAAGTACATGTCACGGGCACCTTGAGGAAGAGGGACACACAATGCAAGAAATACATGTCAGGTGCACCTGATGGAGGAGAGACACACGAAGTACATTTCAGGTGCACCTGATGGAAGAGAGACACACGAAGTAAATGTCAGGAGCACCTGATGGAGGAGAGACACACAAAGTACATGTCAGGAGCACCTGATGGAGGAGAGACACATGAAGTTTATTAGTAAAAAACAACAGATTACAGATCTGTGATAGGCTGTCCCCTGCATTCTGAATTGAAACGTGTTCAGGGGATTAAACGGGTTGACTGATGTGAATGGTATTTAAACGGTATTTAAAACGGTAATCTACTGCAATGTGAAGGCTCAGACCCGTTTTAAATACCGTTTCAAAATACAGTTTTTTAAAATGTTTAGGCAGTGTGAAAGCGGTATAAGTGAGATCTCTTTCTGGCTAATCACAATTAACCTCCATGTTTGGCTTTTGCTTGGGATTCCAACAGATTTGGGTGTTGCCTTAATGAAGATGATGCTTTCCCAATAATTGGGTAGATGATACTGCCAGATAACAGTGTGCAGCCCGCTCAGTGATAGTAACTCCCCTCCCCCAGCCATCTTGGTTTTTATCAGAGGAATTTTCACCCGTCACTCGTGGGAATTGTCATTTTTGGACCAAATAACATGTTTAGGGTCAGGCATGAAAAACACAAATTCTTTTCTGTTCTCTCTGTCTTTTCTGTTAGTTTTGAAACATATCCAAATGAAATAAATCCTTTATTAGTACCATGGTAGTAGAGAGAGGAGAGGAACACATACAAATATAAATGGCACAGTAAGTGTGTTGCTCCTGTGGTGTCTTTCATCTAGACAGGATGAAGCCCCGCAGCGCTTACAAATCAATCGCTTATACAGTACTTCAGATCTAAAACATCATAAAGTTGCATTCCGAAACGCTAACATTGACGTATACAATTGATGATGATTACAAAGTTATAAGCTTAGAACAAGATAAATTTATGAGACGTGACAACCGGAATATCCAGTGTAAGCTCACATGTACTGTGATATGGAATATTCCTCTGTATGGTATACTAACTAATATGTCAAACAATGAAATCCATCCCCTCTCTTTAGTATCTATTATCTAGGTCCTTCTGGAACACGCCAGCAGTTCATGGTGCAGTGGTGTAATAGTTTCTTATCCCAACATCTCCCTGTCATTGGTTTAGGATATGTCAGCATTCCAATTGCCTACCCACGGTCATGCCTACATCTCTCAGACCAGCTGTCTATGCTCCATGCACAGATGACTGTTTGTCATGAAGGTCATTTTATTGATCTTGTCTTCTTGAGAATTTGATCAGTTCCTGAGGTCTTTCCTTTCCCTTACTCGGACCATCACCTGATCGCCTGGAAGTCATCATCCTCCCTTTAACCTCTTTGCATTCTAAAGAGCCCCATACACTAGCGCTGTTTTCCGACAGATTGGGCTGAGAAATCGGGTTGGAATCGGGGGCTGGACATGGTGTACATTATATAAATCACATGTGCAGTCGTCAGGTGCACAGACGCATCAGTGTTACAGGTGTTTCCAGATAGCCCATCTCAAGCAGACCTCACCACTGCTAAAGCCTTGCGTCCGAACCAGACAATATGTGATTTATTTTTAATAATGATGCACATCTCTTAATTAATCTATTATCTTCCTGCCAATGATACAGCACCGTTTACTTGTTGTTTCCTTTTATATATGTTTCTGGGAATGACTACCCATTTATTATAGCTGTTGCTTGGTTAATCAGCTCTATACAAAGCAACCCAACCGATATCTTGATATCGAATCTTGCTCTGAGAACACTGACCTGTTGCTGCCTGCTGAGGTTCTGGCACAGCAGGAATATTATGTACATGTGTTTATGCAGAAAATGTAATCCTCCTAGCATCTCATTTCCAAATGTCCTGGTTAGAAGTTCTGAAGCTGGCCATACATCGGAACGATTTCAGACCCGAACGCAGGATTTCGATGGGTCGTGAGATGCATTGTGTGTGTTTTGAGTGCAAATTGTGAAGTGTTGCGGTAAACTGCACGTAAAGTCCCCCATACACTGGGCTGATGAATAGGGCCATCAAATCGGCCCAAATCGGGTCAATTTGATTTCCTCTCAGGTCCAATGTGCGGTCCCGAGCTCATCGGACCAGAGTCAGTGGTCGGACCTGCTGGCCGTCCCACCACCCGTCCTCGGACCTCCCTCCCTTGTGATGGATCGCATGCGTCCCTGCCGCCTGGAAAGGTCCCGTGCAGCCCGCGTGTTATTAGCTGGATGTACCCTGCTGTGAGACATCGCACCTTAAGATCTGAAGATGCTGCTAATTACCAGTATGCTGGGCGTTGCAGATCTTACGGTAGATCTTATGTGAAATTACACACAAGATCTATTGTATGTCTGGAAAGCTGCCAGGGAAATCACTAGACGACTCAGATATGATGCTGGTCGTCCTGATGTACAGATGGAGCCACTGTCATTCAGGCAGGGGATGGCGGAAGATTCGCAAGCTGCCATCCCCCGTCAGCTGCCGGGACACGCGCACAGGAGACGCGCGTGCGTCCCCTTTCAACGGAGCTCCGCGCTGGTCTCCACTGTGTCGCCCGTCTCCCTGAAGTGGAGACAGGCAGGGATTGCGTCCCCCGCTGAAACAAAACTGGGACGCGCGTGCGTGTGGGACGCTCGCGCGTCCTAGTCAGATGGAGTGCCGGCACGCCAGTGTGGGCGGTCTAGCGAGCCCCGGAGTTGAGCGACAGGCGCTCCATCTGTATGGCTAGCTTTAAGCTGGGCATACAGATTCCTCGCAGCAGTGTACGCCCAGCCGATCACCCGCCAGCTGCCTGGGAAGGTCAAATGTGATCCATCACAAGTTGTCCTTTAACGTGTGCCGGATCACATGCAACCCCTGTACCCCGCTCAGCGTGCCGCTGGGAGGTAGGTCGGAGGGCGGACCTGCATACCGTGCATCGGACCTGTGGGAACATCACACTGACCAGTCAGGAATGGGTGAAATCGTCCCAAATCGAGTTAGTGTATGTGGTCATTTAGACCTGTGAAGGAAATGTTTCTCGCATGAGGCCATCCTTCGCTGATTGGTTGGTAATTTATCTCTCTCCAGCTTTCCTATATCCCCCCCACATCTAGTGTCACCTCCACAATCTCCCTGACATGCCTTTTCAAAAGTAGCCAAGTATGGGGTTGTATGGTAGGGAATGGAGATGTAGTACATGGGCTGCACATTTCGCTGTACACATTTACACAACTGTATCCAATGTAGGCTAATTCACGCATAACAAGTTTACTTCCTGAGGCGAAGTGATTTCTAGATGAACAGTTTCATCTGTGTAAACTTAAAATAACTTCTGTAAGAGATAAGTTTATCATGGAAAGATGCATTACACCTTTCTAATCAGACACTTCCCGTCAGAACAATGACACACACATTTTGCTGCGGACAGAAGTTTTGAAGTTGCTGCTGGGTTAATTATGAGTTTGTCGCTCTCAGCATGAAAATGACATCAAGCAGTGGCTGGCTTCAAAACAGTGCGCCTGGAGCAGCAGCGAGGACTGTAATTTGCAAGTGTGGTCATGACGCCGAAATGCCTCTCCCTGTGAATCCTCATCATCCTGTATGTCTCTGTGACTTTAGATGGCTGCTTCACCTTTCGCCTGTCTTTTATCTGGCAGCAGTGCAGGATGCCAAAGAAAATGGATGACCATCGATAGGTAAAACTATCGATGGTCATCCACCGCATAGTTTTTGACTATAGATAGCCAGTTGCTGCATTGCCATCGATGGTAAGCATCTAACCTGCGAAGAGCTGCAAATCCATTTGCAAGCCACTCATTGTCGAATGATTTTTACAGTGTGTGCAGCCCGTGCCTAGCTCAGGACTCACTCAGTGGCTGGCATAGACTGATCAGGTCTGGAGCTGACATCACATGAATTCCCCTAAAATGGCTGGGCACGCCTGCATTTTCCCTGACACTCCCACAAAACCTCTGGTTACCACCCACAAACAGGGCAGCCGAGAGGAATGCCGGGCCCCGGTAAAATGTTGGGGGCGTGACCTAAGTGTGTTGTGGGAACCTCCCACACTTAGGCCACGCCCCCAAAATGTTTAGAGGAGGGTGAAAGAAAACTCTAAAAACTGTAATCTCAGAAGCAGCACACACCTACAGCATGTGCTTTGCTGACTGCAGGCTCAGCATGACCTCTCACGCTGTCAGTGAGACACTCATGCTGAGCCTGCTGTCAGCACAGCACATGCTGTAGAAGTGTGTGCTACTGTTGCTACTTGGGAGGGATGGAGGGAAAAGGGAGGGGTCAGACCAGGGCCCCTGCGGGGCCCCTTCAGCAAGCCTGGGCCCGGGTAATTAGTACCCACTCCCCCCCTCTCTCGGCTCCCCTGCCCACAAATACAATCTTTCTGTCAATCACCTTGCAAACGGCCAGCAAATTAAAAAAAGTAGCGGGCGTTTATCGCAGCACAGCCATGCACATGGGTACAGCGAAGCCCTATGTCAATGGTTTGATGATTTTTTAAAACCAGCCCTGGCTCTTTCAGCCTGGTGCTGGTTAGGCCCAGCGTTTTTTGTTTTTTTTTACACACTGCAGCCTGCATGGATCCGACTGATCTGTGCACACTGCCTATACAAATTCGTATTATTGGCCGTGTATACGGGAATCACAAAGCAGTCGTTTCGACTGCTTTGTAAATTCCCCTCCGGTATACGAATTTGCACACGGCTAAAACAGCCGTATGCAGTCGTATTCATTCATATTAAGAATACGAATACGAAGAATCGTATTCGTGAATTCCCCCCTCTGAGTTCTGACAATGCTTGTATCAGTGCCATATATGGAAATAAATTCTTATCTCCTATTTATATGTTTTCTGAGTGATATATCTCTAGGGAAAGTGCCTTGGCTCTGCAAATAAAGATTTATTCCAAAAAAATGTACAGCCACCCAAATTCTTTACTAAAATGTAACTGTTTGCAAGGTTAAAATTCTCGGTGTCATTAACACTGGTCTGGTTAGGGCATAAAATACCTGCAAGGAATGTGTGTTGTGTTAATAGGAAATCTCATTAAGTCAGTTTAACATTGGGATACATAATACCTTTTTGTGACAGCAGTTAGCAAGCAGTAGAACATGACAAGGTTGTAGTAAATGAATATCTGTATAACACAGCAGCCAGTGGCGTAAGTTCGTCCCAGTTGCCTGGAGGCAAGATAAATATTGGTGCCCCCCTCCAACTATATAAACAATCCAGAAAATATTTCTATAAATCTTGTATAAATCTCACTGGAGGCAGACACCTTACTGATAGAGCTATTTTCTCCTGCAAAGTAAGTATGTAAATTATATGTATAATTCTTGTTTTACTTCAAAGTGAGATCTATTTTGCAGTGTAAGATTAAGGGGGAGATTCTCTAAGAATCTCCGCCCCCCTTCGCCGCCCATCGCATTTATAATTATCGCATATGTTGTAACATATGCGATAATTAAGGCAAAGGACAGCTCTTGCGTTAAGAGCTGTCCTTTGCGGTGAGAGTCGCCGGGTCCCAGCAGGTCCCGGCGGCTCCCCCCTCCCTCACACACCCGGCGCTGCTGCTGCTGCGCCGGGCTCTCCTCCTCCCTGCACCCGGAAGAGGATCAGTGCAGGGAGGAGGTCACAGGTCCGGGCAGCACAGCTCTGTGCTGCCCGGACACAGGGGAGGGGGGCGATGCGGGGCGGCGGGGGGTCGGCGCAGGGCGGCGGAGGGTTGCGGTAGAAGCCCATTGGCTTCTATGGGGCATCGCCAGATTTTTCTGGCGATGCCCCCCACCGCGGTAACCCGGCGGGGGATGCTTACAGCATCCCAAAATGCGGTAAAAACCCAGATAACAGGGTTTTTACCGCATTTTTCGCTTAGAGAATCTCCCCCTGTGGCTGTCAGTATTTTCCCTGCACAGAAACAAAATAACTCACCCAAATGTGGGCGGGATGTTGTAACATCCGCAGCCCTCTATCGCCCCCCTTCGCCGGCCACCGCATTTTTAATAACGGCATATGCTCTAACATATGAGGTTATTAACGCAAGGGACAGCTCTTGCTATAAGAGCTGTCCCTTGCGATGCGGTGCCGGCACTGGACTTCCGGGTCTGTGAACCGGGAGTCCATCTGCGCATGCGCAGAGTGACATGCTGGCCGCAGGGCATGCTGGGAGGAATCCGTGACGGATCCCTCAAACAGCTCTGCGGTAAGAAGCCCATAGGCTGCCACTGCGGAGGGGGGGTTAGAGCATACAGAAATGCGGTAAAAACCGATAATGGGTTTTTTACCGCATTTCTGTGTGAAACTCTCTCTACACAGTTACATCTGCAGTGTGCATGAGTTTGTCCATTTGAGAAGAAATTTGCCTTTGTGAATGATCCAGAATAAGGGCCCTAAGCTCTCCTGTCTGCAAACATTAGCGCATATGGTAGGGATGTTTGGCACAATGTGCTTTGTACATATTGCAGAAGTAATAATCCAATAAGATCACTGACCAAATTGTTGAGATAGTTTTCCACATTCCATTTTCTGCACTATTAGGACAATCAATAGATGTGACCCCAGTTTTAATGATGAGACCTTGAGGGAAATGCATCAAAGCTTAGAAAGACATACTGTAACACAGAGGGATACTGTATAAAGTACCAACCAATCTGCTCCTAACTGCTGTGTTTGCAAAATGACAGGTGCTAATGGAGTAATACTTTATCTCTATACACTTTATATCTCCAATTTATGAACCCCCCAAGTTATGCATCCTCATATTAACAGACTCTTATACCATAAATCAGTGCTGTGGAAATTTATAAGTGGGTGTATGCAGTAGCGCACGCAGGGGGGGTTTCTGAGTACCCAGAAACCCCCCCAGGAGTCTAAGGGCCTTCAGCTGAAAGCTGAAGGTCCCCTCTTTCCAGGGGTATAAGAATTGTAAAAATCGGCCCTTGGGAACTGGAGATATCTGACTTCAAAGCAGTGGTCCCCATCCAAGCCTGTTAATTGTTATTCCCAGTCAGATATTTCAGGTTCTGTCTGACTTATAGTTTTTCTGGGGGTATATTCCAAAAGCTGGGACTCTTCCCCTTTGAGGGACACTAGTAGCTTGTCTCTACTGTTCCCAGAACCAGATATATCAGCCTTCCAGCAGCTGGTTACTGCTACAGCTCCACACACCTGGTATGTAGTATTATATACACTTGTGGGCAGATTGCTCTGCCTCCTGAACTCTGATCCCCTAGTCCCCAATACCATTTGGTAGGTGGGATTCTCTAATTTTTAATTCCATTAAAATATAAGAAATCTATTTCCGGTAACTGGAGATATCTGCAGTCAAGGAAGCTGTCCCCCCACCAGAAAATTATGAATAATGAGCCCACTCCACTATACACCCCTCCTCTGCATATTAAACATCCTCTACCACCCTGGAAGTTATATATCAGTGACCCTTCATTCAGCCCAATGCCCCCTTCTCCCACTCCATCTCCCACCATCTGTGCAGTAAAGGGGTAATTAGTGGAAATTACTGATCCAGGCCCTACATGCAGAGCGGTTGATATAATACCCCTACCATCCGCAGGACATCAAAGCTTCCCCCACCCCTACCGCTGGAGGATCGGTGGGGGCCCCAATACATTGCTATGCCCAGGGTCTTACACTGCTGTTGATGTCCCTGTATGTATGTATATGTATAGATATATATTTTTTATTATTATTAATAATATACATTTGGTCTATCTATAATACTTTAACTGACCCGTCATATACTGGGTCACCTAAGTGTCCATCTCCGTGCTTTGCTCCACCCCTCTGGAAACCCCCTTCTGAAAATCCTGCGTTTGCCACTGGTATGGCCTATATTATAAAGCATAATACATTAGTGTGCAGACCAACCCTCTTTTCTTTTTCTAAGTAGGGGTATGGAAATCCCCCCCCTCCCCTTCCCAGTGCCTCTCACTCCCCCCCCCCCCCCCCATCACCTCACACTGCCCTCAGCACTGAGGTGGAGCAGTACAGATTAGAAGTCCACACTGACTGCCAGTGAATCCCAACTGCCGATGATCAGAAGGGGTCTCTTTTTTAAATTGGCACTGACTGCACCAGTGTCAATCGCAGAGTGCCAGGCAATGAGACACTGCCACTTGGTAATTTCTCATTGGTTGGTGGTCTGTGAGACGTGATTGGCTTATGCCAGATTGTTAAAAAGCCACCCCTTCATTTTATTGGCAGACGGTCTGCGTGACAGGATTGGCTGGCGGCCAGTGCCAACTTCGGACTGTGGTGCAGGGGGATTAGACGAGTCTGTCCTGGCTCCCGTCCCAGTGTTGCTGCCACCAATTGAGAGTTGTCCTCGATGCCGCTGCTGGGATCCCATACTTGATCCCAGTGGTGGTACATTCTATACACGGGCAAAAACGAAATAGTGAAGTGGTGGTACTGTACTGTATGCCCCACTTCAGGCACTGACATAACTACAATGTCATTGTGGTCAACACCATCCACTTGCTCCCTTTAGAAGTTTTGATACATTTGTATCCAACCCACAATGTAATCAGCACTGTATCTAATCTACATGTATCTCGCACTGCAAAATGCTCATTATTTGTCCCAAAGTATTCCGCATTGTACCCCCCACACAGATGAGATATTGCCCATAGCAACCAATCAGATTCCATCTATTATCTTCTAAAAGGTGCTAAATAGATAAGAAGTAGAATCTGATTGGTTGCTATGGGCAAAAGCCCATCTGTAATAGCTCTCCCAACTTAGTAAATTTACCCCTCAAATTCTGGTATGTGCAGTTAATCAATTTTTCAAAATGTGGGGGGAAACTTAATAGGATGAGAGATTCAGAAAGAAGAGAGATTTGGTAAGAAATCTCCAATTTTTTTTTTCCATTTACACTGTAATACCAGTGTGATTTTACAGTGTAAATGATTGCCGCTTTAAAAAAAACATGGAAATTTCTTCCAAATCTCTCACTTTCTGAATCTCTCATCCTATTACATTTCACCCCTTATGTTTACGTGGATCATTAAAAATTGCCCGTTGAAAGTAATCATCATCTTTATCAGGTTACCATAACACTTTTGGTACTTGTTTCCTAGCAGGGCACCCAGATTTTGTACGTACGGCACCGTAGTGAAATCGGATCGCATTGCATCGTATGCCATTAATGTCATCCAATCAGATGAGATCCAATTTTTTATCTTATCCTATCTTTTTAATGGGCTAAGTCAGAGAATACATTAAAAAGATAGGATAAGATAAAAAAATCGTATGGCATACAATGAGATGGGATCCAATTTTTTTTATCTTATCCTATCTTTTTAATGGTGAAAACGCCTAAATACATGTGAAAGATAGGATGCCCCCCACTATCCACGCCACCCCGTAGCGTGGCGAGCACGCCACCCCGCCATCAACGTGAACCTGAAGCGTGGCGAGCGCAGTGAGCCCGCGAGGGGCGGCGGTACGCGTCCTCCGACCTTTTCATGCCCTACTATCCACTAGGGCGTGGAGTGAGAATAGAATAGTGTGGCGAGCGCAGCGAGCCACCGAGCCCGAAGCGTGGCGGGCGCAGCGAGCCCCGCGAGGGGACGCGGATACCTTCACAGTTATACGCGTCCCCTCGCGGGCTTCCCAGGTGTCCATGGCGACGCGGACACCTGGGAAGCCCGCGAAGGGACGCGTTTACCTGTGAAGGTATCCGCGTCCCCTCGCGGGGCTCGCTGCGCTCGCCACGCTTCGGGCTCGGTGGCTCGCTGCGCTCGCCACACTATTCTATTCTCACTCCACGCCCTAGTGGATAGTAGGGCATGAAAAGGTCGGAGGACGCGTACCGCCGCCCCTCGCGGGCTCGCTGCGCTCGCCACGCTTCGGGTTCACGTTGATGGCGGGGTGGCGTCAACCGTGCTCGCCACGCTACGGGGTGGCGTGGATAGTGGGGGGCATCCTATCTTTCACATGTATTTAGGCGCTTTCACCATTAAAAAGATAGGATAAGATAAAAAAAATTGGATCCCATCTCATTGTATGCCATACAATTTTTTTATTTTATCCTATCTTTTTAATGTATTCTCTGACTTAGCCCATTAAAAAGATAGGATAAGATAAAAAATTGGATCTCATCTGATTGGATGACATTAATGGCATACGATGCGATGCGATCCAATTTCCTTACCCTGAATAGCCCACTACGTAAATAGAGTAGTGGGCGCCCTGCTAGGAAACAAGTACCACACTTTTTATTGTTTTCCAGGGAAACACAGTGATACCCCTTTCACATTGCAGCTTTAACACGGTATATTGCCGTTTTGTTACAGTTTTAAAATGGGAACAGCTGCAGTGTGAAAGCGCCATTGTCAGTTTAAGGTTACAGAATGCCGGTATTTTGAAACGTGTTAAAAGCAGGATCCTACCCGTTTCTGGGCCATGTTCCCTGCATTCTGAACAGCTCAGAAACGGTATTTGCTACAAATGATAACCACACAAGGGTGATAGGTTATCTCCCTGCATGATTAAGACACGTTTACAAAAACGGGTTGAAAGCAGGTTTGCAATGTGAAACCAGTATGACAGGCATCAGGGACGTGCAGTCAGGGGAGGCAGGGGAGGCAGTGCCTCCCCTGTCATTAATGATTAATGAAATAATACAAAGAAATACTTATGACACATATGTGTCATAAGTATATGCTTTATATTATAATAATCACTTTTACCCCATTTATTGTTTTATAATTGGTTACGGAGGCACCAAGAGCGGTGCCTCCGTGTGTCAATGTTAACGTTTCTGAAATAGGGGGTGGGTAGGGGGCGGGGCCAAGTAGCAGGCTGTGAATGCCCATTACACAAAGCAGCACAGGCGGCACGTATAGCGGTGCCTCAGTGACAGTCAGGGACATGCTTTCTGCTTCTGGCTATATGAAAGCACGCCCCTGTCACTGAGGCAGATGTGATTGGGCACAGTTGCGCTGCCTCAGTGACAGGGGCGTGCTTTCATATAGCCAGAAACAGAAAGCACGTCCCTGAACCTAGTCACTGGAAGCTTCTATAGGTGCCGTAAGCCGGACAAGCCCCGCAGCTAATCAAGACACCAGCGGGGGGAATGATTTGGTGGATCCCCTCTACCTCAGCGCTGGACCCAGCTCCAGCGCTGAACGTAATAACAGCAGGGGGAATAAATTGTGTTAACTACCGCCCAGCGCTGTCTAATGTGACAGCAGCTCCCCCTCTCCCCCAGCACTGACCCCAGCTCCGGACGCTCAAGTATGTGACACCAGCGGGGGAATGACTTTGTGGCTCCCCCTCTACCTCAGCGCTGGACCCAGCTCCAGCGCTGAACGTAATAACAGCAGGGGGAATAAATTGTGTTAACTACCGCCCAGCGCCAGCCCGAGTGACAGCAGCTCCCCCAGCGCTGACCTCAGCTCCATATGCTCCATTTCAGAATGTAACACCAGCGGCCCAGCGACCAGCTCCCCCAACGCTGGCCGCATCTCCAGCGGCTTCAGGAGACACCAGCGGCTCCCCCTCTCCCCTGGCGCTGGCCCCAGCTCCAGTGGCTCCAGGTGAGACCAGCAGGGAAATTTCATCAGAGGGACTTGGCAGCTGCCCCCACGCCTGATGCCAGATCTGAGGAACTGCAATCCTTCAGGTCAGTGCTGCAATCCCCCAACCCCCAGCACAGATCCCCTGTATCTAACCAGCCACACCATTCCCTAGCCCAGTGTCCTCCCCTATCTAAGCAGCCATTCCCCTTCCCTAGCCCAGTGTCCACACTATCAAATCAGCCATCCCCATCCCCAGCCTAGTGCCTGCCATATCTAACCAGCCCTTCCCTAGCCCAGTGCTTGCCCTATCTAACCAGCCCTTCCCTAGCCCAGTGCCCCCTACCTAACCAGCCAACCCTATCTAACCAGCCAACCCTATCTAAAAAGCAATCCCCAGCCCAGTGCCCACCCTATCTATCCAGCGATCCATCCCTGTCCCCAGCCTAGTGCCCCCACATCTATCCAACCATCCTTGTCCCCAACCAAGTGCCCCCCTATCTATCCAGCCATCCCTGTCCACAGCACAGTGCCCCCATTTCTAACCAGCCATCCCCTATACCAGTGCCCCCTATCTAACCAGCTATCCCTATCCCCAGCCCAGTACCACCCTATCTAATCAGCCATCCCCTAGCCCAGTGCCCCCCCTATCTATCCAGCCATCCCTGTCCACAGCACAGTGCCCCCATATCTAACCAGCCATCCCCTATACCAGTGCCCCCTATCTAACCAGCTATCCCTATCCCCAGCCCATTACCACCCTATCTAATCAGCCATACCCTAGCCCAGTGCCCCCCAATCTAACCAGCCATCCCTGTCCCCAACCCAGAGCCACCCATCTAAACATCCCTCACAAAAACTACAGCAGGGGTGGTAGAACAGTGAGCAGACCCCATGGCGGTTCGGTAGAGCCAGCACCGACAGGGTCTGCAGGGAGCGCTGGGTCAGTGTAGGAGCTGCTCTGCTGGTCTCTGCAGCTTATGTAGATGGTATCTCTTGCACTTGCCTGTCAGTGCAGAAGTATTGTGGACCCAGGGCTCCCCACAGAGCTTGTCAGTGCTGGCTCCACCAAGCTAGTGCCTCACCAACCATTAACCTCACTGCACGTCACTGACAGGCATATCAAAATGCTGCAGATCTGTCTCTTTCCACAACTAAATGAAGATTCCAATTAAGGTGCCCACAGACGCATCGATCCTGGTGTGCGTTCTGTGCTTAACTAGCACACATAGCATTGCATCGTATGCCTTGTGCATGCGATGTGCATGCGATGCGATGCTATGCGATAAAAAGCTAGTACAAAAAGTATGTGCAGCACATACTTCTTGTACTGTGCGATGAGGTGCCGCGGGAGCGCGCACCCCATCGCATAGCATCTCACCGCCGGGATCGGTGCGTGTGTGGGCACCATTACTTAATTTTTCAGCAACAGGGAGCACAGACACGTTGGCACCTGCAGGTGGTACGTTTTCTAAATGAAACACTGCTACAATATTTGGTCAGTACCACAAGGCTTGGTGCTATACTCTGGCCCCCAAGATATTATACCAGGCATGGCCAAATTGGTCCTCGAGATCTAACAATGTTCCACATTTTCCAGATCACCTAGCTGGTGCACAGCTTGTAGTCATTACTAACTGTCACATGACCCATATCACCTAGATGGTGCACAGCTGTAGTCATTACTAACTGTCACATGACCTATATCACCTAGATGGTGCACAGCTGTAGTCATTACTAACTGTCACATGACCCATATCACCTAGCTGGTGCACAGCTGTAGTCATTACTAACTGTCACATGACCTATATCACCTAGCTGGTGCACAGCTGTAGTTATTACTAACTGTCACATTTTCAGACCTGCTGCATTAATTCCTACTATAGATCCATAGGTTGCCTGAAACACATGAACTGTTGGTAGATCTTGAGGACAGGTCATTACACAGTGTGGCTTTTTTTTGTGGGGATACTTCAAAGACCGTGCTTTTTGTGCCAACATATGTGAATAATCTGAATTATCTCAAAAAACAAAATGACGACAGTGGTGACAAATTCAACTATCATCTCAAATAGCAGGTGGTTGGTACAGAGGGCATTTATAAAATGGTTAGTAATAACTCATTAAACCATTATATATTGGAATATATTGCTTTGAAAGTCTTCCCATCTTTGGGAAACACCCTGTATAATATTGAAAGCTATGATATGGTGAAATTAAGGGTTCACACGCCTCACGCAGGACCAGATGTACTAAGCTTGAAAAGTGATAAAATTGAGAGTGATAAACCGTCAGCCAATCAGATCCATACTGCCATGTCATGGGCTGTGTTTAAAAAATGACAGCTAGGAGTTGATTGGTTGGTGGTTTATAACTGTTCATTTTATCATTTTTGAAGGCATAGTACATCTCACCCACAGTCTGCAACATGTACCAACATTATAATCCAACTTTATCTGCAGTATACGAGTCAGTGGTAAATCTATCTCTAACTGTAGCATAAGCTTCTATTAACATCTCCTGGATGCCCTAATGCTTAACCCATGATGATTCAAGGCATTGGACTGTAGTCCTACTATTATGAAGTAGGAGGTTTACAGGGTGGTTATATTTTGTGTATAGTCCTACTTTTTAAAAAAATGTAACTGTCCCATATGTAAACCATTGTTAGGTATAGGTGCTGGCTGGTTTTCGCCCCATTGCATACTTGCCTAGTTTTGAAAACTAGTTTCAGGGATATTACAGTTGGTAGTATAATTTTAGACATCGCCCCATTGAGAGGGCGTGTCATGCTCCACCAAAAGGGCGTGTTTAGTTCCATATATGGAGAGATTGTGAAAAGAGATTGTGAACGTGGCACCTAGAAGCGTGGGTGTGTACAGCTACATCTGAGAGGAATCTAGTAAAATGACTTATATCCAAATGTAGATGAGTCCCAAAGCAGTTAGTAAGAGCTACTATACTTGGTAAAGTGCTGGGAAATAGCTCTGATGATTCAATGTAAATGTATCTGTCTCTTTTTCCTTTTTCCCCAAAAAATGTAACAGTGTAATGCGGGCTAGGTGAAATGAGGGAGATTGCTAGACTAATCAGGGAGAGAGGGAGATTGCTGTTGTTTCAGGGAGTCTCCTGCAGAATGCAAGAGGGTAGGCAGCTATGCCCCACTGTTAGATAATGATGGGCTCTACACTGCAGGATGCCCACAGTGGTTAGCTGGAATTGGCAGCAGCTGACAGTAACAGACAGGGTTAAGATGATAAATATAGTCTGAAAGATGAATGTAAGGTCAGGGTGAAAGGTTAGGGCAGGCAGGGTGAAAGGTTAGGGCAGGCAGGTTCTGAGTCACTGAGCACAAAGTAAAGTCAGGGTCACAAGCAGGGGAACTGAGAGTCAGATACATAGAACTAGAATGCAAAGTGTAATAGGATTAGAAGGTTATTAGCATGAACCTGTCACAATGAGCAGTAGCCTTTTATGTAGCACATACTGTTGGCAATTTCCAGATTGTTTGGGGTACAGTGACACTGGTGCGGATTGGGATGGAAAACCAGCCCGGAAAATTTCTCGAAGCAGAGCTCATGGAGGTGGGGTCTGCTAAGGGGGTGGGGTCTGTCTGGATCCCTCATAGGGCCATATTTTGAGTTGGATACAGTTGCATTCATCCCTTTGTCTTTTCCTGAAGTTGAGCCTGTGACTTTATGCTAATTCCACTACAATGCCCTTCCTTGGTGTCATTAATGGATTGGGAAATTAAAGTGTCCCTTCAAAAATTTAAAAAATGTGGCCCCCTTACAGGCCCACATAGCCAGCCTGGCACCCTCTAACCCCTGACACACCCAAGCCCTGCCACCATCTACCCCAAATAAAAACGACACCACCAGCGTGTCACCCTCGACCCTCTCCTGGCCACATGTTGGTAAGCCCACCGGGACTCTTCCCTATTGCCAATCTGCCCCTGCATTGACAGTTGGAGTATCTTCGGAACAATGATACACTGAGCACTGGAGTACTGTCACTTATAACAATAATGGATGCCGGATGACTGAGTGGCAGCCGGGATTCTGAAAGTCATTACACAGACGTCAGAATCCCGACTGCTAAAAGCCCGATAGATGGGCAGCAGCTATTCTCCCTCGTCCACGCCCCCCATAGAGGGAGAATAAAATAGGTTTGCAAGCGTAGTGAGCCACTGTGCCTGCAGTGCGGCGAGTGCAGGGAGCCCGCAAGGGGCTTCGTTGTGCTCCTCTCCCGCTGGCTGAGTCCCCACAGATTCCGACATCGGGCTAATGACTGCCGGAATCCCAACTGTCGGTGTGTTGTTCCACACCCACAATAATTGTAGGTGAATGGCTGCCTCATTAAAGATGGTTTCAAATGTTTTCTGCTTATAAGGTGCAACCTTTATGCGACAAGCAAATCCGGGGACTTCATTGGGTCATGCCACGTTGTGGATGGGCATTCGGTATACCATAGAACTACAGGGTGTGCAATAATGTGGGTTCCATCTGTAGTTGAAGACATTTTGTAAAAGCCTCGTGTTTAACATTAGGATATGATTAAATGGTAAAAAGTACATGAAATGCTCATCTGGCAAGGCTCCGGGCAGATTGAAGTCTGCCAAAAAATGTGCAATTAGCTACAACTCCTCATTTTCATTAATATACTGTAGTCCTTTGTGGCGGCTTCTCACTTAAACCATATGTTATACACATGTAACTGTAAAAGCCCAGTTTGTATACTAGAATTTTGTTATTTAAACAAAGAATTTCTGTAATTAGTAACTTTTACTTTAATATTTTAAGTAGTTGAAATAGTGTATTGTTTATATACCTTTGTTTATGCACCAACCTATTACACAACGTTTTATGGAGAATGTTTCACATTAGTATCTGCCCCAGAGGAGTTCACTTCTGGGCCGCAACAACACAGTCACTAACATTAATATCCATGCTTAGGCACAGGTGGCTAAATTAAGGTTCCAGATTAAAATCTCTACAGTGTCTAGATAGACAGTCAACAGGTTGACATCAAAAGGTTGATACAAGCAAATGGTGATACCTAAATATAGGCTGACATTCATTCATTTTTAATTTGTTTTGGATTCAATATAAACACCTGAGAATGTGGACCCCCCCCCCCCAATTAGTTTAGTCCAAAATATGAAAAATGACAAAGAAATATGAAAAACGAATCATGAAAAACTTTTTCATGTGTCAAACTTTTGCAAGCTGACCTTTTGCTTGTGTGGATCTTGTGCATGTCGACCTTTTATCAATGACGATCTTGGCATGATGACCTTTTCTGAATTGGTCCTTCATTCAGATTATCTGTAATTTGGTACATTGTTGCCCGTTTGTGAGACTGCCTATTCCTGCCCACTCTCCATTCTGTAGAAATTTTGTGCCCCCTTCCAAAAAAGTTGAAATCACCCCTCTAAATACATTAATTATAATTTTTATCTACCTACATGCTCAATGACAGGGGTTTCCTTGCTCATTGACAGGGGTTTCCTGCTTGTTGTCAGGGGTTACATGATCATTTCAGGGGATACATGCTCGTTGCCAGGGATTTCATGTTCGTTGCCAAAGGTTTGATTCTCGCAGATGCACCATCGCTTCCTGAATCTGCCACTTTCAGTTAACACAATGGCCCTTATTCTGGTACACGCGCAAAGGCAAATTCCTTACATCTGCCCCATCTGCGGTGCACATGGTTTTGTCCATTTGAGAAAGAATTTGCCTTTGTGAGTGAACCAGAATAAGGGACTATGTTCGCTTCTCTTCCCTGACAGATGCCAGATCTAACATCCGTCTCCTCCAATGCGATGGCGATTTTTTCGGGGCCATTTTCTAGAGGTCTGGCCATGCAAAGTGCTTGGCTGTGCCGATTCATTGAGGTTGGGTTGTGCAGATTAATTGTTGTACGGGCCGCATTAGACACTGCATGCTTTCCAACCTACTTGTGATGCCGTATGCATCTGCGCAAACCCCAAAGCTTCTAACGCTGTTCCTTAAGCCCGCGGCTCCTCTATCTCAGTGTCCCATATCTTTACAAAGCTACACATTTAACTTCACAGGCCACCCTGTCATAGCTTATGTTTAACACTAAACATTCCCTGAATTCTCCAAAGGCCAAATAAATTATGTTTCGAAGGCCTTGGTTTTAGGTCACCTTCTGTTCTCCTGCGCCCAGACAATGATACTCTTTCTTTTGTCCAGACCTAGAGAAGCAGTAAATATAGTTGGGGTTTGTAGGAAAGTGTTTTATGGCGACGTCTTTGTGAATCGGACCTATTCAAGACTTCCAATTTTATTTGGATTTTTCACTTTTCCTATCCTATTCATAATGAAAGCAATGCCTACTTTTACTGGCCAGTGTAGAGCAACATTTTAATGGATAATCTAACATTGTTTTCGTTCTTAATACAGACATTAATGGGATTAATTAGTAGGAAACTGGCAAAATGACGCAATAGAGATGAGTCAGCACTCAGTACTTTAAGTGGCTATTACCTCTACAGCTAAATGCTACCTGCACCCTCCAGCTTCCTTCATTTTACAGCCACTGCATCCCAAATAGTGATTATAAGACCTAATTAGTAGATGCTGAGAAGGTGAACTGCAATCTTGCACTCTGTAACTTAGCTGATGATAAGAGGACATATCCCAAATGAGACTGTTACTTGTTATAAAACGCCTTAATAAACTGCTTTAGAATGTCCTCCTCAGTCTCAGCTTCGCCAACACCTGTAATCTTCATTCTCTTTAATCCTCTGGTTGAAGTTTTCATCTTTTCAAACACCATGTTTTAAAGAATTACACAAGTTGCCATTTTGATAATTAATTTTGCTTATATACACACACGTCTGACATACTGTATATTATTATTTATTATTACATTATTTATATAACGCACACATATTCTGCAGAGCTTTGGGGAGGAGCTTACAATCTATGTTCCCTACCACATGTACACGCACACACATTCATTCTAGGGTTAATTTTGTTGGCAGCCAATGAAACTACCAGTGTATTTTTGGATTGTGGGAGGAAACCGGAGTGCCCGGAGGAAACCCACACAAGCAAAAGAGAGAATATACAAACTCTGCACAGTTAGGTTCATTGTGGGAATTGAACCCATGACCTCAGTGCAGTGAGATTGCTGTGCAAATTGCTTAGTTTCAGCCACGCCCCTCCCTGCAAAGGGGGGGGCGGGGGCTGCGGCGGGTATGCGGGAGACTTGCCCACCATCCCGGGGGGTCGGGAGGGGACCCAAATTGCAGGGAGCCTCCCGGCCATTCCAAGAGGGTAGGCAAGTAGATTAAGCGAGGGCTGCATAGGCATGAGGGCATTTAAGAGCCTGAGAATTTTGTGATTGTCCTAATAAGTTGTGTGAATAGTTCATTACCCATAGAAGTCAGGTGATTGATGGTTAGAGTAGCCAATTAGGTGTACAAGGGGTGGTAGCTTATGCAGGGGTATATAAAGGGTCAGATGATGCTGCTTCCTCATTGAGTCTGGATTCCCACCCTCCCTCCCTTGCTTTTTTCAATTGCTACCTGGCCTTTCAGCCTGCACCTAATTTGGCTTCACAACAATTAATTACTAATTGGCGGGAAGGATCTCTCCACCAGCAGTCAATTTTGAGGTACAGGTGGTCACTGTGCAGTATTGGCCCCCTCTGCCAGGACGGCTGATGAGTCCTGCCCCCGAGGGGGGACGTTGGCCACTTCCTGGAAGTGTCCTCGCCATGCCATAGGAGGGGCGGTAAGACCGTTACAGTGCGGGCTGTGCCTTAAATTCAATGGGGACGGTTCATCACCCTGGTTATAAATTGGGGCGTTGTAGTCGGACCCATTTCTAACATTTTTTGACTGAGCTGGTCTCCAAGCGCTTTCCTAACCATCCCTTTTCATTAGGGTCATACCACTTAATAAATATCGTTGACCTTTTAACTTGTGCAGTTGTTGTCCGTGTGATTATTTTTAGAATAATGTGTCCCTGTGATTTATTTCTAGGGGTAATTTAGAGTAAAGTTACGGTAAATGTCAATCATGATAATTCAATAGGCGCCTTATGCTTTTAACCACTGTCCTCTACTGCATTTGTTTGAGATAAAAACTGATCATTACACTTTAATTCTGACAGTTTTATTCACCTTTTAATATTGAACATGGATAAAAGTATGCCTGGGGAAAGTCATTATTATTGTGGGCAGTGGGCCCTATTTATCAAATACTGTAATACCAAACTACCTCCGAAATCTGCTGCAGTCATTCTATTTCCAACAGCATCTGCAGCACCTGTAATTGCCCTTATATAACAATTTCATATTGTTCATTTTCAAAAGACTCCACTAACTGTTCTAGCTATTATTAAACCATTTAATATAACACTGTACAACGTCAAAGGCTCTTTTGTGGTTCTTATGAAACACATTGTGCATTCTGTTCTAGTTTGATCCATTTAATGAAAATTTATTTTTACTTTTTGAAATACAACAGCTCTTAAAATACTGTATTTTTTTGTTGTTGTTTAATTGTTCTAAGAAGTTATTATTGTTCTGGCAATAATTGTCCCATTCTGTGGACTGAGATTTTGCTGTCATCAAGTTAACACGCACAATGTCAACATTAATAATGTTGCCTTGATTAAAATGATTTAAAAAAAAATGTTGACACCTGGGGAATATTGGCATGGACAGATTGTGGACATATGAAATGGGTAATGATTGTTTTTAGGTTTAGGATAGTTGTTCCCAACCTGGGTTACATGTACCAATTAGGGATACTTAAAAATAATATTGGTAATGGCAGAAGAAGAGGAAGAAGTCACCCGATGGTGGAAGAAGTCTCCCGTTGTCAAGGAGATGAACCACCTTGCGTCACTTCCGGGTCTGTCTGCAGCATCATCACTGGTAGCTACCCGCACTGCCCTCAGACATCAGCGATCGTCTGGCAAACAAAATATATAGGTGACTACGCTAAAAATATTGTGTGACAATGTACTGAATGTTTTACAGAACACAATTTAATATAGTATTAAAATAAATATAAAAAAGGCAATATTATAACAAACGTGATTAGGTGATTGCTTCGTTTCACTGCATATTAATGGTTAAATACTCATTTTTTTATATATATATCATGAAATATAATTTAATTATATTCACCCATGAGTCTTTAAACCGGTTGGTAATTGGTGTCCGTTCTTAGTGATGCCTCACTGTGAAAGTACTCCCCTGCGGTATATTGATGCAGGCTTGTCTATGTGGCATTATAGAGACGGCATCCTCATTTGCTTTCTATAGGCTGATCGAATCGACATTCTGCTGGGTGGTGCAGGTCTCTTTATCCCAAGTTGTTTCACGGGGATGTTGTGCTAATTTTAGAGGCTGGTCCGGTCAACACTGTGGGTGATGTGGTATCCAAAAGCTGGTAGGTTGGAAAATGGTATGCAGTCCCTACAGGTAACATCGATGTGTTTTGTTGCATTAGCAACTTTTTTTTAAAAGTTGCTAATGCGATGAAACGCATCGGTGTTATGTATTTTTAGCGCAGTCACCTATATCTTTTGTTTGCTCTATTATATACATGCGTGACATTCTGGTCCTTTGTACTGCAGCTTGGCACAGCAGCTCGATCATCAGCTCCCCAATAGATATCTTTTCATTTTTGCATCAGCGATCATCTGCCCCGTGTTGACTCGGGTGGAGAAAGCAGCGACATTAATCCTACAGGCGTTAGTGGAAACTCTGAAGACATTACAAATCCAGCGGTCAGACCGCACACTACTCCTCCGCTAATCCTTAATATAAGGACAGGCATAGGGATATGCAGAAGCACACGCATACTGCTCACTTCCATTCCACTCATAAGTACTGTGGATATTTCAAATTGAGAGGAGGGGGTATTCATAAATGAAAAACTGAATCAAGGGGTGCAGGAGTAAAAAAATATTGTGAACCGCTGGCTTAGAGGTACGAGCACATCAATGTCAACATACTGAAGGCGAGATGTACTAAGCCTTGAAAAGTGATAAAATAGAGATTAAGTGGTGGTTTATCACTCTCCATTTTATCACTTTCAAACTTAGTTCATCTGGCCCTGAATGTTGGCATAATATATAAAACCCCACAAGAATGCGTCTCATCAGTTGAACAGAAAGTAGTGTCTTATCACTACTCAGTGATGACAATAGCTCCTAGTAACTTGATAGGCTTCATTATTAAGGAGGGAGAGGTATGAAAGCTTGCACATAAAGTGGAGAGAGATAAAGTGCTAACCAATTATCCTCCTGCCATTTTAAAGGCTGTGATTGGAAAGTGGAAGTTAGTACGGGTTGAGTATCCCTTAGCCGAAATGCTGGGGACCACAAGCATTTTGGATAAGGGATTTTTCTGGATTTTGGAAAAAAAAATTTCCCCCATACTTACCTGGTCCCCTGGTGTTCCCCCAACATCCACGGCGGCCTTATGGATCCTCTTCAGCTGCAACTCCGGTCCCAGGGGTCCAATGCACAAGTGGGCATGCATGCTGGTGACGTCACTGGTGTTCCCGCGCACTCGCGCAATGCACCCCTGGGACCAGATATGCCACTGAAGAGGATCCTGAAGGCCACCGTTGACATCGGGGGATGAGTTAAGTATGAAAAAAGGGGTGGGGGGGAAACCCCCCTCCCACTAAGAAAACCCCTAAAATATTCTAAAAAACTACGGTTTTCGGAATATTTTGGTCTTTGGAATATACGGATAAGGGAGATTCCCCCCCCCCCCCAAGACTGATGTTTCAGCCCACAGTGAGGTCTCTGTATGTGGCTTATGGGTACATGGGTTAACTAGTAACAGGGACAGTACAAACCAGAGCAATTCCAACAGCAGCAAGAAAAACAACAACATTGTATACATCTGTGAAAAATCTTTTTTGACACGATGATAATTTTTTTCCACGTTTGACAGAGATGGTAAGTCCCCACGTTCTGTAAACATCCGTGCTTCTAATCCCAGCATTTCTGCTTAGACATGAGGAATATAATAGTGATTTGAACCAAGTTATGTCTCTTTTAGAGATAATATCTGAGTAATAAATCATTGCTAAACCCGGTCTGCACATTATTCCAGAATGTTCCCATGCTTAGATCTGGACATCATTGTTGTTAGGCAGTTTGCAGAGAAGGCCAAATCTTAAAACAACAATAAAAGACTTCAAGTGATAGACTTGTAAGATTGCTGGAATGAAATCCATGCCTGTTATTATCCTTCACGTCCCATAAGAGGCTTGATGACTGCGCTCAAAAACATATTGCTTATTCAATGTATTTATCACCCTGGCACAAACATGGGAATGTGTATAATGAGGGAAATAGATGGTTACATCTTACAAAGTGCACACATATGTACTTGGATCATTATAGATTACCATCAGGCTAAATGTTTCCTTGATGGTATATATTACTTTGTAGTGTACCAATATAACCTGCTCTGCGATACAATGATTGCTGCAGTACGTACAGTATAAGCATGATGCAGTGTAATCCCTTAGGATGGGGGCTCGCATGTGGGCTGATCACATGACTGAGACTGCCTATGGTGTGAGAGGGGTGTGTCTGGTTGGACTTTAATTAAAAGCATGGGCCAAAGCTTCCTTGTCCCAGTTTTCCCGCTTTCCTTAACTTATAGATTTTGTTGATTGGTGGTTGATCAACAGGAAAGAACAGCAGAATCGGTGTGCTCACGTTGTTGACTGTTGTAATGGTTCTCCATCATGACTGTTATGTGGGTAGTCAAGCCAGAAAGTCGAGTGTGCCCCTTCTCGTGTTATGTAGCAGCAGTTCAGTTGTGCACTTTGCATGCTTATTGCTGCATTGTGAATTGCGCTGGTTCTGGACGGCCTTTCTTTGCCACCAGACTTTCCATTTAAAATATATTTAGTTAATTAAGTCATTCATTCATTAATTAATGCACTCATTAAATAAATAAACAGTTAACAGCTTTTCTGACAAATGTGAGTACATTTCTTTATTTATTATTAATATTGTTAGTTGTTGTTAATGATTTGTTAATGATTTGCACACATGATACTTCCCATCTGCAGGGCCGCCAAGAGGGGGGGTTTACTAATTTGCTAATTACCCGGGCCCGGTCTTGCTGGAGGGGCCCGGTGGGACAGCGTGAGAACTCATGCTAAGCCTATCAGCACAGCACATGCTGTAGGTGTGTACTTCTACTGAGGGAGGGGGGGACGACGACGACGACAATAACACCCCCCCTCGACTTTAGAGTGTTTTTACAGCCCCACGAAACATTTTGGGGGGTGTGGCCTAATTGTGGGAGGTTGTTGCGGCTCCCGCAATTAGGCCATGCCCCCAAAATTTTACCTGGACCCGGCATACCTCTAAGCGGCCCTGTCCATCTGATACTTATAATGTGCTGGCTTGAAATGCATATAAAGCACAATGAAAATAAAAAAACAACATACAGTACATAAAAAAGACACCAACACCAATTATATCATAGTCCCACATTTAAGCAATAACTAAGCCTATACTTGGTGCTTCACCCAGCACGCTATGTACAGTATTACCCGCCTTGCATTATCAACCACAAATATGTATTAAACTTAGCATTTATACTCTTTAACATGTACTATTGTTTAAGTCATGAAACCGTTAATTAGATTTACTTTAGGTTATGAAAATATTATTATCTACACAATGGTCCATTATGTGCATTAAATTCTTGTGGATATTAACCAACATTTAGTAATTTTTGTTGTTGAATATTAAATTGTAATCTCCTAATCTAAATGCAAAAAATATTGTCCATGTTTCTGTTGCTGAGCAGCTGCAGTCTACTCTCTCCCTGTTGTCAGCTGCAGTCTACCATCTCCCTGTTGTATGTTCTGCTGCTGCAGTGGCTAGTAGACAGAAGAACAGCTCTTAGCCACCCTCCCGCTACCCAGGATAAGTAGTACCCCTCTTCTCAGCACCCCTGACTGTGTATGCCCAACCATGTTAGCCCCTCCTATGAGAAGCCTGCCTCTCCTTCCCAGCAGTGATGAATCGCCCTGCTGCAGTGGTTTGTGCCATTAAACAAGTATATTTATTTATTATATGTTATTATAATAAATTAGACTATACAATATATGTGTAATGGGGAAAAGTAATAAGCTTTATACAGATGGAGTCAGCCTCATTGTTTCTGTGTCCGGCGCGCCAATCGCCACGGTGCGCCGGGGATTCCCGCAATGAACATGCGAGCATCCGAAATGCTCGTGTGTCCATGTGCACTGGTGCGCAAGCTGCCAGATCGGACCGTCTGGGACGCCAGCAGCAATAAGGCTGGCTCCACCTGTATGTCTAATATGGCTATGCTGAGACAATGGATGAGCAAAGTGTTTCATAAAACACAAAAATGTATTAAGCAATCAGATGTCCAAAACAATAAAATCTAACCCGGTTAAATAATGGACAACGAAATGACTGCATAGGCATGTAGTGTATTAAACATGCTGAAGCTGGGTGTGGACTTAGGGAGAGCATGTGACTCGGAGTATCCAATAGGGACATAGGAATTGGCAGGTTAGCTGGGATAATAGGAGTTGAACTGGGAGGAGTCTGCCTCTCTTCTCAGGAAAATTCCCTCCCACCCTTCCCTATTTTATTTTGGTTCTTGCTGGTGGGTGTTGGTGTTAATCGCATTAGCTGATTGGCGGGAAAGAACGGCAAGTTCATAGATTTTAGATTATTTCTTAAGTTTTGTTAGTTGCGGAGTTGGCTTGTTTTTCGGTGCGCTCGCCTCTCATTGGCTTAGGCCTTTCGCTGGATTACCCGCTCGGGGACTGCGAACCCACCCGGATGGGTGGGTAGTCAATGTTGTAGGTTGAGTGGATACCGTTTTTCTGAGTTAGGCTGATTTCCGCAAATTAGTTTGGGGGGTGGAGCTTAACAATTTTAGCCGTTCTTTCTGGCCACCATAAAATAACCAATAAAATTAATTAAACTTCAAATTAGCTTAAAGACTAAATAAACTCAGCTAACAATTTCTGCCAAACCTATGTCTCCGAGTCTTTATTTTAGATAAGTCTATGTAGAAGTGTAAGTACATCTTTACATGCTAGAGGTCACATATCTGCTGATAGAATGTTTAAAAATCTAACCCGGTTAAACAATAAAATCTAACCCGGTTAAACAATAAAATCTAACCCGGTTAAACAATAAAATCTAACCCAGTTAAACAATAAAATCTAACCCGGTTAAACAAAAAAGTAAAATGTAAAGAAGGTCTGCTAATGATTCTGCAGATAATTATATCAATACAAAAATAAAAAAAATAATATGGTTACAGTTGTGACTGACTAATTACAAGCTCATTTGTACCATACTTGTCTATCGTTCTGCCAGGAGGCACCCAAAAATCGGGTGGTGCTTTTCTGCAGGCTTTTAAAGTTTTTCCAATCCTTTCATGTTTCTCACTATGACTATCAAGCAGTGAAAGTACAAAGAGTTTCCTACTGACTTAGGAATAACAGTAACGCACGTAATAAAAATCGTTTATGCTTAAAATCATATAGCTTATGGCCATTTTGCACCTCACACTGTGACAGCCTCTAGGAGTTTCCTCACAGAAAATGTTTTTGCAACTATTTAAAATATACGGCAATACCCTGTTTATTGCATAACATTACATTCATTTTTTATTGACAGTTACTTATACTTAGTACAGTAGCGCTATGGCATTTTGTTGGGTTTTACAAGTGAGAATAAAAGTTATAGATCAATATGGGCCTAATTCATGTTTGTACACAAATGCAATTGCATTTTTTTATGCTACAGAGTTTACTGACAGGGACCTTGCGTTGGTGGGTGTCTCTGCACAGGTTACATCTGCCCCACCTGCAGAGCACATTGTTTTGTCCATTTGAGAAGGAATGTGCCTATATGAGTGAACCAGAATAATGCATACTTGACGACTTTTTAAAACTCCTCTCTGGGAGAAGCCCGGAGAGGAGTGAAAGGGGGGCGGGAAGAGGCAATGTTGTGGGGGCGGGGCGAGGCTGATGTCACAAAGCCCTGCCCCCATTACAGATAGCATCAATGTGCAGGTCCGTGGATTGTGGGCTGGGCTAAAATGACACGAAATGACGCGAATCGCGCCATTTTAGCCCCCCCCTCCCGGCGGACCCGCAAAATTCGGAGCTTTAAACCGCGGGGAAGGGGGGAGCCAGGGAAAATGTGGGAGACTTGCCCACCTTACCGGGGGGCCGGGTGGGGGACCTGGGACAGGTAAGTCTGGAATAATGTGCAGTATGTATACAGTAGATAATTTTATGTGTACATTTTAATAAAGGTAAGCATTAAAATATATCTTTTTAAGAAATAGGGAATAATGGTCCTCTCAATTTAGGTTCTCTCATGTCTCGATGTACCTTTATAAGAGCCTGGCTCTCAGAAATGAGGAGATGCCCACTGGACTCTAAGCAAACTCCTTAGAGTTGTTACACATTTGTGACCTGTAAGCAAAAAAGAGGAAAATTGGCACCAAGGTTGGTTTATGGCTATGCAGACTGTACACAGCAGTAGCAACATAGGCGCCATATTTTTGTATGTATGCTTGCAGCTGACGACAGATACACACCCCATAAACGCCATGTTTCCAGTGGTGTAACTATAGCTCTGCAGCTCCCGCTGTGGCGGGGAGGCACTAAGTAACTGTGGGCGCCGGTCTGCGGGGCTATAGTTACTAGTATGTTGTGTCTCTGTGTGGCCGGAGCCCGGGACATATTGAGAGCGCCGCCCCCCTTACCCCTAGACCCGAAAGTAAAGTTATGCACCCCCCTTACCCTTCAACTGGTCGTCGCATTCCAGGACCCGCAGTGCAGATATCCTCCTGGCTCCGTCTCCTGCAGTTCTAATGAAAATTGCATCACAAAATGGCTGCCCCCATACAGCAGACAATTTTTTTAGGAATGTTAGAGGTGGCGGCGGCCTCCTCTAGCATCCTTAAAAACTGTCTGTTATTAGGGGGCAGCCATTTTGTGGTGTCACAGGGGGCGCTGTCAATATCGGTGGTGGTGGGGGGGTGCAAAAATGTTAGTTACGCCACTGCATGACTCTCCTGTATTTTCACAATCACTCCCTGTAAACTCCCGTTAATACTGCCAAATGGTCACTTCCTGACAGCCACTTTTCCATGAAATCTACACTGCGAGCCGGATCACCGCAGACCATTCACACATGCACAGTCTGCCAATAATCACTGCATTATAGGATAATGGCCCGTTGCATAAAAAATATGAATCAGGTCCTATATGAAGAAAGTTTTTATTCAGTTTGAGCAAATAAAGGACCTATTCAGGGAAAGGAGGAGGCCTGTGTGAAGCCTCCTCCGGCCAGCCCCCCTCCTCTCTGCTGGGAGTTGCTAAGCACTAGAGCATTCAAACTCCACTGTGCATGAGCAGATCTCAAGAAAAATGGCTAATTTTACTGGCGATGTCTGCAGCGCTGTTGCTGCCATTGTAGGACTCTGAAAGGTACATATTCAAAAAATGTGCTGCATGTGTGGTGGGGTCCCCGCTGGGAATCAGTGGCCCATGTACAATATGCACACTGCACCCATTATAAATACACCCTAGGGCCTATTGCAGGCTTAGGGCATACTTGCCTACTTGGAGAGGTTTTGAAAAGAGATTGTCAACATGGCACCTAGAATCGTGGGTTTGTACAGCTATATCTGAGAGGAATCTTTTAAAATGACTTATATACAAATGTAGATGAGACTCAAAGCAGTTAGTAAGAGCTACTGTACTTGCAAAAAAAAAAAAAAAGTCACTGATACATGTCAGAGATTATTCCATATAAATAGCCACAAGACATACATGTAGTCTTTATTGCGGGATCATTGTGTTTTATCACCAATGCTGGGAAATGGTGCTGATGATTCAATAAAAATGTATCTACAGTATCTCTCATTCCTTTTTTTCCACAAAAATGTAACAGCTACATAATGCGGGCTAGGTGAAATGAGGGAGATTGCTAGACTAATCAGGGAGAGAGGGAGATTGCTGTTATTTCAGAAGGGTGCAGGAGGGGAGGTAACTGTGGCTTACGGTGGTACATTTTTTGTTTCAAAATCAAGCAAACACCCCCACCCCCCACCTCTATTATCTTTGAGCATTGTCATTTCTAATATATTACAAGCACTTTGTAGAGTTGCATGATTTACACATTTTCCAGAGCACGACACAGTGGAGTTACTAGTACTTTGCTACCACCATTGCAGAATGTTCACTGGATTTACCAGTAGCTTGGTGCAAAGTATAGGACGAAGGTGTTGATTGCTTGATACATCAACCTTTAGGTACAGTATCATCACTTTTAAAAAAACACAATAAAACATGTATCAGCTATCGAGGTGGGAGCAAATAAAGCGCTTAAGCTCTGTACACACAGGCCCTATTGCAGAATATTAAATGTTATCTTAAGGTCCATCCACACTGGGCATTTTGGCCAGTGTGTATGGATAACAATTATGGGGAAAATCGATTGGCTGTAAAATGCTCATTGCACGCAAAGAGGTTTTTGGCCATTTCAGCGATTTTCCACAGAGTGGACGGCTCTCCATAGCAGGATGCTATGGAGAGCCGTCCACTCTGCCGCTCATTGGCTGGTAATACCAGCCGATGAGCAACCGGGGCAGCGACATTGTGGGAGTGCACATCAGCGCTCATCACTGCTCTGTACACACTGAGCGGCTTTCAGCTGAAAGTCAACCAGTGTGTACGGGGCTTAAGCGTATTCAACTACTATTAAATGAATGACCGAGTGCACACACACTCACACGGACTGACTGATGAGTTAGCCTGTAGATTTAAAGTGGCAATAATCTGAACAGCAAAACAAGGTTTGTTCTGCCCTTTATATTATTGCTGCCTTAAATCTTTGAGATATCTGCAACTCATGGACTATTACATAAGGCCCATAGCACACCATGCACCAGCACATCTTTGGCTTGGCACTCAACTAACACTCTGTTACAATAAAGACAAAGTACAAGGTTTTGTATTCATTTAACCAGCATTGTATTTCTGCACTTCTGTGTACAAGCTCTCGTGATAACATTCTTAACACATTTCACTCTTGTGCAATTTGAGGAATCTCTTCATGACCCTGACATAGACATAGCATGATGTCAGTCTAATAAAGTGTAGTGTGTTATGCATATAAATAAAGGTGAGTAAGTAATGATTCCGACGTCGGTGTAATGACCGGCACCCAATTATACTTGATAGACTCCAGTCCTGGGCACCCTTTCCGTCTGGGCATAGGACTGGAGTCCCTGCAGTCCCCCCTGATGGTGGAGAGAAAGAGAGTTAAAGTGGCAAGAGATAAAATACCAACCATTCAGCTTCTAACTGTCATTGATTTCAAACACAGCCTGTAACATGGAGGTCGGTAGCTGGCTGGTTGGTGCTATATCTTTCTCCAAGCATTGATACATCTCTCTCATAGTCATTACAGGACATGTTGGAACTGTGGACCTCTTTGTCTATACGACACCTTCCAACCACACAAGTAGGCCGCAGTCAGGCTTGAAGCAATGGATATTCTTCGCACCTAAGTCATCGCTCCTCTACTTAGCCACCTGTTTGTGTTGCCACATTGACCGTTCCTTCTGCTGGGATTTCAAAACGTCAATTGCACAAAAGTTTGTTCTTTGCTGAGGTTTTGCTCAAATCTAAGACAAATTTCAAACTAGCTGGGGCTGACCGGCACGGAAAATTCCCGGACGGCTTTTTTTTTTTTGCCATGCTGGGATTTCTCAGTGGATAGATCCGGCTGCTACACAGTGGCCCGCGTAAAAGGACTTTATCCGCTGAGTGTTCACTTACAGTCCTGGCACGGCAAAAAGCTGTCCGGCTAGTGTTAAATGGTTATGTAAATCTTACTTTATCGACACATCATCATTTCCATCGAGTCCACTTAATCATGGAACACTATGCATTCCACCCATACTACTACTCATTTCATCATTATTCCCGAACACCCGTACATGGGGGGTTATTCTAGTCCATTCTTTCTGACAAAATCCTTCTTAGATGGACAAAACCATGTGCACTGTGGGTGGGGCAGATGTAACTTGTGCAGAGAGAATTAGATTTGGGTGGGGTTTTTCTTCAAAGTGAGATCTATATTGAAGTGTAAAATCATGCAGTCAGTATTTTCCCTGCACAGAAACAAAATAACTCACCCAAATCGAATTCTCTCTGCACATGTTACATCTGCCCCCCTGCAGTGCACATGGTTTTGTCCATCTAAGAAGGATTTTGTCAGAAAGAATGAACTAGAATAAACCCCCTGGTTATTGTTTCCATCCGTCTATGGAAACATTTCCCTGCAAAACTAGACTCAAATTCAAAAGAGCTTTGTCGCTCGCACTTAATCTTAGATCAATATCTTTCTCACTTATCCATGTCACATTTCTTATTCTAATTCCATCTCATTGTCTTGCCCATTAACCCATTCAGATGGCCCATTAAGTTACCGCTCTAACCATCTTTTACATTTGCTCTAACAATAACTGTCATTTGCACCCATTGATGTCAGTGATTTTTTATCGCAGCTGAGCATCTAATCCATCACGAGTAATGTTCTCCATTAATTTCAGTGTCAATGCATTCACCCAATGTGGTTTATAAGTATTAACATGCTGCATTATCATTTTTCAGGTTTGGTTCATAGGACATGAGGAATCCGGAGTACCCGGAGGAAACCCACGCAAGCACAGGGAGAATATACAAACTCTGCATTGTTACGGCCATGGAGGGAATCGAACCCATGACCTAAGTGTTGTGAGGCACTAATGCTAACCAATGCACCATACGCGCTGCCCTAAATATGATACCATCTTTTTTGCTCTAATCCCCTGAGTCACCCGTTTATCTGCGCACATGGTTGCTAACAAAAAAATGTATTTTCGCAAAATGTAAAAACTTCTGAATTTACAAATATCTTCTTGATACAGTATTTAGGGCTTAATTTAGCATGGTTTACTAATTAGAGAATATGCAATCCATTTGATTATCGAACGACTGCTCGTTTACATTGTGCATGTGTGGCCACAATTAGTGAATAAATATATTTTCGCATAGCTGCCCCATGGCAGTCACAGTTTGATTAACAGGAGGCCAGTGTTTAGGGGTGGAAACATGTCATTTTTCTGGGCGTGTTTATGAAAATGCAAGCATGCCAATGCGTTTTTTTGGGTGGTTCTCTGACATCAGCGATGACCACTTCCAGTCTGGTTCTTTAGCTGATCAGTAGAAGCTCTAGACTGGTGTAGATGGAAAAAAGCTGTTCCATGGTTCGGTGTTTGTGAATTCCCATTGCACTTTTGGGAATGTGCCTGACACTGTAACTGGATCTTGGCAAAGTATCCCTGGCTGTCTTAACAGCATCATAAGCCATGGACAAACCAATGCACTGGGGCCCCTCCACACCCTTTCACGGAGAAGAGGATGCTGCACACTGATTGGTGGATAGCCCCAGCCATCCACCAATCAAAATGCTGATAGCAATTCACTGTCTGGCTGCAGGCTGGGAAGCAGGAAGAGGATGCTGCCTAGTCATTCATATTGTGTGTAATTCCCAATCAAAGCAACCAGGCAGCATTCTGTACCTGCCTCGCAAGAAGCTCAGGAGGCACTTGCCAAAAAGCCCAGTCCACCCCTGCTTGAAGGCTACTAGATTGGGGGGGCCCTTGGGCAGTCGCCCATCAAGCCTATATGTTAAGATGGCCCTGACAGTATCTGTCACAATTCTCAAAAGATGAGCTATCCCTGCTGTTCACCCTTATCCATGATTATAATGGTGGTAGGACACCGTTCCCTAGCTAATAATAATAATAATAATAATGATATTTATACTGTATAGCAACAGTAGATATCAGTAAAATGCTTGAGGAAATAGGTACGTCTTCAGTCTATTTTTAAAGGATTCTACAGTGGGGGCTTCTCGCACTGTGCGAGGAAGAGAGTTCCGTAGAGTTGGAGCAACAAAGTTGAAAGCTTGACCCCCAGATGAATTCAGGGAGACTCTGGGTACTGTTAGTAGTCCTTCTTCAACGGATCAAAGTCATCGAGTAGGACAGTAAGGAATCCGAAACTGCTGCAGGTACCTTGGGCCCTGGTCATCTGCCACTCCCATGGAACAAGTTCTGCCTGCAGGTGGATCTCAGTGGACATTATGGTGCATATGTATCATTATACATCTCACTGAGATTCCTTCTGTGTGAAGTACCACCTTGTCATCAGTAACACATAGGCCTTTTATCTTGTTGATAATGTATTATTACAGATGCACTGTCCCATTTGCCATAATTAAGGCTTAGAATGTCAGGCAACAGCCTTCTTTTCATGTATCTCTGCCTTTATGATGTGTACAGTACTTGAATGGCACATTTCTTGTGGCCAGTCACCTAGCAATCAGTGCACTTGAAGGGTGTTGTAGATATTAAAGCAAGTACTTCGAATGGAGTTCCTGCTCTGAAGAATTCACAAGTACAGTAAGGTGCTCACACTTAGGTGCAGCTTCAAAGGAAAGGCAGATAAGGGGCATAGTAACGGCAGCTACTAGGGCATTATTGACAAAAAAGGACAAGAAATACTGTAACATTCTTCCATAATGTGTCTATAGAACAGCACACAATGTGGTTTAAGCTGGGTTGCCTACCCTCCCAAAATGGACGGGAGGGTCCAGGATATCGGATTCCCCTCCCAGCCTCCCAGAATGTGCCCAGTCTCCCGCTACCCACCCTCGGCAGTCCTTTGGGAGCAAATGACATGAATTGCATCTTTGTAGCCCTTTTCCCCAATTGTGCTGGCCACCCCCCCATTCCAGATGATCTGCTGGCCACCCTGCCCCATCAGCGGCCCGACCCCCCTGAACTGGCTGCCCTCTCCCAGAAGGGTCAGCTAGAAAGTAGCCAATCCTTAGTTAAAGCCCAGTTTACTATATACAATGTATATATGATATACTAGGTGATTCATCGCGCCCTACGGGTGCTCTTCACACCGGCGTAAGGGACCCCGCCCCCTTAACCGGTGAATGTTTTTATTGCGTGAAATATGGGTTGTGGAGGAGGGGCGGGTGGGGAAGTAGTGCGGGTGCGGGAGAGGTGGGTGTGGTTTTTTTTTAGGTAGAGGTGTGGTTGCTGTGGGTGGTGGAGTGGCGGGTATGGTGTTGTGGTGGGTGGGTGTGGCAGTGGTGTGGAGGGTGAGGGTTGGGTGTGAGGATGCCATGGGTGGGGGTGGCTGATTGGGTGTGGTGTGGGTAGGGGAGTTGCAGGTGCGGGGGTGCCCCTTGTGGGTGGGTGAGGGGCAGTTGTGGGAGGGCTGGGCGGCTAGTTCTTTAAGTTGCAGCGGCGCAGCATCCTAGCCAGTGGCAATCGCTGGTTTTGTAACGGGTGTTTTCTAGGTAGTGAGAAATAATAAAAATGATATGCGTTTGGCGGCAATGCACTCTCCGGTGTAAACCAGCGACCCCGGTGCCCATTGAAGTGAAGATAGATAAATGGAGTATAATAAATAGGTGCACTCTGAAGACATTTTCAAACTGGTGGTATTTTGAAAGGGTAAAACATTTAGAAGTTGTTTTGCATTTTTATGGTTTGAAAATGTTTTTAAAAAATTACTCAGAGTACAAGCATTTATTAAACTCCATTGAGAGAGATCTAGACTGCAGGGGTGGCGGTATATAGATAGGCTGGGGGGGGGTGTATAGTTAGGGTGTGGGGTGTATAGGTAATCGGAGGGGGTGGCGGGTGTATACTTAGGCTGCAGGGGCTGGGGGGTGTATAGTTAGGCTGCGGGGGATGTGTAGGTAGGCTGTGGGGGTGGCGGGTGTATACTTAGGCTGTGGAGGTTGGGGGTGTATAGTTAGGCTGCGGGGGTGGGGTGTGTGAAGGTAGGCTGTGGGGGTGGGGGGTGTATATGTAGGCTGCTGGGGGGTGTATAGTTGGGCTGCGACGTGGGGGGTGTATAGTTAGGCTATGCAGGTGGTGGGTGTAAAGTAAGTTAGGCTGTGTGTATAGGTAGCCTGAGGGGGTGGGGGTTGTATGGTTAGGCTGCAGGGTGTATATTTAGGCTGCGGTGGTGGGGAGTATACAGCATAGGGTTTGGGGTGGGGGGTGTATAGTTAGGCTGTGCATGTGGCAGGTGTAAGGTAAGTTAGGCTGCGTGTATAGGTAGCCTGAGGGGATGGGGGGTGTATACTTAGGATGCAGGGGTGGGGTGTATAGTTAGGCTGAGGGGGTTGTGGGGTGTATATTTGGGGTGGGAGGGTGTATAGTTAGGCTGCTGGGGGGTGTAAAGTTAGGCTGCGGGGGGTGAGGGTGTATAGTTGGGCAGTGGGGGTGAGGGTCGTATAGTTAGGCTGCAAGGGGAGGTGTATAGTTAGGCTGTGGGGTGTGTATAGTTAGGCTGTGGTGGTGGGGGGTATAGTTAGGCTGCTTGGGGGGTGTAAAGTTAGGCTACGGGGGTGGGGGTGTATAGTTGGGCAGAGGAGGTGAGGGTCATAAAATTAGGCTGCAGGGGGGGTGTAAAGTTAGGCTATGGGAGGTGTTTAGTTAGGCTGCAGGGGTGGGGGTGTATAGTTAGGCTGCTTAGGGGTGTAAAGTTAGGCTACGGGGGTGGGGGTGTATAGTTGGGCAGAGGAGGTGAGGGTCATAAAATTAGGCTGCAGGGGGGGTGTATAGTTAGGCTATGGGAGGTGTATAGTTAGGCTGCAGGGGTGGGGGTGTATAGTTAGGCTGTAGGGTGTATAGTTAGGCTGCGGTGGTGGGGGGTATACAGCATAGGGTTCGGGGGTGGGGTGTGTTTAGTTAGGCTGTAGGGTGTATAGTTAGGCTGCGGTGGTGGGGGGTATACAGCATAGGGTATGGGGGTGGGGTGCGTATAGTTAGGCTGTGGAGGTGGTGGTCTGTGTTTGGTGCGGCTTACTCACATTGCCAGATGCGGGCCAGGCTGGAGGTCCGAATTGGGTTAGCTGCTAAGCCACGCCCCCTCTCGTCGGATGCTCAGACCCGCACCGCTCTCCTCTTCTTTCTTGCAGACCCGGATGGCCTGACTACTGTGAGCAGCCGCATGCTGGGGGCTGTAGCGAGGTGGCCTGAAAGTTAACCCTGGCAGGCGCTGACTCCCTATCACAGGGAAATGTGATGGGTTAGGGAGTGGGGCGCTGCGGCTCCCAGCGTGCAGCGTTTGAGGGGGGAACGGGGCACTGGACAGGTGGAGTGTCAGTAGCTGGGGGGGTAATGCTGCGCGGGGGCGGATCTGTGTGTGTGTGCATAAGATTGGGGGGGGGGAGTGTATGTGTGTATAATGCTGGGCAGGGGGCGGAATATTCTAAGGCAGTCTGTCAATCACCCTGTGTGTATAACGCTGCCGGGGGGGGGGGGGGGGGGGCTGTAACTCCGCCCAGCGTTATACACACAGGTGATTGACAGATCTGGCTAAATATATAGGAGATATGCTGTGTTTCTATCTATGTATCTAAGTATATATGTGTGTGTCGCACGTGTGGCCACATTGCGATTTCGACCTTCCTCGGATGTACGACACGCGTTTCACCCAACTAGTGTGATTTACTGCATCTAGTCCAGCTGTATTATTCTTATTACATCAGTCGGTGCCCCATAAGAAGGCTTTCAGATTCCTGCTGATTTCAGTGTTATTTACATGCAATGCCTTTAGCATATGTAAATTGTTTTCTGCGTATGTATCTAAACTTGTCCAAATTGTGAAACTAATCTATTTTTCTGGCTAATCACTTGGTTTGAGCTCATCGAAGGCATGGATTTCACAGATATGTAATGGGAATGATAATATAGTCATAAATCAACAGCCCAGGCAACGAGCAAAGTGATTCCAGGCCATTTGGAATATTTTGAAAATAACAGTACAAGACTAAGCCCATTTAAAACAAATTCAGGCCGTCTGATGTGTCATCATTGAGTAACCTCTCATCTTACTCAGCATTTCTCAGGCATGATGAACAATGGGATACTGACAGCAGCCAGACACATCTGACATATATAAACATGTTTTTTGTTGAGCAAGCAAAGGAAAATAAAATTGTATTGTTGAAATCTGTGTAGGATTACATCAAAGAAAGGGCTGGCTCCGCAAGCATGGGTTGCCCAGGCAAAGGGGGGGGGGGGGGAAACCCATGAGATCATCAGTGGCAAGGGTGCTGGCACACCTAAAGGTCCATACACACTGGGTGACTATGCCCAGTGTGTATGGACAGCGATGATGACAATCATCGCTGCAGGAAAAGCCGCTCAGTGCATACACACTGAGCGGCTTTCCCCCATGCCCGGCTTTCCCCCCCACTAGTAATCGCTAGTGTGTACACTCCCTATCTTTAACGATACGCAAGTACCGTGCATCATTAACGAGCCCCTTCCTCGTCCAGTATGTCTGGACAAGGAAGGTCCTTGTTAAAGACGGCCATGCTGCAGCGGCAGCATAGGTGTTGCTGCCCCCTGCAGTCGCTCGCCTCCGAGCCTGTATCCGCAAGTGTGTATGGGGTTTAAGCTAACCGCTCCCAATGACTTTATTATTGTGATATCTTTGAGACTAAGTGGTAAATTTACTAAGATGGGCATTGTATTGAAGTTGAGATGTTGCCCATAGTAACGTAAGCATAGCAAAGTACCTTTAGAGAGAGGTATCAATCCTTCAAGATGGGTAAAGTGGAGAACATGCTCTTAACAACCAATTAACTTCTAGCTGTCAATTATCTCGTTCAGTAAAAAATGACAGTTAGGCGCTGATAGTTTTCTATGGGCAATTTCTCCACTTTATATTACTCAAAGGTTTGATACATCTTTGCCATTATTAGTAATTGGTCATGCCAGGAGATACAGCTTCTGTTGACTATTCCAACAGACAGCAAAGCAGGATCCCCTGCAGATGGCAAGTGGTAGATCTGCTATAGATTAACCACTAGACTGGGAGGACTGGTTTATATACTAGTCACCAGACTGGAAACACTGGTTTATATAGTAACCATCAGACTGACATCTGCATTATATTGTACTGTACTCCTAAAGGTTGTTAGAATTGCTGATGACAGCCCTGTGCCCAAGTGGGTATGTATTAGTGTCAGTCAGTGTTGTAGTGAATATAGATTGTAAGCTACACTAGGGGAGCGGCTGATACAAATGACTAAGATATACTGGTTTGTTTGATCATTTAATAAGACTAAAAGAAAGAAACTACTTCACGAAAAATAAAAATATGATAATTAGTGCAGAAGCTGATTAATATCTCACTACCCTTGGGAGTACTACTGGCACAGATGTGTTAATTTGATACCTCTGTGTATATGTATGTTACAATACACCGTTGAAAAATTCTTATATATAGTGTAGAAATATAAGGTGTTACTCCGGGACATTAGTGAAAAAATTGGTACTTGTGTATTTTGGCGGCGCCCATCGCATCGCATACCATAAGGCATACAATGGTATGCGATTCGACGCGATATCGCGCGATATTGTACAATGCCATACAATTTTAAAATTGTATTACATTGTATATGGCATACAATGCCATACAATGCGATGCGATGCGATTAAACATTGTATAAGCACCCTAATGGGTGCTTACAATGTTAAATGCACCCCCCCCGCCACCCCCCCACTATAAACGTGAACCCGAAGCGTGGCGAGCGCAGCGAGCCCGCGAGGGTCGGCGGTACGCGTCCTCCGACCTTTTCATACCCCCACTATCCACGTCAACATGGAGTTGAGAATAGAAAGCGTGGCGAGCACAGCGAGCCCCGCGAGGGTACGCGGATACCTGTGAAGGGCGCGAGGGGACTCCGATACCTGTGAGGGTATCCGCATCCCCTCGCAGGGCTCGCTGCGCTCGTCACGCTTCGGGCTCGGTGGCTCGCTGCGCTCGCCACACTTTCTATTCTCAACTCCACGCCGGCGTGGATAGTGGGGGTATGAAAAGGTCGGAGGATGCGTACCGCCGCCCCTCGCGGGCTCGCTGCGCTCGCCACGCTTCGGGTTCACGTTTATAGTGGGGGGGTGGCGTTGGGGTGCATTTAACATTGTAAGCACCCATTACGGTGCTTAAAAGCACCCTTTAGGATGCTTATACAATCTTTCATCGTATAGGGGGCAAAAATCGCGTTGCATCGCATCGCATGCCATCGGGTGCATGGCATGCGATGCGATTAAAACATCGCGTGATGGAAATCGGGGGCGCCGCTATAATACACAAGTACCAAAAAAATCTTTTAATGTGAGGCGGTCAACGCCGTTTCGGGAGTTACCCCGTCGTCAGGACCAAAATCTCAAAAACCTGGTCCTGACGACGGGGTAACTCCCGAAATGGCATTGACCGCCTCACATTAAAAGATTTTTTCACTAAAGTCCCGGAGTGACGCCTTATATTTCTACACTACATACGGATTCCCCACCTTGGATGGCACCCGGGCATAACCACTGTGATTGCGAGGAGTGCCGGACACCATTGCGACATATATATATATATATAAAGTGGCCAGAAGATACAGCATCTCTCTGTATTAGGGTAATGTGGAGGATCCAGACCAGGTTTTGGAGCAGAAGCAGAACCAAGGTTGGGTAGGGGGCGCGCGCGCATGAGACGCACATGCACCCAGTTCCAACGGAGCCCTCCGCCAGCTCCCCGCTGCTCCCCTGTCACTGCCCACAGCCCCCGGCACCCCCTAACCCTGCCCGTCTCCCTGAAGCAGAGACGGCTATGGATTCTGCTCCCCGCTGCCTAGTGACTGGGATGCGCAATTGTGTGCGACGCTCACGTGTACCTGTCAGATGGATCGCCTCTCCGCTGGCAAAAGCCAGCTAAGGGAATCTGGTAATTCCCAGTGCTGGCTGAGAGGCGCTCCATCTGTATATTGTTGCCGCACAGAATATGGAATTGTAACACTTGGTACGGTGTCTAGATAGCCAACATTTATCAATTCGGCTGGTTACATGGTTGGAGGTTCTCCTATGAGTCAAGAACAGTTAGGCAGGAAACTAGGAGAAAAAAGTAGACTCTTTTATGAAAATTAAAATATATTACAGGTTGAGTATCCCGTATCCGAGTATCCGTTATCCGAATTATTCCGAAAACCATACATTCCAGAAAGTGAAAAAAAAATATTTTTTTTGCTAAAAACTCACTGGGGACATTTGTAACAGCCCTACTGGGGACATGATATGTAACTGGCACTATATATGTACAAGAAAATGATTGCTTGGCATTCAAATTCAGTATCTGAGATAGTACACAAATTTTGTTTCATGTTTTGAAACCTTGTTTTTTGAACAAATAAAATATATTTGTGTATTTTATGTGGTAATAAAATATATTTGTGTGTATTTTATGTGTTTATACAGCATACATGCAAGATACTTCAAAATACATCATTGAAATATTAAAATATTCCGAAATACGGAATAATCCGTTATCCAAAATTCTCCTGGTCCCGAGCATTTTGGATACGGGATACTCAACCTGTATTTGTATTAAAACATGTTGGGTATCAAAACAACACATTTAGAAAACACAGTAATTGGGGTTATGTTTAAAAACAGAAGAATAGAGAGAAAGATACAGCCACCATTATAATGGGTACAAATGGAAAACTGATGTATCCTGTGATCCTGTGATCTAATGGGGCCTACTCGCGTAGCGATTTAGGGTCATTTTCTAAGCGAATTCACTAGATCACTAAGAAAATGCCCCTACATCGCTCCGTATGTAGGGGTCATAGCGATAGTGATGCGTGGCCCCGCATGTGGCTATCGCTCGACAATTTATTAATCAGTCAGGGACATTGTTCTCACCGGAGACAGAACGCTCAGTACACAGCAAATCTCTGTGTAGGCCCCTTTAGAAGACAGTAGCTGTGTATTTCAGATCCGGCTGAATATACCGGTATGACTTCTGTTTTTAAATATTGCCCCAATTACTGTGTTTTCTGGGGCTGTTATTCTGGTTGATTTGAAAGGCTGCGAACGGATATTTTACATAAACATGGATGATGTGGAACATGCACGCACATCTAAGGTTGCTCAGAACAACCTTAGATGTGCGTGCACATTCTGAGGGAAGAGGGCGGGCAGCTGACATCCAGTGATGTTAGCTGCCCACTACCGGCTCCCACATCACCAGCCAATTACCATGGGAACACCCAGCATTTTAATGGGAACACCCATAAAACCCTGGGTGTTCCCATGGGTTGGTACCCCTGTCTGCTGCCCCCTCCGTCTACCTCCTCCCTGCCCACCGGCCGCAAGATTGGGTGTATGCACCCAGCGAACAGTGTGGCGCACACACCCAGCATCTGCACATGTGCAGAAATACGTCTGCCAGGCGCTAACCATCGCTCCCGTGCGAACGCATATGTACTGCCAAATGGACCTGAATAAGGTCCTATGGGCGGGATGTACTAAGAGGAAAACCCCCGTTTTACCGCATTTTCAAATGTACTATTTCCCGGCTGCCGCGGCATCGCAGGGCGCCTTCCCTGCCGTCCACCGCAAACTCCTACCCCCATCCTCTGTGCTTCTCCTCCTCCCCCAGCAACATGTCACAGCCGGGGATGTCCTTCCGGCTGCAGGGAGGAGGAGGAGACGCCGGGGACCGCCGCAGAGCCCAGAAGGTGACGGAGACCTCCCGCAAACAGCATTACAGGTATTGCGGGGGGGGGGGGGGGGGGGGTTGCTCCGTCACCGCACCTTGATGCTAGCCGCATATGTTAGTGCGTGGTGAGGGGCGGCGATGTATGTAAATACATCCTGCCCTAAGTGTGTTGTTTTGATACCCAACATGTTTTAATACATATCATAAAAGTTATTTTTTATTTCTCATAAAACCAGAGTCTACTTTTTACTCCCTAGTTTCTTATCATTACTCCAACCATGCCGGCTCTTACATGAAATACACCACCTGCTCTGTGTCTGCACAAGTCATGTAAGTGGTCAGACAGTGAGTAAAGGAACATCTGTTTTATTTGGTGCACCGGTACGGAGTTTGTGCATCCTACTCAGATAAAAGTAAATAGATTTCTCCGATTTTACCTACGCACCATTGGGGGCTTGTTATTATCCTTAGGCTATAGTTCTATTGCTGTCTGTCTCTTCTCTTTCATTATCTCTATCCTATCAGTCTCCTTTTACACTTTCATGCTGTCCATTAACTATCCTTGTCCCCGTACCTCTTCGCCACCTTCTATAATCTGTCACATACCAATACATTGTCACACTTAGTGTCACACATGTTGTCAAACACTCTATGCGCCACACTCCGTCTACCTCCTCCTCCAATGGTCTTCCCTGCTCGTACCTATTTGTTTCCATCAGCTCCACCCATAGGCGAATCTAGGGGGTGGTCCGGGTGTGCACAGGACCACCCATTAGCCCATTTTATAGCTGAGGGATGGGGCTTTCCAACGAGCCCAGCCCCGTGTCTCTAGCCCCTTGGGAACCAGAGATACTGCCATGCAAAGCTGGAACGTTTTCCCTATAGGATAACATGGGACCCGCTAATTCTGACCCCCACCCAATTCAACGGCTGCCAGTTCCCTCTTCGGCATCACTGAAGATCGAGGTTGATCTCAGTTGAACCCAAATCGCTGGGCCTTCAATCTGATACCAGGCTGGATCCATATGGGTTAATTGGTTCGAGGAATATTGAGGTTAAACCGTTTTTTTTTTTCATTTCTTGAATGTAATTTCATGACTGTTTATGTTCTTTGAGGGCAGATTTCTCTGGAACCAAACAGCCCAGTTTCACGGGACCAAAATCATTTGAAGCCAACTCAAAAGTTATTCAATATGATACTGGTCTCATGTAAATGGGTCAGGTGGTTCCGAAGATATAGCTGGTTGGTTAAAGGGAGGTAGGGAGAGGGGAGTGGTTGTCTCTCCCCCTCACACTAGAAAATGCAGGAACTAGGCTGGTGTATAAGGGGTCAGCCTGGGAATGTCCCTGCATGATCCTGGGATGTGGGACCATATTCCCGGGTAAATCCCTACATTTTCTGTTGTGAAAGGGGTATTATTTCAAACAGCCGTGACCTGCAGTGCTCTTAATACAGCCGGGCAGCCCCCTGCTCTCTGCCCAGCTGTCAATGACTATCACCCCTGCAGCTTCTGCTCCAATTCTTCTCCCCACTTTCACCTCAGCCCGCCCCCCGTTAATCATGTGGTGCCGGTGCCCGGCGTGCTCCCCCGACGTCACGCACAACAACAGCGCGCACAATATTTCAAATGTCCACTCGGCTAGAGGGGACACCAGGAGGGGAGTGGGAGCGTGCTCTGCGCTGCGCTCTGCTCCTCTCCCCATAGAAGCAGCCGCTCTCCATCTCTCCCTGCAGCAGCAGCGAAGGCTCATATAAAAATTAACAGAGAGTGGCACTTTTGGGGGCATAGCTTAAGGGACGCTACAAGTAGCCGTATGTGGAGGCATTACACATAATGTGTGGGGGCATTACGGTGTGCAGCATCATGTGTAAGGCGCATTATGTGTGCAGCATCATGTGTAAGGGGCATTATGTGTGCAGCATCATGTGTAAGGGGCATTATGTGTGCAGCATCATGTGTAATGGGTACTATGGTGTGCGGCATCATGTGTAATGGGTACTATGGTGTGCGGCATCATGTGTAATGGGTACTATGGTGTGCAGCATCATGTGTAATGGGTACTATGGTGTGCGGTATCATGTGTAATGGGTACTATGGTGTGCGGCATCATGTGTAATGGGTACTATGGTGTGCGGCATCATGTGTAATGGGTTCTATGGTGTGCGGCATCATGTGTAATGGGTACTATGGTGTGCGGCATCATGTGTAATGGGTACTATGGTGTGCGGCATCATGTGTAATGGGTACTATGGTGTGCAGCATCATGTGTAATGGGTACTATGGTGCCATCAAGCAAGAACCCCCTAGCAATGAGCATGTAGGTAAGCAGCACTTATGTGGCAAATATGTAATGGGCATTACAGTTTGTTATATAGTATGTAATGGGCATCATGATGTGTGGCACAATGTGTAATGGGCATTATGGTGTGTGGCCTTATGTTTTATTGGCATTACAGCGTGTGGCTTTATGTGTAATGGGTATTACGGAGTTTGCTAAAATGTGTAATGGACATTACTGTGTATGGTCTAATGTGTAATACCACACCCCTTTTTGTGATGCCACGCCTCCTTCCCAGGAGGCCACGCCCCATTTTGCCGCGCGGCTACGCCGCGCAAAGGTCCCCCTTCTGTTGTGTCTAAATCTGGGACCACCCATTACCATAATTCTAGATTCGCCTATGGCTCCACCACAGTGTAGAATGTTCTATAGATAGAAGAGGACCTTATGGGCAGTATTTATCTATATCATTCCTGCGTCACAGCCAGATAACATTCTCTTCCAAAAAACTGGTATGTCACTTATATTCAACTGACGTACAGTCGGTATCTTTAATACAGGAGATTTTCATTGTCTTATATAGATTAAAATGGGTATGGGTCATAGGGTCGACTCAGTTAAGGTTGACATACATTGGGTTGACCACTGAATGATGACAGGGCTTAGGTTGAAACCTGAAATAGGTCGACAGGGTTGTGAGGTCAACACAAGCATTAGGTCGACAATCAAAAGGTCGATATGAATTTTTCATGTTTTTTGTCCCGAATGTCGGCAATGTCGACATGGACACTGCAAGAACACCGCTGTGATCGCTATGCTTCAGGCGCTGTGATTCGCTGCGCTCGGTACACTATTTTATTCTCACACCACACTGTAGTTGATGGTTGGGTATGAAAACCGCCTGGCGGCACGTCAGCCCCCGAAAAACTCACGTCGGCCTTTTCACTGTCGTCCTTCCCATTGTCGACCTAATGCTTGCAGCCACCTTCTAACCCTGTCGACCTTAGCCATGTCAACTTAATTCAGGTGTCAACCAAAGCCCTGTCGTCCTTCAATGGTCAACCTTAATTGAGTCAACCTAGTGACCCAGTGGCGTAAGTTCGTCCCAGTTGCCCGGAGGCAAGATGTGTATTGCCCCCCCAACCCCTCCCCCCCCCCCCCCCCACACACATACACACACAAAAAACTTATATAAAGTAAATACTGTATGTCTGTAATGAAATATAACAGACATATATACAGTATGTATACAGTGTGTATATATTTATATATAGAGAGAGAGAGAGAGAGAGAGAGAGAGAGAGAGAGAGAGAGAGAGAGGTAGAGAGAGAGAGAGAGAGAGAGAAACACACATTTCAGAACTCGAAAGGGATATCACTGGCTTTCAATTAATTACTTTAAAATTGCAGGGGAGGAGAGGTGCCCCCTTGGGAGCAGGAGCCCGGCGGCAGATGACTCCATTGCCTCGCAGAGTTCTGCCTCTGTAGTGACTGTATCCCCAGTAAAATGTCATGATTGGGAGGATAAACCGTAACTCATTAAAGCCTAAAAGGTCATTATTGACTCAAGTCAAACAATAACAAAAAAAATTATGCATCAATATGTGATCAAGATATCTTACGCGGTATCTAAATACTGGGTCAGTCGCATTCACTTTGTGTCATAATTAATCTATGAATGTTGAGATAAATCTGCCAGAGAAAGAATGAACAAGCTTTTTGGCATAACTGTCCGCACACTTTTGCTTTATGTTGGCAAGTATTTAATTGTTTGGGATTGTATCCAGCGTACACTGCCCTTCCCGTGATTGATCTTAAAAAACAGTCAACATGTTATGCAGACGATTGTTTTAAAGACATACAGTTACATTAGCAAAGATCAATGGTATTTTGCCAGCTGGAGTAGTATCACAAAGTAATAATGAAACAAATAAAACAATAGTGCTATAAAAATGATAAATAAATACAAATGAAATACATACATAAATTGATTTAAAAATAATAATAATACAGAAATAGATAATAAATAATTAAATATATACATAAATTGATAGAGAACTAGATAAATAACAAATACAAATTAAACACGTGCATAAATGGATTAAAAAAAATAAAAAAAATTACGGAAATAGATAATAAATGATTAAATGCATAGATACATAAATCCAGAAATATAGAAATACATAATAAATAAATAAAATTAATGATCGCTGCAGTTATTATGGAAATGTATCTTTTTTTTTGCAATATACAACCTGAATGATTTAAAGCTTTAAAAATCAAACCATCATGGGCTACACAGCCGATGTAAGCATCACCTTAATGGTTAACTTTTTGTAATAAAAAAGAAAATGCTTTTAACTTATATCCTTTGGTCAAAAAGGGACTTGCTTTATCTATAAACAGTGTCAGATGGTGTCTCACACATTGCACTTAAAAAAACCTTACTCCTGATAGTGCCTTGACCTTGGTGGCCTTGCAGACTAGGTAGCTAGAGTGAAACAGAACAGGGACCCTTCAAAGGGAGGACTTTTCTGATATAAGAAGACTGTCAGCGGACAGGCAGTAACATAGCTGAGGAGGGTTCCACTTCCCAGTATAGAGAGCTGAGAAGTGCCTTCGCGTTCTCCTCCGAATTTCACAACTCTTAGGGGCCTCGCACAAAGCAAAAGTGACCACTATGTACATTGATTATATCCCACTATCTATTTGCATGCTTGCTGCCATCAGGGAAATTATTTACACAGCTGTTCAATGGACATAACACTATTCCCTGCAAGGAGAACACTGTATTTGTGCAGTGGGGTTTATTTTGTTAAGGTCAATGGTTATATAATTCAGTGAAAACATGTTGTCATCTACAGTGGTTTAATGAAGTCAGTTTTCTCTTACTGATAGTCAAGTCAAGTTCTGGAGCCAAAAAATGACATTATTAGAGACCTTTTATGCTTAAGTTGATTATCCTTAAATATAGATCATACATTAGACAGCAATTTGGGCATGTCTCCATTCTGCTGATGCCTACGTCGGGGGATCGGGAAAACCCAACACGCTGGAAACACTCGATTTGCCGGTTTTTAATATGGTGTCCTGCATGGATCACTGATCACTGATGTTCACTGATTGGCAGTTAGGCTTGGCATCGGCAGAACTGGAGAATTGGACCATAGATGAATGGCCCACATTTTTTTACATTAAGCAAACACACAATAAAATGATGCATCTAGAAACATGAAAATGATACAGGGCCATCTTAACAGCATTACAGGCCCCAGGGCAAAACAGTGCGGTGGGGCTCCTACTGTATCTACAAAACCTCACCTCTCTCGGCGCTCCTAACTGATAACATCAGGCAGGATGATGTCATGCCCGGCATTAAGTGCGAGCACTGGAGGAGGAGAACAGGGAGAACAGGGGGAAGAGGGATGCCAGCCAACGCTGGCCAGTTCTAATGATATTGCCGTAAGCAAAGTGTTATTTTTCTTAATTAATTTGCCCTGCCTTTGGCTGCTCTGGGGTTCCTGTGCTGTGGGGCCCCTGGGCAGCAGCCCAGCCAACCCAGTGGAAAATATGTCTCTGTATGCTAATTACCTCTCTGGACTCCATCAGCCACGTCTTCGGGCCCTAAGCACAACCTCACTTAGGTCTACACACGTATGTGGGCACAGGTTATCAAACTCCCAAGCGTCCACTATGCTCCAGCTGCTGAGCAAGTCCGAGCCTCAGGTGTGACACATAGCACTTTAAGCGCCTACCTGGCCACACTGAAGCCAGGACACAGCAGCATGTGCTGTGTTGAGAAGAGGTGCTGCAGCTGCTGCTGCCAGTAATGGAGGCCCCACTGGGCCCCTCAACCTGACTTGGCCAGGTTTTAGTAGTACTCCCCCCTCTCTCGACACCGCTGACCCTAGTAGTTGATGTTTAGGGGCTCCAATAGGTGTGAGGAGGGAGGGCCACTGAGTCAGCAGACGTCTTCTCACAGGGAGCGCAGCACCAAGTACAAGGGTGGATCAATAAGTACCTGTGTTTGAAGACAGGTGACGTTGCTGAGGAAAGTTGGTTTTACTTTCGTGTACTACCATCTTTCAAACACCGCCATACCAAATTTCAGATTGATTCATAGGTTAGTTTTTTTCACCACGACAATGCACCAGCTCTCTCATCCGGAATTGTTGCGGCCAAATTGCATGAATTCCCTATGAATTGTTGCCACATCCACTGTACTCGCCCGACATCCACCATACTTGCAACTTCTTTCTTTTCCCTAACCTGAAAACGTAGCTTGCGGGAAAAAAAACAAAACAATTCATAGCGCAATTCATGCAATTTGGCCGCAACGATTCCGGATGAGGGAGCCGGTGCATTTACGTGGTGGTACCTGCAGGGCTGGCTCTACCATTAGGCAGCTTTAGGCAGCTGCCTAGGGCGCCAGGTTCAAGGGGGGCGCCACCAAGTCTACCTATCATCAAAAAATCAAGAATGTCTATGAGGATCTACTTAATGCAGGTGGCAGCTGTGGAACTTCTAAGACCTCACCTCCATACTTTCCCTTTAAGCATACTTCCCGACTTTGCTGCCCCCTCCTGCTTGTACTGTATTGAGGAGGGCAAATGGTGGGCCTCCAGGGAAAGCAGGGGACTTGCCCACCTTCCAGGGGGCTGGGTGGACCACCTAATTTTTGGGAGCCTCCATGCCATTGCAGAATATTAGGAAAGTATGCCTCAAGGGGTTGCAAAATGGGCATTGGTGGCAGAGTGTGTGTGTGGGGGGGTGTAGGGTGAAGTTTTGCCTAGGGTGCAGAGAAGCCTTACACCGGCCCTGGATACCTGCTCACTCTGCTCCGAAGAATCTCAACACAGCGATCAGGTATGAATCAGGTCCATTGTCAGTAGATTGCCTGCTTTAATATCCTCTCAATTTACTGCAGTGCCTGTGTCATTGCTTCATAACTAAATAATGATTAAAATAAGATCTCCGTTTCTAACCACAACAGAGACCACCCATTTGCCCCCCCCCCCCCCACAAAAAAAAAGAACCTGCAAGTTATGAATTACATTTGTTCTATAAATTTAGATCCACCTGGTTGGAATAATGGATGGAATACACTATGTATGCATACCTCCCAACATGACCCATCCCAGGAGGGACAACATGCTCTGCTCCTGGACATCCTTGCCAGTGGCACTTTTCGAGGACCGTGGAAGACGTCTTCCCGTAAAATTGGGAGTATGCAAACATGGGCTGGAGAAAGAGATCAATGATAATGACAACTTTGAAAGCAAGCGTACAGGGAATGTATGCAGAACTCAACATACACCAAGTGTAAACATCTAGTGCTGTGCAATATTAGTGTCATAATGGCTCAACTCTTCAGCCACACTGTGGTTGTGAAATTACCAATATCTAAATAACTTTTTGATTAACCAAGGAGAACCAAAAAATAATTTGCTATTTTTTTGGGGGGGAGGGGGGGAATATATACTCTTTCAAAAAAAAGCATGACAACTTGCCAACTCGCCACCTATTCTGTCGGGCTCCTCCCAGTCAGGGTTTTAATGTCAGAGAAACGATCATTGGCAATCCGACTGTCGGTGAGCATCCGGCTGCAGAGTGCCATCCCAGACACCATCTTAGCCACCTATAAAGGCTGTAGAGCAGCAATGGTGGAGTGTCCCAATGCAGTCACATAGCTTCCTCCTTTGCCCCTCAGCTGCGTTTGAGCACATATGCAACCAAAGCCTCTGGGGTTGGGAAGGGGGGCTTCTATTTCGCCTCCACTAACCTCATATGAACTTACGCCTGTGCTGCTTGCTTACCCCTCCTTACAGACCTGCATGAATGCACACCGCTGTAGAGGGCAGAGTAAGCCAAACCTATAATAAATCAGTCCAATACTTCATTCCTTGATATGTTGGTGAAAAATAATATGTCTCAATTACCTTAAGGAATCATTAATAGACGGATTTCATTTGACGTGCAAACATAAAACACATAATTCAATTTGAGGTCTTTGTAATATTAATATTTATTTAATGAGATAATTCTTTTTTACCATTGTTATAAGACCTGTTCTGGCTATTTTTGTATGGATATTGTTTGTATATTACTTATAAAAAAAAAAAAAATAGCTATTAGTAGGTACAGAAGGGTTTTCCATTAATGCATCAGACTGCTATACTTTATATTATTAGTTTACTTTATACTATTAGTATATATATACTATATACATACATATATATATTATATATGAGTGCATTGTATCAATGATATAAGTGTCTTCAGAACAGACTGTCTCTGGTTAATTGGAATGAGGTTGCCCTGATTAGTAGAACATTGGATTGATGGGAACAGCGAGATTCCCTTAGATTGTCAGCAAGCCTTCTGCCCCCTGCACAGATGGTGGGGGATGAGGCCAAATCCCAAAGACAGAACCCCATATGCCCTGTGCATGTTCGCCAGTCACATCCACACATCAGAAGTGCAGTGGCTCTTTAAAAACGTATCATTAAACGTGCCGCCTTTTGTAAGCCTCCTCATTTTGATTTCATTGTTGGCACAATCCCGGCCTGATGCAATGAATATTGACTTCATGCTTGCTCTTGTAATTGATTTACTTCAGGGCTGAGTGACTGATTCCTCCAGCCCCGCATCTCTGGCAATGGATTCAATAGGACCTGATAGACAGGCCGTTTGTCTGTGCATTGAGATTAACAGAGCCCTGCCACAAAGTGTCAGCCCTGATTTATTGCAAGGCATGAAATGGAGAGAAAGGGCTTGTGTGTGTCCTTCTGGTCTTGGCCAAAGGTCTGCAATTTCCACATTACTAGGCTACACCATGAAAAAAGATGACAAATACATCCAAATAAATGAGGAATAAAATGTAACACAACTTATTATATGCGGAGACATAAATATACACGCAGGATGCCACTAAGACCTGGGTGCGAGTCTAGGGTCAAATTCATGAGAATGATGCACTGGTGGCGGTGGTTTCTGCCTCTTGTTCTCATGACGTGCCCAGGATGCCCAGATGGAAATAGACTGTGGCAGTCATTTTTGTGGAATTAAGGAGCCGGCTAATCAAAACCCAGAGCCAATTTGTATTCTTTTTACTATGGGTATGTTTTATTTATGAAACACTGGCCAATCATGCATGAGTGATATAAGAAAACATACATGTAGAACAATACAGAAACAAAAGGGGTGACAGGGACTGCTCACTAGAATGAAGACAATAGAGGTGGCACGGGTGCAAGTTGACAGCAACAGGCCAGCCACCTATAAATATATAGATAGATAGAGATCGGCAAGTGTTTGGAAGTACCAAATGGCTTCTGTCTTTCTGACCACAGAAGGAAGATGCTTTGAGACCAGATGTTGTTGAGTGATAAACAGGATTATGTCAATGATACAAAGTGTGGTCCCATTAGACAGATGGAAGCAGTGACAATACAAACAGACCAGGACGTCTCTCTTGTAGCTGTTATATGCTTCATGGAAGAGGAGACTGCATTAAAGTGGAAATATTAGGGGGCAGTCTAATATATGTAGAGATAGAAAGAGGTCAAGAATATAGAAGAGACAGGTGGGATCTGGAGGGGGATTTGAGAACTGATCAAGCCATAAGAGTGCTTGGCAGATCAGAGGGCACAATTGGGGTGACTTATAAGATCAAACAAAGAAGGGAACTAACTGCATTCATGTGGGTGGCATTGAGAATGAGGATTTTGAGTTGAATTTGGAGAAAAGAGGCAGCCAGTGCAATCAATTATAAGAGGTATCTGATCGATAGGCCAACAGTGTCTAGGTTGACAGTCAACAACATATGGTCGACATAGACACAATGTGAACACAGGCACAAGGTTGACACTGGCACAAGGACGACATAGCAATGGTCAACATATGAAAAGGTCAACATTATATATATATTTTTATAACATCCACTTGGACCAGTGGAGAATGGTAAAACATTGTTGGTGTTGGTCATCCCTACCCTCTGGCAATGCACACATATCCCTCATTGCTTCCTAATATTTACCATAGCAGGTGTGACCCCCCACCCTCTGCTCCTTAGACTAGAGGGGAGATGTATCATGCATCGGAGGGAGATAAAACAGGGATGTTGCCCATGACCAATCAACTTCTGCCATTCATCTAGCATAGTCTATAACATGAAATAAGCTGGTTAGCTGCTAAGTTCAACATCTCCACTTTATCTCTTATCTCTCACAAACGTTTTATAGTGTACATCTCCACCTAGGAGTGTGGTACTTGCTTGCTTGCATAGCAGAACTGCAGTGTGGACCCATGCACACCTGCCTTCATGTGCTAGGTATGCCCTCGGGTGAGCAGCCAAGCCATCTCATTGATCCAAAGATGCACTCCACCTGTCCCCATAGCCATTAACCCCCATTCCCGGGATGCTGACAGTGCCATATTCTCAGCCCTTTACACCCATAGCAGCCAGTAGCTTCTCCTTTATATCAGTGACTCTCATTCCATGTGGGGGCACTACGAGAGCCTTAAAAAACACTGGTTGAGTGACCGTGTTACTCATTCAGTATTCTAGATGCTCCTAAACTGTTGGTGCCTAAGGCAAAGGACAGGGCTAGATTAACGGTATCCATTATCCATCATCACATTGATAAGTAAGGTACAAGGTTGCCCTCCAACTAGCAAAGTATATAGAAAGAAATACAATTTTGTCTAACTGCCTAACATATAGCTGTATATAAGTGATTCTTTAGAACAAGTCAGAAATCACTTGTGATTTCTGGCGATTCATTAGTAATGGGAATGTGCAATTTTTTAGTAACAGTATAGTTTAAAAAACCCGCACCTGGCTCTTGGACCAGTCCTGGTTCCAAAAATACAGGGTACAAAAAAGGAGGGGCCCCTGTATTTTGGAACCAGCTCCAGCCTCCAACAGCCAGCAGGGTAATACCACAGCCAGGGGCCACTTTTTAAATAAGCTCTCTGACCGTCACATCAACCCCTGGCTGGTCAGCCCCAGCCGAGTTCCATGAGGGAGTGGGGATCCTCAGGCCTCCCCCACCCAGGGCTGAAGACCGGGCTATCCCCAGCACCCCAGGGCAGTATGGACCAGGTTGAAGAACCACAAGTTCCTATCGATTCTAGTGTTTTTCCTATTGAAGAATAAAATCTCAAGGTCAGTGCGCTCAATAACCCAGATGCAGCTCAAGAAACTATTTATACTGTAAAGTGAAATCCCACATCCACTTATACATACAGTACATAGCTAAAAACAAGGGAAATATAGGTGTTTAAGTGCTCCTGGTGTTCCCACAACTTCTTACACCCAGTGTATAATTCCAGGGATGCTGCCATGTGTGCCATATAAGTCCAGGGGTGCTGCTAAGTGTGCAGCATAACTCCAGGGATGCTGCCATGTGTGCCATATAAGTCCAGGGGTGCTGCTAAGTGTGCAGCATAACTCCAGGGGTGGTGCCAAGCATACTGTATCAGTCCAGGGTTGCTGCCCAGTGAGCCATATCAGTCCAGAGGTACAGACCTTTTTTTATTAAAGGGGTGCTGCTAAGTGTGCCCGGCACTCCAATTAAATTGTTGCAATGTGCCCGGTGCCCTCACAATGAAGAAATGAAAAGGAAAGGATGCTGGCGGCACTCACGGACTTTTCAAATCACGGATGCAATAATCCCAAACAGGTAGGCTGCGTTCAACGTTTCGATTTATTATCGTCTTCAGGAACCCAGGTTTTATATATATATATATATATATATATATATATAAAATTTGATTTAGAGGTGGACAATCATATTCTCACAAAGGGCCTTATTTTGGTTCATTCTTTCTGACAAAATCCTTCTTAGATGGGCAAAACCATGGGCCTTATTCTGGTTGGTGCGTACTTTCCCGTATACTTTCGGATGGCGTTTTTTAGCCGTCTGCACATGCGTGGGGAACGCTATGCGCATGTGCCACGCATGGTCTCCGTACTTGTACTCACTAATACCGTACAGAAATGTGCACCGCAAACACTCTGGAAATATGGGCGTATTATGGGCGTCATTCGGAATGACACAGGGGCGTACTTTCAAAGTGGGCTAAACTGGGCGGAAACATGGGCGGACACGGGGGAGTGCACTTATTTTGGTGGGCGTGCATTCGGACAGCACACCGAATGCACGCGAACAAAAAGGCAAGAAATATGCGGTGTCCATAAGCAAGTATTGCTTTGCGGACACCACTCGGTCATGCGCTAGGCAATCGGAACGCCTAATCAGGACGGACGCACCTCAACCAATGTCAGCTGAACACAATACAATCACCTACTTTACTCATTACTTGTTAATTACACGCTTCTCACTGCTTCAATTGGAACCATTGCAGCTTAAATGGAACATTACTAAACACACACATATATGCTGCATTTTTCACACACTTTTACACTGCAACTAATGACCACAACTTAATATTAATAATACAAATACACATGTCACTTCTACATGTATCAATTAAACCACACATTTGGGGGAAACAAAAAAACATTTATTAAATGAACTTATAAAATAAATTAGAAACCGTCACAAAATAAAAGGTAGCATACCAGCAATAAAAGTAAATAATATATAATAAATACATGTATTATAGACATACATAGCCACACCAGAATCATTAGGAACACATCAGGTGGCTTCACAACAAAAGTATAGCACCAACACTTCAAGTACAGCACACAGTAATGCTAGCCAAAACGGGGCAACAGGGGAACCAAACATGACATTTGAACCGAGGGCAAATGTGGGGACCCTCGGCACGGAATTGGACACAGGATGCTGACACACACAGCTCAATGAAAGATTTGGGAAGACATAAGGGTGGAGATGAATGCGGACACAAGTTCATTTGCGGGCACGTTTGCCCCTGGCAGGCTCCTTGCCACGTGCAGCAGCTCTTCGCCCACGGCCACGGCCACGGTCAGATGGTGGGTCAGGTGGAGCACATGCTGGGGAGGGGGTGGATGGTCTTCCCCCTCTGGCAGCAGGGAGTGCTGATGGTGGTAATGCACCAGAAACGGATGACATTAGGACCCTATTGCTGGCAACTAGCTCCACCATAAGATCATTATGGCGGAGGAGGAGTTCATTTTGCCGCAGGGCTTGATCAGCCAGCACCTGCAGGCTAGCAGCAATAGCTTGCTGGCTAGCACTCATAGCCTGCAGGCTCTCAGCGATACTCTGCTGGCTGCTGGTCAAACCCTGCAACACCTCCTCGGCCCTACGCACCCGCTCTGATGCCGACTCTCCCTGCTGCTGAATATTGACAAGCACATGCCCCCACGTGGCCAATTCAGCCGCGGACATTGGCGGCTGCTGCTGCACGGGCCTGCTACTGGGGCCAGGTGGCACAGACTCCTCAACCTCCTCAAGAGATTGTTGACTAAGCGGTGGGGATGCTGGTGAAAGAGAAAATTCCAATTACCACACATTCCATGCAAAATTCGAAACATCTACTTATGGCATGGCAAATAATTACCTTCAAGCAAAGAAGCCATGACTTCCGCTGGGGACTCGCTGTCCATGGTGCTCACCCCCCGGACCTCCTCCACTGCAATGCAGCACTCGGCCATCTCCTCCAGGGGGGTGAGCTTCAGCTTTGAAGGCATGGGGCCAGCCCCAGAGGTGTGGCTGTGTTCCCACCGCTGGGTCAATTTCTTTTTGAGGTTCGTTTTGAAGTCGTGCCACCTGCAATCAAAGTGTACATATTAATACATGTCACTCCTCATGTTTGCTGTAGCACCCATTGCAATCTGAAACAATACAACATGTGCCTCCTGACACCAAACTTAGATTATAATAATTTTGAAAAACAACCCTTAGAAGATACAATCACACTCAGCCTACAATAACTATCAATTCAATGACATGGCAAACATGTCTGTGGCTTCAAGCAACGTCACCGCCCATTGACCAACTCCATCTAATATCTAATGTAAACATTACTGGACTTGTACTGCTCAAATGTAACACACATGAACTTGCCTCTTCTTAACGTGCTCCGCCTCACGAACTTGTGGAGCCACCGTATTAATCTCCGCCGTTATGTCCTCCCAGATCTTCCATCTCCTTGTGTGTGTGTCAACTTTTCCTGTGGGCACTCGATCAAATCCCGTGCCCGGGTCGCCAGGATGGCAAGCTCCTGCGGTTCGTATGCCATGTTTCTGGTGGTTGGTTCCTCTGTTGCCCGATTGCGGCCACGGCCACGACCACTGGCACCGCCACTGCCACTGGCACCGCCACTGCCACGGCCACAGCCACCGGTTGCTGTACTTGAAGTGCTGGCCAGGCTACTCTGTTGGGAAGCCACCTGCTGTGTTCCCAATGATTCTGCTGATGCTGAGGATGGGCCAGCTGCCAATTGGCCTGATGTCGATGGCCCATCTGGCTGCTCTTCCCCCAATGGCTGTTGAGGGTTGATGGGGACATAGGTGGTGCTGGAGTCCAACTGAGCAATTAGGTCCTGCCACTCCTGCTCTTTCTCAGATAGAGATACAGACATGTGTGCAACAACATTGCATTTGCCAAACACAGCTTTATATACTATTTCTGTAATCGGCGTACATCAGCGACACCCTGCGTTCCGTACGGCAGCGTCAACCGTGTGGCGCATAGGCCACAGCCCTTGCTGCGGGAATTTAAAAAAAAAAAAAACGGGCAGACTGAGTAAGTCTGATTTAGTAGGTAAATGCAGATTAGTACACCAATCATCAAATAAAACTGAGGTCAAACATGAAATGTATATGTGAATGTACATCTGTACTGTGCACTTGTTTGGTATGTAGTACAACTGACAATACCTATTCCATATGTAAATCCAGTCCACCACTTAGGCACAAGTAATCAGTGCTACCATCCAAATCACATGTGAAAGCTCTCCAAATTCAGCCTTGATGCTAGCTACTTTTCATTCCACCTCTCTAGTATGGCCCAGTAGAAGGTAAGTGTACACATGGCAGCATGGCCTAATTTTGGGAAAAGGTCTGCCACTATTTGCTATGTTTCTGCTGCATAGCTTTCATTATGAAATAGCTGTTTAGTACCTTGTTGAGTTAGGTGTAAGTGGCTAGTGATGCAGACTATTTCACCTGTTGCTTATACCCATGTTTGGTGAATGTTATAGATTATATAATGGGTTCCCATCTTATTTTACACTGTCTGTTTAGGATGGTCTGCTAAACTATGCAAAGGTACAGCAAGTGTGGGTGTGCGATGCATTGGGTTAGCCGTCTGTTCGGGCGCATACACGCTGTTAGTGTAAAAACGAACAATAAAGTTAATACCAAATATCACTCTGATCAACCAATGACAGCACATGATTGCTTGATTTGTGCCATTGCTAAGATGGCGGCCTATGGCAGAGCAGCACCCTTTTCAGCTGCGGAGCTGAGGACACTGGTCTCCGTTATGGAGACCAGGCTGGGGCGGGCGGGCCCATTCATCACCAACCACCAGAAGCGGAATGCGTATGCGGTGGCCCGCCGGCGCATATTCGCCCGCACACAGGTGCGGCGGACCATCGCTCAGCTGGAGCGGCGGTGGTCTGACCTGAGGCGTCGGCAGCCGGATTTGCTCCAGCAAATCAGGGGCAGTATTGCTAGATGTGAGTGTTTATACATTAAATGTCCATTTGTACCTGATTGCTTACATGACATTATTTAAGACAATAAGTTCACCAGCCTGATCATAAGTTAAACATGGCATACAGTATATGTGTGCTACTTCCTGTTTGACACCCTGTAATGGGCATAAAATATGCTATTGGGGAGGATTAATGTTTGTGATGCTTGCAATGGGCCCAATGACACAGCATACCTGCCATGTTACAGGCTGTGTTTTGTAAAGGCCACTAAGGAGCTGTTTGCCTGTACAAATATCTGTACTTATAACATTTGCATTTATAGCTTGATAAGGCTTAATACAAATGACCACTAATTGACAGTTTTTTGATTTTTTCCCAAACACAGCACGTGATCGAGCAAGACAGGCCCGGGAGGAGGCAGAGGTGGGCCAGGAGGAGCTTGCCCAACCAATGGCAGAGGAGGAGCTTCCTCAGGAAGGGATGCCAGAGGAGGTGCCCGAGGAAGTGGAGGAGGAGGAGGGGTGGGCTGTGGAGGCGCTGCCACCAGAGAAGGAGGTGCCACCAGTGGAGGCCCCTGAGGATGAGGAAGAGGAGTAGGTTGAGGCCTGTGAGGTCGTCCAGGCGGCCGAAATTGGTATGTATACATAAGGATTAATTTATCCTTTTGTCATCTACTATTTGCTATGTAGCACTGGTGATTCAATTGTGTTTTTCAATACTATAAAGTGATAAAACAAACTGGGTACCAACAGACACACTTAGGGGTTAGATAGGGTGGCCAAACCATCCCTTTCATCCAGGACACATATTAATGACACAGGTTGTGGGGATGGCTTTCAGGTCGATTTTAAGGGCCACTGAACCTGTGTAGTTAATCTGTATCCTGGAAGAAAGGGATGACGTGCTCATGTAAGGGTTACATGTCCCTGCTGCAAGCGTACAATCTGCAGCCTCATATAGGTGAGTAGAGTTTACAGGTGCTTAATTTGACCAAACTATAATCAGTATGGCATAAATGGAGTATGGACAGGCGTGGATTAGACTGGAGTAACAAGTGGTCAGTGCCCCTGGGCCCTCCTGTAGCTAACCACCCCCTGCGGTCTGCATGTATGTTTGGCACCATAATTGTTTGTTGATTTTGTGTTTGTAATGATTTTGTGCATGGGAGTGGGTTAGTGCTGCAGCTTCACCTAACTGCCATTATGACAATGATTTCTGGAGCAGACCATCAGCAGGCAAGCCATGCTTGATTGCACAAATGTACTGAGCATTCCTGAGAGTTGAGTAACTCCCCTGCCACGCTCCATCATATAATAGACACTGAACTTTGTTTGCAGAATTGGGATTGGTGCAGCGCGTGACATGCTTCTCAGAGCTTAGTCATGGGTGGGTTTGGATTGAGAAGGAGCACTATGACTGTGAGGTGTTCTACAGAGTAAAGGGTAGAGGGGAAAAAACAGGCTTTCCATGTAGTATGTATGCATGTATGTATAGCTGTATGTGTCATATATATAGTTATATATGTGTCTATATACATATATATATATATATATATATATATATATATATATATATATATATATACACACACACCTGTCACGGTGCATGTTTAAAATTTAGGTATGACTATGTTAAATGTATGCTTGAATATCATTATTAATTTTTCAATTTTGATTTGGTCCACAGATGAGCCAGCCCAAGCACAAGAGGGTCTCCATGGGGCCCTCTTACGGATAAGAGGCCACTTGCGGCAGGTGCTTTTTGAAATCGACCAGCTAGGTGAGGGGGAGTTGTAATGTTTATTTTTTTTGCAGTTTATAAAAAAAAATGTAGTGTAAATAAATTGTTAATTACAGTTCGAAGTTGTCTGTGTGTTTATTTAAAATGGGAAAGTATATGTGTAACTTGTTTAAAATCTTTTAAATAAGCAAAATGTCAATAGTGTATATAGATGTATGTTAGGGTCACATGCTGTAAGGGTTAATGTGTGTAATGAATGTAGTAGTAATGTGGTTCAGTATATATTAGGATTTAATTGATTCAAATAGATAACAATCCCTTTTTAATGAGGTTGCCTAATTGCCTAAGTGGGTCATGTGATCGCTGTGTGTACTCAGTAAAAAAGTGTTGTATTGAGCGTAAATACTCCGCATCGGTGCGTACGGCCAGCTTCCCGTCCGCTCTAACGTGGTAAGACCGTGCTTACGCGGTAAGACCGTGCAGAATCTGTGCGTGTCCACCGCACACGCAAGGTTTGTATGTCGTCTGTACACACGCCCTGTTCTTAAAGAGTGAGTCCGTCCGAATGCGGAGGACCCGTGGGCGTTTCTACGGACGATGTCCGCACGCCACCGCACAGCGTTGCGTGCGGACAGCACCGTAGGAATTCGGGAAAGTACGCACCGATCAGGATAAGGGCCCATGTGCACTGCAGGTGGGGCAGATGTAAAATGTGCAGAGAGAATTAGATTTGGGTGGGGTTTTACTTCAAAGTGAGATCTATATTGCGATGTAAAAATAAAGCAGTCAGTATTTTCCCTGCACAGAAACAAAATTACTCACCCAAATCTAATTCTCTCTGCACATGTTACATCTGCCCCCCTGCAGTGCACATGGTTTTGTCCATCTAAGAAGGATTTTGTCAGAAATAATGAATCAAAATAAGGCCCAAAGTTCTCCTGTGGAATTGTGCATTTTATTACTTGTAAATTCACAGATGATTAAAAGTCTGCCATGGTTTTGCCTCAGCAAGAGAGACTTAAGCTGGCCATACACCTATACAATTTGGCTCATTTTCACTTGATTTCACAGATTGGTCTGAGAAACTGGGTGAAAATTGTCAAATCGTATGTGTTTCATCTCAGATTCTGATCCAATGCAAGGTTCCGAGAACATCGGATTGCGCTACCATCAAGATTTCCTGGATCCGGCAGATGTCGCTGGGATCACATATGATAAATCGTCTGCAAAAGGACTGCGCACTGTGTATCATATACGATCCTGCCGCCCTGGAAGCTGGTGAGGAGTTCAGGGGAAATTATATGCAACTTCTACCCTCCTAGATGTCACATAAGTGTATGGGGCCTTTAGGGGCATATGTATCACAACCTGCATCTCAGATGAGGATGGGATGCCTCACGCCCCCCGCCAAGCGAATCCCTACACTAGCGTACGAGCCGATGTGTAAACTTATACATCCACTTGCATGCGGGCGCGCGGAGGAAAAAAATATTTGATGGTCACGCACCATCAACTGATTTCTCCTCCCTAAGTCTATCCTTACTTTTATCCTGGGCGGAGATGGCCGAAATGGGGGGCGGGCGCTGATGTCATGTGATGCGGGCCACCCGTCCCAAGCAGGCATCAACACACCTTCAATCGCAGGGGTACGCCCATCGGGATGGTGAGCAATCAAGTCTGAATCACCCCTTAATCCAAGTCCCATCATGCCTTGCCAGAGTTTTTCTAATAGGGAATGCTAAATCTATGGCAAGGCATGCTGGGATGTGCAGTTTCACAACAGCTGGAGGGCCACAGCTTGGACATGCCTGTCTTAATCCTTTGCAGTTTATAATAAGTAGCCAGAGAATGACTCAAAGGAGTGTGACCTGTAGAAGAGCTGTGCTGTATAGGGGGTCTTCTCATGAGTGTATGACAAACAACCGAACAGGTGTCTCCCCTCTAAAGTGTACATAGGTAAGGAAAGCAAACTAGAAAATTAAACCATCTCATTTGTGCTTTCGTGGGACCATATAACCATTGTAGGTTTGTTTGCAGTACAGAGACAGCGACCGAATTCACACCAGTGTATCCAGCATAATAAACTGAATGCTGAATCTTGCCTGACCCCGGGTTAGCTAAATATCCCCCATACATGGCTTGGAATCTACATAATTAGACTCTTCCACTGCTGTCACAATGCATCTCACCCCCACAACTCTGCTCCGTAAACATGTATGTCCTGTGAAATGCGGATAGAGAAGGCAGATATACATTGAGTATAGAATTTAATTCATTTGTTTTCTTTTTAGACCATTTGTTTCTTGTTTATTTATTTTACTGTACTTTACCTTTTATTCCAATGAGCCATATTTGAATACTGGTGTGGCATGACTAGTCATCATTCAGAAGATCTACATGGGTGTTAAGTCGACAACCAATATGTTGACATGTATAAAATGTTGACATATTCAGAATGATGCCATTTAACATGTCTACACCAGAGTGTCAGCATGTTCTGAATACCGACAATCATAAGGTCAAGAAGATGGACATTATGTTGACAACCGATATGTTGATATAGACTTAGGTCGGTATGCTTAAAATGTTGACACCTTCAGAATAACAACGTTTAACATGTCTAAACAATAATGTTTACAGGTTCTGTATGTTGACAGTCAGAAGGTCAAGATGGACGTTAGGTCAACAACTAATATTTTAACATAGACATCAGGATGCCGACAGAATGTGTTGACAAGCTGACCAGATACCTTTTAATACTATTATATCTAGGAGCTTTATTTAATAGTAAAGTGGAAATGTACAATTGACCGTGTAGACCAGGGTTCAGGGAACTTTTTTACCTTTTACCCCAAAATATAGTTAGATGATCTATCAACTAGAGATGGGTATACCTTAACAGGAGTGTATAACCAGACAAAGAAACTCAGCACCGCAGCGGCAGTACAGACTGCGCGCTGCCGAGATGGCGCAGCAAATAGTCGACTCTACTGAAGAAGCGGGCGGAGTTGGAGGCGGGGCCCGGGGCATCACGCAGGGAAGTGTGTTTTATACAAGGGCCTGATGCACTGCACTGCATCAGGTACTTTTACACTACAGTACGGTAACACACACAGCCGGGCATGCATATATAATCTGTATATAGATTATATATGCAATAAAATGAAGTTCCTGGTGGTAATGGATGGTCGCGCTGCTGAGACACAGCCGGGCATGCATATAGATTCATATGCATGCCAGGCTGTGTCTCGGTAGTGCGACCGTCCAGTGGCATAAGTTTGTCCCAGTTGCCCGGAGTCAAGATGTGTATTGCCCCCCCCCCCCCCCCCCACACACACACACACACACAGCACACACAGAAACACACACATACACACACAAAAACTTATATAAAGTATTTACTGTATGTCTGTTATGAAATATAACAGACATATATACAGTATATATACAGTGTGTATATATATATATATATATTATAGAGAGAGAAAGAGAGAGAGAGAGAGAGAGAGGGAGAGAGATAGAGAGAAAGAGAGAGAGAGAGACACACACACATTTCAGAACTCGAAAGTGATATCACTGGCTTTCAATTAATTAATTTAAAATTGCAGGGGAGGAGAGGTGCCCCCTTGGGAGCAGGAGCCCGGCAGCAGATGACTGATGGCTCCATTGCCTCCCAGAGTTCTGCCTCTGCGACTGTCCATTTCCCCCAGGAATTTCATTTTTACCCCATTTGGGGTAACTTACCCCTGTTCCCTGACCACTGGTGTAGACATTTGGAATGTTTAGACTGGTGCAATGTCAACATTGCTGTAATGTGAACAATTTCCTTTTACTGTCATTCTGTCCCTAACCGTAATGCTAATGCACATGAACCGGTGCTGAATATTTATGATGTCAATAATTTAACCATTCCAACATTACAATTGTTGACGTTCTGATGTCACCGTCTTGGGCCTTGACATGGCCTGGCGGCTAACTCATATTTTTGCAAATGTATACAAACGGAGATCTCTGTATTTCTATTATCATGTAGTATTCATATCTCATTGCTGTTCCTTTGCAGTGTGCGGGGGTAATATTGTTCATTTTATTCATGACAGTTGACATTGCCCGGGCCGTGGAGTCACAATGTTTACACAACGTTGTGACTCCATAACTTCAGTTGATATCTTACAGGGAGCAATGTTATAAGCTTTGAAAAGTGATAAAATTGCGAGCGATAAACCACGGTCCAATCGCCCCGGACCGTCATTTTTCAAACCCAGCCTGTAACATGGCAGTTAGGGGCTGTTTGGCTGATGGTTTATCACTCTCCATTTTACCACTTTTCAGGCCTAGTACATCTGGCCCACAATGCTTCAAAGGACATTTAAAATATCATAATATTGCTGTAAAATCAATCTCTGGATTGACCGTTTTTGACACAATTATTAATTATATCTCCAGCTGGTCGTCAGCGATATATTTTGCTGAGTGTATTGTTGATCTGTAGAAGCACTTATTTAAAACAAATGTTCCATTTTCAGTTTTAGTAACTGATATTCCCTAAATTATTTACCACCCATTTCACTCATCAATAATGATTTACCACCCACATTTACCTCTCAGTAATCCTGATATAATGGGCTTGACACAAAAGCCCTGGGAATGGTCCAGAAATACATTTGTTTACAACATTTAATCTATATTCGTTCTCGGCAATGTGGAAGAGATTGACCAAATCTTGGAGACAGATAAATTACCAATAAAGCAGCAATTGTGATGTCTAGCATAGCCTGTAAAATGACAATTGTAAGCTAATTGGTGGGTACTTCATCTCTCTTCACTTATAGGGCCAGATGCACTAAGCTTCAAAAGTGATAAAATGGAGAGTGATAAACAGCCAGCCAATCTGCTCCTTCCTGACATGTCACAGACTGTGGCCCTTATTCTGGTTGGTGCGGTAATGTCCGTGTGCGGTCTGTCCGCCGATGTTTAGTGTCTGCGCATGTGCAGAGGCGTCTCTGCGCATGTGCGAACGGGACGCACGTCCAAATTCCGCATGAAATGTGTACACTACGAACAGGGGGTGGAGAGGGGCGTGAAGGGCTGTTTGGGCTCATTACCATATGTTTACACACCGCGTTTCATGGGCGTTCACATGAAAACGCTGGGCGTACGTATGGTAATGCGGTCGTGACGCACGTGTAGGGGGCGGACATATGACATTGCCGGATGTCAGCTGCCCGCCCAGATCCCTGCTTTTGCACAGAGAAATGCCCGTGTGGTCTGAGGTTGCAGGAGCTGGTGGAGCACTCGGTCCTGCATTCGATGGTCTGTGACCATCGAATGATGGGGGAGGTTCCCTGAGATGGAGGAGGTGTATTCATGAGAAATACACTTGCGGTCCGTTCGGACAGCTTCTTACCGCATTCGGACAGAGTGAGCGATACGTACGAAAGGCGGGGTTTAGGACGCACGGTCCTGCCCGCATATTCGGCTCCGTCCGCACAGACCAGAATAAGGCCCCGTGTTTGAAAAATGTCAGACAGGAGCTGATTGGATGGCTGTTTATCCCTCTCCATTTTATACATTTAGAAGCTTAGTGCATCTGGCCCTATGATATTTGCTAAATCTACTTGACCCTCCTGGATTCTCTACCTCTCCTTTTCAGGCTCTCCACATTTTTCCGGACTCGGAAGACCCACTTATTCATAAAACATAGCCATTTCCGATCTCCTTTAGTATGTAAGCTCTCAAGAGCAGGGCCCTCTCTTTTCATGTGCTTTTTCTTTTCTGTTACCCTCATTCTCATTTCAGTGTTATCACCGCAACAATGTTTATATACCATGAACTTTTTCTGCATTGTATTATACTGCAAGTGGGTTTTTCATGTTTTGTTTTGTGTATGTACTTTGTTAAACTCTGTGGAACCCTTTTGGCTCCATATAAATAAAGAATATGCTTGTGTAATAGGATGGTGATTGGTTTCTGCTGGAACCCTTGAATCTGGGACTGGGTATTTGGAGCTCCCCCTGTTGAAGCTCACTGTGGAATTTTGAACCCTTCATCGCTAGGAGCAACTTCAGTTACATGGGGATATGATCGACCCTGCAACCATATAATTATTATACTTTCCCGTCACATGGCAGCCAATACTGCAGACAGAAATCACCAGGAAAAGGACATGGCGGCATGCACAGTAGAGATGTTCCCCTGGAGTCTATAGCACTGTTGAAGAGGAGGGGTTATGAAGGAAGACTGCACATGGGCCATCTCCTTTCTTAACCCCTTCAGTGGTGGGGTTTTTAAGGGAGCGCTCCCCATTGGGGGAGTTTTTTATGTGGGAGCCACTGCCCGGCCCTGCGTGTGTGCGGCATTACGTTAGCAAGCCACGCCACACACACAGCTGGGGGGAAGGAGGCGGGGCTGGGCAGCTGGAACCGGGCAGTGGCTGAAGCTAAGTTCAGCACTCAGCTCAGCTGCGCTGCCCGGCACTAATAGACAGACAGCGTCAATCCTGATCATTTTTTGCCAAACTGGGCACTTTAGCATAGCCCGGAAAATTCTCGGGAGTGTCAGTGAAGGGGTTAAACCACCCCTGCTTGCAGTCTATGCTTCCTACCACCTACATACACAGTACGGTTCTTTTTTTGTTACTATCCAGTTAATACTGGACTATAGGAGGAAACCCACACAAGCATGGGGAAAACATACAAACTCCACATCATTAGGTCCTTGGTGGAAATGTAACTCAAAACCTGTTAAGAGGCAGCACTGCCTGAAGAAATCTTGAGGACTGTGCCATTTATCGGAACATATGCATGGGTGCTAAATATGGGTGACTGAGCAACCCCAATATTTGTGCTCCCACTAGTTAGTTCTGAGAAAGCCATTTATCTGTTGTCTCTATAGTGCCAAACATCAGTCATATGGAAATGTTGGCTCCTGCGGCTGTCTTCCCTTCGCTCTGTGAATGTTAGCCATAGAAAACGTTGAGATAATAGGAAACAGCCCAGAGACTGAAGAAAGAAAACACGAGTGCAGTCTTCTTCTCTGTCTAATATTAAATATACTGACATTTTTTTTATTTATGGAATGCCGCACAGTTCAACTATGAAATAACCTCACTCCAGAGAAGAGTATAACCATGTTCTACACTTATCACAATAATGCTAAGAAATTCTCCGATTGAACACACTTAAAAATATTCAGGTCCGATGTTTTATACTTACGCATGCGCATTTCTGCATATGTGCATGTGCTTGGTGCGTGCGGCCCCTGCAAACAGAGTGCTCACCGGGTGCACGCACCCAACCTTGCGGCCGCTGAGCAGGGGGCAGCTTTGCGGCTATTAGCATATGGGATGGAACGCCCAGCATCACATGGGCATTCATATGTTAATGAGCCAACCATCGAATGATGTGAGTGTTACCCCGCAGGCTGCGAATGGATTTTTATGTAAAACTTCCATTCACAGCCAGTTTGAACATACGCGCCTTGCAAATTGTGTGCCCGGCGTACCACCATTCACAAGGCGGGGTTTGGTTGACTCGCAAGGATGCAAATTTACATCCGAGCGAATCAACCAGAATAACCCCCTTAGTAACTTTGCATTCTTAATACCTGTATATGTCCACTTATTAACGCAGCTAGCCTCAGCGAGGGAGAGAACGGTACATGTGTGTTACTTGATATCGGCCAAGGGAGTTTCTCTAAGAGGTCATCCGAAAGGTTCCTGGTAATCTCCTGTGTCATGTCCCTTTAACAGCCCGGCAATGATATTAATTGCTTGGTGTCAATGAACATATTACCTAAAACAGGAAACGTGCAAACAATTATATTTTCAGAACCAGGAAGGGGATACTTTGCTGCACATTGACGGACCCCCCAGCGTGGATCAAAAGGAGCGACTTTCAAAAGAGAAAAAAATATATATAACAAGCAATAAACAAACAATGAGCTGCAATCACATATACACCTTGTACACAATGCTGGGTCCAGGTGGGAGATTACGCTAATTGTGTAAGGTGCTACCTACAGGCAGCTATTGTGATGGTTTACAGCCCTGCGTATTGGACTAGTAGCATGTTGTCATATTCATTTATTAACATGAGTGCTCTAAAAGTGTCAAAAGGCTTCTCTCCAAACACTGTAACTAGTGTGAACTTACTGCAAGAACGCCCAGAGTGTGATATCTGAGTAGGAGGAGGTTGTCTGTCATATGTAATACTTACATATTGCCTGCAGATGTCAGTGTAACAGTTGCGGTCCATGAAGAGGCTAAGAGGCCTATTAATTAATAATCGCATATACAATGCAATCTGGGCGGAATGGGTGTGGTATGCCGTTCCTACAGTCGGGATCCCGACTGTTCGGACTCAGACAGCGTGGCCAGACAGGTGAGCGCAACTAAGCCCCTTGCGGGCTCGCTGCGCTCGCTACGCTGCAGTCACGGTGGCTCGCAACGCTCGCCACCTATTCTATTCTCTCTCTCTCTCTATGGGGGTCGTGGACCCCCATGAGGGAAAATAGGAGGTGGCCGTCGGGAACCCGGATGTCGGTGTTTTGACAGTCAGGATCCCGACGTCAGGTAAATGCCTGTCGGGATCCCGACTGTCAGGACCCCGTCCAGCACCCCATTGTAATATGGGGAAGGGATGTATCATTCTGCACACGCATTGACAGGGCCCGTCCCTGCAATGTGCTGAGCGTGCACGGTCAGTGCTGACCCCCTGCAGACCCGCTGGCAGTGCGGTGTGTAGCCCATAGGCTACAATGGGCTTCCGCCATCTCAGAATGGAGGTAGCCCAAGGACCTGAGGCAATGCCACCTGGTGTTGATACATTGGGCAGCTTCACAACCCCCATAGTAACATTCGGGATGTGGCCTGCGGCGGTGCATGAGGGATTGCAGCGGGGATGGGTGATTCCTGCTGCAGTCCCGCCTGATGCACATTCCAATGATACTTAATATTTGTGGCTAACCGCAAAAAATGGATTTTCAGGGATTTAGCCACAAATATTGTATGATAAATGGGCTCCTTACTCTGTAAGGCATATTTACTAACAATGCATTTTAGTGCGTGTGTTGTCCTGCATGTACAGAGGATGTTATCATGGGCCCCGCGATGCAAGTGTGTATGCACACTCAAATATACACGGATCGATTTAAACTAAAAAGATCGAATCGCATTCAATAATCGCACCATATAGCTGGGTGGACATCAAAAAATTTTCATAATGATATGCACGATATTGTTAACAATATTCTTGTGCATATTATCTAGTAGTGATGAGCGCATCTGCATTACACAAATCCGGACACTTTCGACTATCACGATCCGAGCTGCAATCCGAGCGCTGTGCGGGATTTCCTGCCAGGCTTGGATCGCAGAACGAGGCAAAACGTCATGATCCCGGCGCCGTATTCTAGCGAGATCCGGATTCATATTATTCTCCACAACACACCATCATCTTCACTTCGGCATTGGAGAGAGTTTAGGGAGGTTGTGTCTCTGTGTCTCTCTGGGAATCTGGCATGGGGTGGCGACCTGGTTGCAGTGGTGGTGTCCTGTGGTGTCCTGTGCAGTCCAGTCCAGTGCTGGTGTCCTGTGCTGCTGTATAAGTCCAGTGGTACTACTAGTTCAGTGGTACTGCTGTTAAGTCCAGAGATACAGATGTAGCACCCCTCATTTAGCTGGGAGCTGGCGATCATATAGCCAGCCGCCAGCCTCTGCCATCCACCAGAAGGGGGAGTGCGCACGAGACGCTCACATGTCCCCTTCCGGCGGAAGCCCACCTCTGCCCTCTGCCGCCTCCATGCCACTCCCCCGCTGGTGTCCACAACCCCTCTGCACCCCCCTAACCCTGCCCGTCTCCCTAAAATGGACACGGGCAAGGATACCGTCCCCGGCCACCAAAACACTGGGACGCGCGTGCGTGTGAGACGCTCATGCGTCCCAGTTAGATGGTACGCCTCTCCGTCGGCGATCGCCAGCGGCGGCATTCTGGCGATTTCGGCGCTGAATGAGTGGCGCTCCATCTGTACTGCGAATAAGTCCAGTACTGCCGGTAATTCCAGTGGTACTGTCGTTAAGTGCAGTGGTACTGTCGCTAAGTCCAGTACTGCCGCTAAGTCCAGTGGTACTGCCACTAAGTCCAGTTGTACTGCCGCTAAGTCCAGTGGTACTACCATTAAGTCCAGTGGTATAGCCGACAGCCGTATAAGTCCAATGACAGTCCAGTGGTACTGCGGTTAAGTCCAGTGACACCCTCTCCCACGATTCATGCCCCCCGAGACATTCCCTCCTGCATTTCGTGGACCCCCCGTGACCCCCTACCATGTTTTGCGGACACCCATAACCCCCCTCCCGCGATTCGCGCTCCCCTGTGACCCCCCTGCCGTGATTTGCAGACCCCTGTGAGAAGGGAGGATCCAGTGCCGCCCCCAGTGGGTGCCACCCATAGGTACGGCCTCATGTGCCTAGTGGGAAATCCGGCCATGACCAACACCTGTATAAGTCCAGTGACAGTCCAGTGGTACTGCCGGTAAGTCCAATGGTACTGCTCTTAAGTCCAGTGGTACGCAGTATAGTAAAATCCTGACTATGGGGCTTATTTAGTAAGGGATTCAAAAGCAAAATATTTCTCTAATGATCAAAACCATGTGCACTGCAGGTGGCGCAAATGTAACGCGCAGAGAGAGAGTTAGATTTGGGTGAGGTGTGTTCACACTGAAATCTAAAATTTGCGAACAATATCGTTCATGGAACACATCATCTAATGTGTACCGGCTTTTCACTTTCACACTAGCGATGCGACGCGTCATGACGACAAGTCATTCATTCACTCAAATGGAACTCATGAAATTATTTTTCAGTCAATTTAGTACAAGAGTTAAAAGGTCACATAATAGTTCTTCGATTGCACATGAAGATATTTTATTCTGCTTTTGGTTATTGCTGTACCATTGTCACCTTTTTATAGGTTTTAAATATGTGTAAGAAAAACAATTGTACCAATCTCTTGCTGAATTGGATTTAGTCTGACACTGGCATAGAACTGCCGTGTGCTTAAAATGCTTATTAAAGTCTAGACACTACTTGAAAGCCTGTAGATTGGTTCCAGCCATTTCTAGCAGTAACTTCACTTAAACGGAGCAGCTGATTGATGACCCTCTTAAAAGTCACCAGAATACGATGTTGGGATTTTTTTTCTATGTAGTCAGTTACTTTTCCCCTTTATGCTGAATTTAGTATCTCTACTGGTACATAAAATTGGTTTCTTTATAACTTATTAAAGTGGAATGTCATTTTAGTCAGGTTAGACATTTTTTGCCTCCTTGGTGGTCCATCCCTTATAAGTTTCCTAAGTATGTTTTATGCTGACGCTCACCGCAGTCTAATTGTGTTTTGCCAAAAGAGAAAATAACACAGCTTCTGACACTTCTTAGAATCCAACCAACATATAACGTTTAGAAAATCCTAAGAGAGAAAATAGACTTTTTGATATTTTTTTTTTATAGTTTCCACTATTAACTAACGTTATTTTGCTGGCTCCCTCCTCCCAATGAAATTCTTCTTCTTGCTGCCCTGAAACGTGTGCACTATTCCAAAGAACTGTTTCGGAAAATAAATATTTCCCATTAGATGATATTAAGAAGGGCTTTGAGTATAGGGTCGACAGAATTGATAAAGTCTAGGTCAACCACTAATGGACGAATTTGAGTAGGTTGACCCCATAATAATGGTTGACGTACACTAGGTTGACATTGACGGAAAGTCAACACAATGAAAATGTGGACATGAACATGGCTGACACAGGAGAAGGTCCACACGTTTTTTTCATAATTTTTTTTGTAACTATCCCAGTGGATGCGGAGGGGGGAAATAATAGTGTGCCAAATGTAGGGAGGCACCGAGCCCAAAGCATGGCGAGCCCAAAGCATGTGAGGAGGCATGGTACACCAATACGTTGCGCATGCCAACATGTTGACATTGACACCAAAAAAGTGAAACACGTGTTGACCTTTATGATCTGTCCATGTTGACCTTTTGCTCGCGTCACTGTTAACCTACTGTATGTCGATTATTTTTAGGTGTCGACCTACTCACTGTCGACCATTAGTGGTCGACCTAGTGATTGTTGATCTAGATATTGTCGACCATTTATCCTGGAACCAGGCTTGGATGGTTCTATGTAAGCAATGGTTAGCTCTGCTGACTCACAGCTCTGTGGTCAATGGTTTTATTCTAACTGGCATCCTGTCTCGTAGAGTTTGTATGTTCTTCGCAAGGTTTACTCTGGGTGCTCTGGTTTCCTCTTGTAGCCTGAAAACATACTGGTAGGTGTCTTCTGACCCTGCTGTATGTACAGTACATGTGTTAGGGCAGAGGTTCCCGAGCTCAGTCATTAAGGCATCCTAGCAGATGGCCACAGAAATCACAGGCGGAAGCCTTTATGAGATTGTGTAGAGAGATATGGGAGACAGAAGTCTCCTCCTTAGCTATTACCCATTATAACACCTAATATTTGGACAGTTTGACTGATATGAGGTTCAGTCTAACGGCCGCATGGTGAAGCAATGGTCTACCTTCTCCAGCCTAAAATAGAGAACATTACACGTGAGAGGTCTTGTTACTTACTTACTGAACCACCTTCTTCATTTCAGGCATACTGATTTACAATTTTATTTTATAATCAATTCACTCTCATTGGCTGACATTGTAATACCGACCAATGGCCACCAGATAAAAATAGGCCTATCACCATGTTGGCCACACAGTTTCCATAAATCCTAAGTAGTAAAATTGTGTTTTATTTTTGTAAAAATATTTTTCTATTTCTAGGCATTCAGGAAGACATCGGGGGGTGTTAAGGCTAACATAGATTTGGCCACACCCTCAAATCATTTGCCACACCTCCTCCACTTCTCACAATAGGCCCTTGCTTATTTCCATGTGTCCCTGAATCCGCCCCTTGATGACCTTACATGCTATCATTACACTAAGTTATTGTATGGGGCCATGTATAACCACCAATGGTAAATCTACCAGTTCAAACTCTAGTTTATAATTTAATTGAAAAATAATGTTTGGTCAGGATTCTATGAATGGATCATGAGGACAATGTAAGTGTTGCATTAATATCAAGGTGGCAAAAGATCGATTTGCTGCAATCACAGCACTATCGCTAGACATGTGACCAACATAATGGGCGAGATTTAATGGTGCCCGAGTTCAGCGACAGATCTTTTTTTTAAGGGGAATTAACTTACAAGGCATGGTTTTGCTTTGTAAGTTAATTCCCCTTTAAAAAACCTCCAAGTTTGCCGGACATCTGGCACCGCCGCTGATCTCGGGCGCCATTAAATCTCGTCCACTATGTACTTTTTGGAAGCAATTCCGCTATTAACTGTTTTCAGCACTTAGTAACGCTAGAGATGTTCCACAAGCTGTAGACATACATTCAGATGGCCAGCCATCGGTTTAGCCTCTGACCTGGTCCAGTGAAAACCCGCCTTGCAAATGTATGTGTACTCTGCGAATGGATGTGTACGGCTGCAAATCTGTTTGTGCCCAAGCAAAAATGTCCGAAACCCGTCGTAAGGGGCTCACCATCTAATTAATTTTACACTGGCCCCAACTCATTGCAGCCGCCGCTTAGCCCAGGACTTACTCGGCTGCTTCAACGAATACAGGCATATCCGGCCTGCTACTGATGTCACACACCTGCCCCTAACAGGCTTTGGCATGCCTGCATTTTTCCTGAAACTCCCAGCATTTATTCTGGCTTGCCCAGACGTTTTCTTGCCACTTCCAAAAAACGGTTGGTTTCCACTAGGGTGGCCGTTCCCGGGATCGGATTTGGGACCAAAATTATCAATCTAATGCCGGGCAGCATCTGAACACACACTCAGATGCTGTCTGGCTGTTCCTGACCCCAGCGTGTGGCTCTACACAGCGTCACTGTCAGAGGACACGCTGCGCAGGCCGCACAGCCTCATGCCTTCTCCTGACCGCACCACCTGATATGCTGCCTCCCACTCTGCTGCCGCCACCTGCCCACTCACTCCCGGAGGCACTGGGCACCCCTGTACCGTTGTTGTCTGCCCCGCTCCCAGCCACCTGCCCATGTAAGTAAATGTGCGGGGTGGCCAGTGTGGGGGAACGTTTTTGTTAGAGATGTCAATCCTGGGATTCCCTGGATTGAGCATTTTTCAATTCCGGATCCGGTGATTGAAAAAAAGGTACTTGTGGAGTATCACGGCTCCCATCGTATGGCATCGTATGCCATATGTAGTGGCATACGATGGCATACTATGCGATGCGATGTTTTACCGATTTTTGAGCATTTTTGCTCAAAAATCGTATGCCATCGCATGGCATCGTATGCCATATGTAGTGGCATACGATGTCATACGATGCGATACGATGTTTTACCGATTTTTGAGCAAAAATGGTGAAAAATCGGTAAAACATCGCATGGCATCGTATGCCATCGATGCGATACGATGTTTTACCGATTTTTTAGCATTTTAGCTCAAAAATCGTATGCGATCGCATCGGATGCCATACGATGGCATCCGATGCGATGCGATGGCACCCGATTTTGCACTGAAATGCATCAGAATGCATTGAAATGTGTATTAAAGTAGTGAAATGCCCCCAAATGCCATTTTTCATAGTGCACCACCCCCACTATCAACGTCAACCCGAAGCGTGGCGAGCGCAGCGAGCGCAGCGAGCCCGCGAGGGGCGGCGGTACGCGTCCTACGACCTTTTCATACCCCCACTATCCACGTCGGCGTGGAGTTGAGAATAGAATAGTGTGGCGAGCGCAGCAAGCCACCGAGCCCGAAGCGTGGCGAGCGCAGCGAGCCCCACGCGGGGACGCGGATACCTGTAAAGCCCGCGAGGAGACGCGTATAGCTGTGAAGGTATCCGCGTCCCCTCGCGGGGCACGCTGCGCTCGCCACGCTTCGGGCTCGGTGGCTCGCTGCGCTCGCCACACTATTCTATTCTCAACTCCACGCCAACGTGGATAGTGGGGGTATGAAAAGGTCGTAGGACGCATACCGCCGCCCCTCGCGGGCTCGCTGCGCTCGCCACGCTTCGGGTTGATGTTGATAGTGGGGGTGGTGCACTATGAAAAATGGCATTTGGGGGCATTTCACTACTTTAATACACATTTCAATGCATTCTAAAGCATTTCAGTCCAAAATCGGGTGCCATCGCATCGCATGCCATCGTATGGCATGCGATGCGATCGCATACGATTTTTGAGCTAAAATGCTCAAAAATCGGTAAAACATCGTATCGCATCGTATGACATCGTATGCCACTACATATGGCATTCGATGCCATTCGATGTTTTACCGATTTTTGACCATTTTTGCTCAAAAATCGGTAAAACATCGTATCGCATCGTATGACATCGTATGCCACTACATATGGCATACGATGTTATGCGATGGCATACGATTTTTGAGCAAAAATAGTCAAAAATCGGTAAAACATCGCATCGCATGCCACATGCGATGCGATGCGATTTTTAGCATACGATCTGCATACGATGCAGGTCGTGGGAGCCGTGATACTCCACAAGTACCGAAAAAAAATGCTCCGGGATTGACATCCCTATTATCCACTCCCTGTCAATCAGGGAGCGAACAACAAGCGGACAGATCTAGTAGCAGGAGTTCATCGCAAGACAGTCTTGTACATGCGTACTGTAAACCGTACGCATGCGCCGTGTACGGATAATTGCTCGCAGCTGAGCAATCAGGTCTGAATCAGGCCCAATGCGGGTGATAATGACATTTAAGGGGAAATTTACTAAAGGAAATTTGTAAAAAATAGGTGTATTTGTATCCAGAAATACACTTATTTTTGACATTTACTATCCCGAAAATACGGCAATTCGTAGTTGTATTGATGTGCTATCAGTACGAATACGAATTGCCGTATTTTCGGGATAGTAAATGTCAAAAATAAGTGTATTTCTGGATACAAATACACCTATTTTTTACAAATTTCCTTTAGTAAATCCCCCCCTTAATCTATTTATAAACTTGTTGTGAATTGAAAAACTCTATATGAATATACAAAATAACCAGCAAAATATAATGTACACCTATCTGGGGCCTAGTTTGCTTTCTGAAAGCCGCAATGGGTCATCACAACAAACACAGGCTTAGAAATATTTAGCGACACGAACGCGGTTTCATTTACTTTCAAGCAGGCTCCCTAATCCTGTAATTCATAAACGTCTAAAGCACTGAACAATATTTCTTTACTATTCATTCCGCTCTTCAGGGCCATTGTCCTGCTGATCCGTGTGGAGCACCAGCTGCCAAAGTTCCTCCTTTACATTCATAATCTTATTAAAAGCATGCCATTATCATCCTGATACAAGCACAATGACATAGGCAGCCGGCAACTGGCAGGTGCCTCTCGCTGGCACAAACATACAGAAGTGGTTGGGGAGTCTTCATTAGAGCTGGCTCTAACCCCACATTAATGTCAGCGCACAGATAGGCCATGCACCGTGCTAGGTAATTCTGCCGGTAATGTCTGCCGAGTGCTGTGAGATTGTTCCGAGGCAGAGGATGGGGTATAAGCGATTTGTGACACGGGCAGAGATTGTGACAAGCGTGACATTCATCTGGATGTGGCAGGTGTCTTTGATTAAAGGGAACCTGCTTATAAAACTCATATAATCATGTGTTTTTTTAGGAGAACCTGTTTCAGATTGGCAGCCACAACACAATGTAGTTCTATCCACGGTGCCATCAGAATTGATCAAAGGATACAATTCTAAGGATAGGGTAAGCGCATTGTACAGAGCTTATGTACATAAGGCTGGGACTGAGTGTGACCACCGCCATATGTTATTATAACCTGCTCAAACCACTTTGACCTTCATTCAATGTCTCTATGTATTCCAATGGGGGTTCGACCCGAAAAAACTTATCGCTGTGTCATTGTAGGTAGGATCCCATGACCCTCTTATTGCGATAACTGTACCACCAACTATCAAACATATGGGTTGATTTATCAACAAGATTTATCATATGCATTGAGTATGCTAAAACTCGTTGATAAGTTTAAAATTCATGCATATCATAAGTGGTGCTCCTGCCAATCAGCTGTATTGGAAAAAAAATGACAGTTGGGGGCTGAATTGCTGGAGAACCATTTATCATCATTCGCAACAAATTTTAAATCTTATCAAAAAGTTTCGTCATACTTGTTGCACATGATAAAACTCGTTGATAAATCCCTTTCTAGCAATGATAAATACAATGAGAGCTACAGTGTTTTATTGTGTACATTACACATCTACATGCATATAATCAGTGGCCACTCAGATGACATCAGGAACTTGCATTTCACATACTGGGGCAGATGTATTAAGCCTGGAGAAGAGATAAACTGGACATACTGTAAAGTAGAGATAAAGTGGAAGGAGATAAAGCACAAGCCAATCAACTCCCAACTGTCATTTTCAAACACAGTTCATTGACTGGTGCTTTATCTCCTTCCACTTTATCTCCAGTTTATCTCTTCTTCAGGCTTAATACATCTGCCCCATTGTATGGGGCAATATACACTAACCTCAAAAACTGCATTCAAACCACCAGCAACTTCGGAGATTTGCAGTCTGTGTATGCATTAATGTATACAGTGTGAATTATTCACATGCGCAGTGGCAAACTCTACACTGTGTCCAGGGCCGCCACTAGTAATGTTGGGGCCCGGGACTGCACTTAAGCCCGGGCCCCCAGCGGCACACCCCTCCGCACCTGACCTTCAGCCCGGGCCCCCAGCGGCACACCCCCCCCCCCGCGCCAGCACCCCGCCTCCCCCTACGCCCCCCAATTAGTATTACTTACCAGCATCTCCCTCCAGCAGCGATGGCGCGGCATCTTATCCCTCCTCGGGACTTGGAGCACTCACTGCACAGTGCAGCCTGCAGAGTGACGACAATCAGTAAACCAGTTAATAATTTGATCAGCGAGGACCTTTTCTGGTAGCAGAAACCATTTCATAAAAGGATCAATAGATTACAGGGTTATTCTCCAGTTCAGGGTTCGCCAACCCGTCGCTCGCGAGCGACGGGTAGCTCGCCGGGACTTTTCCAGTAGCTCGGGGCTGTTTAAGTGACCTCCTGCCGCGTAGCGGTACCTTGCTTGACGGCAGGAGGTCAGAAAGTGTTTTAATGCTGCTTTTGTGGTCCTGACGTGGCGGAAGTGACCTCCTGCCGCGTAGCGTTTCCATCCTCACTTGGCGGCAGGAGGTCTGAAAGTGACTTCTTGCCGCGTCCTCCTGACGTCCCCAGCGCACTTTCTCATCGACGCCACGGCCACAGCCTCTGCTCAGCGTGATTGATGTTGCAGCCTCTGCTCCGGTCCTGCGCCACAGCCTCTGCTCAGACTTACATTAGGTAAAAAAAAAATGAAAACTGTGTGCGCACAGTGTGTGGGGCATATGTATTATGGAGCATCACAGTGGGGCATATGTATTATGGAGCATCACAGTGGGGCATATGTATTATGGAGCATCACAGTGGGGCATATGTATTATGGAGCATCACAGTGGGGCATATGTATTATGGAGCATCACAGTGGGGCATATGTATTATGGAGCATAACAGTGGGGCATATGTATTATGAAGCATCACAGTGGGGCATATGTATAATGGAGCATCACAGTGTGGCATATGTATTATGGAGCATCACAGTGGGGCATATGTATTATGGAGCATCACAGTGGGGCATATGTATTATGGAGCATCACAGTGGGGCATATGTATTATGGAGCATCACAGTGGGGCATATGTATAATGGAGCATCACAGTGTGGCATATGTATTATGGAGCATCACAGTGGGGCATATGTATTATGGAGCATCACAGTGGGGCATATGTATTATGGAGCATCACAGTGGGGCATATGTATTATGGAGCATCACAGTGGGGCATATGTATAATGGAGCATCACAGTGGGGCATATGTATAATGGAGCATCACGGTGTGGCATATGTATAATGGAGCATCACGGTGTGGCATATGTATTATGGAGCATCACAGTGGGGCATATGTATTATGGAGCATCACAGTGGGGCATATGTATTATGGAGCATCACAGTGGGGCATATGTATAATGGAGCATCACAGTGGGGCATATGTATAATGGAGCATCACAGTGTGGCATATGTATAATGGAGCATCACAGTGGGGCATATGTATAATGGAGCATCACGGTGTGGCATATGTATTATGGAGCATCACAGTGGGGCATATGTATAATGGAGCACCACAGTGGGGCATATGTATAATGGAGCATCACAGTGGGGCATATGTATTATGGAGCACCACAGTGGGGCATATGTATAATGGAGCACCACAGTGGGGCATATGTATAATGGAGCATCACAGTGTGGCATATGTATTATGGAGCATCACAGTGGGGCATATGTATAATGGAGCATCACAGTGGGGCATATGTATAATGGGCATCACGATGTGGGGCATATGTATAATGGACATCATGTGTGTGGCATATGTTTAATTCAGCGTCACGCTGCGGGACGTTTGCATAATGGAGCGTCACGTTGTGGGGCATATGTACTGTATAATGGGCATATGTATAATGGGCATCATGTGTGTGGCATATGTATAATGGAGCATCACAGTGCGGGGCATATGTATAATGGGCATCACAGTATGCGGCATAGGTATAATGGGCATCACAGACTGCACTATTGGGGTCATGTGTATCTGGCACTGTACTATTGGGGACATATGTGTATCACATCTCCATTTTCCATGGCCGCACCACATGTGGCTACAGCTCTTAGAGAGCTGACCATGCCCTCATATTGGAAAAAATGGGGTATGTAGCCTCGCAGGAGTTCCACGGTAGTAGTTGAACCCTCTAATTTTGGGCGCGTGCCTTTGGCACGCGCAGATGTCTCCTCTGCCTCGTGTTGGGAGGTATGTTTGTGACATATTGGACATTGCAGTGTGTGGCATAAGGTTCAGGGGCATTACGGTGTGTGGCATAAGGTGTCAGGGGCATTTTTTTGGATATTATGCAGATTTTAAATTTTTTTTAAATTTAGTAGCTCTTCGGGCGGTTTATTTTGTCGCGAGTAGCTCCCACCCCGAAAAAGGTTGGAGACCACTGCTCTAGTTGTTCTCCTAATTACAACTGAATAGCAGGATCGTCTTTCTCACTGGGCTGGGTGGAATACTGCCCGGGGGCCTCATGTGAGGAGCGCCAAGATAGGAAACCAACCAGATAGGGCTTCGCTGATTTTTTAAAACCAGCCCCAGGCTCCAGGTCCGGGACTGGTTCCCAAAATACGGGGACAAAATGCCTAGGGGTCCCCCGTATTTTAAGAACCAGCCCAAGGCCAAACCAGCCAGCAGGGTTATGCCACAGCCGGGGGGAGACTTTTTATACAAGTCCCCCCGGCCAAAGCATTCAGCCCTCTGACCGGTCAGCCTGGCCAGGGGTCCTGGGGGAGTGGGGACCCTCCAATTAAGAGGTCTCCCCCCTCCAGGACTTACCTGACCAGACTGAAGCCTGGTGCTGTCCTCGATGTCCCTGGGCGCTGGGCATCGAGCTGATTTCAGTGTAAAAAATAGATGAATAAACCATTGTTTTAAACTGTGGAACTATGAGTCCCAGCAAGCCTACCCTGCAAGCTGGGACTTGGAGAACCACAAGTCCCAGCCTGCGGGGCATTAAAGGGCCCGCTGGGTCTTGTAGTTCCACAGTAAAAAAAATAGTTAAATAAATACACACTGACACATTAGAAAAATAAAAGTTTAATACATACAGTACATTACACAAACACACTGATACTTACCTATCTTGATCCCGTAGGTAGGTCCCAGGGTCCGGGTCTGGGGCTCCAGGGCTGAAGAGTCCAGGGTCCTGGATCCGTAGTAATCCAAAGGGGTACCTGGGGAAGGAAATCCTACTCACCTGCTCCTGTGGCGACCACCTCGGCATCTTCTGTTGAAGTCCCGCTGCTCCTCGGCGTCTCTGCTCAGAATGATTTCTGCCCAATCAGGAGCCGAGAAAGTCGGCTCCTGATTGGCCAGAAATCATTTTGAGCAGAGACGCAGAGGAAGAAGGATCTCTGCGTCTCTAGTGTATAGCGGAGGCAGAGCGAGTACCACTGCAGCCGGGAGCAGCGCTACTTCAACAGAAGATGCCAAGGTGGTCGCCACAGGAGCAGGTGAGTAGGATTTCCTTTCCCAGGTACCCCTTTGGATTACTACGGATCCAGGACCCCAGACTCTTCAGCCCTGGAGCCCCAGACCCGGACCAGCCCCGGAACCAAGCCACCGGACCGGACACAGGGACCTACCTACGGGATCAAGATAGGTAAGTATCACTGTGTTTGTGTAATGTATGTATTAAACTTTTATTTTTCTAATGTGTCAGTGTGCATTTATTTAACTATTTTTTTCTGTGGAACTACAAGTGCCAGTGGGCCCTTTAATGCCCCGCATGCTGGGACTTGTGGTTCTCCAAGTCCCAGCATGCGGGGGAGGCTTGCTGGGACTCATAGTTCCACAGGAAAAGACAATAGGTTTTTCATCTATTTTTTACACTGAATCAGCCCGGTGGCCACCGCACAGGGCCACCGGGGACAGCACCAGGCTTCAGCCTGGTCAGGTAAGTCCTGGAGGGGGGGACCCCTTTATTGGGGGGGGGGGCACTCCCCCAGGACCCCTGGCCAGGCTGATCGGTCAGAGGGCAGAATGCTTTAGCCGCGGGACCTTATATAATAAGTGTCCCCCGGCTGTGGCATTACCCTGCTGGCTGGTTTGGCCTGGGGCTGGTTCTTAAAATACGGGGGACCCCTGGTCATTTTGTCCCCCGTATTTTGGGAACCAGCCCCGGACCTGGAGCCTGGGGCTGGTTTTAAAAAATCAGCGAAGCCCTATTTGTTGGTTTTCCTGATTTTTTAATACCAGCCCCGGCTCTTTCAGCCTGGTGCTGGTTACGGCTGTGGGAGGGACCCCACGCCGTTTTTTTTTTTAATAGGTAAAAGGGTGACTGCTATAATTATGCCCTAACCCAGCCCATTATGATAATTTTTCTCACATATGACGTGTCAATAGCCCAAATCGAGACAGTTTGTACGGTGGTACAATCTTTTTCTTGTGACTGTTTGGACGGGAGTACATCAGACGTTGCAAGTAAAATTGTACAGGTGTGTACGCGCATGTCGGCTGTTGTTTGTGGACGGTCTGACGGGAGTACGGTCGGCCGAACGGTTGCAAAAAATAAGGATTGTATAGATGTGTACCCAGCTAGTGAACTAGAAGAGGCAAATTCCTTCTTAGAGGGACAAAACCATGTGCACTGCAGGTGGGGCAGATGTAACATGTGCAGAGAGAATTAGATTTGGGTGGGGATTTTCTTCAAAGTGAGATCTATATTGCAGTGTAGAAATAAAGCAGTCAGTATTTACCCTGTACAGAAACAAAATAACTTACCCAAATCTAATTCTCTCTGCACATGTTACATCTGCCCCACCTGCAGTGCACATGGTTTTGTCCATCTGAGAAGGAATTTGCCTCTAAGAGTGAACTAGAATAAAGCCCTATGTGATATTTCCAACGATAGCACTCATTTTTGGCCCTTCTGGGCATTATCGTTTGTAATATCGCTGTGTACGCTCAATATTGGGTGCGCACCAGTAAGATGACAATTTCAATAATCAAAGCTGGAAATTATGATAGCAAAAGATAACAAGCAAAAAGTCGACGTGGAAAAAGTCGACGTGGAAAAGGGTCGGCATGAGTTTTTTAGGATTTTTTTTTTAACGGACTTGTTCATTCTTTACCATCCCAGTGGGCATAGAGAAAGAATATAATGCATGGCAAGCGTGTCCCCGAAGCACGGCAAGCCAAGTGAGCCGTGCAAGGAGACACATTACCCTGATACGGTGTCCATGCCAACATATGTCGACATAGACCCCAAAAACATGAAAAACTAATGCCAAACATTTCCCCATTATGACTTTTTTCCATGTCAACCATTTCCACGTGTTGACTTTTTGACCATGTCGACATAATGCACATCAACATTTTTCATGTGTCAACCCTTTGACTGTGGACCAATAGTCATTGACCTTTTGATTGTCCTAGACCAGCGATGGCCAACCCGCGGCTCCCGAGCCGCATGCGGCTCGCCCCCTTGTAGTGTGCGGCTCCTGTGTCCTGTGTCCTGTCCCCTTGTAGACTGCTCCCGGGACAGGGAGAGACAGAGTTATGTCCCCCACGGGACACAGCTTCCCCTGGCGCAGAGATCAGCTGTCTGATCCTTGCGCCGCTAATGAAGCAGGGAGCGGCAAAGCTGCGGTGGACGGAGCGGGGTTTTGAATTTGGCGCCAATTCGGCTGCCAATTCAAAACGCCGCTCGCGGTGGTTTGAACCTCCCGCCGTCCGGGAGCCGTCAGGGCTCCCGAATCGGCGGGCAATAGGAAATGGCTGCGGCGAGCCAATCAGCGCTCGCCGCGCCGTAATCCACCCCGCCACCGGCGTCTAACATCAGACGCCTCCGGGAGGGCGAAGAAGAAGACGGCTCCACGCCGGCGGAGCGCAGGAGCGCTCCTGAAGACGCAAGACTGAAGAGGCCAGAAGACGTTGGGATTAAGACAAGATCTCCGGCGCCTTCTGCAAGAAGAAAACATCCGGCGTCGCCGCTGGCCAGCGGCAGAAGAAAGAAGATGGTGGCCGGAGAGGCCAGCGGGGGTGGGATGCAATAGAGCTGACGAAGCTCCCCCCCATGGCTTCTCCCAACACCAGGTAGAGGCCTTTGGCCACCTACCCCCCATCCACCCTAGACCACCGGGTTGTCGGGAACTAGGCCTGTGGGCACATTCAGGCCCTTCCGGCCTGTGGGCGCATTAGTCGGGCTCTCTTGGCCCGTGGCTCATATGTTTGTTGGGCCCTCCTGGCCCCTCAGAGAGTAGGTGGGCCCTTTAGCTAGGAAGCTACGCCTTCCAGCATATGTGTTGCACTGTGGGGCATATATGTGTGGCACTGGGGGCATACCTGGCACTGTGGGGGGCATATCTGGCACGGGGGCATAAAGTTTTGTCATGTAGCCACTCCCCATTGTGACATATGACCACGCCCCTGGCCACTCCCCTGACCACGACTTTAGGTGCAAGCATTATGTCGGCTCTTTGGCTTGACTGCCGATATTTTTCGACTCTTTAGCTCTGACCGGTTGGCCACCCCTGTCCTAGACACTGTCAACCGAATGATCCAATCCTGTTCTGTGAACTGAAAATGTAGATAAATTTGATTTTTAACATTAAACAATACATTCTAATATGCATTACATATGTCATTCGTTTAAATGACTATACTACGGTACCTTTCCTCGAACTGCTGAAAAACAGGGTTAAATGCAAGCAGTGCAATTCGGCCAAGGTTTATGTTCTTGGCACATTAAGAAAAACTTCAACAAAATTCCTTAAACTTTATATATGATTCAAGAGTTCTTGGCCCCCGGAACTGAAAACCTAAAAATCGCTCTGAAAATATAAATTTTTATTTTATTTTTTACTTCACGAACAGATCGAGACAACAAAAAAATCAAAAAACCACATGAAATATATGAAAAGTAAGATGTTTTTAATTTCAAAGAAATGTTGTAGTCATAACAAAGAACATGTTCTACAATATAAATTCCTAATAACAATACGGTATACTAAAATGATGAGAAACAAAAATTCAAATTGTATACAGATTTTGTTCTTCAAAAAAACAGATGAAATCATTTTTCCTTGGTGTGTAAGTGGACATAAGGCCCGATACAGCCTGCAACGGTGTCGTGTGGAAAACGCTATTCAGCAATTTCCACACTTTTGCGCATGCATGCACAGGCACTCGCTGTTTCGGAGGGGGGCATTATGGGGCATCAAGTCTGCATTTTGTGGGAGCAGTCCAGATAATACAGACGTGACCAGACTGTTAGGGGGGAGGACCGCAGCGACTGTGTGATGCCACATGCAGCCACTGCAACTGGAAACACGGCCGGCCTGCACTTGGCTTCGCATTGTTAATGCCGATGAATTATAACCAAAGAAACAATAAGTGAAAAGCGCAGGTTACGTATTATGTCCGCAACCTGCGTACCCTTTTAACCTAACTACGTGCGAACAAAGCGTAGCGCAGCGTAGCGTACCTTTTATTGTGTATTATACACCCAAGAACCAATACCTTAATAAGAGATCCCTTCGCAGTACTTTGTCTCTAATCTGCGAATATACCTTTAAGGACTGTGTCCGTAATATACCTTTATCGCTAAGTGCGAATAACAGACACAAACCACTGTATAGAAATAAGGAGGTAAGAACTCCGTAAAAGGTTGTATTTAAGTCCCTAATGGACAAAAGGGGGTTACAGGAATAGAAGATACAGGTATAACAGGTAATGCAATAGACTAACAATGAATACAATAATTAGACTCTACTAAGGGAAGAAAAACAGATACAGGATACAATCAGCCAACAATACAATAAGTATAAGTACCGTGAATGCAACCGTTACCGTCTCATCAAATATGCGAAGCGCAGTCCGGTCAGAGCTCGCTATCGTTCAGGATTGAACTATAGCCCGGTTGAAGGTCAGGGAAAGAAAGATGTGCCGAAGTGGCCGAGGCAGCCCTGGGTCTCCTATCTTATAGGGTCAGAAAGGGGAGGTCAAAGGCCATTCCTATTGGTCAGAGATCGTATGTCAGGTCCGCTGTGATTGGGGGGTAAGATGATACACCTGGTTTGACTAGGTGCAGGGGAGTGAACTTTAGGAGTCCTTTGTTCGTTAGTATCGTCGGCAGGGATTGTAAACAGCTGTAGAAACCGGTTACATCTAGATTCCTTTGTTATATACTTTCAACCGAAACTGTCTTGGGAATATGGAATTATGTCCATAACTATCGGGCCATGTCTATTGCGAAATATTCGCAATGACCGGAATACTACGCATAAGAAACGGAACGGAACGGTACTAAACATGATACAGACAGATGTATGCAGGGCTAACTAAGCTATGTGTGGCGTCTAAACCTTTAACTACATTTTACTTAGTGTCAGTATGTACATTTTACACGACAATACAGAAATTCATAATCCTAACAGAGAAATTGGGATCCATGAAATAAACATATAAGGGGAGTAAACCATCTGCTCTTGGCCGATCCAGGATCATGGATAAACGATGGGCCGCATTTATCGAACAATCTACTCAGGGTCACGAAGGATAATGTACAATTTTGGGATAAAAATAAAAACAGGGGTGGTTACACTATATACAATTGTTTTTTTTTCAGATATGGCATCCTTTGGTAGGTATTGTTTGTGACAACAGACCCTTGAACTCTTTGTTGTCTCTCTTTTTTGGTATGCTTTTAAGTATGATGGTATTATCACTATCAAACATCCGGTCCTGGGTAATGTGTCAAGTTTATAGATTCTACCTTGACCTAAACTGGGACGGGTAACACACTCTCAGAACTCTGTATCGTCCGTCCAATGCCTGGCAGCAGTGCGGCGGCGGTGTCCTTGATTTTGAAGATAAGAACGGATAGTGGGGGGGGGGGGGGGGAGACAAGAATAGGACCCACAACAATAGAGAAAACTGAGAAAGAAAAAAAAAATTTGTTAATGATCCTTCCAACCTTAAAGAATCGTGAAAATTAGTGCTGCGCTTTGCCCTGGATAAATGATAACTGACACAGTGGTGTAAATTGAAAGGAAAGGAAATATTTACTTGATGATATTAAGTATCAAACAAAAAAGTAATATAATGGAAAACAATTAAAATCATTCAATTAGCGGTGAAATGGTAATGATTAGAACTAACTTCTGCACTATTGGTCTAATGAAGAAATGCTAATCCTGGGCAGAATTAAGCAGATATCTCAACAAAAAGCTTGCGCACCGGGCTTGCTGCCCGTTGTGCCAAGGTGAATGTTGGTAGGCAGACAGTTGTTCAGTACTTATGGAATGGAACAGTCACGAATTATAGTTGGTTTGGGCTGCATAAATTGCAGGCAAAAAGTCTCTGTCTGAGTGCGGCGTCCCGCTGCTCAGGCACAATAGTAGCTTCGGGTACCCCTTTAAACACTTGCCACGAAGTTGTACAGTGCAGGTTTTCGGAGGTAGTATACTGTGGTGCAGCCTAGGGTGTGCCAGTGTGCGGTGCGTCTGTGATACGTGTTACCGCCGCACGCGTGTGGATCCCACAGCGTGTAGCGGTCCCGGTGTATCAGACGTGCGCACTTGAGCGGGTGGCAGGATTACCTCGCTTCAGCCGATAGTGTCGGTATCCGCGTGGTATCCCGCCGTCCGACTGGGAGCCCTCCTGCCTCGCGAGCAGTTCCTATCTCCTACTTACCCTTACTTCCTCAGGTGCCGCGTCCTTGGTTACAGCGTTGCTGCAGAGTCTTCCTTGGATTGCGTCACGGAGTATGCCGGGCGTGTGTTCGTGGGGGGACCTGATGGAGGTAATGTCCGTGTTCCCCAACGCGTTTCAGCTTACAAAGCCTTCTTCATGGAGGTTATGGTGTCTGTTGCAGGGTTGATTTAAATCTCCCCCTTAGTGCTGTGATTGGGCAGCAAAGCTGCTTGTTCATTGGTCCATGTGATAGTCAATCACACCTGATTACGTCAGTCAGGGTTTTCAGGTGTCGCTATTTAGTAATTAGAGTCTGGATCCTGTCAGACAGGGAAATGCTACGTAGCTTTGTACTTTCCACAGAAGTGTTGACACAGCTTGGTGTCGATGTCTGCATAACTTGATGTCTGCATATCATATATAATCTTGATACAGAATCCTAATTGTGTGCAGAGGTCTAGATTATAGTTGTATAAATTGCCCCAATGGTTTACATATAATAGCTTTTTATAACTTAATCAAGGGGGTGGATCTTGCTGGTGATGTCAGAGCAAGATTACTAATCTGTTTTTAAATAGAAATTCGGGCAGTAAATTGTCATCCTTATCATCTGTTTTATCTTGCATTTTATTTCTTGCTCTTACATATGACTGCATTTATCTCATTGTCCATATTGAGACCTTTTGGTGCAAATGTCTTAAGGGTGTACATCCACTTAAGTTCAGCTTTATTTATTTTATGGGTGTAGTCTCCCCCTCGCCAATTTTGATTTATTTCTTCTATGCCTATAAATCTGAGGGATCCTGGGTCACTGTTGTGGTGTATTTTAAAGTGATTTGAGAGGTTATGGTCCTTGTATCCCCGTTTGATATTCCTAATATGCTCATATAGGCGGTCTTTCAGTTTTCGTGTAGTGCGTCCTATGTATTGCTTCTTACAGCCACATTCTAATAGGTAGATAACCCCTTTACTATTGCAAGTGATCTCTTGTTTTATTGCATATGTGTCTCCCTTGGTGTTTGATTTGAATATTACAATGGGTCTTGTTGATCTTTGTCCCTGATTTTTGCATCCTGTGCATTGTCCACAATGAAAAAAGCCTTTACTGACGGGCTTATTGTCCAAGGTCGTTTGTGTCATTGTTCTTGGTGGTATGTGGTTTCTAATTAATTTCTGTTTTAGGTCGGGTGCTTTTCTAAATATCAGTCTTGGTATTTGTGGTAAATGATTGGTCAGGATTTCGTCTTCTAACAGGATCGGCCAGTGTTTGGTGAGAATTCTTCTTAATTGGTTTGATTGTTTGGAAAACTGTGTTATGAATGGTATCTCTGTCATTATAGTATCTTCATTTTTAATTTTGTATTTGAGTAGCTCCTCTCTGTCTGTCTGTCCTATCTGTTCAAAAGCTGTGTTGATGGTTTTTTCACTGTATTGTTTTTCTTTGAATTGTAAAGTCAGTTGTTCCCCCTGTTGTATGTAGTCTGTCATTTTTGAACAATTACGTCGTAATCGTGTGAACTGGCCTTTAGGCACTGCATTCAACCAGCTTGGGTGGTGCCAACTGGTTGACAAGATGTAACTGTTAACGTCAACCTCCTTTTTATATGTCTTGGTCTGTATTTTGTTGTTTTCTATGAAAATGTTTAGATCTAAAAAGTTAACTTCGGTTTTACTGTAATGGGTAGTGAAGGCTAGGTTGTTCCTATTGTTGTTCAGTTGTGTTATGAATAGTTTGAGTGATGCCTCGTCCCCCTTCCAGATAAAAAACAGATCATCAATGTATCTTGTCCAGAGCACGAGATTCGCCTCCAGCTCGCCACACCCCCAGATGTGGCGGTCCTCCCACCAGCTCATAAAGAGGTTGGCATAGCTGGGGGCGAATCTCGTGCCCATTGCTGTGCCAGTGATTTGCAAGTAGTATTCATTTTCGAACCAGACATAATTATGTTTTAATATAAATTCTATACTGCTGATGATGAAATCGATCTGTTCCTGTGTGAGGCTATTGTTTTTTGTGAGATGATATGTGATGCTTTCTAAACCTTGTCCGTGATCTATGATTGTGTAGAGTGATGTGACGTCTGAGGTGACCAGCCAGTAGTTCTTGTCCCAGGTGATGTTCTGAAGCTTGTCTAAAATATGTGTTGTGTCTCGTAAAAATGATTTTTGTTTCTGAACATAAGGTTGCAGGAATATGTCTATATATTGAGATAGATTTGATGTTAGAGAGTCTATTCCAGAAATTATTGGCCTGCCAGGTGGGTGTAATGGATCTTTATGGATTTTTGGGAGGTAATAGAAGACTGGTGTCACTGGATGGGTAATTTGTAGGTATTGTTGTTCCTGTTGGTTGATTATGCCAATGGTATGTCCTTTCTGTATGTGCGTGTCTAGTTCCTGTTTAAACTGTGTGGTGGGGTCTTGCTTCAGCCTGAGGTATGTGTTGGTGTCTCCCAGTAGCCTATATGATTCTTGTAAATAGTCATTCTTGTTAAGCACTACTATACCCCCCCCCCTTTATCTGCTGGTTTAATTATCAATGAGTGATTGTTCTGGAGGTCCTGCAGTGCTAGTGATTCTTTCTTGGTAAGGTTGTTTCTCTGGTTTTTAATGGTGAGGAGTTCAAGATCTTTTTCTACCATCTTAGTGAAACTGGTTATTTGTGACCCTTTCATGTGACTTGGGAAGAAAGTTGATTGTGGTTTAAGTTTGGTGTGTTTATATTTGTCTGTCTCATCAGTATTTCTGATGGGTGCCGGTATTGTGTTAGAGAAGAATTTTTTCAATGTTAGTTTTCTTGAAAAGCTGTGTAGGTCCAGATAGGTCTGAAATTTGTCCAACTTGTTGGTTGGCGAAAACTTCAGACCTTTGTCCAGCAGTTTTTTGTGGTCTGTTGTCAATGTGAAACCACTTATGTTGAAAATCCCCTTGCCTACTTCTGTTGTCTGTTGTGTACCCTCTTTCTTGTTGCTGCCCCCCCTACACCCTCTCCTTGTTTTCTTGTGGTTTTCTTTCTGACTATGATTTTTTTCGGTGGCGGCGTTGTCATGTTTTTTCTGTGTCTTCCCCCTAAAAAAAGGGGCGCTACTGTGGCACATGTTTGAGGTTCTGTTGTGTCGGACACTGTTGGCTGTCCTTCAGCACTGTTGAGTCCGGTTGTGTTTGGGTCAAGTAGTTCTACTTGTATGTCAGTGCTGTTGTCAGATATGAGTTCCGAGTGGTCGTCTGGTCCTTGATTTCTAATGGTCAGTGTCTCTCCTATTGAGGGTCGTTTGGTTTGTTCCTCAGATCTACTGGATTCCCATCCTTGTTCCAGTGAGAGTCTGGCTAGGTGGCTGTAATGTATAATTTCTTCTGTTTCTGATTCTACTCCGTGTGTAGAAAATGAGAGTTCTGATGCTAGAGAGTCAGTTGTCTCGTTGAGTGTTATATTGTTATCGGTGTTTATAGCTGTTTCTTGTTTATTCTGGTTATGCAAGGATGTCATATATTGCTGATAGGTCAGGTTAAGTCTTTTGTAGACTGGGCTGTTATTTGTGCTACTTTTTGTTAATGTTTTTTTATTTTTATTGATTTGGTTGGTTTTTTTGTTATTGCTGGTAATTTTATCTTTTGTCTTGGGTTGTATATTAAACCTGTCTCTAATGAATTTCTTTTTTTTGGATTCTATTAACTGTGTCTCTATTCTTGTTAATTTGTTCGAAGTCAAGTCTGCTAGGGTTATGAACTCCTGGCTGTCTTTAAAAGGGTTCAGGCCCTCGTCAAGTTGTTCTATCTCAATGTTCAATGCGGTCAGTTTGGTTTTATTATCCTCAATTATTAGGTCAATCAGTCTCGTGGAGCAGTCCCTGAGTATACCCTCCCAATCTCTCATGAATTGATCATTGTCTTGGTTGTGTGAGGGGATTTTTTTGATTTTAAGACCCTTGGGTATGGTGTTGTTAGTTCTATATAGTTTGAGGGTTTCCGTGTCCCACCATAATTTGGTCTCTTTGTTAATAAGTTTTTCTAATCTCAAAAATGTGTCGCAGAAGTTGTTATTTAGTTGCTGTGCTGGATATTCTGCTGTTATTGGGAGAAATGCATCGTTTGCCCTTTTGTGCCTATTTTTTTTTTTTTTTCTAATGTCCGTAAGGCCCATGTGCACTCTTGCTGCTGGTATTCAAGTCAGAAAACAGATACTGGAATTTTGGGGGTGTACCTGCGCACTGAGTGTTCCCTGGTCGGACTAGCTGCAAAGCACTTATGTATAGTCTGACCCCAAAATTCCAGTATCTGTTTTCTGACTTGAATACCAGCAGCAAGAGTGCACATGGGCCTTACGGACATTAGAAAAAATAGGGACAAAAGGGCAAACGATGCATTTCTCCCAATAACAGCAGAATATCCAGCACAGCAACTAAATAACAACTTCTGCGACACATTTTTGAGATTAGAAAAACTTATTAACAAAGAGACCAAATTATGGTGGGACACGGAAACCCTCAAACTATATAGAACTAACAACACCATACCCAAGGGTCTTAAAATCAAAAAAATCCCCTCACACAACCAAGACAATGATCAATTCATGAGAGATTGGGAGGGTATACTCAGGGACTGCTCCACGAGACTGATTGACCTAATAATTGAGGATAATAAAACCAAACTGACCGCATTGAACATTGAGATAGAACAACTTGACGAGGGCCTGAACCCTTTTAAAGACAGCCAGGAGTTCATAACCCTAGCAGACTTGACTTCGAACAAATTAACAAGAATAGAGACACAGTTGATAGAATCCAAAAAAAAGAAATTCATTAGAGACAGGTTTAATATACAACCCAAGACAAAAGATAAAATTACCAGCAATAACAAAAAAACCAACCAAATCAATAAAAATAAAAAAACATTAACAAAAAGTAGCACAAATAACAGCCCAGTCTACAAAAGACTTAACCTGACCTATCAGCAATATATGACATCCTTGCATAACCAGAATAAACAAGAAACAGCTATAAACACCGATAACAATATAACACTCAACGAGACAACTGACTCTCTAGCATCAGAACTCTCATTTTCTACACACGGAGTAGAATCAGAAACAGAAGAAATTATACATTACAGCCACCTAGCCAGACTCTCACTGGAACAAGGATGGGAATCCAGTAGATCTGAGGAACAAACCAAACGACCCTCAATAGGAGAGACACTGACCATTAGAAATCAAGGACCAGACGACCACTCGGAACTCATATCTGACAACAGCACTGACATACAAGTAGAACTACTTGACCCAAACACAACCGGACTCAACAGTGCTGAAGGACAGCCAACAGTGTCCGACACAACAGAACCTCAAACATGTGCCACAGTAGCGCCCCTTTTTTTAGGGGGAAGACACAGAAAAAACATGACAACGCCGCCACCGAAAAAAATCATAGTCAGAAAGAAAACCACAAGAAAACAAGGAGAGGGTGTAGGGGGGGCAGCAACAAGAAAGAGGGTACGCAACAGACAACAGAAGTAGGCAAGGGGATTTTCAACATAAGTGGTTTCACATTGAAAACAGACCACAAAAAACTGCTGGACAAAGGTCTGAAGTTTGCGCCAACCAACAAGTTGGACAAATTTCAGACCTATCTGGACCTACACAGCTTTTCAAGAAAACTAACATTGAAAAAATTCTTCTCTAACACAATACCGGCACCCATCAGAAATACTGATGAGACAGACAAATATAAACACACCAAACTTAAACCACAATCAACTTTCTTCCCAAGTCACATGAAAGGGTCACAAATAACCAGTTTCACTAAGATGGTAGAAAAAGATCTTGAACTCCTCACCATTAAAAAACAGAGAAACAACCTTACCAAGAAAGAATCACTAGCACTGCAGGACCTCCAGAACAATCACTCATTGATAATTAAACCAGCAGATAAAGGGGGGGGTATAGTAGTGCTTAACAAGAATGACTATTTACAAGAATCATATAGGCTACTGGGAGACACCAACACATACCTCAGGCTGAAGCAAGACCCCACCACACAGTTTAAACAGGAACTAGACACGCACATACAGAAAGGACATACCATTGGCATAATCAACCAACAGGAACAACAATACCTACAAATTACCCATCCAGTGACACCAGTCTTCTATTACCTCCCAAAAATCCATAAAGATCCATTACACCCACCTGGCAGGCCAATAATTTCTGGAATAGACTCTCTAACATCAAATCTATCTCAATATATAGACATATTCCTGCAACCTTATGTTCAGAAACAAAAATCATTTTTACGAGACACAACACATATTTTAGACAAGCTTCAGAACATCACCTGGGACAAGAACTACTGGCTGGTCACCTCAGACGTCACATCACTCTACACAATCATAGATCACGGACAAGGTTTAGAAAGCATCACATATCATCTCACAAAAGACAATAGCCTCACACAGGAACAGATCGATTTCATCATCAGCAGTATAGAATTTATATTAAAACATAATTATGTCTGGTTCGAAAATGAATACTACTTGCAAATCACTGGCACAGCAATGGGCACGAGATTCGCCCCCAGCTATGCCAACCTCTTTATGAGCTGGTGGGAGGACCGCCACATCTGGGGGTGTGGCGAGCTGGAGGCGAATCTCGTGCTCTGGACAAGATACATTGATGATCTGTTTTTTATCTGGAAGGGGGACGAGGCATCACTCAAACTATTCATAACACAACTGAACAACAATAGGAACAACCTAGCCTTCACTACCCATTACAGTAAAACCGAAGTTAACTTTTTAGATCTAAACATTTTCATAGAAAACAACAAAATACAGACCAAGACATATAAAAAGGAGGTTGACGTTAACAGTTACATCTTGTCAACCAGTTGGCACCACCCAAGCTGGTTGAATGCAGTGCCTAAAGGCCAGTTCACACGATTACGACGTAATTGTTCAAAAATGACAGACTACATACAACAGGGGGAACAACTGACTTTACAATTCAAAGAAAAACAATACAGTGAAAAAACCATCAACACAGCTTTTGAACAGATAGGACAGACAGACAGAGAGGAGCTACTCAAATACAAAATTAAAAATGAAGATACTATAATGACAGAGATACCATTCATAACACAGTTTTCCAAACAATCAAACCAATTAAGAAGAATTCTCACCAAACACTGGCCGATCCTGTTAGAAGACGAAATCCTGACCAATCATTTACCACAAATACCAAGACTGATATTTAGAAAAGCACCCGACCTAAAACAGAAATTAATTAGAAACCACATACCACCAAGAACAATGACACAAACGACCTTGGACAATAAGCCCGTCAGTAAAGGCTTTTTTCATTGTGGACAATGCACAGGATGCAAAAATCAGGGACAAAGATCAACAAGACCCATTGTAATATTCAAATCAAACACCATCAAAATAGTAAAGGGGTTATCTACCTATTAGAATGTGGCTGTAAGAAGCAATACATAGGACGCACTACACGAAAACTGAAAGACCGCCTATATGAGCATATTAGGAATATCAAACGGGGATACGAGGACCATAACCTCTCAAATCACTTTAAAATACACCACAACAGTGACCCAGGATCCCTCAGATTTATAGGCATAGAAGAAATAAATCAAAATTGGCGAGGGGGAGACTACACCCATAAAATAAATAAAGCTGAACTTAAGTGGATGTACACCCTTAAGACATTTGCACCAAAAGGTCTCAATATGGACAATGAGATAAATGCAGTCATATGTAAGAGCAAGAAATAAAATGCAAGATAAAACAGATGATAAGGATGACAATTTACTGCCCGAATTTCTATTTAAAAACAGATTAGTAATCTTGCTCTGACATCACCAGCAAGATCCACCCCCTTGATTAAGTTATAAAAAGCTATTATATGTAAACCATTGGGGCAATTTATACAACTATAATCTAGACCTCTGCACACAATTAGGATTCTGTATCAAGATTATATATGATATGCAGACATCAAGTTATGCAGACATCGACACCAAGCTGTGTCAACACTTCTGTGGAAAGTACAAAGCTACGTAGCATTTCCCTGTCTGACAGGATCCAGACTCTAATTACTAAATAGCGACACCTGAAAACCCTGACTGACGTAATCAGGTGTGATTGACTATCACATGGACCAATGAACAAGCAGCTTTGCTGCCCAATCACAGCACTAAGGGGGAGATTTAAATCAACCCTGCAACAGACACCATAACCTCCATGAAGAAGGCTTTGTAAGCTGAAACGCGTTGGGGAACACGGACATTACCTCCATCAGGTCCCCCCACGAACACACGCCCGGCATACTCCGTGACGCAATCCAAGGAAGACTCTGCAGCAACGCTGTAACCAAGGACGCGGCACCTGAGGAAGTAAGGGTAAGTAGGAGATAGGAACTGCTCGCGAGGCAGGAGGGCTCCCAGTCGGACGGCGGGATACCACGCGGATACCGACACTATCGGCTGAAGCGAGGTAATCCTGCCACCCGCTCAAGTGCGCACGTCTGATACACCGGGACCGCTACACGCTGTGGGATCCACACGCGTGCGGCGGTAACACGTATCACAGACGCACCGCACACTGGCACACCCTAGGCTGCACCACAGTATACTACCTCCGAAAACCTGCACTGTACAACTTCGTGGCAAGTGTTTAAAGGGGTACCCGAAGCTACTATTGTGCCTGAGCAGCGGGACGCCGCACTCAGACAGAGACTTTTTGCCTGCAATTTATGCAGCCCAAACCAACTATAATTCGTGACTGTTCCATTCCATAAGTACTGAACAACTGTCTGCCTACCAACATTCACCTTGGCACAACGGGCAGCAAGCCCGGTGCGCAAGCTTTTTGTTGAGATATCTGCTTAATTCTGCCCAGGATTAGCATTTCTTCATTAGACCAATAGTGCAGAAGTTAGTTCTAATCATTACCATTTCACCGCTAATTGAATGATTTTAATTGTTTTCCATTATATTACTTTTTTGTTTGATACTTAATATCATCAAGTAAATATTTCCTTTCCTTTCAATTTACACCACTGTGTCAGTTATCATTTATCCAGGGCAAAGCGCAGCACTAATTTTCACGATTCTTTATGATTACCACTTTTAGTATAGTTCGAGTCAGACTATACATAAGTGCTTTGCAGCTAGTCCGACCAGGGAACACTCAGTGCACAGGTACACCCCCAAAATTCCAGATCCTTCCAACCTGTTACCAGTGGGGTGTGTCACAGTCCCTTTTGTAGCTTGTACAGGTTGCTTGACCTTAGCTGCTCTCCAGTCCTCCCGAAATGGTGCCTCTTAGCGATTTCTTTCTTTCGCCCTCGAGTGTAAGGACCTTCTGGCTTTCTGTTCCTTTGGCAGTAGGACGAACGTACCCGAATCTCTCTCTGCGACTTTGTTATTGAGGTAGTGCTGGTCAACAAGATTTGGGGTGGTTCTTTCCAAAGGTCTATCAAGCAACCTGTATATGGCAAAGCAGGGGAAACAACAACATCTCCTGGTTCATGGTTATGACAGTTCACAACAGGTGTCAACAAAGTCCTTTTGCTGCAGGTGTGGATACATCACTTGCATTTGTGGTCTAGGATCTCCTTGTGGGATTACCATAACCTGTGGCTGCCCGCCAAGCAATGTTTCGATGGGGACAAATGAGGTGGAGTTCTGAGAGTGATTCTACTACTATAAAAAGAGATTATGGGGTGTACCATCAGTCCCTAAAGGTTCACACATGACTTAAACCTTTCATATATATATACTTGCATACTCAAGGGTGCTTCTGGGCTGCCATATCTATACACACAAACGTCAACACATATATATATACAGATGGGGCAGGTCCCATCTTGGCTACCTATGGCGAGAGTTTCGCCAGCTCGCCATGGCGCCCGCCATCGCAATACATTTTAAATGCTTGGCGATTCGCCGTGGCGTCTCCGGATGAGTGCAATACCAGTGATCATCCACCAGATGTCACTTTTGAAAACCTCTTTGCGCATGCGTAAAATTTATGCTGCAGCGCGTGCATGAAGCGCAGGAACTACATTAAATAATTTATTGTCCCTGGCAAGCCTAGTCAGCGCCTCTCTCACACCACCGGCACGAGCATGATCCCATCTCTTTGAAGGAGAGGATCATGCTGATGCGGGCGGAGAGGCGCTGCATTTGTTTAACACGAAGGAGCGTCTCTGACGGACGCTCTTGCGACCCAGTTGCACAGACGTTCCAGTAATGAGACGCTTTTGCGTCTGAGTTGTTATTATGGCAGGGTACTACAGTAAAGTACTTTACTACTATTGTGCTGTGTCCAGCAAGCTGTACTGTTCTATAGATAGTGTACACGCTAATAAATAAAATTACATTGCATTGCGTACACAATCATTACATTAAATTATACTGTACTGTATTGTATTGTACGTCTCATTGGTTTTAATACACATAAAAAATTCCGGTTACCAATAAGGCTTTCTTGGCGTCTAAATTTGCATGGGCGCTTGAGCGTCTGCACGGGTACTATACTGGTACTATACTGGAGCGGCACGGACGCTAATGCGTCTCAGTATACAGTATGTTCTAACGGTGGCCACATTTTGGTGTTATGACATTCACAGTAAGTTACTGTTTCGTATAGGGATCATTTTACTTTTGCACACAGTACGGTTACAGTCATATACAGTATACAGTGGAACTGTAGATTTAGTAAGCTCGTTGAAGTGATACAATGTCTGTAGTTTCACAGGTTTTACGCTCGCCACAAAATATGTCAAAAAAAGTACTGTAACTTAACTCCATGCCAACATGGTTAGTTCTTACCCCCACTATCCATGTTGGCATGGAGTTGATTTTAAATAGCGTGGCGAGCGTAGCGAGCCACCGAGCCCCGCAAGGGGACTCAGACGCACGGCGCCATAGTGGCGTCGTGAAACTACAGAAGTACTGTACTGTACAGTTTTTCAGTGGTCATTCAGCTGCTACTGTATACATGTACTGTACAGTACCTGTCATGTTTTTAAGACAAGCATGTACAGCACAGTAAATTCACAGTTACTGTAGGAGCTGATTGCCATGTGATAAACTACTCACTGGCAGGCGCGCCGAATGCGACGCTTGTTCCGCACAGGACGCACGTGATCAGGGCGCCATTTTTATGTGATAAACTACTCAATGGCAGGCGCGCAGAATGCGACGCTTGTTCCGCACAGGACGCACGTGATCAGGGCGACATTTTTATTATCAACATAATAAAAGATGGCTGCACCACGCAGAGCGAGGAGAGCGAGGCCCTTCAGGCGTGGAGAGCTCCTCATCCTGGTTGCTTGGCGGGACAGGCCCCTGGTGACCAACAGAGAGGTGGTGGAGGCATACCAGGAGGCTAGCCAAGCCATCAGGGTGCGCTTCAGGAGGGAGAGACCAGTGAGGGCCCTCCAGCGCAGATGGAGCGACCTGGTCCGTCGGGACCCCCAACTGCTGGACTCCCTAAGGGAATGTAAGTATTACACAGTACGCTAATATGGCGCCGTGCGTCTGAGTCCCCTTGCGGGGGTTAGGTGAAATGAGGGAGATTGCTAGTATTTCAGGGAGTTTCCTGCAGATTGCAGGAGGGTAGGCAACTATGCTGTACAGTACATGCTTGTTGCCATGGGTGATTTCCTACAGCATTTGTTTTCAATGTGGTCCAGAAGCTGGCTGTACCTGCATATGGAATGCTACAGTACAGTACAGTATGTTACAGTGATTTACATGAGTACACTATTTCATACTGTATGCAGATACAGCCTCAGTCACATACAGATTATAGGCATGCTGCATATCATTTTATGCCTAGCTGCTGGTGCCCCTAGGCATTCCAAACGCCCTAGAAATTTGCCTAATTTACCTATGCCTAGGGCCGGCATTTGTTTTCAATGTGGTCGTTACATGCCTATTGCCACATGCTAGTTTCCTACAGTATTTGTTTTCAATGTGTTCATTACATGCCTGTTGCCATGGGGTGATTACATGCTACAGTAGTTGTCACCAGAGATTTCCTACAGCATTTTGTTTTCATGGTGGTCATTACATGCCTGTTGCCATGGGGTGATTACATGATTCTGTAGTTGGCACACAGGATTTCCAACAGTATTTGTTTGCAATGTTGTCATGCTAGTTGTTTGGCACAAGGGATTGCCTACAGTATTTGTTTTCAATGTGGTCTTTACTGTACATGCCTGTTGCCATGGGCTGATTACATGCTACAGTAGTTGGTTGGCACGAGGGATTGCATACGATATTTGTTTTCAATGTGGTCATTACAGTACAGTACATGCCTGTTGCCATGGGTCATTACATGTCCTTACATTCTCATTGCCATGTTGTACAGTATTTGCGTGCATTTTTTCATGGGTACTGTATACTGTAACTGTATACTGTATACTGTATTTTTACAGGTATCAGCAGGATGACGCCGCTGGAGAGGCAGCAACACCATTGTAAGTACAGTACTGTACTGTACATTGCAGTGCATACTGTATACAGTACTGTATCCTGCTGTATACACAAAGATGGATTTTGACTTTAAAACATGTGGCATACTGCTCCTGGACTTCCTTGCCAGTGCCAGTTGCATAGGCGGAACTGCACCATTGTCCAAAGTTCAAATAGGGGAGCCACACAATGAGTCCTGGACTGTGGTGTTTGGGGTGGCAGTTGGTGGGTCTACCCTATCTGATTTTTGGACTCTGCTGCAGTCCTGCAACTGCCACTGGCATGGAAGTCAAGCAACAGAGCATTTTTTCCCTCCTGAAATGGGTCATGTTGGGAGGTACAGTAATGTACAGTATGCATGTGGTGTCATACTGTAACACATACAATACAGGTGTGTTACAAAATTTCCTATTTTTGGTTTGCTTTTCCACAGTCCCACCAAGTCAACGGAGCCCGCGGCGGCGTTTGCGGGCCCCCACTTCCGAGGAGGAGAGCAGCACCACCCCGGAGGAGGAGGCAGGACACAGCGCAGATGGTAAGTACTGTATTGGACTGTATAACACCAGTGTTCCCATGTTCCCGCCATGTGTGCCGAATAATATCATACTTGTGGGCCCGACATGTGTACTGCGTAACACCTGTGGGACCACCATGTGAACCCTATAACACTTGTGGGACCCACATGTGTGCCATGCGGTATAACACCTGGTGTACCTTATACCATCTGGGGTCCAAAGAAGTTACTGTAGTCCATCAAGTTCAACCAACTGAACTGTACGGGACGGTATCTACAGTAACTTGTAACTCATTAGTTACAAGTTACTGTAGATACTGTCCACTACAGTTCAGTTGGTTGACTTAAGTAAAACATACAGTACAGTATCTACAGTACTGTATGGTCCAGTACAGTACATTACTGTACTGAATGTTTACTGTATTTTGTCTTTTTTTCTGTTGCAGTGTCTGAAACTGTCCCCCTCGCCCTGGACGCCCGGGAGGGGCCGCCGCAGCAGCAGCAGCAGCAGCCGGGAACCAGCGCGGATTGTAAGTATTGGACTGTATAACATCAGGGCTCCCGCCACGTGTACCGGAAAGTACTGTACTGTACGTGTAGGTCCACCCTGTAACATACAGTAGTACTCTACCTGTACTTTTGTGCAGTAATTCAGGCTGAAAAAAAGAAGTTACTGTAGTCCATCAAGTTCAACCAACTGAACTGTACGGGACGGTATCTACAGTAACTTGTAACTCATTAGTTACAAGTTACTGTAGATACTGTCCACTACAGTTCAGTTGGTTGACTTAAGTAAAACATACAGTACAGTATCTACAGTACTGTATGGTCCAGTACAGTACATTACTGTACTGAATGTTTACTGTATTTTGTCTTTTTTTTCTGTTGCAGTGTCTGAAACTGTCCCCACCGCCCTGGACGCCCGGGAGGGGCCGCCGCAGCAGCAGCAGCAGCAGCAGCAGCCGCAGCCGGGAACCAGCGCGGATTGTAAGTATTGGACTGTATAACATCAGGGCTCCCGCCACGTGTACCGGAAAGTACTGTACTGTACGTGTAGGTCCACCCTGTAACATACAGTAGTACTCTACCTGTACTTTTGTGCAGTAATTCAGGCTAAAAAAAAGAAGTTACTGTAGTCCATCAAGTTCAACCAACTGAACTGTACGGGACGGTATCGACAGTAACTTGTAACTCATTAGTTACAAGTTACTGTAGATACTGTCCACTACAGTTCAGTTGGTTGACTTAAGTAAAACATACAGTACAGTATCTACAGTACTGTATGGTCCAGTACAGTACATTACTGTACTGAATGTTTACTGTATTTTGTCTTTTTTTTCTGTTGCAGTGTCTGAAACTGTCCCCACCGCCCTGGACGCCCGGGAGGGGCCGCCGCAGCAGCAGCAGCAGCAGCAGCAGCCGCAGCCGGGAACCAGCGCGGATTGTAAGTATTGGACTGTATAACATCAGGGCTCCCGCCACGTGTACCGGAAAGTACTGTACTGTACGTGTAGGTCCACCCTGTAACATACAGTAGTACTCTACCTGTACTTTTGTGCAGTAATTCAGGCTGAAAAAAAGAAGTTACTGTAGTCCATCAAGTTCAACCAACTGAACTGTACGGGACGGTATCTACAGTAACTTGTAACTCATTAGTTACAAGTTACTGTAGATACTGTCCACTACAGTTCAGTTGGTTGACTTAAGTAAAACATACAGTACAGTATCTACAGTACTGTATGGTCCAGTACAGTACATTACTGTACTGAATGTTTACTGTATTTTGTCTTTTTTTCTGCTGCAGTGTCTGAAACTGTCCCCCTCGCCCTGGACGCCCGGGAGGGGCCGCCGCAGCAGCAGCAGCAGCAGCAACCGCAGCCGCAGCCGGGAACCAGCGCGGATTGTAAGTATTGGACTGTATAACATCAGGGCTCCCGCCTGTATATATATATAAAAAAAAAAAATAACTAGAATGCTTCTAGAGTGGACTGTACAAAGCCAATTTTGTATTACCTGCAGAGGATCCTGCTGGAGGAGGGATGTGGAGATGTCTCTGTGGGAACAGCCGTTGCAGTTTCTTTCCCCCAGACAAGTAAGGCATGATCCTGTCGTCTTACCTGTCTGTGGGCACACCAGTAATTTCGGACTAATTTTCCCCATAACTTCCCTGTCAAGACACGTCAGGCCATGGGCTATCGCTGTCCTGACAGTTTGGCATGTTCTCAGAGTCACTGGTTTTCCTTGTCCATCTTTCTATTCCTGTCCACATCCCTTCGGCTTCCAGACTGCTTCTCCTGCAGGGGACACAAATCTTGTATTTCTATGTGAATATACTGACATTTACAGGGGGAACACAAACATTATCCGCAGAGCGCATGGCTCACCCAGCTGCCTTGCCAGCATGTTCATTATCAAGTGACACTGAATCCTCATCGAAGATGTGGGCTTTACACTTGATAACAGCCACTCTGTCCGGCAGCTGTGTGACTGTCAGGAATCTTTTAAACTTACAACGCTTGCGCCACTGGAGTGCCAGCTACTGAAACAAAACATCTGAGGCGCCATAGGGCCTAAGATCTTCTGTATTACCCCAACAAACATACTTGGAGTCGGCATGAATATTGGCTGTTTTTTTCTCTCAGCCCGCAGTACTACTAATGAGACTGCTGTTGCTGAGTGAGACATCCAATGGGTTCAGCCTCTACTATGTCTTTTCCATCTATTACGGTATAGCCAGTGTACAATTTTCCCTTCTCGGTGTTGTGGAAAGAACGAGGGAGAGAGAGGAAAAAAAAAAAAAAATGAATTACCTCTTCCAATGGGTTGTTACCACCCTCTTCCAATGGGTTGTTACCACCCTTTGGGGGCATGCTGCAAAGGTCTGATTCAAACATGTCATGCAATCATATTCGTCTCGGCTCCCACTAAATTCCACCATTCCAGCAACCTCAGCATCAATCCACCCTTTGTGCCTTGGCGGGCACACCTAGTAAGAGTGTTGCTGGGTTTACAATATTACCCATTTTACTGGTAGCATCAATGCAAGTTCCCATTTAGTGAACTTGGCTGATGAATATTTTTCACATGTTTAGGCAGAATTTTAGGAGTGTCCAGACTATATGAGGAGCATAAACAGTTAAAACACACCCCAACACCACATTCTCAGTTTTGTTTACCAGTAGTGCTATGGCAACTACACTGTGTAGACAAGTATGAAGTGCTCAAGTAATAGGGTTTAATTGCACACTGCAGTACGACATTGGTCAGGCTGGCATCACCAGGTTTCTTACGTCACTATATCTGTCGCCCCCTCAGCAGGTCTAATATTCTAAATCACATGGTCTCTTGTGTCAGTTTTACCCATGGCAAAAGGCTGTAATCAGGCCTGTTTCTTCTTCTTTACTATCCACATTTGTCTGTGAAGACATGGGTTTTGCGATTGTACCTATTTATATGTAAATGCGTTTTACAACCCTTTTCATTCTTTGTAGAAGGGGAATGCTTTGTGCATTACTTGGACTGCTTTTCACAAGATGGTGGCTGTGGTTGCCCTGGGTAACATTAGGAGCAATGCTTAAAGTTACTGGGACTTTGTTCAAGATTTACTGAAAAATATATATATTGACTACTCGCTTTATGGGGTACCGCATATTCACAATGGGTATTTCTCTGCTGGGAGTGCGACAGATCTTTCAAACTATTTTTCTATGATTTGTGGGTTTATGGTTACTAATGTGTCCCAGATTCCCCCTCTTCCCCCCCCCTCTTGTTCAGGCGCAACCGCAATCCGTCCTGAGATACCTTATGTCCTGCCTCAGGACGATACACCAGAAGTTGTCTATCGCCAACTGCTGGTGCTGTGGATGAGGAAAGGACATAACAATAGATCATTAACCCATTGTATTGGTATTTACCCATTTGTGGGCCGTAAGGACAGTGTGCGATCTTGCAAGACCCGGGGGAGGGGCTTGGTGGCTCTCTGAGGTTTCTGGAACAGAAGAGTAGGGGAAGGAGAAAAAATTGGAAAAAGAGAGAGAGAAAAACTCAAAAAAAAAGTAGAAAATTTTTATGACAGTAATGTGTACATTTATTTTCAACAGGAAATTTTTCTTTTATTTTTATGACACCAGGATTTAGCACTATGGGGGAATTGGCTCTCAACTATTTGGTTCTTACCCTTTTCAACTCCTGTTCTGATTTGTAAGCGATCCCTTTCTTTCTGTTTCCCAGTGTGGTTGTGACTATGGGCTGTGTCTAGGGGTATTTAGCTCAAAGTTCTCTTTTGGGAACCTTGTTATTTCACTGGGTATTTTTCCAGCTCAACCTCAGATTTCAAATGGTGAAGCTGTACTTTGGGGCGCTATACTTTCTGTTTTTAACAGGGTTTCTATTGAAGCTATGGTTGCCATTGATCCTGTGTCCTTCCCATCTTTAGTTCAAAGGGAACTTGGTATTTGTGCTGTAGTTTTTAGCTACCTTAGATGGATTTGACTCTATAACAGTGGAATACAACATTAGCCTCTGAGGACTGTCCAGCATATCTTGCACTTCTTGTGTAAGATTTCTAGGAGTGTCCAGAAATACCCCATCAGGGGTGCAATAGATGACACATCCCATTTTACATAGTAAATCTCTACCCAGGAGGTTAGTCGGGGCCGCTGCAGCCAACAGAAAAGAGTGTTTGGTATGCAGAGGCCCGCTTGTAACATCTGCTGGTTTCGTCAGTGGGTAATGCTGTATTTTTCCTGTTACCCCAATTGCTGCTACTAATTGCTTGGCACAACCTAGACCAGGAGGGAATGTTGTTAACGGGTTTGATACAAAAAAAACCTTTATATTTAAACTATTCCACTTACCCATATCTGAGGCTCCTCCCTCAGATATTGTCTTATGTTACCTGGATGTGGGGTGTATGTGTGTCCTACTCCCTGTTTGCATATATGTGTCATGCTTAGGGCGGCGTTGGCTATTAGGTGGGGCTATGGCTATGTGTTGAGACCTACCTGTCTTCTCCCATTGTGCCTCCCAGTTACTTACATATGTGTTATGTTTCCTATGGTTACTTACCCTGCAACGTCTGGCTATGTGTCCTTTGTTTCCACATTTGAAACATACCATTTGGTTTTGTCTTTCTGTCATAAATCGTTTGTCCAGATCAACAGCAGATTTCTTTAAAGTGTGTATTGACATCTGTCTGCAGTTGGGGTGAATGGTTTCTATGTTGGTTCTCAGATTTTCCCTAAGACCTTGTATCAGCACAGAGACAATCCCTCCCTTAAGATGTATGTTGTCCCTGGGGCTGGGGATACCAGAGTGTTTTGGCAACGCCTGTAAGGCACGGTTGAAATATCCGCTGGTGGACTCACCATCTTTCTGTGTGATGGTGAACCCTAGGGTATTTTCAACCATCGTTGGGAAATATACACCCAATTGTATATTTATTAGGCGTATATTTTCCTGGTTGCCCTGTTCAGTTAAAATCTTATCGCCCTCCACACTACTGTCTCGAATGAACTTCTGGACATCTATGTGTGAAGGGAGGCAAGCTCTCAACATGTATCGCCAATCCTTATTGGTGGGCTCATCTGAATTTCCTCGCTGCCTTACAAATTTCTGACACTTTGCCAGATCTTTGCTGGGATCAGGGAAATTTTTGATGATTGAATGACGTTCCAATCGTGTCCATGTATTGTGCATGTCACTATCCTTTACAGGCATTACCTCATCCCCGTCTCCCCGTCCACAAGGAGGTTCCACTGTGTGCAGAGGGTGGATCTGTATCCCCCCTGCACCATTGGACAACATCCCAGGAACAACTATCTCTGTGCTGTGTTGTGTGTACTTACCTGTGTCTAATACTATGCTGTTGGCATCAGCCGTCTCCTCCTCCTGTGCTGGAGCCCCAGCAGCGGGTTGAGCTTTTCCCTCAAGCATGTTAAGTGCATGGGAGACGGCCAGTGCCAACAGCTGCTCGTTTTCCTCTCGGGTTTCCTTATAAGGGGATAAGACAGGGTACAAGTTAGCAACGGATACATTATTACTCATGTCTTTCTTATGAGTCATTAACCCCTTCGGCACATATGGGGGTGGGGGAGCTGATTCTATTGCGGCAGCGGTTGCATTTTTATTGTGGCTGATTGTATCTGGTATTGCCAGACCTCTGATTCCCCATTGTTCCTGTCCTTCCTTCTGCCACAATTTAAGAATATCTATGTGCTTCATTCTCTCCTTACGACTGGAGAGTAGACATATTTCATCTTTTACTGCTGATAAGATTTCTGGATCAAAGCCACCAACACTGGGAAATTCTAATTTGCTGCCTTGTATCATTTTTCTCCATTTATTTTGGTAAACAACTGCTCGTTCACCGTGCTTACAGCACATAATAAAAGCCGCCGATCCTTTTGGTCGGCTTGCTTCCTCCCTAACATGCACGTTATCACAGCGTGACCCGTTATTACCCATAATTACAGGAATAAACGTTCACAGCTTAATAGATATCGGTGGGTTATTACTTGTCTGAGAGCTCCCCAAACACTCACTTCTACAGCTTCCTAGAACAGTCCCACAATCAAGCGGGTGCGAAGGATACGAGGTATGATACTCAATCACCAAGTCTTTCAACTAGCAGCGAACTTCTAGTCAACTTGCAAGGTGCGGCCTAATTTTTCCAGGGTACAACAAACTTGTTTTCCTGTACCCCCAAAAACTGGATTTTCTAAAGTAGCTAATCGGATCACTGGGTTCCGATGTATCTTCTTGTACCCTCCTAGCGGATCAGTTCCACTGAAGGGGCAGTTCCTATGGGCACGTCGTCACGTGAACCCTGTCCTAACTGGACTGTCCTACACTGGACTACACTGCGCTTGAGTCGTGCCGTCACACACCCGTTCGCCTCAGTTATTTTTCACACTGGGCGCTAGTTACACCTTGGTCTTATGCTTATTGTTGAAATATTTCTGTACAGAAAATCTTCCCAGGCTGGTAGCTTTTCACTAGATACTTATGCAGGTATAAATCCCTTATAAAAAGCTATAGGAATCTATTAAAATAATGCTTGAGTTGCTTGTTTTTGAAAAATGAACAAAAAGAAAAAAAAACTTATTTTCTTTTATTAATCACCGCCTTATCCACAGTATATTACTATACTGTTTTAAATAAGGTTAGTGGTTTAACACTGTTCACCTTTTGAGTTCCTATGTGTGCTGCATGTGCAGTGCCAATGAACAGCCACGTGTGTACATGCGTTGTTCACAGGCCGCCGATGAAATCGGCCACCCACGTGTTCTATAGTGTATTTGCAAGGTTGCACTCGGGTTTCGCTATACGCAGTAATTGCGCCTAAATGTGGAATAAATCCCTTAACTCCGTCCGAAAGTTACGTATCAAGATGCGAAATAAATCCCGCACTTAATCCGTAAATCACGTACAAAGATGCGAAAATTTCCGATATGGGCACGTGCGCGCGCACCTTGCGTAATACACAATAGACGCTTTACGTTACTGTAAAAGGCCCAGAACTTATCGCCACGTGGCGGAGTCCCTGACCCTGCAGTAACTAACAATAAAAGTTATAGTTTTGCACAGAAGGGATCCTCTATGTACTATAATAAAACACAGGCCTTTGTCTCCACGTGTGCGAACTTTATCGCACGTGGCACATATACTGTAATAAACAAGCAACCCAAGACACTATACCCCGTTAAACTACTTGTGGCAGGCAGAAGTACAGTTTACTAAACACTTAGATATGATATGCTTTAAAACACTTGGCTTTCACTTATTGTGCTTCGAGTTCAACGCTAGCACTTCCCGAACCCCGCACCGCCGCGGACCCGGCCTATCCAGCAATGGATAATAATACTTCCACCCTTTTGCTGGTATAGGTCGGTTCGCACGCCTGGTACTGAGTTCTGGAATGTGAAACGGACGGACGAGCCCTCAATTGTTAATGCCGATGAATTATAACCAAAGAAACAATAAGTGAAAAGCGCAGGTTACGTATTATGTCCGCAACCTGCGTACCCTTTTAACCTAACTACGTGCGAACAAAGCGTAGCGTACCTTTTATTGTGTATTATACACCCAAGAACCAATACCTTAATAAGAGATCCCTTCGCAGTACTTTGTCTCTAATCTGCGAATATACCTTTAAGGACTGTGTCCGTAATATACCTTTATCGCTAAGTGCGAATAACAGACACAAACCACTGTATAGAAATAAGGAGGTAAGAACTCCGTAAAAGGTTGTATTTAAGTCCCTAATGGACAAAAGGGGGTTACAGGAATAGAAGATACAGGTATAACAGGTAATGCAATAGACTAACAATGAATACAATAATTAGACTCTACTAAGGGAAGAAAAACAGATACAGGATACAATCAGCCAACAATACAATAAGTATAAGTACCGTGAATGCAACCGTTACCGTCTCATCAAATATGCGAAGCGCAGTCCGGTCAGAGCTCGCTATCGTTCAGGATTGAGCTATAGCCCGGTTGAAGGTCAGGGAAAGAAAGATGTACCGAAGTGGCCGAGGCAGCCCTGGGTCTCCTATCTTATAGGGTCAGAAAGGGGAGGTCAAAGGCCATTCCTATTGGTCAGAGATCGTATGTCAGGTCCGCTGTGATTGGGGGGTAAGATGATACACCTGGTTTGACTAGGTGCAGGGGAGTGAACTTTAGGAGTCCTTTGTTCGTTAGTATCGTCGGCAGGGATTGTAAACAGCTGTAGAAACCGGTTACATCTAGATTCCTTTGTTATATACTTTCAACCGAAACTGTCTTGGGAATATGGAATTATGTCCATAACTATCGGGCCGTGTCTATTGCGAAATATTCGCAATGACCGGAATACTACGCATAAGAAACGGAACGGAACGGTACTAAACATGATACAGACAGATGTATGCAGGGCTAACTAAGCTATGTGTGGCGTCTAAACCTTTAACTACATTTTACTTAGTGTCAGTATGTATTTATGAATTTATGTGTGATAGTATGGCTACTCTTCTGGTCCACTTTGTCACACAGAATCGGGTATGGAAACTTTATTAGCGCAACTCTGCGAACCAAAATGGCGGCCATACTATCCTAAAATGGCGTGTGTGCAACTCGACTTCCACAGCATTTAGACTGTGCAGCCAGCGGGCAGCCGGTAATGTGCGAGTGGTATGCTCAGGGCTGGTTCTAGGCACCACCGGGGGGGGGGGCTTTGTGATGCGGCCGCTGTGCCGCTACCAGGGTGGTGGTGGGGCGATGCAGCCGCCGAGGTTGCTGGGGGTGGGGGAAGCCGCTCACCTGCATCCAGGGGGGTTCCTGGATCAAGGTTGCTGGGGGGGAGTGGCAGCAGCCACTCACCTCCATCCAGGGGGGTTCCCTGCTCCCGATTACCACCCTCCAGTGGCCGGCGCCCTAGGCAAATGCCTAAAGCTGCCTAGTGGTGGCACCAGCCCTGGGAATCCTGTGTAGCACATTGTGAGGAGGGACCACGCAAGTGGACTGGCCTTGCCCTTTGCTGCCTCCCCCCTCCCCCCCCGCAGACTAATGCCGTCAGTTGTAAATTTGCAAAGTTTTTCCAAACTGAAACTGAAGTTGAATTAGTTCCATATTATAAATATATAATGTGACGATATTCTTTAACATAATTCTGGCAAACGGATGTCCGCCATTAACTATCCATTCCTGGGAATAAACTGGCTCAAGATATTTATCATAAAATTCCAGATGTGTTCCAACGTAACAAAGGGGCATAGCTACAAGTGTGACATAAAAGTATATACATTTGGTGACGATGGCTCTTGGTACAAGGCACAGCTTAGGACACTTCCGGAGTAAGGACTATCTACATCCATTATGTGACCGCCGCAGAACCTGTCGCCACCCAGTTCTTGATAAAATCGTTCTATTTTCCAACATTTGCTTCTTACGCTGTCAAAACACCTAAACTTAATGGCCCTTTGTTTAAAAATGTCCGAGAGATTTTTATCAGGTGTGATGGCATCCAGGAACAGGCTTGGCATTCCAATTATTACCTCGCATTGTTCTAATTACTAGCTTTGGTTTCCTGCTAAATAAACAGCAGAACTCACACTGAAAGCGAAACACATTCTTCATCTCATATTTGGAACAAATACATCATTTTCTTGGCAAACATCGGTACTTTTTTTTTTATACTGGAAAGTATTAGAAATGGCAGTACAGTAAATTCATGGGTGTTTCCTTTGTAATACGGTTCTCCGAGCCACCCAGAATAGACCTTGATTTGTAGGGCAGATAGACATACAGACCGCAGAAGAGATACATTTCAACGGTTACTATCTGATACGGACTTTGCCGTCTGGAACTACTGTAGGCTAAGACCTTACGTATGATTTAACGGCATTCTCCAATCGTGGAACGTATTTATTTTATGTGCGTTTGACCTCATAGCATGAGGTGGATGCTAATGACAAATAAAACAGCTTGGTGGCCCCTTAGCAATAAAGGCTGAATTCTTATGTCTGTGAACACGTGTTTCTGCAAATTCAGGTCTCTTTAGTTGCTATGGTAACCCAAGTTTACTTGACAGTTTTATAAGTCGGCAAGTGAGCCTGTCACCCAAACATGCTTATATTTCAGTCCTGGCAGAGTTGCAGAGGAAACAAAGGAGAAACAGATTTCCAGGCTGTATGCCTGTTTGAGGTTAAGCTATAGCTCAAATGCTTTTAAATATTACATAATCTTAAAAAAATGACTCTTATCTGTACTTATGTTTCAGGTTGTTTGATTTATTTGTGTAACTGAAAAAGATTGGTTCGATGGCGTTGGCTGCACTGCTTCATCCCGGGATCAAATCTGAAAACGTTGAAAGGAAGAACAATTGTAAAACACATTACTGAGTGCGCTATGCGACTATGTGTCGGGGAAAGTCAGAAACAGACGTAGAATAAGGCTTTATGGAAAGAGCTCATTATCTTTGTCCAAATTACTTGCTCGTAAGTACTATAAAAAGAAACAAATACATGCCTTTAACAGTACAGCTATGGCCTTTGTCTTAGGTGCAAGATATGGGGTGCTGCAAAATGTAGGGACTGTAATAATGAAATAAATTAATATAATACAGGCTGAGTATCCCTTATCCGAAATGATTGGGACCACGGTCATTTCGAATAAGAGTTTATTCTGGAATCTGAAATTTATATATATTTTTTTTACATACTGTACTCACCTGGTCCCCTCGACATCTATGTTGTCCCCTGGTGTCTATGGTGACCATCGGATTCATCTTCAGCTGCATCCTCGGTCCCAAGGATGCATTGCACATGTCCGTGGGTCGACACCGGGGGACGAGGAGAGTGGGGAAAAAAACCCCCAAAACTGAAATATTCTGAAAACCTACAGTTTTCGGATTAATTTGGCTGATATCCTGATAAGGCATACTCAACCTGTAATAATAATAATAATAATGATAATAATAATAATAATATCTAAAAACAATATAATACTTCATTGTATTTCAAAAGTATATTAGGCGCAAAAGAATAAATTATTTGAGTTATGGATTAGCTATCAATCAAAATACCACAGCATCAACAGATTAATATGCTGCTCCCAACAATTCAGTACCAACATGAAAAAACTAGAGAAAATTGAGAGGGCACTGTATTGATCTATAAATGATTTAATCGATATAATAGTCAATTTAAAGACATTAAAAAGACACAATGATGACATTTGCAATAATAAAATAAAAAATAAAGTAAAAAACATAATATGCATAAAATGTCCAATATTTAAACCACACCTATTGATTTTAATCTCCCAGATTAATAGATTCATTGATATATGTTAATTCTCTGGTGCTCTTGCCCACTTTAATCCAGTAAGCATCTAAGTATTTGTAGGTAGGGAGCTTTCAATAATTTATAAGATCGCTATTGATGGATTAAATGGCTCCAAATAAAACAGTGTATCCATTACAGATCCTTTATAGATTGTAGCAATTACACTCCTTGTAAATTAAGGCATTGATGGTACCAATGATATAATGTAATGCTCCGTCAGCCAGGATCAGAGCGTCTCCCCAGTAAGATAAAATAACGTCACAGGCAGGAGGGCGGGGGGGGGGGGGGGGGGCAATAGGATGGTAAATTACGATTTCTGGTCAACACAACCGGCGTGTCTCTGTTGTAGTGAGAGCCGGCGCCAGGAGCAACCTCTGCCGCACTTGAGCCGCCTCTTATCCTCTTACCGGTACAAGGAGCTGACGTCATATAAGAGTTGGCGCTTGAACTTGTGATTCTTTACATGTTGAAACCTGAATGCCTGCCAAAGAAACCTTTGCATACACGTGCTTTCATCCACTAGTGTGAGTGAGGGTACGCATCTGGTTACCCATTCCTGTGTGCTTTTGAAAAAACATTGTCTTGAAGCCCATACAGCCTACACATCATTATTTTTATTTGTTTCTCCACATCCATACGTAAAGTCAACGGATGTGTAGGTCACACATGTGTATCCAACTCCTCACTGGTCCATTTCTTTCAAGACTCCACCAGCACGGGGATTGAGTGGTGATTCGGCTTGGCTGAAGAAGAGCGACTGCGCCCTGGGACCGATATACTTTTTTGTTGTTTGATAACTAGAACCTGTCCGGTCCAGCGTTCATGGGTTCGGTGTGGTTCTTTTTTTCACCCATTCCCAATTATTTTCTCCATTCCTAAATTTTCTAGGTGCTATTTCATTATATTGTATTTTATTCTGGTTCTCCAGTTCACTACAGCCACCCCCCCCTCCTAACACCCATCACTTCACATTTCATTGCTCAGACACCTTAAGCCTGGTCTTCTCCTAGATGGTCAATTTTCTTCCCTTCAGAACACTAACAATCTGGTTTTCATTGAAGTGAAACAGTAGCTAATGACTTCCAGGAGTCACGCTCTCAGTGTAGTTTCTCCAGAACTTTATCCTGTTTGATCTTTCTTGCTCCTCTTGATACTGTTGAACTCATCATTACATCTTACACTCATTTACTAGCAATAAATTCATCTGGAAACACATCATGTGAAATGCCTCTCACCGGACTCTGTATCCTGCCAGAATTATTTCCTGGTTCATCAGTCTATTTGTATATTTCCTGCCTCCGTGTTCTAACATATTACCAAGCGAAGTCTGACACCTGTGCTTTATTCTGAGAACGCTAATTACCTTTCTGCCCCACACCGACACTCTTCCTACATCCTTCTTATTCTGTGACCTGACCCAGCCTCATTCTCCTGCACAGCAAACTCATTAAATCCTCAAAGCTTCATTTTTAGGTGCAACAATTAAAGCCTCTTTCTTGTCTTACAGGATTGATTAGCTTGGCCTGGATGCAAGCGCGTTAAAAACAAAAAAAAACAAAAAACAATAAACCAACAACACAATAAAGGCAACTTACAAAAGTGCAAAAATGTAGATGTGTAATGTCTTTATTTTTGTTGTTGTTTCAAATGACTCACATACCCCCTGTAAATCTGCCCAGTGATACTCTTGCATGTCCGGCGGTCTTTAAGGAAATGAACTCAATGGACATGATATAAACATAAAGGCTGATGCATCAAGCAGTGCAGAGTGGAGAAGGGGGATCAGAGGAAATGTTTTCCATAGCAACCAATTAGCTTCTACGTATCATCTTATAAAATGCCCTTACTAAATATTACCTAAAAGCTGATAGGTTGCTATGGGAAACTTCTCCACTGTTTTCACTGCTTGATACATCAACCCATAACTTGAAAACCATATGCATTACGACATGAGAACCAAATCCATTACACAGTTTTAACATATTATACTGCAAAAAGACCTTGGGGCAATTGTAATAGGGTGTGAAAATCAGAAAGTGAGAGATTTTGGGAGAGTTTTCCCATTTTTTTTAAAGCGGCAATCATTTTCACTGAAAAAAAAAAATCTCTCACTTTCTGATTCTCACACCCTATTACATTTGGCCCCTATTGTTTATTCTAGTATCACTTTTATGTGTTTCTAAGTTTTTTGTACCATAATCCATGTGAGCATGTAGATACCCTTACCCAATTGAATGCACTGGCACACACGGGGGGGGGGGTTTGAGTATCTATCCCCCTCCACCCCCTAACCCCTTGCAAGATTTATACTCTGCCATGGGCGGTCCACTGTTTTCCTTTTCACACTTCTCATATGGCCACTCAAGTCCGAGCATCCAGAATATGCACAGAAATAGCCAAAAGGAATCTGCTTTGGCTGTCGTATGCAGAAGTTCCTTCTAGTGTAAGTAACAGACAGTGAGGGTTTATTCAGGCCTGGCCCGGATGAAATACAAACCCTAGGATACTAAAAGAATTGAGTTCTGTCATAGCACTACCATTATATCTGATATTCGAGGAATCAATAAACTCGGGGACGGTACCAAGGGACTGGCGCTTAGCTAACGTAGTACCAATATGGAAGAAAGGTAGCAAAACTAACCCTGAAAATTATAGACCGGTCAGCTTGGGGGTCCATTGTCAGGAAAATATTACAAAGGGAGCCGCCCGTTGTACCGCCCAGCCGGAGTGCTGCCTGCTGCCGTCCATCATCTTCACTCCATCACTTCACTCCGGCCCGGCGGTACAATGGGCGGATCCCTCTCTCCTGGCCCACCCCCCCTCGCCTGGGGCGCTCTGGCCCTGAGTAGGGGGCTGGACTTAGGGAAATCTGTTGATGTAATACTGCTTGATTTCACTAAAGTTTTTGACACAGTGCATCATAAAAGGTTATTAATGATACTAGGTAATTTAGGGTTAGGAGATAAAAACTGTAATTGGATTAAAAACTGGTTGCACAATCATGGACAGTAAGTGGTGGTATATGGCATACATTCCAGCTGAGGTAAGGTCTAAAGTGGAGTCCCGCAAGGTTCAATATTGGGACCCACCTTGTTTAATATATTCATTAATGATATTGGAAGTGACATAGTGAGTAAAATTGCAATATTTGTGGACGACACGAAACTGAGTAAGGAAATTAACTCAGGAGAGGATGTAGGAACACTACAAAGTGACTTAAATAAACTGGAAAGGTGGGCGGAAAGGTTAAAAATCCAGTTTAACGTTGAAAAATTTAAAGTCATTCATTATGGGAACAAAAATAAACAAGCTACTTATAGGCTAAATTGAGTTATTATAGGGAATTCTGCTGTAGAGAACAACTTGGGGGTCATCATAGATGAAAAATTGGGTAAAAGTACACACTGCTCAAGTGCAGCAGCAAAAGCAAACCGGACACTGGTATGCATTAAAAGGGGTATGGATTCAAGGGATGCCAATGTGATAGTGCCTCTTTACAAGGCATTGGTGAGACCATACTTGGAATACTATGTTCAGTTCTGGGCACCGCACCTTAAAAAGGACATAAATGAATTGGAACAGGTACAGAGAAAGGCGACTAAGCTAGTAAAAGGTCTTGAATCAGTAGTATACAAAGATAGGTTAACAAGGCTGAATATGTTTTCACTGGAGAAACAAAGGTTGAGAGGTACAGTACAGTAGGATTAGTATGTTCAAATTCAGGATTGGGAATCATATGGAACTGGGAGATGATTTGTTCACTATAGGCCTATACTAAGGACATGCACGCATGTACTGAGGCTCAAGGAAAAGAGATTCCGAACTGAATTAAGAAGAGGATTCTTCACCATTAGAGCAGTATAATTCTGGAACTCATTGCCGGTGAGGGTGGTTACAGCAACTACTGTTAATGAATTTAAATCAAAACTGGATACATTTTGGCCACTAAGGGAATCCTATAGGACTTACTCAAGTCAGTAGTTACAAGTTAAATAGGTTGATCGTGATGGACTAATGTCTTTTTTCAGACTTAATTACTATGTTACTATGATTGCTGTTGTGCAAATTTGCACATCGTTCGATTATAGACCGACTGTGCATGTGTATGGATCAGAGTGCGCATGCACAAGACCAAACAGCGATAAAATCCACTTGCTGTTTTGATCCCTAGCCGTTCACAAGTTGACGGATAGCCGGTGTTTGGGGGGTGGTAACCGGCTGTTTTCTCGGAGTGTTAGGGAAAACGCAGAACATGCCCAGGTGTTTTCTGGGAGGGCTTGTGACATCAGCTCCGGCCTCAATCAGCCTGTTTCTATCGCACCCAGTGATTTGATGGTGACTGAGCTGCGAATTGATTTGCAGCTAATAGCCAATCGGTGAGATTTTCGCAAACCATTCGCAGCCTTGCACAGGGCGGGATTTCACTCTAGTAGGCAGCGGCTAGCTGATCGGAGGGCTCTGCAATTTTGTAGAGCAGCAAACGGGCCCTGATCATTTGTTGGAAGAGTTCTCATATATTTTCCTCACATATAGCATGCATTGTATGTACAAATGTGTGTGTGTGCTATAAGGGGCAGGGCCTCACAGGATATGATGTCCCTGCAAGCCACACCCCTCATTTTTTTCATGCTGAGTGCTTGAGATATATACAAAAAAGAAGGCCATCTTCCTTACCTGCCAGCTATGTCATAGGTCTTGTCTCCCGATCGCAGCCGCAAAAGCATATGACAAGAGGCAGATTCAAATAAAAAAATTATCTAAAAAAAGGGAATAGTTGTTCGCTGACACATCCCCTGGCATGGGTGTTCCCATGGTCCAGCGCCGTTTCCGTCCCCGCCATATACTGGCTGCCTAGCAAACAGGTAAAAGCCGCCCTGCCGAACTCTCCATCCCCGCCCGCTGAACCCCCTCACTAGCATGTGATGGGATGTGTACTCAAACACATCCCCTTGCATGTTGCCGAAGGGGAGAGAAATCATTCAATGGTCGCTGGCCCCATTTGGGGTGTCAGCCGCCCGCCTTGAGTGGGCAATGCCACATCTGCATTCAAAGGGGAACGCTGAGCGGTTTTATAGGAATGCCCATAAAATGCTGGGCATTCCCCTGCTCCCTTGATGTATCAAGCTTCAAAAAGTGATAAACTGTAGAGAGTGAAAAACAATCAGCCAATCAGCTCTTACCTGTCATTTTTCAAATCCTGCCTGTAACATGGTAGCTGATTGGCTGGGTGCTCATCACTCTCCATATTATCACTTTTTGAAGCTTGATACATCTGGCCGTCAGTGAGACGCCATACTTGTCTACTTTTGAAAACTAGTTTCAGGGAGATTATAGTCAGTAGCAGAATTCTACACAGTAACCCATTGAGGGGGCGTGTCATGCTCCTCCCAAAGGGCATGTCTAGTTCCATATATGGAGAGATTGTGAACGTGGCACCTAGAAGCGTGGGTGTTTCCTGCCACGTCTGAGAGGAATCTTGTAAAATGACTTAGATCCAAATGTAGATGAGCCCCAAAGCAGTTAGTAAGAGATACTATACATGCTAAAGTAATGGGAAATGGTGCTGATGATTCAATGTAAATGTATCTATCTCACACTCCCCAAAAAATTTAAAAGTGTAATGTGGGCTACAGTAGGTGAAATGAGGGAGATTGGTAGACTAATGAGGGAGAGAGGGAGATTGCTGCTATTTCAGGGGGTCTCCTGCAGATCTATGGCTCATGCTGAGCCGGCTGTCAGCACAGCACATGCTGTAGGTGTGTGCTGCCCGGGAGGGATGGAGGAGGAAGGGGGGGTCGGACCAGGACCCCCGCCAGGCCTCTCCAGCAAGTCAGGCCTGGGTAAATAGTACCCGCTCCCCCCCTCTCGGCGGCCCTGCCAGTATGATGCTGTGACCCATGGTAGAGACAACATGACAGTCTGTAATTAGCGGTACTGTCCCGCTGTAATCGAGACAGTTGGCAGGTACTGTATGTAGTTTTAATGCCATGTAGTGTGTGCCTAGCTTAACACTGACTTCTGCAGACCATATAAATTCTGACCCTTTTTTGCTAGGAGGGACTAAAGGAGGTGTGTGTCTAGCTGAGTCACAGTGTGGTCCGATGTCTTTGGCCGCCTCCTGTGTCACTGGTGGTGTAGATGTGTATAGTAACAGAATCACGAGCACAGGTGCATCATGGATGTAACACAGGTCTTTACTCACCATGAGGCAGAGACTAAGTGAAAGTAACATGAGACGAACCAGGAAGTAAGTCCACTCAATATGACATCATCTCCCAGGATACACAGCATGCATTTACATCCCCCCTTTTAAAATGAACGGATACAAACATGAATGAAACAAATACAACAATATTAGGCATTAGCAAAAGAAAAGATACGGTATGCTGATCTGTCATAAGAAGCTTTGGCAGCCATTCTGCGCTTGCTGATGGTTTCCCATACCTGTGACTCTACTCTGGGTTGCAGGAGCTGCTTCGCCATTGGGATGCCTGTGCGGGTGTGCTGTGCAAATAGGCATTGTGCAGGGGATGGGAGTCCATCTTGGGGCGTGTTTCGCAAGTTTAGCAGTGCCAAGTATGTGTCTGATCCATCTCGTGCACACTTCTCCATTAGGTGCTTTGAAGAGCGGACTGCACGCTCTGCCAACCCATTGGACTGTGGGTAGTGCGGGCTACTAGTGATGTGCTGGAAGTCCCATGTGTTCACAAAGTCCTTGAACTCTCTACTCTTGAATTGCGTGGCATTATCAGTGATCAGCTGTTGTGGGGTGCCATGTGCTGCAAAGTGTCTTTTCAGCTTTGAAATTACCATGTTACTTGTGGTGCTGGGCAAGTAGTTTATCTCGAACCATCCTGAATAGGAGTCAACTAGTACCAGGTTTCAAGGGCCCTATGATTGGTGGCCTCCAGGCCGGCATGGACCTGGTGCATTTGCTGGGTATAGGACGTTTGAAGGGCAGCCGGGATCACAAAGCGTTGACCCTTCGGGATGATACCATCAGACACGGTGAGCTCATCTCTCATACAGTAGAAGGGATGAAGACATTGCGGCAGTTCCTTAGAAGAGGATGGCCAGCCATTGAGGATAACGGCAGAGAGATGCTAGGAAAGATAATCTGCAAGTGTAGCAGCACGTAGCTCTTCCAACCGCTTAGTAGGGAGCACCTCCACAGCCATCATCTGCTTTGTTCATGTCAGTAGTCGAAAGGAAGGCTCTAGATAGAGCATCAGCAACGTACATTTCCTTGCCTCGCTTATATACGACATCCAGGTTGTACCGCTGGAGCTTGAGCATCATGCCCTGAATATGGGAGGAGGCGGAGTGGATAGGCTTCTTCAGTATAGTGATGAGGGGCTGATGGTCAGTTTCCACTGTGACAGGACGGCCATAGATGAAGTCATGGAAACGGTTGCAGGCGAACACCAGTGCCAACAATTCTTTCTCAATTTGTGCATACCTAGTTTCAGTGTCTGGTCTGGTTTGATGCCACTTTTGTAACTCTGAATTTACATTTGTCTGGGTTGAGCTTGAGGTTCAAAGCACGGGCCCGTTCAAGCACCTGGCGCAGTCGCTGGTCATGTTCTCTGATATAATGGCCTCATATCAGGATGTCGTTGATGATGATCTCACAAGGATAGCCTTAGTAGGGAGCACCTCCACAGCCATCATCTGCTTTGTTCATGTCAGTAGTCGAAAGGAAGGCTCTAGATAGAGCTGATCCAGAATGTGGAATAGCAAATCAGCACGGGTAAACTTTAGCTGTGCGGTACCAAGTGTGGTGATGATCTGGCCACCATAAGCTATCAAGTTGATCTTGTCTTGTGGGTTCATCTGTGCAGTTGGTTCTATTTCACGCAGTTGTTTGTAGGACATGACATTGTACTGTGGCCACCTTGTTCGTATGCTTTGCTTTCAGCTTGATAAATAATTTGCCCTTCCAAGTAGTCTATAATGTTACAGATTTCATGTCATGCGAATTGTATCATACCCAGGCTCCGTTTTAACCTGGTTAATCGGCCAGGGTGAGCGGCTATAGTGTGACTCAGACTGTTGCTTTATGGAAGTTTGATCTTTGGAGCGGTAGCACCTTGCAAAATTATTCCACTTGCCACATGCGTTACATCAGTTATCATATGCCGCACACGATTCTGTCACAGATGAGCTCGTCTGTGAGGATACAGAAATTGCACTTCTTTGCAAGCAGCTTTAACGTGGAGGCATAGGACTGTATGGTGTCGTCACCCTTTTGGTTTGTGCTGTTGAAGATATGTCTGTCCATAATGACATTCTTTACTGGCATGCAGATCTCTTCAAACTTTGCAAGTAGGATGCCTCTCTGTTTTCTCCATTAGCGTATACAAAAGCATCTGACTTGTCCACAGCATCGGTGCCTGCGAGGTTCAGCAGTGTGTATGACTGGACTTTTTTATTTGTCTGAAAGACCTGCTATGCAGTACACGTGCCATTCCCTTTTAAACCTCAGCCAGTTGTCAGCAACGTTTTCATTGAATATCAGTGGATCTATTCTTCTCAGACCGTGTGCCATGTCAATCCCTCTTCTGACACCATGTAGATGTGTATAGTAACAGAATCACGAACACACGTGCAGCATGGATGTAACACAGGTCTTTACTCACCATGAGGGAAATAACTAAGGGAAAATAACATGAGACGAACCAGGAAGTAAGTCCCCTCAGCATGACATCATCTCCCAGGATGCACAGCATGCATTTACAGGTGGTACAGTATATCTTATGTTTTTAGGTTTTTCGTTTTACTTAAGTTCATTTTATTTAAATTAATGTGTTTTTGGGGGGTAAATCATAAAGGCCCCATTGTAGCAGTTTAGCACCACTTGAACCTCTATTTCTTACTCATGAGCAAATCTTAAGCTCCGTAAACAATGGGCGACAGGTGAGCCTGTGCTGAGCAATGCACACCCAATGTGTGCTGAGCGATCTGTGCCGAGCAGATCCCCTAGTTGGATCGCATGTGGTGAAAATCGCCCCGTGTGTATGCCCCTTTAGTTTGCCCAATCAGTGAGAGATTTCAAAGTCGTGGCATGAGCTGAAGCCGCACAATGATCTCATACAAATCACAAGTACAGTACTTTTTCATAAAAAAATATTCTCATATATTACTTACCGGAAGCAATATCTAAAACCCACCAAATTATGAAATGTACATTATTCCCATGAATAATGGACCATGCATATGACAACTCTTCTGGTCACGAAACAGTTAAATATTTTCTCACTCTGATTGGGTTAATTAACTAACCGTTTATGAACATGTTCTTTGGAGTTTATTATTTACACATGCTCTGAGTATCCAATGCTACGGTATTTTCAGATCTATCTGAGCCTAATTACTGTACGTAGGCCATGTTTTATTGTAACACAAAACATTTTAGCTCATTAATTATTTTGCTCAACCTAAAAGATTAAAATGATAGCAAATGGTTCAACTTAAAATTCCAAGAACAATGCGATTTGGGTCTTTCTTTCAGCTCCTTCTTTTGCGCAGTTTTGTATGAATGACTTTGGCTACATCCATTTTCCTCTACATTTCCTTCAACAAATAAATGTTAACATTTAGTTTTTAGTTTATCTTGTAATAACAATTCACTAAATATTTGCAATATACTATTGTTTTTATTGCAGTTTTGACCAGCTAACCAGAAAGGCATTTCCCTGTGCGAGACGGAATAGGGGTTTACATGCTCCCACCGTCCAATATTTGCCTGAACTATAATTACATGATTGGGCCATACTGTACCTTCCTACTTTTGAAAAAAATACAGGGAGATTGTGAAAGCAACACCTGTATGCTGGCTTGGGAGGTTACGTATTTGAAAATGCATGTAGTCAGTGCAAAGGACTGCAACTGATTAATGTATATATCTTGGAAGTCTTCTCCCAGAATAAAACAGCTACATAATGTGAGTTACGTGCAATCATTGAGATTGCTCGACTCTTCAGGTAGTTAGGGAGATTGCCTATATTATGGGGAGTCTCCCTTACAGTCAGGGAGAGTTGGAAATGATGGACTGGAGATGCAGTGTAACTAAGTGGATTCTGGGCCTTGTTCATGCAATGTTGTGCAATACTTGCCTACCCTACCAGAATGGTCTGGAGGCTCCCGAAAATCTTGTCCGCCTCCCACCCCCCCCCCCCCCCCGGGAAGGGGCCAATTCTCCCGCATTGGCCACGTAGACCCGCAACCCCCTTCCCCACTGCACCATATACTGGATTTTGAGGGTCTGCAGCCAGGGGGCAGGGCTAAAATTATGCGGATTGAGCCATTTTGCATCATTTTAGCCCATCTCCCAATCCACGGACCAATGAATTGCCATGTTTGACTGCCATGGGGGCGGGACTTCATGACGTCAGCCTCGTCTCGCATCCTAACATGTACGATCTGGGCTCCTCTCTGGGATTCTATTAAAGAGGAGAAAAAAAGTATGTATTGTGCATGCATGAAGACAGAGCTATACTATCAAGCTTTTCAGACAGCCATGTCACTTAGGTATTTGCAGCTCATTATCTTTGTGTAGTTTCCTTCAGAAGGCTGTTGTATTATATCACTGCCAGAGGATATGTCAAGGAAAAAAGTTTATTAGAATTTCCCTATTACTCCATATGTTTTCCCTGCAAGGTGGATGATCACCCTCTATGGTGTAAATACTGTATTCCTCTTTTCTACAGAAAATCATAAACCTACATGTTATATTTAGTTTATTACATGATCATAACGATGTCTGCTAGATTTTAAAGAGGCAAAACATGTTATTTACCCAATCCTTTTCTTTTCTGAAAGAAGTACTTATGACAAATCTGTACGCCACCATTAATCACACTTGAAGCCCCCAGATTATCAGGAAGTTTGCAAAAAGTTTGTCACCAGGGCGGTAGATATGGGTGTGGAAGTGGCACTGATTCCTGGGATACTGTGACAAGAGGACCTGCACAGCAGTAGAGCTGGCTGAGAGTCACCTAGGCATCAATGGCGGGGTGCTATCAGGACAATTGACCTCAGGAACACATAACCTCCAGATTTAGATTTTGGGAGCTTGGCTCTGTTCAAGAAATGAAGCACTAGGGAGGAGATAAGGTACTGGGAAGAAGAGAAAGGAAGTCCAAATTTATCTTCTTGACTAGGTGTGTGTTATGGGGGCAATCACCCTGATCACCCATCCCTGGATTCCCCACTGCTACAGTGCTCAGCTTTCTTCCCCATGTTTGTAGAGTCACAATGTCACATGTGGGTCATGCGCCCGGACCAGGGCAAATTCATTTTTTGTGAGCCTTTTGGTTTTAGGGTACGTTTTATTTTAAGTTTTGGGGGGCAACTTCTAAGTGGATCCAGGACACTTACTTGAAACCAAAAAGATGGTAGCCATATGTAATATATTCTATTCAAACTACAGCCTATGTAGGCGAACCTGGTTTACATTTAAGAAGTACTTTCACTTTACCAATAACCCTCCGAGATCATGGCATCAGCTACAGCCAACAACAATAGCTCACTGTGCTACTGCTTGGGCTTACAATAATAACGCCTAATGTTTTTTAAACTTGGGCGTAAAACAAGAGAAAACCCATAAACACACCTCATGCATCTCTTTAGTTGTGTTCTTTTCTGAACCACAGGCATATAAATATACATTAGACTCCTGGCAACATTTGTTGAGTCACTGTGGCGCAGAAGATGTCATATCTAACAAACTTTAGGCTAAATGTATGTTCAGTCTACCCAGACCATTCACTAAGGCTGTAAGTGTATGGAGTACTCCATCAAAAACACCAACATTTCCTGTGTGGATTAAGAACAGGACACTGGGGCTTCAGTACGGCGGGCAACAACATCTATCGCTAGCATTACCCTATAGAAGCCTTAATTCTTCTTTCTGCATCGGTGCTGTCAGAGGGCTTCAATCAGATTCATTCCAGCATCCCCTGCGCCTTTTACGCATGCAATGATGTACTCCCGGGTCATAAAGAGCAGTCCAGGAACCACCAGCCATCACAAATGTCAGATTTTACCAGGAGTAATAATTTGTCAGGCCTGGGGCTTCTGTAAGGGCCAGAGTCCACTACATCCCCCCCCCCCCCTCCCTCCTGAGTATACATATTCTTAAATTCGGCCCCATCTTCCCAGTGATATCTTTAGAAAGATGATGGCTGCACTTTGAAAGCAAGGACTCAGAGTCTTTGCTCTCTAGTGCATAGGCGCCATTTCCCCAAATATCAGTGGGAAGATGGCACCGGCCTAGAAGGAGGGACTTACTGTACTTCCCACAAACAAGGTACAGATGTGCCCTCATACATCCTTGCTGTTATGTAGCTGCATCTCAGCAAGGATGTCTCGGAATAATGGGGAGCAGACATCCGCACTCTCCCACTATGCCATTGAAGTGACTGGCTACTGACATGTGCATGACCTACAGTATACACATGCACTGTTTACAGATATTCTCTCAGCTTCATACATAACCCCACTGCGTACAACCCTGAATATGGCCAACCCATACTGAACTCTTTTTATAAGGTCATCCCATACTGAAGTCTGTATAAAGTGATCCCGTACTGAACTCTAAATAAAGCAAACCCATATTATACACTGAATAAGACCATACCAAATTAGGCCATCCCTTACTGGACTCTGATTAAGGCCATCCTGTGTTGAACTCTTAATAAGGCAATCTCATACTGAACTCTGAATAAGGCCATACCTTTAATTAACCTTGAATAAAGCCATCCCGTACTGAACTCTGAATAAGGCCATCCGGTATTGAGCTCTGAATAAGGCCATCCTGTAATGAACTCTGAATCAGGTCATCCCGTAATGAACTTCGAATAAGGCCATCTTGTAATGTACTCCGAATAAGGCCATCTTGCAATGAACTCTGAATAAGGTCATCTCATATTGAACTCTGAATATGGTCATCCCGTACCGAACTCTGAATTAGGTTATAATGTACTGAACTCTGAATAAGGTAATCCGGTAATAAACTCTGAATAAGGCCATCCCATAATGCACTCTGAATAAGGCCATCCCATAATGAACTCTGAATAAGGCCATCCGTAATGAACTCTAAATAAGGCCATCCTGTATTTAACTCTGAATAAGGCCATCCCTTATTGAACTCCGAAAAAGGCCATGTCGTACTGAACCCCGAATACGACCATCGCATATTGAACTCTGAATATGGCCATCCCGTATTTAACTCTGAATAAAGCCATCTCGTACTGAACTCTGAATTAGGTTATCCCGTACTGAACTCTGAATAAGGCCATCCCGTATTGAACAGTGGATTAAACCTACTTGCACTCACATTCAGGGACAATGGAGTATTTATTTATTTATTTATTTGCAGTTTCTTATATAGCGCAGCAGATTCCGTTGCGCTTTACAATAGTAATAACTATATGTAGAGCACGCTTGTGTGGTAAAAAGTATTGCATTATTACTTACTAATTTACCCACGTGTTTTTGTTTTGCTACAATGCCAAGCTTTGATTCTATTCTGCTAAAACAAAAGGCTGGAGAACAAAGATACATTAGAAAAAAAAAAAAAACTCCTCCCAACACAATCCAGTATGACTATTATATTACACAACAGCTCTCCTTGGTTTGCAGAGACTGCGCTATTAGATGAACGCGCTGGCGAGCTGCCACTTGTACACACAGCCATCTTTGAATATACTTTGCATGAAACATTAAACAATTATCTGCCATTTTCTATTTAAAAAAAAAAATCACTTTTGCAGCAGAAATGTCAGCTGTTTCTAATAAATTTCCAAATGCCATACATTTTTTTTTCACAAACCAAACCCTTAATGAGAAATATGCTTTCTGTTTCCAAAGCCAAAGAAAGTACAAGATAATTTTGGATAACAATGTAAGATCCTTGGGCACTAAATATGAGTGTGCATTACAGTTTGCATATTTTACCTTATTTGTTTTCCCAGCTGCACCAGGGACTAAACCAAACAGCGAGTAGATCTTTGACAAATTCAATGCCTGTGATTAACTGTCTCTGAAGTACATCTGCTAAATAGTTCTACTTAGTGTTTATATTTATGCTCGCAGCGCAAGTGTTCACGAAAAGACGGATTTCAAAGAATAGAAAAAAAAAAAAGTTGGATTCTACTTGAGTACATAAAAAGCAAAGACAAGACAACGTTGTAAAATATTACTAATCATGCTGGGATGAGTAACCTACTGGATATCCCATATCTGAAGTCATCGCGTACAGTCAACACATCCAAGATGGCGCTACCTATGTTGTCCTCGTACTTTACCCAAACTTTTATTGTTATGTAGGGTACACACCAGAACAATTTGGCCTCAAAACACCCAATTTAGATACAATCTCGACCGATTGTATGTAAATTGGGCATGTTTTGGGCCATTTCTGATCCGATTCCAATCTGATGCGCGGCCACGCGGGTCATTTGGTTGTTTCACAGATCCTACCTGCAGCAGGATCTGATCCGATCTCGACCTGTACCCAGCTGAATGATCTGGAAATGATCATTCAGCTGGGTACAGGTCGAGATCGGATCAGATTTAGATCGTGTGCAGGTCGTGTGCTCCAACAGATGGTGAGCCGATCGTACGATCGTCTTACGATCTGCTCACAACATGCATTGTTCTGGTGTGTACCAGGAGTTACCTTTTAACCCATCGAGTGCCAACATCTCTGTGAGAGATGTTCAAAATATCCGTTAAAAATGCCAGCGTCCCTCACATTTGTCATATAAATTCAAACGAAAAAAAGTTGTGTAAAAAAAGATTATATTTCCTATATAAGGTAAATATTACAGGTCATTAGGATGAGTAGATATGTTTGCTTAGCAATTTTCACACCTATTTTGACATGTTCGTTTGGCAATCAAAGGGATAATGTTATTTTTTACGTTTATGATACACATTTGCATAATTACATAGAACAGATAAAGAGCAGAGGGCCCTGCTCGAGTGAGCTTACAATCTAGATTTGGGTGGACTCGATGGGGAAAAGGGGTCAGAGATGGCAGAATTACTGTATGTGGAGTTGTAAGGTAGAATAAAGAGAATCAGTTTAACAAATACACTTGAGAGCTGCGAGGTTGGATGAAAGTCTAATAGAGCGAGGCACGGCATTCACAAGGTTAGGAGCCACTTGGGAGAAATCCTGAGTGTGGCAGTGGCACGTGGTGATCAGGGAGAAGGCAATAATTAACAGAGGACTGGGGGAAGTATATGGGGAAATGAGGGCCTGGTTCTTATTTGTACGGTATTGCACAGCCACAGGGAACTTGCTTTACAATAACATACACATAAAAGGCAAGTGCAGCAGTCAGCATCTGTAGGAGATACTCCTGCATGCATCTGTTATTGGAGAGATGAAGATGCATCATTGTAACACTTGTACCCATTGGTCGCCATTCTGCGTAAGCTAAAGCTCTCTCAAACCAGGGCCTAGACTAGGATTTCTGGCGCCCGGGGCAAGGCAGTAATTTGGTGCCCCCCCACAATTTTCCACCTGTCCCAGCCTGACTCAAACCCCTTATTCTTGAACAGCCACACAGACCACAGATTCCCCCATATGAAACCACAAAAGAACATACAGCCCTCACCCTTACATAGACTTCCCCCAGCAAACAGTAGTACACAGCACAGAATAATGGGTACTTGTGTAATAGCAGGGTGCCCACTAAGCAAATTGCTTAGCTAGTGATTCTGCGTAAGAAAAATTGCATCGCAACAAATCGCATCGCAACAAATCGCATGCGTGCGATGCGATCGCATGCGATGCGATTTCCCTATGTCATTTATTCACTTCACTGTGGCCGCAATTGCATGCGATTTTAAAGGATGAGATGGCATTGACTTTGCTATACATTTGCACCCCCCCCCAGTATCCATGCCACCCCGAAGCATGGCGAGCGCAGCGAGCCCCGCGAGGTGCAGCAGAACGCGTCCTCCCGACCTTTTCATTCCCCCACTATCCACATTGGTGTGGAGTTGATTTTATATAGTGTGGCGAGCGCAGCAAGTCACCGAGCCCGAAGAGTGGCGAGCATAGCGAGCCCCGCGAGGGGACGTGGAATACATGTAAAAGTAATACGCGGCCCCTCACGGGGCTCGCTGCGCTCGCCACGCTTCGCACTCGCCACACTATATAAGATCAGCTCAACGCGAACGGGGATAGTGGGGGTATGAAAAGGTCAGGAGGACGCGTTCCGCAACCGCTCGCCACTCTTCGGGGTGGCTTGGACAGTAAGGGGGTGCCTAAATCTCATTGCATTTCATACAAATGTATAGCAAAGTCAATGGCATCTCACCCTATAAAATCGCATGCGATCGAATGCGATTTTGCGGTGATGTGCGGTGCGATGCGATTACATTGCACTGCCCGCGGGTAGAGAGCAGTGAATAAATTACATAGGAAAACCGCATCGCATGCGATGGCATAGCACGCAAAAATCGCATGCGATACGATTTTCCTATGGTGACGAAAGGTATGCTAATTGGGCGCCCTGATAATATACAAGTACCGAATAATGTTCCCAGCTTCAGCCCACACACAGATATATGAACAAACATACTAGTATTAGTTTCATTAGGTAGGTGAACTACCTTCTCATGTGTCACCACTGTAGCGTGCTGCAGCCAGGAAAGTAAGAGGGCTCCATACACAGCTCAGAACATCATCATACTGTAGGACACGAGAACTGACACAGACGGCAGCAAGAGAGAGGCAGGGGCAAGGTTGGACAGCATCAGGATGCTCTGCAGCAGCGTGACCCCTGGGCTGAACCAAGTGACAGGGAAAGGGGGGTCAAGGGGGCTTGTCCCCCCTAAAATACTTATTAGCAGTACATATTTCCAATACGCAGCCATGCAAAGAGGAGGGCGGAGACTGTGGCGGGGCTTCGATTAACTGATTGCTGGGCTCTGAAGATTTGCAGTCCAGAGATCAGGTCTGAATCAGGCCCAAAGTACCAACCAGCTCCAAACTGACAGTTTCAAACAGAACCTGTGACATGACAGCTAGGAGCTGATTGGATGGTAATTTATCTCTGTCGACTTTATCTCCATCCAAGGCTTAGCAAATAGACCCCTCCATTACCTAAAGCACAGGTTCTCAAACTCGGTCCTCAGGACCCCACACGGTGCATGTTTTGCAGGTCTCCTCATAGAATCACGAGTGAAATAATTAGCTCCACCTGTGGATCTTTTACAATTTGTCAATGAGTAATGAATGCACCTGTGCACCTGCTGGGTTTCCTGGAAAACGTGAACTGTGTGGGGTCCTGAGGACCGAGTTTGAGAACCCCTGACCTAAAGGAAGTGGAACCTTTTTAAAATATAAAGCTGCGATACCAGTTAAGGATTTTCAGATAAATTAGATGGCAGTTGACAGGGGCGGCTTAAGAGAGGAGAGGAAGCTGTGTTGGAGTCTCCATGCTTGTGACAGAGTTGCAAGCAGACTCTGAGTGATAGTCTACTGTGCATGACTTCAGGAACATGGCGACCAGACCTGGTGATTTCTCTACTGCCCAGATGCAGATCCCCAAGTAAATGGCAGCTTTGCACCCATTATACATCACAGGCAGTGGTGGGTAGTGTGGCTCTTAGACTGACACACCCATTTTGGACTTGAGCTGCAAGAGAAATGAAGAACCTTTTGAAAAATGGCTGCTTGAAGCCGAACCAATATCTTCCTAGGAGGTAGTGCAGCTTTAAATATGCTTCTTGTTTAACAGCCTACTAAATACATGTGGCTTTGTCATGTGTTGACAGACTTATAGGATTTTGGAACATGGGTATAGGATTATACTGTATATTAGAATGTACCAAGGTTGCTAAAGTATTAGGTTTCCTGCCCACTGCTTCTACTCCAAGTCTATTACCGCATTTAAGCAACCATTAAACATCATTCGTCATTCAGCATTTCAGACAAGTGCTTAATTCCTAAGAAGTGTTTATCATACTGCAAATGTAAACTGATTACAAAACAGCTCTCTGTCTGCAGAGCAAGAAGACCAATTTTTTTTTTAAATTGTATTTTTATCACCATTGCTTTTACTTGCTGTTTGGGTTATTGTTGCTCATTTACCTTTTTCTATATACTCCCTGGGTGAAATTTAATAGGATGAAAGATTCAGAAAGTGAGAGATTTGGTAAGAAATCTCCAGGTTTTTTAAATCCTATTAAATTTCACCTCCTATTCTTTTCTTCATTTTCATTCTTTAACACCATACAGATGGGGCAGGTCCCATCTTTGCAGGGGATGGCGATGACGATGCCAGCCACCATCCCCCGCCAGCACCATCTCTATAGCGAGAAGGGGACGCACGCACACGAGAGGCGCGCGAGTCTCCTTCCGACGGCGCTTCCAGCGCTTCCCCCGGGTCACCGCCGGCTTGTCAGCGGTGAACCGGGGTCCCCGCCTCCTGCCCGCACCCCCCCTAACCCTGTCCGTCTCCCCGCCGATGGAGATTGAGACGCGCTTGCGCGTGAGATGCACGCAAGTCTCAGTCAGATGGTGAGCCAGGCTGCTGGCGGATCGCCAGCGGTGACGTTCTGGTGATCCACCAGCAAAGAAGAGGCCTGCCCCATCTGTACATGCGAATTACAGAATTTTGGGATATAAGTTTCCTTTGGCCCTGTTCCATTGGGGGGGGAAGAGGGGGTATGCGCATGTGCTTTTATGAGCATGTGCACACAACGGGAGCGAACAGCTTCGGCAAGTTTCACACTCAGTTTTAGGGGGTGGGAGGGGCGGAAACCAGGGTCGGAGCTGAGGAATACACAATGTTTTATGGGTGTTCCCATGAAAATGCTGGACATTCCCCTGGGAATGCAGATGGGATGATGTCTGCTCGGTAGGGGCAACTGTCTTCTGACTTCAGTGCCCGCCCCGTATTCAGCCATCTCCGGCTGAAATAAATGTCATGGTCTGCATGTGTCTGTTGTGTCAGTATGCATCTTTTTTATGTTCAACATTGCCATCAGCTCAGAACTGGCAGAAACCAGTAGGATCCAGGTACTCCATTTACTGTTCGGAAAATCTTGTCAGAAGTGGATTCAACTATGCCCAAAAACATAAGCACTGGGGTGTAGATAAATGGTCCAAGTTGCTCTGAACTGTTGAGCCAAAATCAAAAATATCTGGCAGTAACAGAAGGCATGGCGGAGGTTGTTTGGAAGTTTTTGGCTGCAGTTCAGAAAATGGAGTTGGAGTATTAACCACTTCGGTCGTATGCCCGGAAATTTCCCTGGGCTCAGCTGCGCTTCCACAGCAGGCTGTCTCAAAAAAATTCCGGGCATACCACCAGTAGGTAGGTGTGCGCCAGTGGTGCCTCCAGTTGTGCACCACTGGCATACTGTACCACCTCTAGTGGCATCCTCCCATTGCTTCCCCCCTCCTGTCGCTCCCCCTCTGACCTCCGCTCTCCGGCGATCATATGCCAGAGCTACCCTGCTGCTGCCCCCTCCACCATTTGCACTGACTGCATCAGTGACTAGGTGGCAGGCCCTGCTCGGGGAGGTTCGGGAGGGCTTGGGAGTTTGGTGAGCCCCAGCACCCCTGAGCCACCCTGAACCTCCCCGAGCATGGCCTGCCACCTGGTCGCAACTGCAGTGCGAATGACGGCGGGGAGCTCCGGCGTAGGATCACAGGAGGGTGGAGGTCAGGAACGAGGGGGGTGGGGGTGGGAAGCGACAGAAGGGGGGGGAGTCAGGACTGGCTGCTGCCCTTGAGTGGTGAGTATTGCTGGCGGAGGACAAACTACTCAATAGGTCAATGGCTTCTACAATGCTTAGAAATACAGTACAGACAGGTATGTATCCATCATGCATCAAGCACCTCTCTATTCAACAGCAGGATAACAACCCCAAACATACAGCCAACCGCATTAAGAAATATCTTCAGCGTAAAGAAAAACAGGGAGCTCTCGATGTGATGACATGGCCTCCAAAGAGCCCTGATCTCAACATCATCGACTCCCTCTGGGATTACAGTACATCCTCAGAACACTTTCAAAAAACATGTGTGCAAGTGTACCTAGACAAATTGATGCCGTTTTGAAGGCAAAGGGTAGTCACACCAAATATTGATATGATTTAGATTTGGCCTCTGTATTTTCATTTGCATTTGTCAATTGATAAAAAGAAAATCTTAACACCTCTATTATTGAAAGCATTCTTAATTTGCAGCATTATTTCACACCTGCCTAAAATTTTTGCACAATATATTGTGACAATGTATCACATACTTTACACTGGACAATATAAAGTCTTGATCTTTATTTTGTAGCAGGTTAACAGCATACCAGGTAAACAGCATTGGAACATACAGGTGCCACAGCATTGTTCAATCTCCTCACAATGTTCCAGTGGTCCCTGCCATAGCCTAAACCCCTGGCCTATCACCTGGGCGGCTATTCCACCATTCGGAACAATGACCGTCTGCCCCCTGGAAACACTTACATCAGGAAAGCACAGGTGCTTCTAATCAGCCCAACCCTGATCACATTAGTTTTCCTGCTGGCTGCTCTAAAACCTAGACCGGATCCTCCACATTACCTTCATGTAGAGGTATGCGATATATATATTTAAAAAAAAAAAGGACAATTGAGGTATGCACTAGCACTTTAAGAGACTAGCCATATGAACTAAAACAAACCGGTGCCGGGATAATGGACCGTCTTTAATAATAACTAAATGTTTACAGAAAAATATGTGATATTCTCCAGGTATAGTTTCAGCATGTAGTGTGTTGAGATTTTTTGTGTTTTTGTTTTGTGTGTTTGTTTTGCTGTAAATTAAGTGTAACTTGCAAGCAAATATGCACTGTTTTTTTTTAAATAGAAGTTAGAGGAATCTGCCCGTGCTCTTGATGAGTGGAGCTAATTAATACACCTGTATGGAGTTGAACTTCAGTGTAATGGTATAAAACTGAGTCCTGAGCGTCTGGTGGGACAGCCCACTGAGAAAGTCATCGACGAAACGCGTCTGGGCATGTCCTACCAGACGCAAACCATTGTACCCGGCACAGGTCAGGAGAGCGGTGAGGAGAAAGTGCGCCAGCAAGCCTTGGCTGTCAGTCAGATGCCAGACACGGCAGCCGTTCCCGCTATCGCTCCAAGGAGATACTGAATGTGGATGCGGTAACAATGATATTTTAAAACCACGTGGTATCCTAGCCCACGCTGATGAAAAGCAGGGTACGCAGTGTATTGATTTTACTGAATTTTAAAATGACCGAATGGCTTTTAAAAATAAAAGCAATATTTGCACTATGAAGCGCTTTTCTTCATCTTTCTATCCATATATATATAGAGAGAGAGAGAGAGAGAGAGAGAGAGAGAGAGAGATAGTTTGAGTATTATGAGAATATCTTATCCAAATATCCGTTATCTATCCGTTATCCAAATTATTCCGAAGACCATACATTCCAGAAAGTGAAAAAACAAAAGGACATGATATGTTACTGCCACTAAATATGTGCAAGACAATGATTGCTTGGCATTCATTTTCAGTGTCTGAGATAGGACACAAACTTTTTGTCATGTTTTGAAACCTTGTTTTCTGCACAAATAAAATTTATTTGTGTGTATTTTATGTATTTCATAGGATTGTAGAACATAAATGCAAGATACCACAGGATACATCATTGAAATACAGTATAGAACTATTCCAAAATATAGAATAATCTGTTATCCAAAATTCTTCTGGTCCCGAGCATTTTGGATAAGGGATACTTAACCTGTAGATAGATATGAGATAAATAAACAAACAAGTATGTACATAGGTAGATGGATACTGTATGAGATAGATAGATAGATGATAGATAGATAGATAGATAGATAGAAATTTGAAATCAAGATTTTTAGCTCTAAACGACTTTTGAAGTTACAGTGCAGAGAGTGGTAGTAAGTAGGCTGAATTGCAGAATTTAACCATATCTGCAAACCACAAAAAGTTGTACAAAGCTCCGTTGAGTTTGTTTCCTTGTTAATAGTTCTTACACACAGAGTCCTGGTCATAGTATTTTAAATAATCAACATCCCTTGGGATAGGTGCTAATTATTTATAATGGAGAACAATTTCTCTTAGTAATTACTAACATTTGTGAGTAAAGCTGATTTTTTATATTTTCCCTCCCTCTGGCAGATTTTCCTGTTTTAATTTTGAACATTTTATAATAAAAGACTATGTTAACTAAAATTGGTATTTCTAAATATCTATAAAAACACAACGTTATATTATTGTTTTAGCAAAAAACTTCTTTCTGTTTAATGAAATAAATTACACCTATGTGCCTACACAAAACTTTACAACCAAAATACTTAAACGTCCGGTCAACCCGTCCCGTTTCTCCTTGAACAAAATATTGTGGTCTTCAGAGAAATAATGACTGCAACGAGAAGAAAGGAGCCAGGGAGGCTAATAAAAAATGTATATTCCATCCTCAAAAAGCTTGGTCTTATGTGGCCAGTGGGAGGTAGTGGGTGACAGGGGTAAGCAGTGGGTGGCAGAAACATAGGAACATTTAGGTATAGTCTTAAGTTAACCCTATTTGATCCTTAGTTCTTTGTAGGATTTTCATATGTCTATACGAAGCATTGTTCTAATGCAGGGCTGGGCAACACCGGCCCTCCAGATGTTAGTGAACTACACATCCCAGCATGCCTTGAATCAGTTTCAGCATGGCCACATAGCAAAACTAATGCAAAGCATCCTGGGATGTGTAGTTCACTAACATCTGGAGGGCCGGTGTTGCCCAGCCCTGTTCTAATGTCTTAACCTCTACCACCTCTGATGGGAGGATTGTTAATCCACTACTCTTTTTAAAGTAAATGTTCCATGTATTTATTTATAGTTTCCTATACAGAGCAGTATGTTCCGTTGCACTTTACAATTGGAAATAGGAATAAAACAAACTGGGTAGATGCAGACAGTCCAATTGGTAGGAAGGCCCTGCTCAGAAGCTCACAATCTATAGGGAAATAGACATTGATACAGGACACAAGGATAGGTGTTATCAATTGCATAGTGGTCCACCAGATTGAAAACGTTCTTGGTGGGCTTAATGATACGGTGACCCAGCAATGCTGGCCTGGGGTCAGGAGGATGAAAAAGGTGAGAAAGAAAATAAATGAGCATGTTTGTGATGTATAGTGGGGGACGTAATTGTATAGGAAAGGTTTTCAAAGGTTATGTGGGTGGTTCTGGAATCTGATACGCTTGCCTGAAGAGATGAGTTTTCAGGGAACGCTTGAAGGTTTGGAGACTAAAGGAGAGTCTTATTCTGCGCGGGAGGGCATTCCACAGAGACTTCCCCTGGACCTTCCTCCAGTTTCAGTGCATGTCCTCAAGTTCTAATACTTCTCTTCCTATAAAGATTTTGGTACTCTTTACCTAGAAGGGCGCCCATCGTGGTGATCGCGGGCATCGCGGGCAGTACATTAACGGCTGCGATGCGATGCCCGCGATCACCGCGATTTCCCATAGGGTTCAATGTTAAATTTTGTGCTGACCGCGATTTTACATTCAATGCTTCAATGGCCGCGATTTGGCCATAGGAATCAATGTTAAATGGGCTACAGAGCCCAAATAGGCACAATTAACCCTCAAATGTCCCCCCAAATTTGTAACGCCACCCCACGATCCACGCCAACCCGAAGCGTGGCGAGCGTAGCGAGCCCGCGAGGGGCGGCGGTACGCGTCCTCCGACCTTTTCATGCCCTACTATCCACGTCGGCGTGGAGTTGAGAATAGAATAGTGTGGCGAGCGCAGCGAGCCACCGAGCCCGAAGCGTGGCGAGCGCAGCGAGCCCCGCGAGGGGACGCGGATACCTTCACAGTTATACGCGTCCCCTCGCGGGCTTCACAGGTGTCCGTGGCCACGCGGACACCTGTGAAGTCCGCAAAGGGACGCGTTTACCTGTGAAGGTATCCGCGTCCCCTCGCGGGTCTCGCTGCGCTCGCCACGCTTCGGGCTCGGTGGCTCGCTGCGCTCGCCACACTATTCTATTCTCAACTCCACGCCGACGTGGATAGTAGGGCATGAAAAGGTCGGAGGACGCGTACCGCCGCCCCTCGCGGGCTCGCTGCGCTCGCCACGCTTCGGGTTGGCGTGGATCGTGGGGTGGCGTTAAAAATTTGGGGGGACATTTAAGGGTTAATTGTGCCTATTTGGGCTCTGTAGCCCATTTAACATTGATTCCTATGGTAAAATCGCGGGCATTGAGGCATTTTACATTAAAATCGCGGTCAATCATCCTTTTTAACATTGTTCCCTATGGGAAAATCGCGGTCATCGCGGGCAGCCGATTTTTATGTACCCGCGATTTACCCGCGATGCCCGCGATGACCGCGATTTTTTACCCCCGACGCCCGCGATTCCAATCGCTGGCGCCCTTCTAGGTAAAGAGTACCAAGATTTTTTCCCTGATATACTTTGTTAAAATTGTTGGTATATTTGAAAGTCTCTATCATGTCCCCCCTTTCCATTCTCTGCTATAAACTATACATGCTAAGATCATTTCGTCTTTCAAGGAAAGCTTTGGGCTGTAGGCTATTCGCCATTTTAGCTGCTCTTCAGTTCACTAATATTGATATGCGGGGACATGTATGAAATGTTGGGGGAATATATTAATTATATATGGTTGCTATTAATTTAGTGTTGGTGATGGTTGGCTGAATGGTGGCCTCCAGTATTCTCAACTTTCCAGGTATTGTGCAATAATACTCGCTATTCCAAAGACTATCAATGCATTCCAGTATCTGGCCAAGCTGTAGCAAAGCTCAATACAACAACAGCAGCAGGTAGACAAAGTCACAAGGACAGATAACAATTTGGGATGGGCATCTGTAACGTGGTAAATTAGCAGAAATGTTTAACCAAAATTGAGCTATGAACCTTAATTTTAAATGATAGAGTGGGAACAAACGGCGCCCAAGTTTGGCGGCCGTTCAGGTTGCCTGCCGGGTCGGCAATCATTTACAAGGCAGGATTTTGCCTTGTAAGTGATTTCCCCGTAAGAAAAAAACATCTGAGTTTGGCCTGCATCCTGCATGACCGCCCAACTTGGGCATCATTACATCCCACCCACTGCGAGTACTGAGGTCATTGGTTTGATTTCCACCGCGGTTCTAACTCTGTGGAATTTGTATATAATTTCTCCATGCTTGCATGGGCTTCCTTCAGGTACTCAGGTTTCCTCTTACAATCCAAAAATATACTAGTATGGTAATAGGCCTCCAGAAAACCAAAAACATTAACTCTAGTGTGCGTGAGATTGCATATTTGTGTGATAGGGAGTATAGACTGTGAGCTCCACAGCGGCAGGGACTGATGTGAATGGACAAATATTCTCTGTAAATCGCTGTGGAATATGGTGCATTATAATGTACTTAACATTCTAAGTAGTCATAGGGCTGCTCTACTGTTTGATGGTGTGACGGGAGTGGAACCAATGGTGTTGATGGTGGTGTGCGTCTTTACAGAAAGCTGTGGATTACAGAACCATTACAGAACCAGCCTGTGGGCATCTCTCTATGAATCCCATTGGCTGAGCCATTCACATTCATTTTGCAATCATGCTGAATAAAAGATTTCTGCTGAATCAGGCACAATATCCCAAACCTAGACTATACGGTTAGAAAAAAACGCTGAAACTGAGTTTTATTAAGCAATAAGTCACTTTTGAAACACAGGTACCTTCCATGGACAAATCCGTAAACTCTATAACATCACGGATGTTCAGGTTACCTGTGGTTTCGAGATTTACGTATTCTATGCAGTTATCTAGCCCACTGCCTCTGACAGCAAGGAATATCTTCGTAAATAAAGTTCCAAACATGAGAGTTCTGAGATCACTTCTCTAACCAAGCACCGGGAGTGTCTCACTTTCCTGTCAGCTGAGTCAGTCAGCTCTTACCATTTGTATTATTATTTCAACACGCGGAGTGGAAAGGATGAAATCACAGCGTCGTGCATGTAAGAAGATGCTAAAACAAGTCTCCCCGGGAAAGGTGTTTCCTTCTGAGTTGTAAAATGTACTAAGCAAAAGATGCATGACAGCCTTGCCAGAATTGTCAGATGTTGCTACTACTGATCAACAGCTGACTGTTGTAGTTAACCGTTGTTTTATTAATTATCAAAAAGCAAAAATTCTTTGGTACTTATGTATTAGCAGGTTGCGCAATTAGCATACGTACGGCTCCGTAGGAAAATGCTATTTTTTGCATGCGATGCGATTTTCCTATGTAATTTATTCATTTCTCTCTGTCCTTGGGCGGTGCAATGCCATTTAATGTACTATATACTTGTATGAGATACAATGGGATTTAGGCACCACCCCACTATCCACGCCACCCCGAAGCGTGGTGAGCGAGCCCTGTGAGGGGCGGCGGAACACGTCATCCCGACCTTTTCATACCCCCACTATCCACGTCGGCGTGGAGTTGATTTTATATAGTGTGGCAAGCGCAGCAAGCCACCGAGCCTAAAGCGGGACGAGCACAGCGCAGCTGCGCTCGCCACGCTTCGGGCTCGGTGGCACGCTGCGCTCTCCACACTATTTAAAATCAACTCCACACCGATGTGGATAGTGGGGGTATCAAAAGGCCGAGAATACACGTTCCGCCGCTCGCCACGGGGTGGCGTGGATAGTGGGGGGGGGGGTGCCTAAATCCCATTGTATGTCATACAAGTGTATACTAAATTAAATGGCATCGCACCCTATAAAATCGCATGCGATCACATGCGATTTTATGTGCGGTGCGATCGCATGCGATACGATGCGATTTTCTTACGCAGAATCGCCCACTAAGCTATTTGCTTAGTAGGCGCCCTGCAAATACATAAGTACCATTTATTTTCTAAATGTACTAAAGGGCTGTTTAATGGAAGCACTGTTTTACATTTTCTTAGACAGTTTCAAAATCTTAGGTCAAACTCCTGGAAAATAACAGTTTTACAGAGCGTTGCAATACGCAGCACAGGTCCTCATTATGGCCCTTATTTTGATCGGCACGGTACGGCCCGCGTGCGGCCGTACCGCCGATGTTTTTTGTCTGCACATGCGCAGAGGTCATTCTGCGCATGTGCAGCCCCCTTCGCCGCAGACGGATTTCGTCCGCCGCAAAGGGGGCGTATAGGGGCGTGAGGGGCTTCAGCCCCTCATTTCCCTATGTGTACGCCCCGCGTTTCATGGGCGTTCCCATGAAAACGCGGGGCGTATGCATGGTAATGAGGGCATGACGCCCTCATTACCATGACATGGGGGCGGAAAGCTGACGTCGCCGGATGTCAGCTTTCAGCCCTCTTACAAGCTCCCACACGGACGATTGTCCGTGTGGTCTGAGCTTGCGGGAGCTGCCGCGGCGTGCGGGCCTGCCTTCGATGGTCGTCGACCATCGAAGGCAGGGGGCAGCTCCCACCATGGTGGAGGCGTAGCCTCCACCATTTTTGTGCGGATCGCCAGCCGTCCGTGTATGGACGGCCGTGGCGATCCGTCCGGTGGGCGGCCCTTGGTTTGTGCGGTCGGAGCCCCGTGTGCGGCTCTGACCGCACCAACCAGAATAAGGGCCTCACTATGGATGGCATCAGCGCCGCCAGTGCAGTCCCGATGGTGGTGTAATGTAGGGTACGCACCGGAACGATCATGATCGTGAGCAGATCGTGAGACGATCATACGATGGTCGCACGATCTGTTGGCGCACATGATCTGCTCACAAACTGCAAACGATCCGATCACAAACCGATCACGATCTGTACCCAGTTGAAGGGATCGTTTTTAAATCCTGACTGCAGCAGGTAGGATCTGCAAAGGGGGGGAAGGAGGGGAAGTGCACATTCATTGACACAAACATCCATTCACAGCCTGCGGGGGAACACCCACATCATTCGATGGTCGACGACCATCGAATGATGTGGAAGGCACATGCATATCTAAGGTTGCTCAGAGCAACCTTAGATGTGCGTGCATATTCTGAAGGAAGTGGGCAGGCAGCTGACATCTGGAGATGCCCCTGGCGCCCACGTCACCGGGCGATTTCCATGTAAACGCCCATAAAATGCTGTGCGTTCCCATGGCGAGTCCTCTCACCCGCCGCCAGATCCCAACCCTGCTCACCGGGCAAGCAATCTGTTCGCCGTGGATGCATGCACCCATGCGCAGAAATGTGCATGCGCATTTCAAAAACATTGCGCTCATTCGCATGTGAATTCGCATGCGAGCGTATGGACCTGAAAAAGGTCCTCAGAGTTCAACCTGAGATCTCTGATCAATTTGCTGCGGGCTCCAGCACAGCAGTTCTGCAGTGTGCAGTGTGGTGGCTGCCTCATCATTTTGTATGGGTTAAAGTCATTTTCATTTCTCCACACACTCCCTTTCTGTCAGAAAACATTAGCAGAATATTTGCACAAAAGAAGCACTTTGTAATCCCATACCTCCCGCTGTGAAGACATGGCACTCCCTTGACCCAGAAATGCGCTCACATGTAGTGAGTCTATCTGCCTGAGGGAATGAACTGATACTTAGATAGAGCTCCAGCTGGAGGTCTGGCCTGGACCCATAAGGTCACTCCTGATGATGTACTAGATCAGCACAGCACTTTCCCTCACATTAACATGCAGTTTGCTGCCACATATTGGTCATTACTAGTGAATGCTCACTTAGAGCTATTGATTGTGTTCTTTGGTCTCAGGTTGTTGGAGGGTGTGATAGCTGCAAATATAACAGTGACACCGGAGAATCCTTTCCTATTACATGACTGTGTTACTGGTTATGCAGAGTGGCAGAAGTCACCAGTCGTTTCTTTTCTTTTATCAATTTTAATGCAATAGGTCAAAGGTCATTTCCTTTCGTCATTGTTTTAAAGGGGTATTTTACCATCGGGTAACTTGGGTTTATATCATACTTGACTACCCTCCTGGAATGGCTGGACCCCCTCCTGCCCCCCCCCCCCCCCCCCCCCCCCCAGGAAAGTGGGCATGTCTCCCGCATACTCAACAGAGCAGTGTACTTAGTGATTCAGTGCGCACAACAGAAAGTCCAAAAGCAGCTGTTTAACAGTTTTAAGGTGTCATTCAGCAACACCTAAAAGAGGAGTACAAGTAAAAGGGTGAAAAAACTGTTATAATAGCGCTTATGGTGTTCCCAATAAACGAATCCTTGTGCAAAAGTCACAAATAATAGGGTAATGTCACCAAAAAGTCCCCTGTATGGATTCCTGAAATTGGATCCTCCAATGATTATGCTCAGGGCCGGCGCTACCCACTCAGCAGCTCCTGCAAAGCAGGGAGGCGCCATGCTGAAAAGGCGCTGTCTCCCTCCCTGCTCTGCTAAAGCTGCCACAGCCCTCACTGTCACTGCCTCCTGCACGCCTCCCGCAGCACTTGTCTGACAGCGGGTGGCAGTATGGAGAGGCTGAGCAGCTCCCTGCACCGCGCACACACTGTCCTCCTCCCGCGACCTGCCCCCTCTTCCTCGTGGACACTTGTGCTGAGGCATGTAGCGCTGTCTGTAAATGCCTGGATGACATGTCATGTCCGGATCCACCCCCTACCCATTGCTCCCTGCACCCGCCGCCTCCCCTTCCTTCCCTCTTCTCAGAGTGCTGTGCCAGTGCCACCCCTCAACACTCTGCCCCCTCTATCTCCTCCCCTCTTCTTCCATCTCCTCCTTCTCTCCCCTCCTTTCCCCCTCAGTCACGAGTGCTGCACGTACTTTGTACTGCTTTCGGATCACATCGCACACACATTGCATGCATGCCGTGCGAGCGATGCCATCTAGCCCATAACGTATGCGATTCTCGCAGCGTGTATGGGCACCTTTAGTGCCTGCAGCATTTTGCGGACACAGCACTGAGATGGTATATGCATACATGTACATGCACCCGAGATCCTCCATAGGATCGCATGTTGCATACACTCTCACAATCGTGCTGCAGCTTGTTGCAATGGCAATGTAAAAGGGCGCAAAATGTTTGGTTTGCAGGAGGGCGCCGGACACCCTAGCACCGGCCCTGATTATGCTCTCACGATGTAGATGAACATAGAGGAGGAGACAAAAAATAGCAGAATAGTGCATAACGTTTAAAACATACAGCTTTTAATGAGGGTTTGCACTTACAATTGAGGAGGTTAAAAAAGCATATAACGAAAACGCTCAGGGCACACTGTGATGCAGGAACAGTCCAAAGGTTCAGTCAATCCCAAACAGTTTCCGGATACTGGAAGGGGTCAGAGCCGTGGATCCCGTCAATGAATGCCGTGGGAGCGATAGTGTTTAAAAGGCAAGACACGCCAAATGCATTTCGGACCGCCAGGTCCTTCTTCAGCAGCGTGTCTTATACCCCTTTTACACCAAAATCCCTGGTCGGACCCTGGTCTTTGAACACAGGAGTTTCCAGGGTTGGACCCAGCTTCATACCCTATTTACACAGCACTGTGACCCAGGTCTGCGCCGTTTACACTGAACCTGGGTCAGCACTGCTTTTCCCTATGGATGACATTAAGGTACTTGTTTCCTAGCACGGCCACAAAGATCTTGATCGTGGGCATCGTGAGAAAAAATCGGGGGCATCGCAGCCATCGCATGCACTAAAAAATCGGGTGCGATGGTACCGACGCGATGCCAGCGATTTTCCCATAGGGAACAATGTTAAATACCTCAATTTAGCTGCGATGCCCCCGATTTCCCATAGGAATCAATGTTAAATGGCTCAATTGACCCAAATCATCATAGGGAACAATGGGAAATGGGCCAGAAAACCCAAAAAACACAGCTGAACACTGAAATGTCCCCCCAAAAGTAGTTGACGCCACCCCACGATCAACGCGAACCCGAAGCGTGGCGAGCGCAGCGAGCCCGCGAGGGGCGGCGGTACGCGTCCTCCGACCTTTTCATACCCCCACTATCCACGTCGGCGTGGAGTTGAGAATAGAATAGTGTGTCGAGCGTAGCGAGCCACCGAGCCCGAAGCGTGGCGAGCGCAGCGAGCCCCGCGAGGGGACGCAGATACCTGTGAAGCCTGCGAAGGGACGCGTTTACCTGTGAAGGTATCTGCGTCCCCTCGCGGGGCTCGCTGTGCTCGCCACGCTTCGGGCTCGGTGGCTCGCTGCGCTCGCCACACTAATCAATTCTCAACTCCACGCCGACGTGGATAGTGGGGGTATGAAAAGGTCGGAGGACGCGTACCGCCGCCCCTCGCGGCCTCGCTGCGCTCGCCACGCTTCGGGTTGGCGTTGATCGTGGGGTGGCGTCAACTACTTTTGGGGGGACATTTCACTGTTCAGGGGTGTTTTTTGGGTTTTCTGGCCCATTTAACATTGTTCCCTATGATGATTTGGGTCAATTGAGCCATTTAACATTGATTCCTATGGGAAATCGGGGGCATCGCGAGTAAATTGAGGCATTTAACATTGTTCCCTATGGGGAAATCGGGGGCATCGCGTCTGGACCATTTAAGCCTTTTTTAGCCGCATACGACGCGACCGACGCTATATTGACTTTTTTCAATGCATTTCAATGGGAAAATCGGGGGCATCGCGTTGGTCGCGTCGTATACCACTAAAAATGACACCCGATGCCCGCGATTGTGGCCGTGCTAGGAAACAAGTACCGACATTAAAAATGTCCATTTTTAATAAACTGCCATTAAACCTTCCATCAATGATTTAAAATAAAAATTAAAAGACATGACAAGTTGGCATTAAAAAATGTTGGTTTGTTTATTTTGTAAAATATTTTTCAAAAAGTTTTATTCAGTGCTCAAGCACACATAGCATTATAAAATTGCAGCATCACCCATGTGCTCCCCCCAGTCCCTTCCCCTGCAGCAGCAGACGGAATCTCCCATGTGCTCACCCCAGTCCCCCCCACCCCAAAAAAATAATAATAATAATATAAATGATACTGCATCCAATTATGATTTCTGTGTGCACTGCCCGTATCCTTCCTGGCTGCTGTCTTTTGCCACTGCAGCGCACTGTGGAAAGGCGTCCAGCACTTCTGGTATCCTTTCAGCACTACCCGGATGTCCCAACCTGGGTTGGGACCATTTACACCGCCCACGACCCAGGTCCAACCAGTGTTCAACCCTGGTCAGGACCTGGGTAGAAGACCAGTGTTACTGGACCTGGGTTGACCCCTTTTACACCAACATTGACCTGGGTCCGACCTGGGTCCAACCTGGGTTATTCCTTGGTGTAAAAGGGGTATTAGTGTCTAGCCTTACTTCCTTATATACGGTGGCTGTGCTGGGACACTAGTTTGTTTAGTTCCGCCTTTCGGCGCAATTAAGATGGCCGTGCGTTCCACCAATGATTGATCTGTGCGTTCCACATACGCACAGACCTAGTTTGTTTAGTTCTGCCTTACGGCGCAGTTACAATGGCCGTGCGTTCCACCATTGATTGATCTGTGCGTTTCACATACGCACGGACCGGCATACTCCCCAAAGCCCCTGCAACCCCCCAGAGCTGCTGAAACAAAATTCGTAATTCTCAGGACCGAGGGAGGGGGCGGGGCTAAAATGCCCAGAAACGCATAATTTTTAGCCATGTGGAATTTGTGTGGATTGGGGGCAGGGCTTCGTGACATCAGTCCTGTCCCGGCCCCCTAACGTGCAGCACTGGGTCTCCTCCCTGGGCTTCTCCCGGAAAGGCAACTTTAATAGGCAGTAAGTATGGGTTTATTGCTAGTAAAGTTTTGCTAAATGCATTGATTGCATTATTAGCTTATATTCCTTCTGCGCGTAACAGGGTTCTGGTATAAATGGTAGACAATCACTAGGTCAACACCTAAAAATGGCCGACATTCTCTAGGTCGACAGTGACAGAAGTTGGACACAATCAAAAGGTCGACATGAACATGGTTGACACATGAGAAGGTTGACACTAGTTCATCATTTTTTTTATGCCTATGTCGATATATATGTGTATATCTAGAGAGAGAGAGATAGATCACATATTTCAGACCTCCAGAAGTGATATCAATGGCCTTCAATTAATGGATTTAAAATTGCAAGGGAGGAGAGGTGCCCCCTTGAGAGCAGGAGCCCGGTGGCAGATGACTCCATTGCCTCCCAGAGTTCTGCCTGTGGATACAATCCTATGAATAATACTTTATAAACCGCAGGGGAACTTGTATTTTTCACATAGTATACGGAACACCACACTGTGTTTAATAACTTGTCAGCAAACTGGCGTTAACCTTAAAGAATAACATGTACAATTCTACACCTAGAAGGCCATTTACTAAGACCGAATGTGCGCGTCCTTTTTTATACATTATTCCACTTTTCTTCAGTTGTACATATTTGTTTGTAAGCCTACAGCTGGGGAGCCTTTGAGACTGGTATGTGAGTGCTCCATGCATATGTCCTATGCACTCATAGGCAGGGCCGGTGCAAGGCACCGGAGCGCCCCAGGCGAGTCGAGGTGGGGGTGCCCCGGTGCCGGGGGGGGGGGGGGGGTGTACCTGTCCTGCGGCTGTGTATATAAAGCCTGCGGCAGCGGCGGCAGCGGGGGTCCATGCAGTCAATAAGAATTTAATAACGAGCGCTATCCGCCTGGCTACGTGGAAGCGCTTCTGTTGTAAAATAATGGCCGCACGGCGCACGCTGATTGGCTGAATCTCAGCCAATCAGCGTGCGGCCAGTGTTTCCACAACAGAAGCATAGCCAGGCGGATAGCGCTCGTTATTAAATTCTTATTGACTGCAGGGACCCCCCGCTGCCGCCGCAAGCTTTATATACACAGCCGCAGGACAGGTACCCCCGTGGCACGGGGGGGGGGGGGGGCGAAATGCCGCCCTCCAGTGGCCGGCGCCCTAGGCAAATGCCTAGATTTGCCTAGTGGTGGCGCCGGCCCTGCTCATAGGAGGTTATTGTGGTGGACTCACAAGGCTGAGAAGTTCCCAGCCTTACGAGTCCACCAGATGCCGCCCGCGCGGTCGTGCCCCCCGTCCCCCTACACAAACACACACGCCATGGTCCCCTGCATGTTTTGCATAAACATCCATTCGCAGCCTTGGCTGCAGGGGAGAAATCATTTGATGGACGGCGACCATCGGATGATTTCTACAGTGCTCGCTGATCTGAGACACCTCTGTGGGCGCCCTGTGCGGGTAGCGGGCGTGCGGCTGATGACAGCTGCCAGCCTTTCGCACCGACGTAACCGGCCTATTACCATGGGAATGCCCAGCGTTTTTATGGGAATGCCCATGAAACTCTGGGTGTTCCCATGGGCGAATCCCCCACCCGCTCATTAAATATTCACTGCACTGGGTCCGCTCATTAGATATGCACAGAGCGGATCACTATTGGCAGGGTCCTAAATACCGTTTCAGACCCGTTCAGACAGCAAAAGAAAACGGATCTGAAACGGGTAGGACCCTGCTTTTTTACTGTTTCCAAAAAAACGTGTTTTTTTTGGGGAAACGGTAAAATCACTCTGCACCTTTCAGACCGCACATATTAGCGTTTTAAAACGGTAAAAAATCGGCAAAATACCGTTTTTTTAGTGCGGTCTGAAAGGGGCACGAGTAGCTAACCCTATGTAACCCCGGGAGGAAACCAAGTGCATCAGTCACCTGTGGGGCTCAGTGTAGCTGCACAGATCCACATAGCCCACAGTACTGCACCAACCCACCATATACTTGTTATTACACATTACATTCCCACAGCTAATATTACACATGGGTATAGGTCAGACCAATACAGTAGTACAATGGGGAACATTCACATTACTGGGACATAACACGTCAGACACTGATTGACTTGTGTTACTTTTTATTGTTGACAACAACAGATTCACATAGAGGCCGCTCAGCGACCAAATGACTCCATAGAAATGGAAAGCAAAATGATGCTTCAAACTTGCTGGATATGGAGAGAGGGAGTTGTGAAGACAGAGATTGGGGGTAGGGGTATTACCCGTCAACGGGACAGGCTTGGGAAGGGGGATGAGCCGTCAACGGGACAGGCTTGGGTAGGGGAATTGGCCGTCAACAGGACTGGCTTTGCAGAAACTTCAATGATTCCAGTTTGCTGCATATTTAAAACAAGTAACAAAATCAAGTGAACAATTTCCCAGGTTATGGGATAAGTGATGTTATTTTTAGGGACTCAGTGAGTCCGATGTCCAGGATCTTGATTATATATCGACCCTGGGCATCCCGTCCTCCTCGTCCTGGCAGAGGAAGCCGACAATGACAGGCCACTTGCGGAGGACCTTCCTATAAAAACAAACTTTGATCAGTGACTGTTATTGTAACAATACAAACGTTTGCCATGTACAAGTCATCTCATTATTCCCTGGCCTGCTGCTATCTAGTGGCCCTTACTGACTACATTTATCAGTGTGATTCCTCTTTGGACCAATAAGAGCGATGATACTGTGGGTGTGACATGACAAGGACGGCCCCATACAGGAAGCCCAGTGTACAGTGATGTGAGATCCCTCTAATGGGGCTACACACTGAGCGATTTTGGCTTCTTTTCTAAATGATCTGACTAGATCGCCTTGAAATTAAGCACACAACGCTGTGTGTGTGTAGGGCCCATATCGATAGTGATGCGTGGCCCCGTGCGTCACTATCGCCAGGAGATGCAGATACTGCATGCAGTACAAATCTGGTCATCATCTGTGTTCTCTCTATTGAGAACATGGGCAGTGACATATCGCTCAGCACACATCAGCGCTGTGCTGAGCAATTTGTGCTGCGCGCTCTGTGCTGAGCCGTCAGTGCTGAGCGATGTATGTCATACTAGTAGTATACCAGCCCATCAGCGCTCTGTGTGAGAGAACTGAAATCTACCCCAGCGACCAGAGCAGGGAGAACGCACATATTGTGCCGGCAACCTACCTGGGGGAGGAGTCACTGCTGGTATCTGAGGAGGATTCTGAGGACTCAGAGCTGCTGCTGCTGGTGTCTGAGGAGGATTCCGATTGGTCGGTCAGATAATAATAGCCGCTGGTGCTGCTATCAGTGATCTCATCAGACGATGTGGTGTCATTCGTCATCATGGAGAACACTGGGGACTCCTCACACCTCTCCACCTCACTCTTGCAGGCTAGAAATTATAGATACAATCTGGTAGGTTACTATGGGCAAAATCACCTCTTTTCATTGCAGTAATTGTACCCTGTACTGTGTATAGGCTCTATGAAATAGGCTGTGAGTTCTGTGCGTAGGTACAATCTCCTCTGTAGATTTAAAGCAGTATAATGTATAATGCAGAATCAGGCTGGTGAGATAACAACCTCCTGTCCCCTCAAGAATACTAGTTACCAGCCTGTCACAGAACTCCCAGCTTATTACATATACACTAGTTACCTGCCTGTCACAGAACTCCCAGCCTATTACATATATACTAGTTACCAGCCTGTCACAGAACTCCCAGCCTATTACATATATACTAGTTACCAGCCTGTCATAGAACTCGCAGCTTATTACATATTCACTAGTTACCAGCCTGTCATAGAACTCGCAGCTTATTACATATATACTAGTTACCAGCCTGTCACAGAACTCCCAGCCTATTACATATATACTAGTTACCAGCCTGTCACAGAACTCCCAGCTTATTACATATATAGTAGTTACCAGCCTGTCACAGAACTCCCAGCTTATTACATATATAGTAGTTACGCCTCTGCACCTGGGGGAAGCTTACCTTCACTGATCAGGTATTCCAGAAGCTCTGCCACGACTGCCGCCGCATCCTCTGTGGCCAGCGTAGTATCCGGCTCAGCGGGACGTTCGCCAGACATATTGGCACAGGGCACAGGGGGCTGCACATTGGGGAGGTGCTTGGCCGCTCCTTTAATAAGCCTCGCAGACTTGCTTGGCTGTAAGGAGCAGAGGAAGAGACATCATAAACTGTGACTACACAAGTCTCCGCACTGCAAGCACTTTCTACCATTTATTTATTTATTTACAGTTTCTTATATAGCGCAGCAGATTCTGTTGCGCTTTACAATAGTAGACAGTGATAAGACAAACTGGGTAACAACAGACAGACTTGGAGGTAGGAGGGCCCTGCTGCAAGCTTACAACCATGGAAGCAATAGAACAGATCAGGGCAGTGGAACCAGCTACAACTCCACCATTGTAAAATATATATATATATTAGTGATGAGCGGGTCCGGATCTCCGAGATCCGGATCCGCACGGACGTCCTGAATCCGAATCCGGATCCAGGACGTCCGCGGACTCCCGCGCAGGCCCGGAGCCGAAATCGAGGCCCGACGTCACATTGGTGACGTCGGATTCTCGCGAGATCCGGATTACATAAAAGCCGGGACCCGCCGCCGCCATCTTCATTCTGTGGGGCGACGCAGAGCAGGCAGCAGTGCTGCCAGAGAGGGGGGTTTTATTTATTGCTCCGTGAGGGGGGTTTGCTGGAGCGTTGTGTGTGTCACTGTGCTGCTTGCTGCTAAAGAGCTGCAAGTACAGAGGGGGTTTAATCATTTTTATTGTGCTGCTGGAGAGTGATTTTTTTTTCTATATTGCTGTAGCCTGCTCATCTGTAATTTGTGTCACTGCTGCTGCTACAGAATACTACAGACAGAGGGGGGTTTATTGTACTGCCACAGAGGGGGTTTTCTTTCTATATTGCTATAGCCTGCTCATCTCTAATTGTGTCACTGCTGCTGCTAGCCTGCTACAGAATACTACAGACAGAGGGGGGTTTAATAATTTTTATTGTGCTGCCAGAGAGGGTTTTTGTGCTGCCTGGCTACCTGTTATATGGTTGTAAACACCTACCAGGCAGTCACCTCTGTTGTTGCCAGTGCCACTACCTTGTACCTACCTCTCAGAGTATATAAAAAAAAATAAAAAAAAAATTAAAAATATATAAAAATATAAAAAAAAATAATTAAGTTGTTGTTGTTGCTGACACCACTGGCTGCCGTTAGATATCGCAGACTCAGTAATTAAATTTTTAACTGTGGTTTGCTGACGCCACTTGTTGTGTTACCTACCAGTGTATCCACTTTTGTATCTTGCTGCTGTTGTCACTGGCTAGTGACAACAACCAGCTGATATCTGGGTATCCAGTTTGCTGCCACCGCTGCCGTTACATATATCGCAGTAAATAACTCCGGTTTGCTGACGCCACTTGTTGTGTTACCTACCAGTGTATCCACAAAATAAATATTGTATCTTGCTGCTGTTGTCACTGGCTAGTGACAACCAGCTGATATCTGGGTATCCAGTTTGCTGCCACCGCTGCCGTTACATATATCGCAGTAAATAACTCCGGTTTGCTGACGCCACTTGTTGTGTTACCTACCAGTGTAACTATCCACAAAATAAATATTGTATCTTGCTGCTGTTGTCACTGGCTAGTGACAACCAGCTGATATCTGGGTATCCAGTTTGCTGCCACCGCTGCCGTTACATATATCGCAGTAAATAACTCCGGTTTGCTGACGCCACTTGTTGTGTTACCTACCAGTGTAACTATCCACAAAATAAATATTGTATCTTGCTGCTGTTGTCACTGGCTAGTGACAACCAGCTGATATCTGGGTATCCAGTTTGCTGCCACTGCTGCCGTTACATATATCGCAGTAAATAACTCCGGTTTGCTGACGCCACTTGTTGTGTTACCTACCAGTGTAACTATCCACAAAATAAATATTGTATCTTGCTGCTGTTGTCACTGGCTAGTGACAACAACCAGCTGATATCTGGGTATCCAGTTTGCTGCCACTGCTGCCGTTACATATATCGCAGTAAATAACTCCGGTTTGCTGACGCCACTTGTTGTGTTACCTACCAGTGTAACTATCCACAAAATAAATATTGTATCTTGCTGCTGTTGTCACTGGCTAGTGACAACAACCAGCTGATATCTGGGTATCCAGTTTGCTGCCACCGCTGCCGTTACATATATCGCAGTAAATAACTCCGGTTTGCTGACGCCACCTGTTGTGTTACCTACCAGTGTAACTATCCACAAAATAAATATTGTATCTTGCTGCTGTTGTCACTGGCTAGTGACAACAACCAGCTGATATCTGGGTATCCAGTTTGCTGCCACCGCTGCCGTTACATATATCGCAGTAAATAACTCCGGTTTGCTGACGCCACCTGTTGTGTTACCTACCAGTGTAACTATCCACAAAATAAATATTGTATCTTGCTGCTGTTGTCACTGGCTAGTGACAACAACCAGCTGATATCTGGGTATCCAGTTTGCTGCCACTGCTGCCGTTACATATATCGCAGTAAATAACTCCGGTTTGCTGACGCCACTTGTTGTGTTACCTACCAGTGTATCCACTTTTGTATCTTGCTGCTGTTGTCACTGGCTAGTGACAACAACCAGCTGATATCTGGGTATCCAGTTTGCTGCCACTGCTGCCGTTACATATATCGCAGTAAATAACTCCGGTTTGCTGACGCCACTTGTTGTGTTACCTACCAGTGTATCCACAAAATAAATATTGTATCTTGCTGCTGTTGTCACTGGCTAGTGACAACAACCAGCTGATATCTGGGTATCCAGTTTGCTGCCACCGCTGCCGTTACATATATCGCAGTAAATAACTCCGGTTTGCTGACGCCACCTGTTGTGTTACCTACCAGTGTAACTATCCACAAAATAAATATTGTATCTTGCTGCTGTTGTCACTGGCTAGTGACAACAACCAGCTGATATCTGGGTATCCAGTTTGCTGCCACTGCTGCCGTTACATATATCGCAGTAAATAACTCCGGTTTGCTGACGCCACTTGTTGTGTTACCTACCAGTGTATCCACTTTTGTATCTTGCTGCTGTTGTCACTGGCTAGTGACAACAACCAGCTGATATCTGGGTATCCAGTTTGCTGCCACCGCTGCCGTTACATATATCGCAGTAAATAACTCCGGTTTGCTGACGCCACTTGTTGTGTTACCTACCAGTGTATCCACAAAATAAATATTGTATCTTGCTGCTGTTGTCACTGGCTAGTGACAACCAGCTGATATCTGGGTATCCAGTTTGCTGCCACTGCTGCCGTTACATATATCGCAGTAAATAACTCCGGTTTGCTGACGCCACTTGTTGTGTTACCTACCAGTGTATCCACTTTTGTATCTTGCTGCTGTTGTCACTGGCTAGTGACAACAACCAGCTGATATCTGGGTATCCAGTTTGCTGCCACTGCTGCCGTTACATATATCGCAGTAAATAACTCCGGTTTGCTGACGCCACTTGTTGTGTTACCTACCAGTGTATCCACTTTTGTATCTTGCTGCTGTTGTCACTGGCTAGTGACAACAACCAGCTGATATCTGGGTATCCAGTTTGCTGCCACTGCTGCCGTTACATATATCGCAGTAAATAACTCCGGTTTGCTGACGCCACTTGTTGTGTTACCTACCAGTGTAACTATCCACAAAATAAATATTGTATCTTGCTGCTGTTGTCACTGGCTAGTGACAACAACCAGCTGATATCTGGGTATCCAGTTTGCTGCCACCGCTGCCGTTACATATATCGCAGTAAATAACTCCGGTTTGCTGACGCCACCTGTTGTGTTACCTACCAGTGTAACTATCCACAAAATAAATATTGTATCTTGCTGCTGTTGTCACTGGCTAGTGACAACAACCAGCTGATATCTGGGTATCCAGTTTGCTGCCACTGCTGCCGTTACATATATCGCAGTAAATAACTCCGGTTTGCTGACGCCACTTGTTGTGTTACCTACCAGTGTATCCACTTTTGTATCTTGCTGCTGTTGTCACTGGCTAGTGACAACAACCAGCTGATATCTGGGTATCCAGTTTGCTGCCACTGCTGCCGTTACATATATCGCAGTAAATAACTCCGGTTTGCTGACGCCACTTGTTGTGTTACCTACCAGTGTATCCACAAAATAAATATTGTATCTTGCTGCTATTGTCACTGGCTAGTGACAACAACCAGCTGATATCTGGGTATCCAGTTTGCTGCCACCGCTGCCGTTACATATATCGCAGTAAATAACTCCGGTTTGCTGACGCCACCTGTTGTGTTACCTACCAGTGTAACTATCCACAAAATAAATATTGTATCTTGCTGCTGTTGTCACTGGCTAGTGACAACAACCAGCTGATATCTGGGTATCCAGTTTGCTGCCACTGCTGCCGTTACATATATCGCAGTAAATAACTCCGGTTTGCTGACGCCACTTGTTGTGTTACCTACCAGTGTATCCACTTTTGTATCTTGCTGCTGTTGTCACTGGCTAGTGACAACAACCAGCTGATATCTGGGTATCCAGTTTGCTGCCACCGCTGCCGTTACATATATCGCAGTAAATAACTCCGGTTTGCTGACGCCACTTGTTGTGTTACCTACCAGTGTATCCACAAAATAAATATTGTATCTTGCTGCTGTTGTCACTGGCTAGTGACAACAACCAGCTGATATCTGGGTATCCAGTTTGCTGCCACCGCTGCCGTTACATATATCGCAGTAAATAACTCCGGTTTGCTGACGCCACCTGTTGTGTTACCTACCAGTGTAACTATCCACAAAATAAATATTGTATCTTGCTGCTGTTGTCACTGGCTAGTGACAACAACCAGCTGATATCTGGGTATCCAGTTTGCTGCCACTGCTGCCGTTACATATATCGCAGTAAATAACTCCGGTTTGCTGACGCCACTTGTTGTGTTACCTACCAGTGTATCCACTTTTGTATCTTGCTGCTGTTGTCACTGGCTAGTGACAATAACCAGCTGATATCTGGGTATCCAGTTTGCTGCCACTGCTGCCGTTACATATATCGCAGTAAATAACTCCGGTTTGCTGACGCCACTTGTTGTGTTACCTACCAGTGTATCCACAAAATAAATATTGTATCTTGCTGCTGTTGTCACTGGCTAGTGACAACAACCAGCTGATATCTGGGTATCCAGTTTGCTGCCACCGCTGCCGTTACATATATCGCAGTAAATAACTCCGGTTTGCTGACGCCACCTGTTGTGTTACCTACCAGTGTAACTATCCACAAAATAAATATTGTATCTTGCTGCTGTTGTCACTGGCTAGTGACAACAACCAGCTGATATCTGGGTATCCAGTTTGCTGCCACTGCTGCCGTTACATATATCGCAGTAAATAACTCCGGTTTGCTGACGACACTTGTTGTGTTACCTACCAGTGTATCCACTTTTGTATCTTGCTGCTGTTGTCACTGGCTAGTGACAACAACCAGCTGATATCTGGGTATCCAGTTTGCTGCCACCGCTGCCGTTACATATATCGCAGTAAATAACTCCGGTTTGCTGACGCCACTTGTTGTGTTACCTACCAGTGTATCCACAAAATAAATATTGTATCTTGCTGCTGTTGTCACTGGCTAGTGACAACCAGCTGATATCTGGGTATCCAGTTTGCTGCCACCGCTGCCGTTACATATATCGCAGTAAATAACTCCGGTTTGCTGACGCCACTTGTTGTGTTACCTATCAGTGTAACTATCCACAAAATAAATATTGTATCTTGCTGCTGTTGTCACTGGCTAGTGACAACCAGCTGATATCTGGGTATCCAGTTTGCTGCCACCGCTGCCGTTACATATATCGCAGTAAATAACTCCGGTTTGCTGACGCCACTTGTTGTGTTACCTACCAGTGTAACTATCCACAAAATAAATATTGTATCTTGCTGCTGTTGTCACTGGCTAGTGACAACCAGCTGATATCTGGGTATCCAGTTTGCTGCCACTGCTGCCGTTACATATATCGCAGTAAATAACTCCGGTTTGCTGACGCCACTTGTTGTGTTACCTACCAGTGTAACTATCCACAAAATAAATATTGTATCTTGCTGCTGTTGTCACTGGCTAGTGACAACAACCAGCTGATATCTGGGTATCCAGTTTGCTGCCACTGCTGCCGTTACATATATCGCAGTAAATAACTCCGGTTTGCTGACGCCACTTGTTGTGTTACCTACCAGTGTAACTATCCACAAAATAAATATTGTATCTTGCTGCTGTTGTCACTGGCTAGTGACAACCAGCTGATATCTGGGTATCCAGTTTGCTGCCACCGCTGCCGTTACATATATCGCAGTAAATAACTCCGGTTTGCTGACGCCACTTGTTGTGTTACCTACCAGTGTATCCACTTTTGTATCTTGCTGCTGTTGTCACTGGCTAGTGACAACAACCAGCTGATATCTGGGTATCCAGTTTGCTGCCACTGCTGCCGTTACATATATCGCAGTAAATAACTCCGGTTTGCTGACGCCACTTGTTGTGTTACCTACCAGTGTAACTATCCACAAAATAAATATTGTATCTTGCTGCTGTTGTCACTGGCTAGTGACAACAACCAGCTGATATCTGGGTATCCAGTTTGCTGCCACTGCTGCCGTTACATATATCGCAGTAAATAACTCCGGTTTGCTGACGCCACTTGTTGTGTTACCTACCAGTGTAACTATCCACAAAATAAATATTGTATCTTGCTGCTGTTGTCACTGGCTAGTGACAACCAGCTGATATCTGGGTATCCAGTTTGCTGCCACCGCTGCCGTTACATATATCGCAGTAAATAACTCCGGTTTGCTGACGCCACCTGTTGTGTTACCTACCAGTGTAACTATCCACAAAATAAATATTGTATCTTGCTGCTGTTGTCACTGGCTAGTGACAACAACCAGCTGATATCTGGGTATCCAGTTTGCTGCCACCGCTGCCGTTACATATATCGCAGTAAATAACTCCGGTTTGCTGACGCCACTTGTTGTGTTACCTACCAGTGTAACTATCCACAAAATAAATATTGTATCTTGCTGCTGTTGTCACTGGCTAGTGACAACAACCAGCTGATATCTGGGTATCCAGTTTGCTGCCACCGCTGCCGTTACATATATCGCAGTAAATAACTCCGGTTTGCTGACGCCACTTGTTGTGTTACCTACCAGTGTAACTATCCACAAAATAAATATTGTATCTTGCTGCTGTTGTCACTGGCTAGTGACAACAACCAGCTGATATCTCGGTATCCAGTTTGCTGCCACCGCTGCCTACCGTTAGATATCGCAGTACATAACTCTGGTTTACTGACGCCACTTGTTGTGTTACTGATATATATCCACTTTTGTATCTTGCTGCTGTTGTCACTGGATAGTGACAACAACAAGCTGATATCTCGGTATCCAGTTTGCTGACACCGCTGCCTACCGTTAGATATCCAAAATATGGAGGATAAAAAAAAAGGAAAAGATGAGGAGCCACTTCGTCGTGCTTCTGAAGCTGATGCCACTAGTCATCATGACATAGGCGATGAAATGCCATCGACGTCGTCTGCCAAGGCCGATGCCCAGTGTCAAAGTAGAGGGCATGTAAAATCCAAAAAGCCAAAGTTGAGTAAAAGGCCCTTAAAAAGAAAAAGCAAATCATTGGAGGAGAAACTTAAAGTTGCCAGTGTGCCATTTACAACGCGGAGTGGCAAGGAACGGCTACGGCCATGGCCTATGTTCATGACTAGTGGCTCAGCTTCACAAGATGATCAAAGTCCTCCTCCTCCTCCTCCTCCTCCTCCTTCTCCCACTTTAAAATTTAAGAGATTTAAGGTGTCACCAACAAAAATCCAGCAAACAACTCTGCCTTCCAAAGAAGACATGGTATCACAAATCCCAGTGGAGAGTCCAAGGGTGTTGGTGGTTGCGATGCCTGACCTTCCCATCACTGTACGGGAAGAGGATGCTCCTTTCAGCATTCGCAGCACACCCTCTGCATGTGCTGGAAGGATCACAGACAGTGCAGTTGCAGATGTCGATAATGAAGGTGTCAGTGTTGTACACCAGGAGGAGGATATTGATGAAGCTGGTGCTGAGGGAGAAATTGACGAGGAGGACGATGCTGATGCGGTTTGCTTAAATGAGGCACCGGGCAAGACAGTTGTTGTCCGTGAGATCCCAAAGGGCATCACCATGCCTGGACAGAAGACCAATAAATCCACCTCTTCGGTCTGGAATTATTTTTATCCCAAACCGTCCAACAATTGTTTTGCCATATGTAGCTTATGCAAAGCTCAAATAAGCAGGGGTAAGGACGTTTCCCACCTAGGGACATCCTCCCTTCTACGTCACTTGAAGAGCGTTCATAAGTTGCTGTTTAGTTCAGAAACTGTGGCTAAGAATGTACACAGTCCAGGGACAACTAAATCCCTTTGTCCTGTTGTGTCCACGTGCCCAACTACACCGCAAAGTCCCTCCTCGTCAATTTCTTCCTCAATGAGGATTGGGAGTAGTCCTATAGGCCATGTTACTTGCCTGACTGACTCCTCTCCTATCCGGGATTCTTCTGGAGGATCCTGCATTGCTACGCCTCCTACTGCTGCCGCTGCTGCTGTTGCTGCTGGGAGTCATTCATCATCCCGGAGGGGAAGTCGGAACACTTATTTCACTAAGCAATTGACTGTCCAACAGTCCTTTGCCATGAAGATGAAGTATGACAGCAGTCATCCAATGGCAAAGCGGGTAACTGAGGCCTTAGCAGATCTGATTGTATTAGATGTGCTTCCGGTGTCCATAACTGCTGGAGTAGGATTTAGACGATTGATGGACTTAGTGTGTCCCCGTTACAAAATACCGTCAAGATTCCACTTCGCTAGACAGGCGATACCGAAGCTGTACAGTAAAGTGCATAAAAGTGTTCTCAGTGCCCTGAAAAATGCGGTCATACCCACTGTCCACTTAACAACGGACATGTGGACAAGTGGAAAAGGGCAGACTAGGGATTACATGACCGTGACAGCCCACTGGGTAGATGAATCACCTTGTCCAGCAGCAACAACAGCAGCAGCACCAGTAGTAGGACCTGGGAAATGCCAGCTCCTTCCTAGGCAGGCTACGTTGTGTGTAACCGCTTTCCGTAAGAGGCACACCGCCGATAACCTCTTACAGAAACTGAGGGTAATCATTGGGCAATGGCTTACCCCTCTTAGACTCTCCTGGGGATTTGTGGTGTCAGACAATGCCTGCAATATCGTGCGGGCATTAAAGCAGGGCAAATTCCAGCATGTGCCCTGTTTTGCTCACACGATAAATTTGGTTGTCCAGAGTTTTCTAAGAGACAACAGAGCTGTGCAGGGGACTCTTTCGGTGGCCCGAAAAATTTGTGGCCACTTTCGTCATTCGGCGGCTGCATGCCAAAGACTGGAGCGGCAGCAAACACTGTTGAACCTGCCCCTCCATCAGCTGAAGCAAGAGGTCGTAACGCGGTGGAACTCAACCCTCTATATGCTTCAGAGGATGGAGGAGCAGCAAAGGGCCATTCAAGCCTATACATCCACCTATGACATAGGCAAAGGAGGGGGTATGCACCTGACTCAAGCACAGTGGAGAATGATTTCAGTGTTGTGCAAGATTCTCCAACCCTTCGAACTTGCCACACGTGAAGTCAGTTCAGACACTGCCAGCTTGAGTCAGGTCATTCCCCTCATCAGGCTTTTGCAGAAACAGTTGGAGAAAGTGAAGGAGGAGCTGAGACGGAGCGAGTCCTCTAAGCATGTGGGACTTGTGGATGAAGTCCTTCATACGCTTTGCCAGGATTCGAGGGTGGTACAAATTTTGAAATCAGAGGAGTACATTTTGGCCACCGTGCTCGATCCTCGGTTTAAAGCCTACGTGGTGTCACTCTTTCCGGCGGACACAAGCCTGCAGAAGTGCAAAGAACTGCTGGTTAGAAAACTGTCATCTTCTGAAGTGGAAAGTGACTCAGCAGCACCTTCTCCTTCATTTTCTCCAGCAACTGGTTCTGCAAGGAAACAACTGCGATTTCCTAAACCCCCCGCTGGTGGTGATAAAGGACCAAGTTTGGACATTTGGTCTGGGCTGAAGGACCTTCCAACAATTTCTGACATGTCTACTTCCACTGCCTATGATGCTATCACCATTGACAGAATGGTGGAGGATTATATGGGTGACAGCACCCAAGTAGGCATGTCAGAGAGTCCTTACCAGTACTGGCAGAAAAAAAAGGAAATTTGGAAGCCCCTGTACAAACTGGCTCTATATTACCTCAGTTGCCCTTCCTCCAGTGTGTACTCCGAAAGAGTTTTTAGTGCAGCTGGGAACCTTGTCAGCAATAAGCGTAGGAGGTTGCTTCCAAAAAATGTGGAGAAGATGATGTTCATAAAAATGAATTATCAATTCTACGAGAAAGACCAGCGTCCACAAAGTACACAGGAACCTGTGGTGGTGGATTCCAGCGGGGACGAATTAATACTCTGTGAGGGTGAGGAAGAACAAGATACTGATGGTGGTGAGGAATCGCTGGATGAGGATGAGGACGACCTTTTGCCTCTGTAGAGCCAGTTTGTGCAGGGACATATTAAATGGCAGCTTGTGATGTGGGGGCCCAAACGAACCAATCATTTCAGCCACAGTCGTGTGGCAGACCCTGTGGCTGAAATGATTGGTTTGTTAAAGTGTGCGTGTCCTGTTTATACAACATAAGGGTGGGTGGGAGGGCCCAAGGACAATTCCATCTTGCACCTCTTTTTTGTCTTTTGAATAATGTGCTCTTTGGGGCCTAGTTTGGGTGGGAGTGCCGTAGGACAATTCCATCTTGCACCTCTTTTTTGTCTTTTGAATAATGTGCTCTTTGGGGCCTAGTTTGGGTGGGAGTGCCCTTGGACACTTCCATCTTGCACCTCTTTTTTGTCTTTTGAATAATGTGCTCTTTGGGGCCTAGTTTGGGTGGGAGTGCCGTAGGACAATTCCATCTTGCACCTCTTTTTTGTCTTTTGAATAATGTGCTCTTTGGGGCCTAGTTTGGGTGGGAGTGCCGTAGGACAATTCCATCTTGCACCTCTTTTTTGTCTTTTGAATAATGTGCTCTTTGGGGCCTAGTTTGGGTGGGAGTGCCCTTGGACACTTCCATCTTGCACCTCTTTTTTATCTTTTGAATAATGTGCTCTTTGGGGCCTAGTTTGGGTGGGAGTGCCGTAGGACAATTCCATCTTGCACCTCTTTTTTGTCTTTTGAATAATGTGCTCTTTGGGGCCTAGTTTGGGTGGGAGTGCCCTTGGACACTTCCATCTTGCACCTCTTTTTTGTCTTTTGAATAATGTGCTCTTTGGGGCCTAGTTTGGGTGGGAGTGCCCTTGGACACTTCCATCTTGCACCTCTTTTTTGTCTTTTGAATAATGTGCTCTTTGGGGCCTAGTTTGGGTGGGAGTGCCGTAGGACAATTCCATCTTGCACCTCTTTTTTGTCTTTTGAATGATGTGCTCTTTGGGGCCTAGTTTGGGTGGGAGGGCCCTTGGACAATTCCATCTTGCACCTCTTTTTTTCTTTTGAATAATGTGCTCTTTGGGGCCTAGTTTTTCTATCTGCCACTGCAGTGCCACTCCTAGATGGGCCACGTGTTTGTGCCGCCCATTTGTCTTGCTTATCATAGTCATCCAGCTACCTCGGTGCAACATTTTGGCCTAAAAACAATATTGTGAGGTGTGAGGTCTTCAGAATAGACTGTAAATGAGTGGAGAAGAAAGCTGATGGGGTTAATAATAGCATAGGAGCAAAAAAACACCTAAATTATGCAATGTTAACCATTTTTATGCTTTTTTCAAAAAAATCAGAACCCAAAACCCAAAACCCAAAACCCAAAACCTTTAGGGGGTGTTTTGGCAAAACCCATTAGAACCCAAAACCTGAAGGTAATCAGAACCCAAAACCCAAAACCCAAAACGCGAAAAAGTGTCCGGTGCACATCTCTAATATATATATATATATATATATATATATATATATATATATATCTATAGATAGTAAACTATATTTCTACATCATCCGTAAACCATTGATGACTATTAATCGATGGCCATCTCTGCTCCTAATTTATGATTGCCATCACCTTTCTTAACAAGTAACTACTGTAGTTCAACACAGGTGACAGCAATCATAATATCAGAGGGGAGCCCAGGAATAGGACATGTTGGTAGGTATGTATATAGCAATCATAGTATCAGAGGGAAGCCCAGGAATAGGACACGTTGGTAGGTATGTATGTATATAGCAGTCATAGTATCAGAGGGGAGCCCAGGAATAGGACATGTTGGTAGGTATGTATGTATATAGCAATCATAGTATCAGAGGGAAGCCCAGGAATAGGACATGTTGGTAGGTATGTATGTATATAGCAATCATAGTATCAGAGGGGAGCCCAGGAATAGGACATGTTGGTATGTATGTATATAGCAATCACAGTATCAGAGGGAAGCCCAGGAATAGGACACGTTGGTAGGTATATATGTATATAGCAATCACAGTATCAGAGGGAAGCCCAGGAATAGGACACGTTGGTAGGTATATATGTATATAGCAATCATAGTATCAGAGGGGAGCCCAGGAATAGGACACGTTGGTAGGTATGTATGTATATAGCAGTCATAGTATCAGAGGGGAGCCCAGGAATAGGACACGTTGGTAGGTATGTATGTATATAGCAGTCATAGTATCAGAGGGGAGCCCAGGAATAGGACATGTTGGTAGGTATATATGTATATAGCAATCACAGTATCAGAGGGAAGCCCAGGAATAGGACACGTTGGTAGGTATATATGTATATAGCAATCATAGTATCAGAGGGGAGCCCAGGAATAGGACACGTTGGTAGGTATGTATGTATATAGCAGTCATAGTATCAGAGGGGAGCCCAGGAATAGGACATGTTGGTAGGTATGTATGTATATAGCAGTCATAGTATCAGAGGGAAGCCCAGGAATAGGACACGTTTGTAGGTATGTATGTATATAGCAATCATAGTATCAGAGGGAAGCCCAGGAATAGGACACGTTGGTAGGTATGTATGTATATAGCAATCATAGTATCAGAGGGAAGCCCAGGAATAGGACATGTTGGTAGGTATGTATGTATGTATATAGCAATCATAGTATCAGAGGGGAGCCCAGGAATAGGACATGTTGGTAGGTATGTATGTATATAGCAATCACAGTATCAGAGGGAAGCCCAGGAATAGGACATGTTGGTAGGTATGTATGTATATAGCAATCATAGTATCAGAGGGGAGCCCAGGAATAGGACATGTTGGTAGGTATGTATGTATATAGCAATCATAGTATCAGAGGGGAGCCCAGGAATAGGACATGTTGGTAGGTATGTATGTATATAGCAATCACAGTATCAGAGGGAAGCCCAGGAATAGGACATGTTGGTAGGTATGTATGTATATAGCAATCATAGTATCAGAGGGGAGCCCAGGAATAGGACATGTTGGTAGGTATGTATATAGCAATCATAGTATCAGAGGGAAGCCCAGGAATAGGACACGTTGGTAGGTATGTATGTATATAGCAGTCATAGTATCAGAGGGGAGCCCAGGAATAGGACATGTTGGTAGGTATGTATGTATATAGCAATCATAGTATCAGAGGGAAGCCCAGGAATAGGACATGTTGGTAGGTATGTATGTATATAGCAATCATAGTATCAGAGGGGAGCCCAGGAATAGGACATGTTGGTATGTATGTATATAGCAATCACAGTATCAGAGGGAAGCCCAGGAATAGGACATGTTGGTAGGTATATATGTATATAGCAGTCATAGTATCAGAGGGGAGCCCAGGAATAGGACATGTTGGTAGGTATGTATGTATATAGCAATCATAGTATCAGAGGGAAGCCCAGGAATAGGACATGTTGGTAGGTATGTATGTATATATATAGCAATCATAGTATCAGAGGGGAGCCCAGGAATGAGACATGTTGGTAGGTATGTATGTATATAGCAATCATAGTATCAGAGGGAAGCCCAGGAATAGGACACGTTGGTAGGTATGTATGTATATAGCAGTCATAATATCAGACAGGAGCCCAGGAATGGGACATGTTGGTAGGTATGTATGTATATAGCAATCACAGTATCAGAGGGAAGCCCAGGAATAGGACACGTTGGTAGGTATGTATGTATATAGCAGTCATAATATCAGACGGGAGCCCAGGAATGGGACATGTTGGTAGGTATGTATATAGCAATCATAGTATCAGAGGGAAGCCCAGGAATAGGACACGTTGGTAGGTATGTATGTATATAGCAGTCATAGTATCAGAGGGGAGCCCAGGAATAGGACATGTTGGTAGGTATGTATGTATATAGCAATCATAGTATCAGAGGGAAGCCCAGGAATAGGACATGTTGGTAGGTATGTATGTATATAGCAATCATAGTATCAGAGGGGAGCCCAGGAATAGGACATGTTGGTAGGTATGTATGTATATAGCAATCATAGTATCAGAGGGAAGCCCAGGAATAGGACATGTTGGTAGGTATGTATGTATATAGCAATCATAGTATCAGAGGGGAGCCCAGGAATAGGACATGTTGGTAGGTATGTATGTATATAGCAATCATAGTATCAGAGGGGAGCCCAGGAATAGGACATGTTGGTAGGTATTTATGTATATAGCAATCACAGTATCAGAGGGAAGCCCAGGAATAGGACATGTTGGTAGGTATGTATGTATATAGCAATCATTGTATCAGAGGGGAGCCCAGGAATAGGACATGTTGGTAGGTATGTATATAGCAATCATAGTATCAGAGGGAAGCCCAGGAATAGGACACGTTGGTAGGTATGTATGTATATAGCAGTCATAGTATCAGAGGGGAGCCCAGGAATAGGACATGTTGGTAGGTATGTATGTATATAGCAATCATAGTATCAGAGGGAAGCCCAGGAATAGGACATGTTGGTAGGTATGTATGTATATAGCAATCATAGTATCAGAGGGGAGCCCAGGAATAGGACATGTTGGTATGTATGTATATAGCAATCACAGTATCAGAGGGAAGCCCAGGAATAGGACATGTTGGTAGGTATATATGTATATAGCAGTCATAGTATCAGAGGGGAGCCCAGGAATAGGACATGTTGGTAGGTATGTATGTATATAGCAATCATAGTATCGGAGGGAAGCCCAGGAATAGGACATGTTGGTAGGTATGTATGTATATATATAGCAATCATAGTATCAGAGGGGAGCCCAGGAATGAGACATGTTGGTAGGTATGTATGTATATAGCAATCATAGTATCAGAGGGAAGCCCAGGAATAGGACACGTTGGTAGGTATGTATGTATATAGCAGTCATAATATCAGACGGGAGCCCAGGAATGGGACATGTTGGTAGGTATGTATGTATATAGCAATCACAGTATCAGAGGGAAGCCCAGGAATAGGACACGTTGGTAGGTATGTATGTATGTATGTATGTATATAGCAGTCATAATATCAGACGGGAGCCCAGGAATGGGACATGTTGGTAGGTATGTATGTATATAGCAATCACAGTATCAGAGGGAAGCCCAGGAATGGGACACATTGGTAGGTATGTATATAGCAATCATAGTATCAGAGGGAAGCCCAGGAATAGGACACGTTGGTAGGTATGTATGTGTATAGCAATCATAGTATCAGAGGGAAGCCCAGGAATAGGACACATTGGTAGGTATGTATGTATATAGCAATCATAGTATCAGAGGGGAGCCCAGGAATAGGACACGTTGGTAGGTATGTATGTATATAGCAATCATAGTATAAGAGGGAAGCCCAGGAATAGGACACGTTGGTAGGTATATATGTATATAGCAATCACAGTATCAGAGGGAAGCCCAGGAATAGGACATGTTGGTAGGTATGTATGTATATAGCAATCATAGTATCAGAGGGAAGCCCAGGAATAGGACACGTTGGTAGGTATGTATGTATATAGCAATCATAGTATCAGAGGGAAGCCCAGGAATAGGACACGTTGGAAGGTAGGTATGTATGTATATAGCAATCATAGTATCAGAGGGAAGCCCAGGAATAGGACACATTAGTAGGTATGTATGTATATAGCAATCATAGTATCAGAGGGAAGCCCAGGAATAGGACATGTTGGTAGGTATGTATGTATATAGCAATCATAGTATCAGAGGGAAGCCCAGGAATAGGACATGTTGGTAGGTATGTATGTATATAGCAATCATAGTATCAGAGGGAAGCCCAGGAATAGGACATGTTGGTAGGTATGTATGTATATAGCAATCATAGTATCAGAGGGAAGCCCAGGAATAGGACACGTTGGTAGGTATGTATATAGCAATCATAGTATCAGAGGGAAGCCCAGGAATAGGACACGTTGGTAGGTATGTATATACCAATCATAGTATCAGAGGGGGCCCAGGAATGGGACATGTTGGTAGGTATATATGTATATAGCAATCATAGTATCAGAGGGAAGCCCAGGAATAGGACATGTTGGTAGGTATATATGTATATAGCAATCATAGTTTCAGAGGGAAGCCCAGGAATAGGACACGTTGGTAGGTATGTATATAGCAATCATAGTATCAGAGGGAAGCCCAGGAATAGGACACGTTGGTAGGTATGTATATAGCAATCATAGTATCAGAGGGGGCCCAGGAATGGGACATGTTGGTAGGTATATATGTATATAGCAATCATAGTATCAGAGGGAAGCCCAGGAATAGGACACCTTGGTAGGTATGTATGTGTATAGCAATCATAGTATCAGAGAGAAGCCCAGGAATAGGACATGTTGGTAGGTATATATGTATATAGCAATCATAGTATCAGAGGGAAGCCCAGGAATGGGACATGTTGGTAGGTATGTATGTATATAGCAATCATAGTATCAGAGGGAAGCCCAGGAATAGGACACGTTGGTAGGTATGTATATAGCAATCATAGTATCAGAGGGGAGCCCAGGAATAGGACACGTTGGTAGGTAGGTATGTATATAGCAATCATAGTATCAGAGGGGAGCCCAGGAATAGGACACGTTGGTAGGTATATATGTATATAGCAATCATAGTATCAGAGGGAAGCCCAGGAATAGGACACGTTGGTAGGTATGTATGTATATAGCAATCATAGTATCAGAGGGAAGCCCAGGAATGGGACATGTTGGTAGGTATGTATGTATATAGCAATCATAGTATCAGAGGGAAGCCCAGGAATAGGACATGTTGGTAGGTATGTATATAGCAATCATAGTATCAGAGGGAAGCCTAGGAACAGGACACGATGGTAGGTATGTATGTATATAGCAATCATAGTATCAGAGGGGAGCCCAGGAATAGGACACGTTGGTATGTATGCACGAGTAATAATATCAGAGCAACTATAAGTGATTAAGTTATTACTGTACTAGGGATGGCCATCGTTGCCATTGCCATTGATGGTTGCCATTGATGGCAATAATGCAACTGGCCATCGATAGTGTGAAACTATACAATGGATGTCCATCGATATTTTTACCTATCGATGATAACCCATTGTGTTTGACTGATTGGCCTGTGGCCCAATCAAAACACAGTGGTGGGCTTCATGGGTGTCAGGGCGGAGTTATGCTCCATGTCCTGGCTCTTTGAAAAAACAAACAAAAGCAAAACATCGGTTTTGCTGTGCTATCGATGGAGGGAAACCATCTGGTTCTCCCCCATCGATGGCAAAAGTATTCTATATCGGCCATAAACCATGGATGATTTGGAATCATCAATGGTCAGTGGCCATCCCTATACTGTTGTACACATAATGTGGTAATTGTGTAATTTCACGGGGCCTGATATATTGGATGCGATATCGGCCGATATATCAATGCGATCCAATTTTTTACCTCTTATAGCACCTGATATATCGGCCAATATCGCATCTGATATATCGGGCGCCATGAAACTAAACAAGTACCCATAATGTTTACAGAGCACAGGCCGGGCTGCAGTCACAGCAGCTGCTGCAATCAGAGTTCTCAGGTGATTGGCAGATAATTGGCAGCACGCCAAAAGGAGAATAGTTACATTTGCAGAACTGCAGGAAGGGAGCAGTAACTCCTGTATAGGGGGAATCCACATTACATGCAATGCTGACATATCTGAGCTTCCAGAACACATGGGTGGGATGATAATCCATTGTGTTTGACTGATTGGCCTGTGGCCCAATCAAAACACAGGGGCTGGGCTTCATGGGTGCCAGGGGGAGCTATGCTCCATGTCCCGGCACTTTGAAAAAAAAAAAAAGCAAAACATCGTTTTGCTGTTCCATCGATGGAGGGAAACCACCTGGTTCTCCTCCATCAATGGCAAAAGTATTCAACATCGGCCATGAACCATCGATGATTTTGAACCTACTTCAAAACCTACTTCTCCACCCCACCTCCCCTGTCCTTTAACAGAGCACCTTGTGTGCAGTCTGTGGGTGCACACAGTCTCTTCACAGCGAGGTAGACTCTGGTATGAGGGTCACCACCAGGGGCATGGGCAGTTAGTGGCAGTTAGTCAGGTGGGAGGAGTGTGGTCAGGAGGCAGCTACTGGCAGGAGAAGGAGCACAGTGCACACAGCCAAAAATGGGAGAAGGGGTCTCCAGGGGGAACCTCTACATGTACGACAGCAGAAGTGCTGCCGAACTACAAAGCCCAGCAAGGTGGGGAGATGGACACTTCAGTGCTGATAATGTGAGAGCCTGTGAGGCTAATGGTAAAACGTGAGTGTTACTACACAACATGCCCACATTATGTATCCCCTAATGCTACATACAGGGAGTGTCACCCACTGATGTACCTCTAATACTACTTTCAGGGAGCGTCACCCACCCATGTACCTCTAATACTACATACAGGGTGGTACATTTATATGTTACTAATTACCAGTCAGTCAATATAATACCTATCCCCCATATTTAGGCCTATAAAACTGGAGAAATCACCCCCCAATCTGCCCAGAAACACCCAATATCGGCTGACCCCCCCCCCCTTTATTGTGGCCTGTGATAATTCTCTGTATATGCAATGTACAACCCATTAATATAACAGCGCACTTACCTTCTTCCTGGGTTCAGGGATGCACATTTTGCTGCACAGACAGCCCATTATCTCACAGGAGGTACAGGTAACTGCTTAAGATCCAATAAATTAAAAAATAAGCAATGAAGCAAGAGAGCATATAATGTGCTTCTTCTCCTGACAACTGCAGAGTCTCCTGTGATGGAGTCCCTGTGTCACAGAGCCTTTGTGATGTCATAATGATGTCATGGGACAAAATGGCCGCTATGCTGCAAAAATGTAAAGCAAGAGAGTCTCTGTGTTCAGGGATAAGAGGGGCAGAACAGCGCACATTATTTTTATTTATCAACAGTTTCTTATATAGCACAGCATATTCTGTTGCTCCCAACTGTCCTGTTACACAGGCCTTAAAGGGGAACAGGGAAATGTTAAATAATTAAAACCTATAACGTCACAACCATTTGGCCCATGTGGGAACTTTAAATGCATTGACACACCTTAATGTAGACAATAAATTAAATAAGCATTGGAAGAATAAAGGTGCGTACACACTGGCCGATATATCGGCCATTCGATTGAACAGATGATATGTTGATGCACCATCGGCCAGTGTGTATAAATTATAAATCTGTGAGCGGCGTCATTCACAGGTATATCGTGTTGGCTCTTCAACACAGCCAATGCCGGATCCAGAGATACAGTATATCGTGCTGTGAGCCTCCAGTGAATAAAAGTTCAGTAGGCGGGTGCATGCAAATAGGCACGCCCACTTTTGATGTCATTCAGACGGATCAGGCAGTGTGAATGAAGAACATGCTGCCCATCCGTCTATTTATATATCTGCAGATCAATTGATACAGTATATCTTCCAGTGTGTACCTAGCTGTAGGCAATGTTAAACCATCACCTGAAAGTTTATAAATAGATTAGGGCAGGATGCATTAACATACATCGCCGCCCCTCGCCATGCCGCACCGCGATGCTAGCGCATATGTACTAACATATGCGGCTAGCATCGTGATGCGGTGATGGAGGCCTCCCGCGATACCTGTGATGTGGTGTGCGGGGGGTCTCCGTCACCTCCTGGGCTCTGCGGCGGTCCCCGGCGTCTCCTCTTCCCCCCTGCAGCCGGAAGGATATCCCTGGCTGTGACATGCTGCTGGGGGAGGAGGAGCAGCACGAAGGACAGGGAGGAGGGTCTGCATCTGTGGCGTGCAATGGGTGGCGATAGAAGCCCATAGGCTTCTGTCGGGGCGGATGGATCTTTGTACATTAGAAAATGCGGTAAAACCCCCGAAAATGGGGGTTTTACCGCATTTTTCCCTTAGTACATCCCGCCCTTAATATATATGGTCAACAGGTTATTTTCCTAATGACAATTAGAATATCTTGGTTATGTTGATACCTATAATTTCCAGTTAAAAGACTAATTGGTGACTTGTTTGCTACTGCTGTCTACTGACAATATTTTGTTTACGATCAATCTAGGTCTATTTATTTGTATCAACATTTATTTATATAACTACAGTAGTAACTTCCTGATTTTTACTACTTTACAATACAGAAGTGTCCCCATAAAATGTACAATAGGCTGTCAGCTGTGCAAAATGCCCTACTGAACATGAACACGTATATAAACAACTGCAAGTGACATAACAAATTTGCCAGGTCACACTGATTAATGTGAATGCGTAACACTGTGTAGGAACACACACACAGGCCCTTATTCTAGTTTCTGACAAAATCCGTCTTAGATGGACAAAACCATGTGCACTGCAGGTGAGGCAGGTGTTACTTGTGCAGAGAGAATTAGATTTGGGTGGGGTTTTACTTCAAAGTGAGATCTATATTGCAGTGTAAAAATAAAGCAGCCAATATTTACCCTGCACAGAAACAAAATGACTCACCCAAATCTAATTCTCTCTGCACATTTGAAATCTGCCCCCCTGCAGTGCACATGGTTTTGTCCATCTAAGAAGGATTTTGTCAGAAAGAGTGAACTAGAATAAGGGCCACTGTGTATGAACTCACACTGATTAATGTGCATCACTTGTACGAATGCGTAAATAAGCCAGGTTCTGTTGTGCTTCATCTGCTAATTTATACATGTTTAACCCTCATTTCTGTGTAGTTAAAGTTGCAGCATGGTATCTTCAGAATATTATATATATGTTTTGCTGTGTCCGCAATGCAAATGAGGTGGATAATTAAATAAGATGGTACACTAGTACACTACACCTCTTGGAGCGGCTCGGTCACTACAGCCAGGTGTCCTGCGTAATGTGGCATAGAATTGCTAGTTGTATGCAGGGCCGGTGCAGGACAGGGGTGTGATGCGGCCGCTGCCACTTCGCTCCAGGAGGGGGGTTGGGGGTGGTGGCGGGAGATGCGCTGACGGCCGGCAGGGTCTCGCACCACGGGGGGGGCAGTTAGATATGCAGCCATCGCAGCTCCGGGCGGGCTCCCGGCCGGGTCAGTGTGGGTGCTGCCCTCCGCCGCAGATTGAAGCTGACAATGACCAGCACGTCGGGTGGGGTGGTTGACAGCGGCTGCTTCTGATCCCGGGGGGGGGGGGTACGCTCACTCGCCTGCTCCCAGCTGCTTCTAATTCTTCCTGCTCTCCTCCGCGGGAGCTTTGCTGCTGCTACTTCTGCTCAGTACCGCCCTCCAGTGGCCAGCGCCCTAGGCAAATGCCTAAAGCTGCCTAGTGGTGGCGCCAGCCCTGCCTGTGCACGTTTTAAGAAATGCAGAAAACATGACATGTTGGGGGTACTGAGAACTGTAATTGAGAACCACTTATCTACAAGTCATCTGAGTCAACCATTCCATAATTACCCTCACCCATAAAGTATTGCTTTTCCCATGGGCAGAACAATCCTTGAACAAGGAATTCCACTCAAACTGTATGTTGAAATGTAATGACTAGTCATGTAGTTGGATATGGGACTAGCGTGCTAATGAGCATTGTCTCCTATCAGACGGGTGATTCAGAGACGGACACTGATATCATTACTGCTGTGTCTCTTGATGCCGCAACAATTGTAAAATATGCCCCCATTTCATGCAGTCTGTCAATCAGGCTGGTTCTAAGGGGCACGGTGTACAACGAAATAAGATCCACAAACCATGCACAGTTCACCCACCAATGGGTTTTCGTACAACTCTGAATCAGGCCGAGAATGCAATCTAATATAACCCTTGCTCAGACATGACCTAGCATACTTTCTGATGTATGACAACAGATGTGGACCATATACTGTATGTGAAACACAGATCACCTATCTTGCATGGGGGGAATACGCATTCTCTATCCCGAGCATACGCAACATCATTTATGCTTATAATAAAGTACACTTAGCCTCATTTGCATGTATTCTTAACATGTAGGGTTGTGGAAAGCATAAACTCGCCATCGGCTATCCCCAGGTCCACACTTTACAATTCACAAAGCTAAACCTTAACTTAACCTTAACAACTAACTTATCTAATAAAAAAGACACGGACACAAAGTGCTGGCGTTTCAAAATGAATGTCAAATTTATTTTGACAATAAACTATAACTATAAATGGTGGCGGCACCAAAGAAAGGTCACTATAGGAAAGTGGGGGTTAAAGATGACTACCCATACACACCATCGCTGGTGATCACTCTCCCTGGTCATCCACCCAGGCTGGTGGTGTGGCCATCCCCCGGACAGAAGCATGGCCCATGACAATCGATGTCAAGGGAGAGTGCACCCCACTATCTACACACACACAGAGATCTTACAAGGATGACCGTTCTTTACCGCCGCCGAAGAGAGAAAAAATAGGGAAGGGTGGGTGGGGCTTCGCAGGACAGAGGAAGCTTCACATCTAGCATGTGACTTTTCTTACCCTGTCTACATCCCTCCCCCTGCTCTGATAGGCCTTGTGCCCATCCTAATTACAATATCACATGACACCTTCCAAGTGTAACCTGGAGAACTCATCAGCGGTTTATGCTCTCTCACTGCTTACTCAGCATTCGTGATTCTTTCAGTTTACAAAGGAACATATTTATCATCATAGAGTCTACTGAACACCAAGTAGTGGTACAAGATGTTCTTTCTAGTGTCCTGAGCATGTGGTGATCATCAGAAGTATCAGCTCTTAGGTTTCGCTTTGCGATATGCGGTACAGTTTCACCAAAAAGGCAGGTACTGTACTCCCTTGTTTCATCACAGACACCGTTAATATTCTTTATTGACGACTATTAACCTCAGGTACCTTCCTGTTGGGATACAGTCACTAGGTCTACAAGCATTAGGTCGACACCACTAAGTCTACATGCATGAAGGTCAACATGGGTTAGGTCAACAGGGTCATTAGGTGGACAGTCAAAAGGCCGACATGGGGTTTTTCACCTTTGATTTGAGCCGGCATGTGCCCACAGGAGGTATTTCATGCCCTACCATCATCTCGGGAGTGGTGGGAGAATAAAATAGTGTGCAGAGCGTAGCGAGGGGGTGCCGGTCGGGGTCCCGACAGTTGGGATCCCGACAATCATTAACCCGACATTCATTAACTCGACGTCGGGATCCCGACTGTTAAAACACCGATGGCCGGGTTCCCGACGGACGTCGGCTATTCTCCCTCGTGGGGGTCCACGACCCCCATAGAGGGAGAATAGAATAGGTGGCAAGCGCAGCAAGGGGCTTTGCTCCGCTGGCCACGCTGTCTGAGTCCGGGCAGTCGGGATCCCAACGTCGGGCTAATGACTGTTGAGATCCCGACAGTCGGAACTGCATACCACACTCGTAGCGAGGTACCGTGCCCAAAGCATGACATGTGCAACAAGCCATGCGAGGGGATGCAGCGCTACGGTTTAGTGTCCATGTTGTCTCTGTCAACATTCGGGACAAAAAAGTGAAAAAAAAAAAAAACACGTCGACCTTTTGACTGTCAACCTTCTCCATGTCGACCTAATGCTTGTTGACCTAATGACCATGTCGACCTAACCCATGTCGACATACATGCATGTCGACTGTGTGGTGTCGACCTAATGCTTGATGACCTAGTTGCTGTCTATTCAGAGATCCATTCCTTTCCTGTTACTGGAACACCAGAAAGCCCAGATGGAACGAGGACTACCTGATCCTGAAGCTTGCATGGATGTTGGGTTTGGAGAAGAACTTCTCCAAAGGTCTCTTTGTCAAAATATAAAGTATGAACTATGTCGTTATCAGGATATCATTTAAATATTATAAGTGGGTCACCAAAATAAATATAATAATTTTATATACCTATTGTTATTAAGACCTTATTTGAAACTATCCGTCAGAAGAAAGAAGAGAGGGTCCAAACACAAAGGAGTTGGAAGGACGGGGCTTGGGGCAGGTTCCTCCCTCTACATAAGATGTTTGCAATTTATAGTTCTACAAAGTAAAGTATACAAAATAATAGATTCAATATGTTTCGTTTCGGAAACAAACTGTTGGCTATGTTAAACAACAGCAAAAGAAATAAAAAATTCTGAGTGACATTCTTGTCGTCTTCGGTTTACTATTTTGCTTACGCCAAGTCACTTAGAATCTCCCACTGAGAGGCTGTAAGACAACGCAACACAGTGAAAGTGTATTAAAAAGACCAATGTTGACTGGTTCTAAAATTAAGACCAGATGAGGGCTAAAGGCAATTTATTTACTAGAGTTAGTCACATTTAAAAAACCTCCGGTTGCCTTCCAAGCCTTGTAGGATACTTTTGTGCAGTCAGATAAAGGCTTCAACAAAATGAATGGCAATGATTATCTTGTTTCAGTTTTTTTTTAGACAAATGGTACTTTATTGCTGTAGTATGAGAACATATTTATAGTTTTAATAAAAAAAAATAGGGCTGGAGGGAACTAATGTACTGAAAAGGCTTTGAAAACGTTATACTAAGTTTTTAGACTAGGTTTATTTATTTATTTGGTATATAGTTGCATTAAATGGCTACATTTGTTAACGTTTCTTATGGAGCAACTCTAAAGTCGGGTACACACTACTCAATTTGTGGCACCTTCCGATATTATTATCGATTTCTTTGGTGGTCCCGGATGAATGATATAGGGCAGGGGTGGCCAACCTGAGGCTCTCGAGCCGCATGCGGCTCTCCCCCTGATCATGTGCGGCTCCTGCTCCCACTGGAACGGAAGCCGCAGCGCTGCCCGGCGATGCGGCTATATCTGGAAGGCAGCACTATCAGAGCTGCGCCACCGCTGTCCTTAGCTTGGGGTATAGCCAAGTAGCAGGGCAGCGCTACCCCTGCAGCTTCCGCTCCAGTTTTTCTCCCAGCTTCCACCTCTCCTGCAGGAGTAGCAGCCCGCCCCCGTTAAACATGTGGTGCTGGCGTGCTCCCCCCGACGTCGAGGATCGTCATTCATGGCGCAACAATAGTGCGCACAATATTTGAAATGTCCACTGGAAGGGACACCAGGAGGGGAGCAGGAGTGTGCTTTGCTCCTCTCCCCATAGAAGCAGCTGCACCGCTCTCCATCTTTACCTGCAGCAGAAGGGAAGGCTGGGCTGGCCCTCATATAAAAATTTACAGTAAGTGGCACTTTTGGGGGCATTGATTAAGGGACACTACTAGTGGCAGTATGTGGGGGTATTAAGTATTGCATAATATGTGGCATGTGTAAGGGGCATTACGGGGTGCAGCATCATGTGTAAAGGGCATTATGATGTGCAGCTTCAGTGTGCAGCATCATGTGTAATCGGTACTATGATGTGCTGCATTATGTATAATGTATACTATGGTGTGCGGCATCATGTGTAATGGGTACTGTGGTGTGCGGCATCATGTGTAATGGGTATTATGGCATGCGGCATCATGTGTAATGGGTACTGTGGTGTGCAGCATCATGTGTAATGGGTACTGTGGTGTGCGGCATCATGTGTAATGGGTACTGTGGTGTGCGACATACTTCCAAATAGACCACGCCCTTTTTTTATGCGCGCGCCTCCGGCTCTTTCGCTTGACTGCAGATCTTTTTTGGCTCTTTACCTCTGACCGGTTGGCCACCCCTGATATAGGGCATAAATGGTATACTGTAGCCATCTTTAACGATATCGTTCAGTGGCATCCCCGGACCACTGCTGAAAATGCAGTCGTTGATGATACAGATGAATTTAATTGCATGTTCAGACGACAGTGGGGTCATTAATCTTTGTGAAGTGATAAAGTTGTCCAGGGGCGGGCTGGGCCGGGGGGCAGGGTGCCATGTGCCCCCCAGGCCGCTCAATCTATTGTGTGCGGGCCGCCTGTTTGTTTCTGAGGCTGCTGCTGCAGCCAGGGCTAACCAGTCTCCGACTGGTCTTCGGAAACATGGCCACCGGCCTCCTGCACTTAGGACGTCTAGGGTACCAAAGTGGCTAGTAATGCCACTGGTTCTGGCATTACTAGCCAGAGGGAGCATCCTGTGGGGCTCCTGATATTATACAGGGAAAAAGCCTGTGGTGTCCTATTATTGTTTTTTTATTTTATTAATACATATACAAAAAAAAAACCCTCCATTTAACGATACGCTGTTACTTATGGGCCGGTGCTCTGGACTTGCCCCCCAGGCTAAAAGTTGCCAGCCAGCCCTTTTATTTTATTAATACATATACAAAAAAAACCTCCATTTAACAATACGCTGTTACTTATGGGCCGGTGCTCTGGACTTGCCCCCCAGGCTAAAAGTTGCCAGCCAGCCCCTGAAGTTGTCGGTGATAACACACTAGCCAATCTACTCTTAAATGTCAATTACATGCTGGGTTTGAAAAATAACAACAAGGAGCTAATAGACTGCTGCGTTATCACCTTCAAATTTATCACTTCACCAGGCTTAATAAATCTGTAATGTACTCTAGTCTTGACTATCCATATGGAAGCAGTGATCTTTAGTTCTATAGCCTGGACAGAATCTAGGTAGCCTGGAATTAAACTATAGTACAGTATCATTACATATTTATTTTTCTTTTACTATTACTATGTTACAAAGATTCTTTTTTGTGTTGAATTTCTGCTAGCAGAGAAATGGAAAATTGTTTAGCCCACCACATATTGTGAAATGTGTGGAAAGACACATGATACAAGTATCAGGAGTAAACTTTAACCAATAATAGGCCTATTTATTAACAATGGCGCTACATCCACCAAAGAAAATCACATTCTATCAATTTGGAATGTTTTTTTTCATGACTATAAAGTGTTTCACACCAGGACAGTGGAGAATGGTCTTCAGTGGCTGAAAGTCAGACTAGACAGACAAAATTTCAGGCAAACGGGCCGAGCAGATAACAGGACTGGCGAAACAGGATTGATATTTTAATGAAACAGAAGACAATGCTGGGAATGCACTGGTACAGTAGTGGTAGCAGGATGGGAGAAACCAGCAACCAGACTGGCATTGCATTGGTATAATTAGGCTGCACTTGTACAGGAGTAAAAAAAATCTGTCTTGAACTCAAATAATAGATGGTTTCAGTTTAACAGAAGCAGAAGTGATGGGTCAAGACTAGTATACCGGCAAGAAGATGTCAATGCTCACAAATAGAGAAACTACTAAAACCAGCTAATGTCTGGAGGTCAGAAAACCACAAGGTCTAGGTGAAGCTTAAGATTAGGGGCCAGATTCTCTAAGCTTCAAAAATGATAAAATGGAGAATGATAAACAGCCAGACAATCAGCTCCAGCCTGACATTTTTCAAACACAGTCTGTGACATGGCAGGTAGGAGCTGATTGGCTGGCTTTTTATCACTCTCTATTTTATCACTTTTGAAGCTTAGAGAATCTGGACCTAGGTCTTTGGAAATTCAGTTAGAGGTTCAGCAACAAGCTCAGAAATTGCAGGACAGACAATTACTTTGCAAAGCTCTGATACACGGGAACAGTGGCGGCTCCAGAGTTGGGGCCGCAGCACAGTCCAAGATTCAAATAGGGCAGCCACACCAACTACCAGTGAGTCTGTTCGGAATGGCAGTTGGTGGCAATTGCTGTTCCTCCACTATTTAATGTTTGAACTGTGCCGCAGCCCTTCCTCTGGAGCACCCCTGCATGGGACTGTTTTTTAAGGGTAACAATCAGAAATAGTTAGTACTAACTGTTGAGTGGAAAGCAAGGACTCAGGGCCGTAACTATGGTAGGGCAGACAGAGCTGCACACATTGTGCAGTTTTACTCCTCTTACCCCAAGGCAGTAGCTGTTGTTGTTTGCTGACTGGCAGTGCCCAGTGCGTTACTCCCACTCCTGGCATGAGTACTGCGCTCCTACTCTGGAGACTGGAGATACAGTGGCCCAATGTGCTGCAGTGCTGCCCGTGGAGGAAGGCAGTGTCTCACACACAAACACACACACACACACACACACACAGTCTCTCTCTCGCTCTATGGAGCCCTACCTGGCACAATGTTTCTAAGGGGCTCTACATGGCATAATATGTTTAAGGGACTAACTGTCATAATGTTGATAAGGGTCTTTACCTGGTAGAGTTTGTGAAAGGGGCTCTACCTGGCATTATATGTATAAGTGCTACTACTGTAATGTGAGTAATGGACACTACTGTGTGGTATAATGAGAATTGGTACTGTTATGCGGCCATGCTGTTTTTTTGGTGTATGCCGAAGGTGCAAACTGTCCCTATTTAACATAAGAGGAGGGGGGCCAACAATTTGTTTTCTGGCAACAAACTGTCTATTTATGGCTCTGCAAGGACTGAAATGGCCGCAGGGTTTTCAGCACAATTGCACACAATTACAAACACCTCACAATCTCATAGCTGCTGCGGAGGACCCTATGCTGGAAGAGAAGATACCACTTCTGAAGGTGAGACATGACTGGCTTAAGCTAAGTGGAAACTTTCAATTGCTTAATTTGTCCTCAGGGCAAAGGGTGCCGGAGACGAGTACTAATTCACCCTGGTCATTTCCCCTAAGTTTTTCAAAATTCCTGCCGTCAATTGAATTCCCCCCCACATGTTTGTCTCCATGCACTTTCCCTATCCCATCTAGCACTTTCCTCGTTAACATAATTTCCACCCACACAGAAGAAGATTCTTCATGCTAAAGGTTATTAGTTTATGGAATTATCTTGTAAAAAAAAGTTTGAAGTGGATTGCAATCGCTCTTAAGCATTATTTTTTAGATAGGGCTCAAGGTCAGAATTTCATAATTCCATATGAATCATTTCCAAATGAGCCTAATACAATGATTTTACCATAGTTAACAAAGGAAGAAAGATCATCTAGAGTCTGTCAATAATTAACTGACAATTACACATACCTTAGTTCTGGGGTAGCCAACTCCAGTCCTCGAGAGCTACCTAATGTTTTCCAGGTCTCCTCACAGAATCATAAGTGAAGTAATTATCTCCACCTGTGGATTTTTAAAAATGTGTTAGCGAGTAATGAGTGCACCTGTGCAGCAGCTGGGTTGTCTGGAAAATGTGAACTGTTGGTAGCTCTCGAGGACTGGAGTTGGCTACCACTGCCTAGTTTAATGGTTCCCAAACTTTTTTCTCTCCTGTACCCCTTGAATAGACTTTTAATTTATAAGTACCCCCCTCCTCTCAATTTGAAATATCCACAGTACGTACATATGGAGTGGAAGTGAGCGGTATGCGTGTCCTTATATTAAATAGTAGCAGAGGAATAGTGTGCGGTCAGGAATTGTCCGCTGGCTGTGTGCTGTCTCTGGGGTTCCCGCTTACACCAGTAGGATTAATACTGCTGCTTACTCCACCTGTGTCAGCATGGGATGGATGATAGCTGAAGGTCTGAAGGCAGCGTGGGTGGCTCCCAGTGGATTGCTTGTCGGGCAAAAGCACGAGGAGATGCTGCAGACGGAACCGGAAGTGACGCAACATGGTTCATCTCCACGGCAATGGGAGACTTCTTCTGCCATTGGGAGACTACATCCTTTTCTTGCACTATTACCAATATTATTTTCAAGTACCCCAGGTTGGGAACCACTGCCCCAGTTGCAAGAAGACGTTTGTTACATAATGTTCTATGAGTATTTTCACAATTCTAGAAGGGTGGTTCCCTCAGTAAGGTAACAAGTCCTCTCACATGTGTTATGATTCTTATCCCCCTCCCAGCCAGAGCAGGAAGACCACTGCTTCCCCTCACAGCCATGACACTGCGCCTCATATCAGTTATAATATCCCAACATCTGGTTTAAGATGGCGGGGCTGGCGGAAACATAGTCTAACACTGAGGTGTGTAGTATTATCAGAGTGCTGCATCTAAAGGGCATATAACCAGCTGAAATTCATCGCCAACTTGTCAAAGTGCACGTTGATAACGTCATGTCACAGAAACAGGTTTTGGTACTGTCTTTAATACCAACAGGACAGACGTAGAAGATGGGCAGCGATCCTATTGGCAAAGCAAGTCCACCGCAGATAACAATTTGTGCCCTAATCTGGCACTGAGTGATTTCCATCTCTTTGGACCAGTGAAAAAGCTGCATTGGTCAGGATCATTACAATACCTCATACCTACCTACAGTATTTTGTAGAGCATAAGGCCATCTGCAGATGGCTCTAGCTATCGGGCCAAGATGGTTAATCCGACTGTATAACAGCCCCACATAGGTTGTTATGCACTCAGCTTGCAATTATGATAACAAATGCAAGGACACTGGCAGAAATTCTGTAGGCTGCAAACCCGTCATGGTACATATGGACAGTGGTGGAAATTGTGGGTTGTGTGCCCAGGTGCAAAAATTTATTTTTGCCCCCTCTCCTCCACCCCACCCCAAGCTCACAATATGCAATACGACAGTGGGTGAAAGGGAAAGGCAGAGGGTGACAGGAAAACACAGTGGGTGACTGGAAAAATGTGACAGGGCAGCAGAGTTCCCTTAGTCCTTAGGGCCCTGGTGCGAGGCACCCGCTGCATCAATGGCAGTTCTGCCTCTGCAATCATGGGAATTTTTGATATTTGTTCATGCCCCCAGAGACTGCCAGTTTTCAGAAATATTTTGCAAATATTTTATGATAAAGGTCAAGAGCATATATTTAAACCTTATGCAAAAATGATTTTATTACATCTGTAAAATATTTATTTTTTGAAACACATCATTAGACTAATGTGACGGACTAAAGGACTGAGGATCAGCAGTGATCAGCAGGGAATCAGCAGTGATCAGCAGACACTAGGGGGAAAAGTCCAGGAATGCAGAGTGGCACGGGAGGTAACTCTGTAATTGGCAGCTGTTAGAAAAATATATTTTGGCAGCTGGCCACTTTGCGTTTCTGACTGGTCACATTGTTTGCGACCATGGCAGATAACGTACAGCCTGGTGTGGTTGTAAACACTCCCACCATGCCAGGCAAGTGGTTAAGGTCTATATTGTTTTGGAATATTTATTTATTTATTTGCAGTTTCCTATATAACGCAGCAGATTCCTGGCGATAAGCAAGAAGCCAAGTGATTGCAACTGAGGTCACTTAATGTCTATCTACAGAACCCCTTGAGGCGTTCTAGCTGCACATCCGCAATGCGGCAAACTTCAGATCATCCTGCTGACCACCGAAGAGAAATCCATGTTGAGATGGCGTTAGCCCAAACCAATCCAGATAACTTAAATTTCCAAATCTTGTTAACTACCATACCCATAGAGAACTAGGCTACAGCTGTTGTGGAACCTGGTGGACAGAAAGCTGAAGGCATCTACGATATCTTCTGCTTTCCTAAGTTGTACATATGGGGGTACCAAATAGGAAAGATATAGTTCTAGTGAGGAAGGTATTGGACAGTGTTAAGAAGAAACTACAGGATAAAACTAATAAATACATTTTAGAGCACCACAACACAATCCATACACCCGTATTTTACAGTAAGGGCCATGTAATTCACATGTAAAGATTGACAATTACAGGATTGGTCTTTTCAAAGACTCTGAAAGTACAACATTACAGAGGTTGTAGATGCATTATCCAGTGTGGTCTGAGGGTATGCTAAAGTTACTGATTGTGGTCTGAGGGTATGCAAAAGTTATTGTATGTGGTCTGAGGGTATGCTATAGTTGGCTTCACTATTAATGTCAGCTGGCTGCAGAAATCTTACTGAAGAGTGAATTACACCATGGGATATACATATCAAGGCAAAAATGGATGTTTATTTAGATGAAATACCATATTGGTTCATATGGAACTTTGTATGGACATTATGTTTCCGACATACTGCCATAACATTCCCCACATACTGTTTTCATATATATGGGAAGATTTATCAAAGCGTGGAGAGAAATAATGGGGAATATATATTAACGCTTGGAGAGAGATAAGAGGTCTGTGGTTGGAGACAAAGAGGCAGATTTATGAAGCCTAGCGAAGTGATAAAGTTGCCTGTCGGCTCATAACTGGCATTTTAAAAACATCCTATAACTTGACATTTAGGTGCTCATTGGCTAGTGCGTTATCAACAGCCACCTCATCACTTCTTCAGGCGTAATGCATCTGCCCCAAAGCACCAACCAACCAGCTACTAACTGCCATTTTTCAAACAACCCGCAACATGACAGTTTGGGGCTGGTTGAATGCTGCTTTATCTCCATCCAATGCTTAGTAAATAGAGCCCAAAACAACAACAACAACCAATCAGCTCCTATCATTTTGCAAACACTGCCTGTAAAATGAATATTAGAAAATAAGTGGTTTGTACTTAATCTCTCTTCACTTTATCTCTCTCCAAGATTTGATAAACTTCCATGAAATATTAAGTATCCAAGTCCATTGGTGTTCAATTGTAACTTTGTTTTTCAGTGCATTTTATACCTGGAGTCACATGGGAAGCACCTGAGGCACAGTAGTGATCGCTTCACTTGTAATACAACACAATACAACTTATCCAGTGGTGCCTCCAGAGGTGGGAGGTGAAAGTTTAAGGACATATTTATTATCACTGCTCATAGCAGCAACTAAAAATTCTGAATGTATTAAAAAACACACATAGAAATGGAGCCGCACTAAATGACAGTGAGTCAGTTTGGAATGGCAGTTGGTGGCAGTGGCTGTGTCTCCCCTATTTGAATTTTAAACAGCGGTGAGGCCCCACCTCTGGAGCCTCCATTGGTCCTACTGGAGACAATGTACCTACGGATGGAGCCACGCCCATCTAACCCACTCTTGTCATGCGATGAATAGTGTTGCGGTGTGAATGAGGCGCATGTGCGGGTGAGATGCTTGCACGCCCCATCTGCGCCAATGGACGCGATCGCGCTCCATTTCTATGTGTGTGTTTTAATACATTCAGAATTTTTAATTGCTGCAATGAGCAGTGACAACAAATCTTAAGACCCAATAATAAATACACCCGTACACTTTCATGTCAAGGGGCAACTGGTCAAATCCATCCACATCATCCTGCATGGGGAGTATGACCTGAGTTAATATTCAGAGAACTGTCCGTAGACAAGAGCGCTACTACACAGCGTTCAGCTTGTAATTGTAACACCACGGGGAAATTTAATAGCATGAGAGATTCAGAAAGTGAGAGATTTGGTAAGAAATCGCCAGTTTTTACACTGCAAAACCAGTTTGATTTTGCAGTGTAAATGATTGCCGCTTTAAAGAAACCTGGAGATTTCTTACCAAATCTCTCTCTTTTTGAATCTCTCATCCTATTAAATGTCACCCCATCTCTCAATGCATCAAACCCTCAGCTATGTATTCCTATAATCACATTTTCATTTATTAATTGTTAATTACCATACTGGAGATACTGAGTTTGTGAATTACCTGGTGACAAATTATATTTGAATTTTGACACCTTTTAAACATAAGTAGGTTCAAATAAATAAAAAAAGTTATAAAGCCGATGACTGACTTCCGTGTTCTATCTTGCAATAAATATGTACCTTACAACTACTGTATACCCATTTGTCTCTCACTTGTGTCCTAAAGTATTTAAAGTTGAAGTGTGACATGCAACATAGGGTTGAGGATGTAGTTCCATACCTCAAGAAGCTCATAAACACATTAAGAACCGTGCATGTTATCATCACATATGGACCTATGTATCATAATTCAAGACATGTTCATTAGTATTTTTTTTAACAAAATATGACACACCCACCTCTGTTGTATTTAGTACATACTGTACACACAGATTTGCAGTATATTACTCTAGTAACAGTCTTTATGTTTATTGGCATGTCTGTTGGCTATCATTGTGCACTTATTGTCACAGTGGGCGGTGTTTGAGGATCCATCTCAGGCTGCAGGGATGGGCTGCACTGGGGGTGCTTGAAGTTTAGCGGGTAGAATGTAGGACCTACGCATAAACTCCGTAGCCGTGAGTGTTGACTGAACTCCTTGGCGAGGGCGCGGAGTCTGACTGCCCAGTGGTCTTCACCAGGGACCCCCGCAATGGAGTTTGGACTTCGCTGCGTCTGGACAGCAGGTCATGGCCCCTCGCCAGATGCACTTACTGGTGGCTAGAGACTGCCTGAAACTGGAGGTAGACACTGGGTAACGGAGTACTGAAATAGCCGACTTGGCATACAACTTCGGGTTTTGTAACGGGAAACACAAAGGGCTGACTTGGCTTCAAGAAAATAACTTAGTTAGCAGGATGACTCAAAGGGCCGACTTGGAGTAGGAAACTGGGTAGAAAATAACTGGAACTCAAATGACCTAGCTGGCTTCAGGGAGGACGGAACTGTGGGTAGCAGGATAACTCAAAGAACCAACTTGGTAGGTGGGAACAGGGCCGCCAAGAGAAATCCTGGGCCCCGGTACAACAACTTCCTGGGGCCCCCATGGACGGAACTCCCCGCACACTATGTGGACCTTGTTACCTGCTTCCAAGTTGGATATAGGGAAAAAAATTAACACTGTAATGCCTATTACACATGTCACACCCAACCATTACATATTATACCACATGCCATAATGCTCATTACATGTTATGCCACACACAGTAGTGGCCAGTACACATTATGCCATACACCGAAATACCTATTACATATTTTGCCACATGCCATAATGCCCATTACATATTATTCCACACACCATAATGCTCATTGTATATTATACCACACACTGTAATGTCTATTACATATAATACCACACATATTATGCCACATACTGTAAGTTCCACTTACCTAAATGTTCATTGCTATGGGCTTCATGCTTGATGCCAGGGGTTAACATGCTCTACCAGGGGTTACCATGCTTGGTGCCTTCAGTTTACATGCTCTGCCTGGAGTTACTTGCTCTGTCAGGGGTTAACATTCTCTGCCAGGGGTTAACATGCTCTTTGCCATGGGATTAACCTGCTCTGCCAGGGGTTACGGGCTTTGCCAGCGGTTAACATGCTCGTTGCCATGGATTTACATGCTCTGCCAGGGGTTACATGCTCTGCAGGTGTTAACACGCTCTGCTAGGGGTTAACATTCTCTGCCAGGGGTTAACATGCTCTTTGCCATGGGATTAACTTGCTCTGCCAGGGGTTAACATGCTCTGCAGGTGTTAACACGCTCTGCTAGGGGTTAACATTCTCTGCCAGGGGTTAACATGCTCTTTGCCATGGGATTAACTTGCTCTGCCAGGGGTTAACATGCTCGTTGCCATGGGTTTACATGCTCTGCCAAAGGTTTCATGCTTTGCCAGGCGTTAACACGCTTGTTGTCATGGAGTTACAGTACATGCTCTGCCAGGGGTTACATGCTGACTTCCAGAGTTGGAGCTCAGCCCCAGCAGCATGCAGGGAGGCAGCAGACACAAAGCAACCAGCCACCCACCTTCCACCTTGGAACACAGTGACCTGGACATGTTGGGGAACCAGGTCTGGGATTGCTGGGCTGGAAACATGGCACTGGCACCTGCTGCTGCTGGTGGCAGCTGCGATGGGAATGTGGGGACCGGGGCAGGCTGGATTCTGCAGAGTGGGTGGTACTCCCGTGGGAGGTGGCCTCTCTCTCTGACCCAGCTCCTCCCGGCACCCAGGGACTACCTACCCTAAGTATCCTCCTGTCGCTGAACCACTGTAAACTCCCAAGTCACATGGCGGGCTCTCAGCAGGCCCTGTAGTCAGAGAACGAAAGGACCTCTCTGATGCTTCTGCCCCCACACCGGCCCACGTCTGCCCACATCCGCACTCCCAATGCTGATGGGAAAAAGCTGACTCCGGCGCACTCAGACCTGGTGCACTCTCCACCAAATTGTTAAAAAACTGTGTGTTCAGACCGAAGCCCCCTGAAAGGCCCGGGCCCGGGTAAACTGTACCTGCTCCCCCCCCCTCTCGGCACCCCTGGCTGGGAATACTGGGAGCATTGGATGCAGAGTCACTGGGACACCAGGTTCTTGCACAGGCTCTAATCAGGAACACTAGAAAGGCTGGAATAGTACTGAATACTGGCAGCAGCTCCAGAACTGTGTGCCTGCAACTTAGAAGTTGCACCAGCACATAAGCTTACAGCCTGCTGGGATTTATTGGCCCATCAGTTCAGGGATAGGGCAGAATAATTTCCAGAGGGCATAAGAGTCTCCCCTCCCCCCCCCCGTTCACGTGACGTGACCAAGATGGCGGCACCCAGACTCAGGAGCTGGCGCCGCGGCTGCTGGGACCGCCGGAGCCCATGGACCTGCTGCCGACCGGGCCATGACATTTATACATTGTTATGCTCCCTGCTTTGGAGAAATATTCACTCATTGGGACTTCAATTACCATGATTTATTACCATATATACTCGAGTATAAGTCGCCCCGAATATAAGTCGAGGCACCTAATTTTACAACAAAAAACTGAGAAAACGTATTGAGTCAAGTGGGACCCTCACTCGAGTATAAGCCGAGGGGGGCTTTTTCAGCATAAAAAATGTTCTGAAAAAGTAGGCTTATACTCGAGTATATATGGTATGTTTCTTCAATGAGGGATAGTTAATAACAGTGGTGAATTTAACTTATTGGCTACAGGACTGCAGCCTCCCCAGGTAAAATCCAACACAAAGTTTAGTGTCAGTGAAGCCAGATGCAGTAAGTGACGTCACTGTGACTGGCAGTGACTTCCTACTGGAAGTCTGGATATGGGGCTCTGTGGCCTGTGCCATCTGAAGATGACTTTAGGCCCCACTGTTAACATCTAAAAACTTTCAGGTTTTAGTATCATTTCTATGTTCCTGTGTTAGCATAAAGGACCATGCCCCTTCTAGCAAGAAAGGAACATCTCCTTTCTGTATCCCCCACTATGTTTTAAAAACCTAATAAAAATTATTGTTTAAAAAAATGTTTATTGATGTAGTACAAGTACATAAAATAAACTCTTTTATATTTTAATCTAACTCTTTCTAAACTTCCCGGTGTGGAATGGCAAAACAAAAGTGGAAGTCGAACCGGAATTTAACACGCCTGCAAACCTGCCTCTTGCATCTCATGAATTTTCAGGGCATTTAATTCAGTCTGATCGGACGAATTTGCGTTTCTGAGGTTGGAGGCCTGCGCATCCGTGATTCTATACTTGTGCAGGGCCCTGTGCGAACACTTGCCCAAGTGTTCGCTTTGATGAGGGAGGGTAGGGGGTGGGCAGGGAGCTGGGGAAGGGGGCGTTCCCATAAAAACGCTAGGCATTCCTCTGAGGGTTAAGGTGGATCGATGCCTGCAGGGGGCGGGCAATGACATCAGGTGACGCCAGCACCCGCCTCTTTTCTCACGATCTGCGGCAGTAATAAAAGTCAGTTCAGACTGACTTTAATTACTGAAGGGGAGAGATATCATTTGGTTGGTCATCAAATTACTTCTCTTTACTGCATGCAAGGGTTGTGTTATCATACACATCCCTTTGTCTACTCCCCCTGCCCCTCTGGCTGCAGGAATAGATGCTGTGCGCATACGCACAGTGCAGTGGCGTAACTATAGCTCCGCAGCCCCCGCGGTGGCGGGGGGGGGCGCAGAGAAATTGGGGGCGCCGCCGGGGGGGCTGCGGGGCTATAGTTACCCGTGGTCTGCGTCTCGCCCGGCTCTCTGCCGGGACCTGCCTGACGTCACAGTCCCGGCCGGCTCCTGCTGCAATGAAAACTGACAATTAGAAAATGGCTGCCCCCATACTGCAGACAGTTTTCTGTCTGCAGTATGGGGCAGCCATTTTCTAAGAGTCAGTTTTCATTGTAGCAGCAGGAGCCGGCCGGGACTGTGACGGTCAGGCTGGTCCCGGCAGAGAGCAGGACAGGTAAAGGACAGGGGGGGGGGCAGGTTAGGTGTGTGCGGGGGGGGGGGGCAGGTCAGGTGTGTGTGTGTGGGGGGGGGGGGGCGGCGAAAAAACGTGCGGTGGGGGGGGCGAAATAGTTAGTTACGGCCCTGGCACAGTGTCTATTCACGGGTGACTGGGGGGACTCCCTACTGCCCCTTCCCCCCTCTGCCGGACACTGCCTGCCCCGGGCGGGATGTGGGAACGTCCCAACAAACCAGGACATTCCCGTGAAAAACAGGACAGTTGGGAGGAATGGTTTGACTTATTACATATTCTGTTAACAAATGAAGTTACAAAGGCCTAGAACATTTTGTGCACAGTTTGCCTTGACAGCTAGCAAGTGGAGCGAGCGCATAGCAAAATACCGTCTCTTTCATATCTCACTCTGTTCTCTTGTATACAGAAATGTGCAGATAAGAAATGCTTTGTTTATCTTTTATTGACATCATTGTTCCTTATATGGTAAAATAGTTTTCGGACTCTCTTACCTCTATATGTTTTTAAACTTCATGAACTGATTCATGTAAAACCACACAAACGCAGATCCTGAAAGTTGTTTATTCTTTGTTTGTAAAATCTAAACTTCTTGGATCAATCTTTATTATACAGCCAATTCCAAACTCTTTCTGCTGATACTAACCTCTAGATTGCCCTGTTAGGAGAAGAAGAGAGAACATTACATTTTGTATATTCTGATCATTGTCTTTTCTGTTTCATGTAGACTTGCTGGTCTGGACAAGTCGAAATTTATTAACAGCTATACGTCTGAACGTTTTAAAAAGTTTGAAAACAATTTGATATATATGGTCAACAAAAACGGTAATTTATGAAAGTATAAAGATTCTCCTGCGGAATTTAAAGCAAAACAGATATGTTTCTTTCTTTTTGTATTTGTAAATTGTACACCAGTGTTTCACAAACAAATAAAAATGTCATTAATCTCCTGTTTTTACCACTTGAACAATTAAAGCGTACAATTGAATTCCCCCTTTTGTAGCACCTGATATTGCTTTCGTGGCAAAGGTATTTTTGCAATCCAGACTGAAGAAAAAGAGTAAAGGATGTGCTAACTTGATTTATTGGTGGCATACCTCACAACTGTCCCAATTACAGTGGGACAGTGCCACCAATTGGGGACTGTCCCGCTATCCCACTTGTGAGTTGCAGTCGCCCACAGGTGGGGGGTGGGGAGCAGATTGGGGGAGCCGGCGATCACCGTTGCTCTGCTCTGAACAACCAGTGATTACTGAATAGTGGATATTCAATGTCTGGTCACGACTGTCGGGCTGGGCCGACAGCCGTGACCCTGTCCCGTTCTCGGCCCACTCGACGCTCATTTTGCAGGCAGGATTCAATGTCCCGCAAATACTGTCTTACTGTACCATTTGTGTTGTTTTAGTCTTATATTAAGGATTGTCCACACAATGCTTTGTTTTCTGACTTTTATTGTATATCCTAACTCCTGTACAAGTTGTATGTTTATTCTTTATTCTTTAACCCATCGATAAAAATAATTATATCATTTTTTTTTTTTTAAGAAATCCAAAACCAAATTTTTGAGGGTGGTTTTGCCAACACAGTGCGAGGGTCAGTGCACTTATTTATAGACACGGGTGTATGTTTTATATTTTTCTCCACTGCTTTTTTTTGGTGTAACATAACTACAATATAAAGCTATCTTCCAGTCATTTGGAATAATACCTATTAGCAGTAATTAGATAATGTTGCTTCAAACACTGCTCTTGGGGGGTATTCTGGTTCATTCGCTCGGATATGAATTTGCATCCTTGTGAGTGAACCAGACTCCCCTAGAAAATGGTGGTACTCCGGCCCACCATTCGCAAGGCACGCACGTTTGCACTGGCTGCGAGTGGATGTTTTACATAAACACTGCCACTGGGACCCTCCCACATCTTTCTTTGGTCGCCGACCATCGAACGATGTGGAAGGTGCACTCATATGTAAGGTTGCTCTGAGCAACTTTACATATGCGTGTATTCTTGGGGGGAAGTTAGCGGGCAGCTTGACATTTTGCAAATCCGGCCAATGTAACAGTGTCCGAGTTAATGAAAAGTTATTGAAAATGAATGACCAGTACACGATTACAGCAAATTTGCAACAAAATACAAAGAATTTTAATTATTTTTAACCTTAAAAATCTAAAATATACTTTGCTCTCTCAAAACAGCTTGTACTCTACAGGTCATTTTAATTTTTTTTATTCACAACGGGATGCAATCGGACGCCGATGCAGATTCTGCTGATTAAAATAATAAGCGGTCGCAACTTCGTGATCCAAGGAGTCTGAAAATCAACTGAATTGTCTGTTACTTTAGACTCCTCGCGTGACTGGCTTAGAGATCGGCGCGTCGGACAAATTTTTTTAGAAAATTTCATTTCAACCTTTTGACTGTTGAGTAAACCTTTCGATCATGTCGACCTTAGCCCTGTCGGCCTTTTTCATGTGTCAGGGGTTGACCAAATGCATGTCGACTCTAATATGGGTCGACTTAATGACCGCCTACCATATAATTGTTTAGGCAGTCTTTTATTGTCACCTTCCACTTCTCACCCGATCAGTATTTATCTGTATTCTTCCTCCCCTTTTTTCCCCAGTATTATATGTAAAGAATGCTGTTACTGAGAGTGCAATCGTTATACACATTTTATTATGTATTGAGTCTCCTTCAGACTAGCCTCATACTTGGACCTCCCTTGGATAGCCATACGATCTTTCTCTTCCTTTTGGTTTTACTGGCACAAAGTTCTGTTGCATTGTTTTATTTTATCCAACTGTTCCTGTATTCCACTGATCCATTTTCACACCCTGTTAGAGATTCACATAAATTACTTCTTCGCTGACAAACTTTATCCCTTCTAAATCCTAAAGCCTTTGTTTTACTGTAGTTCCGCTGTCAATTCAGTTGCCTCATAGGAGAGATTTTGTGCTTCACATTCTAAGGGAAGCTTATCATGTCTATGCTTTTTGATTTATTTTCCTATTCCCTCTAGGCCAACCTTCCTATGATGATAAATGGGTGTTAGAGTTAAGATTTACACTGGAGCTGGAGCATCAGCAGAATGATGTTGCAGAACACTGTTAACAGTTCCTGACTATTGGACAGGTGGTAGTTTATGGGATGTCTCATATTACTGAATGTTGGGTCTGGGTATGAAATGTGGAGTCACAATGTGGGCCCATTGGAGGGGTTTGAGGGGTCTGTGTTCTGCTGCCCCCCTTTTCCATTGTAGACATAGGCATTGGGGATAGAGAGGACAATGTTACTGTATGCTACGCTAGGGAGAGAGGCAGCTGCAGAAGCTCAATGTGCAGAGGAAAGAGTGATCCCACCCACCCCCCCCCTTCCCAGCAGGCATTCCTGCCGCCCCTGCTCCTCACCTGGAACACCCCCCTGCACAGAGCTAGGAGTGCTATCTACTAAGGAAGGGGTCTGGCCACACCTACATGTATTGGCAACGCCACCTCCGAGTACCTGGGCCGCTGAACATGAGAATGTTCACACATTCATAGATTTGACATTGTCCATGTTCACACTCATCGTATAGAGAGATGAAATGTTGACATGTTGGAATATTGACATTTTGTCCTGGTGGCCCAGCCGTAACTTACCTTCTTCTATCTCTGCAGTGGCTTCAGCTGCATCTTCGAGACCGGAGCTCTTACCTTTCAGAATTTCAGAACATACTTCTACACTATCCTTATCCCTAATCCATATCGATCCCCCGAACTCTCCCTCTACTGTCCAACCACCACTTCCCTCTGCAACCTATCCCTCCCCATAACTCTCCATCTACTACCTAACCACCACCTCGCCTGCAGCCTAACTCTCCCCATAGCTCTCCCTCTACTGCCTAACCACCACTTCCCCCTGCAGCCTAACTCTCCCCATAGCTCTCCCTCTACTGCCTAACCACCACTTCCCCCTGCAGCCTAATCCTCCCCATAACTCTCCCTCTACTACCTAAGCACCACTTTCCCTTGCAGCCTAACCCTCCCCATAACTCTCCCTCTACTGCCTAACCACCACTTCCCCTGCAGCCTATCCCTCCCCATAACTCTCCCTCTACTGTCTAACCATCACCTCCCCCTGCAGCCTAACCCTACTTATAACTCTCCATCTACTGTCTAACCACCACCTCCCCCTGCAGCCTAACCCTCCCCATAACTATCCCTCTACTGCCCAACCATCACCTCCCCCTGCAACCTGACCCTCCGCATAACTTTCCCTCTACTGCCTAACCATCACCTCCCCCTGCTGCCTAACCCTCCCCATAACTCTCCCTCTACTGCCTAACCACCACCCCCCCTGCAGCCTAACCCTCCCTGTAACTCTCCCTCTACTGCCTAACCATCATCTCCCCCTGCTGCCTAACCCTACCTATAACTCTCCCTCTACTGCCTAACCACCACCTCCCCCTGCAGCCTAACCCTCCCTGTAACTCTCCATCTACTGCCGAACCATCACCTCCCCTTGCAGCCTAACCCTCCCCATAACTTTCCCTCTACTGCCTAACCACCACTTCCTCCTGCAGCCTAACCCTCCCCTCTATAGCATAATGATAATTTTGACATTCTGAAAATTCTAATTTTTGTGCAAAAATCCTGAAATTCCTATAAAAAATTAGTCAGCAATAAGCAGCCTTCGGATGGGTACACACTACAGCTCAAAGGGAGTATAAAATTGCATATGGGTGAATATACATACATCAGACTTTAAGATTGTCAAAGAGCTTCCTGAATCTTGGAATGTGGACTAGTGTGTCTCCTGGAGGCCATATGCTTCTCTCTGCACCATCAAATTGTCCTCTTCATACCCCCAACATCGCTGACGTGACCCTCTCACTGGGGCAACTGCAAACTCAGCAACTACCGTATGGCAAACGTTTACTTTACATAATTGTAACGTTCATGTCGCGCATATAGGGTGGCCAATCCCAGAATTGGGATTGGCGGGATCCCGGATTTTGTCCCCAAAATCGCCGGGATTTCAATCTCCTGGGATTGAGGTGTCAGGTCTGGGTTTAGTGATGTTCCCGGTGTTGGTGCTTGTGGGACAGTGGAAGGAAGGAAGGATTAGTCGTGGAGGTGAGATGAAGTTTCTGCACATGTGCGCTGGTATTTATTATTGAAGGTGCAGACAGGCAATATGGCAATTGAAACAATGCAATGAATATAGTAGGAGCAAATGGGAATAATCAGCAAGGAAGCTGAGAGGCCGAGCAGGAAGGTGATTAGTATAAGTCCAGTAAATAACACAGGAAATGCAAGTAGTGTTGCAGGAATATAAAGCAACCCAGGTTTGGTTGACAGGAGACTTACACTGATAGCGGGAAATTTACTAATATGGAAAACCTAGAATTTCGTATTAGTATTTTTCCTACGACTGCATACGGCTGTTTCAGCCGTATGCAAAGTCGTGTTTCGGAGGGGGATTTACAAAGCAGTCATATACGACTGCTTTGTAACCCTCCGATGTCGTAGTAATTCGTATTAACGGCCGTATATACGGCCGCTAATACGAATTAGTGGAGGCAGTCTGCACGGATCAGTCAGATCCGTGCAGGCTGCAAGGTGTAAAATAAATAAAAAATAAAAAATTAAATAAAAAAACTGGCGTGTAACCAGCACCAGGCTGACAGAGCCAGGGCCAGTAATTAAAAATCAGGGAACCCGACAAATAAGGGTTCCCTGATTTTTAACAACCAGCCCCAGGCTTCAGGTCCGAGACTGGTTCCCAAAATACGGGGGACAAAATGACTAGGGGTCCCCCGTATTTTAAGAACCAGCCCCAGGCTCAACCAGCCAGCAGGGTAATGCCACAGCCAGGGGAGACTTTTTACACAAGTCCCCCTGGCCAAAGCATTAACCCTCTGACCAGTCAGCCTGTCCAGGGGCCCTGGGGGAGTGGGGACCCCCCCAATAAAGGGGTCTCCCCCTCCAGGACTTGACTGACTGAGCTGAAGCCTGGTGCTGTCCTCGATGCCCCTGGGCGGTGGGCATCGAGCTAATAGAGTGTAAAAAAATAGAATAAACTATTGTTTTTAACTGTGGAACTATGAGTCCCAGCAAGCCTACCCTGCAAGCTTGGACTTGGAGAACCGCAAGTCCCAGCCTGCGGGGCATTAAAGGGCCCGCTGGCACTTGTAGTTCCACAGTTAAAAAAATAGTTAAATAAACACACACTGACACACCATAAAAATAAAACTTTAATACATACATACATTACACACATACTGATACTTACCTATCTTGATCCCGTAGGTAGGTCCCAGGTTCTTGATCCCGTACCTTGTCCTGCTCCATGTCAGCGGTGGGCTCCATGTCGACGCCGTCTGTGTCGGCGGTGTCTGTCGGCTTCCATCCGGGTCAGAAGAAATCCATGGGGGACCTGTGGAAGGAAATCCTACTCACCCAGGTCCTCTGGCTAAAATCCCGACATCTTCTCCATCTTCTCCGTCTCCGCCGTCTCCGCCGCCGGTACACGCTTGGAATGAGAGGCGCAGAGATGTTTCATCTTCTGCGCCTCTCATTCAAATGATTCTATTGGCTGCCTAGCGGCCAATCAGGAGCCGAGAAAGTCGCCTCCTGATTCCAAGCGTGTACCAATGTAAAATGGTCCCTGAGACCCGATTTTACATTGATTTCAATGTAAAAAGCCCCCAAACCCCCCATTTTCATAGCAACCCCCCCCCCCCCTGATGGGTGAAATGCCCCTCCATTGTTAATGCCACCCCACTATTGACACCAACCCGAAGCGTGGCGAGCGTAGCGAGCCCCCGAGGGGCGGCGGTATGCGTCCTACGACCTTTTCATATCCCCACTATCCACGTCTGCGTGGAATTGACTTTATAAAGTGTGGCGAGCGCAGCGAGCCCGGTGAGGGGACACGCATAACTTCACAGGTATTTTTAATTACCGGCCCTGGCTCTTTCAGCCTGGTGCTGGTTACAGCTTTGGGGGGGACCCCACGCTGTTTTTTTATTTTTATTTTTTTTTTAATTTTACACTAAAGCCTGCACGGATCTGACTGATCCGTGCAGGCTTATAGCAAATACGAGAGGAAAATAAGGTGTATTTTCCTGCCGTATTTTCGTGACTTTTTCACGCCAATTAACAGCCGTATCAATACGGCTGCTTAGTAAATCAAGAACCACCATTCTTTTGAATGGTGATTCCTGTCGTATTCTATCGATGGTGTAGACATTCGTATTTGTAAATACAAATACGACTGTCCCATCATTAAGAATACGAAAATACGTTTTTTTTTGGCATAGTAAATGCCAAAAATACGTATACACCAAAAAAAATTGTATTTTCGTATGAAAATACAATTTTTTCCCACAAATTTTTTTTAGTAAATTTCCCCCATAATCTTCAGCACCAGATGGGTTAACAGGCTGGATTGCTCAGGTTGTTGCTCAGTTGCTTGCTGGTGACTACACCTGCTGGACATCTCTGCTGCACTTAGTAGTGGTAGCTTGTACTGCAGCTTGGAAACTGGAGTCTGGTCGCTGGGAGCAGTAGTTCCACGGAGGGTAACTGGAGACTCATGGACTTGGAAAGGAACACGAGGAATAGCCAGCAGGAGATTACTGACTGGAGGAATCACACTGGGAGACGAGCAGGAACAGATAACTGTGTCAGAACTAGGGAACTGAACTGAGACAGAGCCAGGATACTTGTAGCTGGTAGCGACTTGTAGTCCAAGGCAAGGTTAGCTTGGAATAGCTGATCTTTATTTCAAACATTGGTGGAGCATACCAGGGGAGGCGTGGCCATGCTCAGGAATGAACAGTACCTAAGCAGCAGGAACACTAGGAAGCTGGAGTGCTCCAGCATGAGAAAGATAACAGTGCTGTATGCCGGTTCATGACATGGGGTTTCCAATCCCGAGCTTTCAGCTTTAGGCAGCGGCATGCACAGTCTAATGCAGGTGGTGGTGTGGGCAGCGGCGTAGCTACGTTTTGGGCGCCCCCCCGCCGTAAGGGGGGACGCCCCCCGCCGCCCATGCAACCCCCCAATCCCCAGCAGCCTTACCTTTTGCGCTGGTCCCGGCGGCTCCGTTCTTCTGCTGAGGACCACCACAAAATGGCCGCCCCCATACAGCAGACAGTTTCTGTCTGCTGTATGGGGGCGGCCATTTTGTGGTGGTCCTCAGCAGAAGTACGGAGCCGCCGGGACCAGCGAAATAGGTAAGCCTGCGGGGGATTGGGGGAGGTGTAACTATAGCACCGCAGCCCCCGGCGCCCCCATATGCACAGCGCCCCCCCGCGGTGCTATAGTTACGCCACTGGGTGTGTGGTTCTTTTTTTAATTCATTATGGAGGCCAATTTTGGGATTGAGCATTTTTCAATCCCGAAATTAAAACAATGCCCTGGGATTGACATCTCTACTTGCATATGTTGAAGGCAACAGCCTCGATGACCATATCAAAGGATCCTATAAAAAAAACCAATGCAAACAAGGATGTCATATATCACTGCAAAAGATTTCAAAGCTTATTAATTGCAGAAATATTCTTGGGACTTATTTTTACAAATTCCCGAAGACCAATTGATGATGTTCATAAATACAGGCTTCAATCTGACCTGACAAATGGAAGCCCCGCTCCCTCGTGTCTGCATGTCAGTGTGACTTAATTTTTTTATGACGGAAATATGAAAAACATTTCTCTTAATGTTTTTTAAACATCCAGTGGGACGTCTGTGGAACTGCTGTGTCATATGTCCTCAGGACAACACTGGGGTATGTGTAGTGAGTGGGAATCTGCTCTCCAGATTGCACCATTACATGGAGTGTTGTTGTTTCCCTTGTTTTTCTTATGTATAATCCTCCCGAATAACACGGTCATAAACACAGGCTTTTATTTCTTTAGTGAGTTGTTTTGAGCATGTTTCCATTCATCGAGTGGTCTAATGTACCCACAAGCGAAAATTGGGACATCAAGAGAGAAATTCATTTGAAAGACAACCATGGGGAATGACCAAAACACAAACCATTTTTTATAATTTACCAACATATTAGTGTCTTTCTTGTTTTCTTAGACGTAGCGGAAGGTACTGTAATAAAGCAGTTTGCCTGGGGAGCTACAGCTGAGAATTAAACACATCCTTCTGCTAAATGACTTAAACACAGAGGCCTGGATGATTAAAAGGGTAATTCAGACCGTCCGTCGCCCCGCCGCTGCCCGATTCCCCTTGCTATGCTGCAATTGGATGTGTACGCTTACACATCGCTTTCAAGTGCCTGTACAGACGAGAAATCCTTTGATGTTTACTTTCGCAGCTGAAAAGTAGTCCAGGACTTACTTTTCTCCTGCACAGTGTTGTTATAGTGCTACACGATTAGGGTGACCAACAGTCCCGGTATGCCCAGGACTGTCCTGGTTTTGACTCCTAAAATCCCGCGTCCCAGCCAAACCCATCCCGGGACGCGGAAAGTCCCGGTTCTAACTAACTATAATTGTTGGTGGATTGAAGGGCAATCAGGACCGGCCCTAGGCATAGGCATGCTAGGCAATTGCCTAGGGCGGCAGTCTATGCCTAGGGGCAGCAGCATTGTATTCAGCTGGGCTGGGCGACGGATGGTATTTACATACTTTTCACCCGAATTTGCCGCATACATAGCTCCGGGAAATGCCGCGGCCGCCCCCCGCTGCCCTGGCAATGATGTCAGCAGGCGCAGCTTCTTAAGTCATGTCCGCCGGGCCAGCCGCGGCACACCCCCATGTGACGCATGCGGTGACACAGGCGGCGGGCGGCTCAGTGCTCGCGGTGACATCCCACTCTGTCCCACCTCCGCCAGCCGCCGCGGCGCGTGCTGGGAGTAGTAGAGGAGGGACAGCAGACAGAGCCACGCAGCAGCAAATTGTGTGTGGTGGCAGGTGCGAGCAGCGACGCCACCATCATCAGTGCCTGTGCCCCAGTGTGTGATTCCAGCCAGCCAGTGTGAGTTTTGAAGATAATAAACACTCACTGTCTATTATGTTTTATATGATTCAGGGGTATGTCTGTGTCTGGGAATAGATACCTACACCATAATGACCCAGACCCCCCGTCCCGGGTTGGCCCATTGGAAAGTTGGTCACCCTATACACAATAGACAATATGCATGGTAATATCATTAATGATTTCGATATCGTGCATATCGTTTTACATTTTTTAATAGTGTGACACACCTTCAATTTGTTCATGACATGATATACTGTACCAAGGCAGATGTGCAGTGCATTACTGTATGCGTACCTCCCAACTGCCCAGTTTTTTGCAGGACTGTCAAATGTTCCGGAGGCAGGGCCGCCAATAGGGGGTGCTGTGGGTACAGCTGTCCTGTGCCCCAGCCTCTGGAAGGGCCCGGGCAGCTCATTTTGCCCACCACAAACCCCCCCCCGACTGCCTCCGCTCTGCTGAACAAAGCAGGTCCCGGAGCGCAGGCTTATTCAACCAAGGACGCCGGCTGCCAATTAAAATGCTGCAGCTTTTAAACCAATCAGAGCTTGTACATTGGCAGCCAATCAGAGTGGCTGGCGATACACGAGCTCTGATTGGCCCACCAGGAGGTGCAGCATTTTATTTGGCCGCCAGCATCCTTAGTTGAAGAAGCCTGCGCTCCAGGACCTTCGGGCTGCAGCTCAGTGGAAGAGGAGATGAGGGAGCAGGAGCCGGGTTACGGTCAGTCAAGTGAGGAGGGGAGGGGGGGCCCGGACTGGAAATGAGTCCTGGGCCCCAAAATTCCTGATGGCAGCCATGCCTGGGGGTAGGGCTGTTTGGAGTACCCCCTATCACCTGCTTTTGGATAGGCCATGTCCCTCACCTGGAGAACATCGCAGGAGTCCCGCTACAGGAATTTACAAAGTTGTAAGGTATGCGGTATGTACAAGAAGAAGATTTTGTTGTAAATGACTAGATCAGCATTATTATACTAAAAAGCAGTTTTATACATATGCTGCTGTTTCTGCCAAGTGGCCTTCTGTTCTTACAGCATTAAGTGTAACGCGGTATAAAATGCACATAGGGTTTCCCTTCAAGCTCATTAGGCTAGTGTCACATGGGTGACACAGAACTCTGGGAAAGCTCCTCTAGCACGGCAGTTCCCCAGTCACATGGGAAGTCCTCCCGGGGACCTCAGCTGTCCTGATGTAAATATGCCAAAGGCTAAAAATAGTTATATTAAGAACAAAAAGTTTCATTTGTGTCTGGTTTCCAGCTTTGTTTTGTTTAAGACAGGCATGAAAAAAACAAAATAAAACTGGTTTATAATTACACAATGATAATGCAGAATGATAATTATTATTAACAGCTATTTATATAGCACACACATATTCTGCAGCGCATTACAGAGAATATTTTCACATCAGTCCCTGCCCCAATGGAGTTTACAATCTATATTCCCTACAACATTCCCTACACACATACATTCTAGAGGTAATTTTGTTGGGCGCCAATTAACCTACCAGTATATTTATGGATTGTGGGAGGAAACCGGAGTACCTGGAGGAAACCCACGCAAGCACAGGGAGAATATACAAACTCTGCACAGTTAAGGCCATGGTGGGAATCTAACCCATGGCCTCAGTCCTGTGAGGCAGTAATGGTCATGGGAGGAGGGGGGGGGGAGAGTCGGGACCCGCAGATCTACTTGTCTGCATCCCGGTGCTCCTCCTCACTCCTTATGTAAAAACATCCCTCACAAAATGGCCGCCGCCTCCTCTAGTATCCTCAAATTCTGTCTGCTGCACATGGGTGGCCATTTTGTGAGGGACATTTTTCATAATGAGCCAGGAGAAGCGCCAGGACGCAAACAAGTAGATCTGTGGGTCCTGACTCCCGGCCACAGACATAGTGGCGGGGTAAGCAGGTCCTGGCAGGCGTAACAATACACAGGCCTCCACACTCACACTTACTTACCGGCTAACCGCCATGTGGGGCCTGCGGCGCTGTTTTTACGCCACTGGGAAACACATTTATGAATTACATTTTGCAGCTCCAGGTGGTTTTTGCCTCTCTTTGCTCAAACCGCCAATCGCAGTTTATCAAACTCCAGATAAGGCTGCAGTTCTGGAACGTACCAATTGCCGGGAAGAGATGTCGTTGGAGGTTGACCTGTGATTTTGATATGCCAAGATATTTCCTGGCCAGGAATTGACACAGAAGTAGGTAACAATGCTAGTACACAATTAGACTAATAACACTATTAAGCTTGCTAAATAAGTGGCTCTTACTGCTTCCACTAACAAGACTGCTCTGTAAGACCTTACTAATAACATAAGCTTGGAAACCAGACTGCTAATCTTTTTAATCCATGGAATCCGACCATTAATATCTCCCTGCTTGATCACTAGGAAATAAGCAAAACCTGGATACTTTTGCATGAATGGTGAAGGCTTGAATACAGGCATGTCAAAACTGTGGCCTCCCAGCTGTTGTGAGACTACAAGTCCCATCATGCCTTGCCACAGTTTGCTAACAGGGAATGCTAAAACTATGGCAAGGCATGCTGGGATGTGGAGTCTTAAAACAGCTGTAGGGCCACAGTTTGGACATGCCTGGTTTAACCCCTTGAGTGGTATGCCGCAGCGGGCTGTCCCGGAAAATTTCCAGGCATACCACAAATGTGAAATAGGTGCGTGCCAGTGGTGTCCAGGTGTGCACCACTGGCGCAGCACCTCTAGAGCCCCCCCCCCCCAGCCATTCCCCCAACCCTTCCATCACCAGTGCTCCGGCGATCGTACGCCGGAGCTCTTCTAACCCCGCTCCCCCAGCCACTTCCGCCTGCCGCCATACTTTTAGTAGCAATGACGCAGGCTCGAGTATGTTCAGAGCGGCTCGGGAGCGCTCAGGCAACCGAGTCCTCCCGAGCCGCCGCGAACATCCCCCAGCCTGCCGCCGACGTCACTGCTGAATGTGACAGAGGCAGCGGGGCAGCGATGGCAGGGAAGCTCCGGCATACTAACACCGGAGCAGAGGTGAGGGAGCCCGATTCCAACTGTGGTGGGTTATGCTGAGGCAAGACAAACCTGCCCTGGTAGGTTTGTCCTGCCCCAGCAAAACCTACCACTCAAGGGGTTAATAGTTTTCTCTATGGGCCCGATTCAGACCTGTTTGCACTGGTCCAAATTCGACCCCGTTACTGACAGTGGGGATCTGCGCATGCACATAGACCCTCGTGTGCATGCGCAAACCCCAGGAGCAAACATATTTGGCGAGGTTATACACTCACTGGGGCGCTCGCATAATGATGGGCAGGCAGGGGGGTGCCCAGCATTTTATAGGTCTGCCCACAAAAATGGTGGGCATGAACATATATACACTTGAAGTACCAAGTACCAATTAATACCGTATGTAAATATAGAAATCAGTATATACTGTTAGTAACTACAAGTGTTTCATAGGTTTCCTATGGTTTAATATATATTGCAGTTATTTGTTAAGAACTGAACAGAAATCCACGGATATAGGAACACTGGTTGTACAGTTCAGGTTTAAACAATTGCTGTATATATTTTAAATTTTATGTAGATGAACTATGAAATACATGACTATATAATATACTAAATGATTCCGAAAGCTGTACAATGCAAACGCTTCCTGATATAAGTATTTCCCCAGGACTCCGCGGATTATGCTGCATTAATACATACAGTATGACTGGATCCTGTTGCCAAGTTTAAGTGAAGCGAATAAGTACGGGCAGCCACACTTTCCCAGATACAGACATACACACAGACATAGCAAATGATTCAAACAATGACACAGACCCCCTATGTAGACCATCTGATTAATAAACAAAAGTCAAAGAAAAACCACATACACTTCAAAAGAAAAACACTAATTACCAGACAGCGTTATGTGTGTTTGTGGCAGAGGCTGTGCAGAATTCTGTTCCCAACTTTGGTTATGTTCACAGCTATACTCTCAGGGGGGTGATGTCATTCTGCAGGATCCTGTATAGTGATGTCATCAGGGATAAGCAAAGATGCAGCTAGTGCTAGACATGTCTATAAGGTAGATATTGATCATTTAGCTGTGTGGCCCCTGAGATTGTGCACTAGGTGAATACTTGGCGAATCGCCCTGTCTCCCTGGAGAATCTGACGATCTCCCCAGAGGCGTAGCTACCGTAAGGAAGCCACCGCGGCTGCTTGGGGGAGCAAGCGCCAGCGGGGCGCCCCCGGTGCCCGGGCACTCTGGTCAGACCCCCCCTTACCCCTCCGCATGCCGCCGCCACCGCATTCAGTCCGGCACCGCAGATAGCCTCCGGCGGCCTCCTCTAGCATCCTTAAAAACTGTCTGCTATTAGGGGGCAGCCATTTTGTCATGTCATTTTTCATTACTGCAGGAGACGGAGCCCGGAGGCTATCTGCGGTGCCGGACTGAATGCGGGGCCGGCGGCGGCATGCGGAGGGGTAAGGTAAATTTTTGGCGGGGGGGGGGGGGTGCCACAATATTTGTTACGCCTCTGGATCTCCCTGAGGCTGGGCCGGGTGCAGCACTCTTATGTCATCAGTCTATCTCCACCCACCAAAACACTGGACCATGAGACAGGTAGGTTGATGATTTGCTAGTCCTGGTTAATTTAGAGAGTCTGTTGGTGCCCGTTGTATGCCACATTATTCATACATTATAGTCTGAATTCTAAGTGTAAAATAATAGCATCTAGCCCTTCACTCTGCAGCAGTATACCCTCCAACTGTACCGATTTAACTGGAACAGTACCGGTTGGTACCGATTTTAAAAAAGTATTTTTTCAGGGTTCAGGCAGATGTCCACTCTGTGGTTTGGCAGGCGATGCCGATCGATCCGTGCCCGGCGGGTATGTAGAGAAGAATGTATTCTGGCCCTTCTGCACCCGTTCCCAGAGGTGCATTGCGGGTCCCATCAGCGTGCATCGTGTCATGATGTGATGCAACACGCCCCTTTTCCTGTGGCCACATCCATTACCCTTGGCCATGCCCTCTTTCTGAATGTGTACTCGTTTCTGCCTTTCAGACATTGGAGGGTATGCTGCAGTGGAAGATAACTATCCCAGGTACCTAATGTTCAAGATGGCAGTCAATCGATGTTGTGAAATTAAGCTGGGAACTATGGTATTCGCCAACCAGAGTAAACCATTTACAGAGAGACGAGTATTGCAGCTACTGGAGGGTGTCTTTAACATGGAAGTTAAAGTTAATGCCTGGGCAATTTTTTGTAAATAAGTAACATGTCTATTAAATGCAATGCATATCCATATATAAATTGCAGAAGAATGACTTTTATGAGTGACTTATTTATGTGAGCAAGATACATAATATTCCAAATTAAAGGTCTTTATCCATAGATTTGCAGAAATATATTGGCATTGTAATTGGTTACTTTATTTTAGATTGACGTGGCTAAATGTTCGATAGCCAATCATAATGCATTACCATTGTGACAGTTGGGGAACTAACTGTGCACTTGCTGGGTGACCTGGAACATGTGACCTGTTTGATGGTCTTGAAACTGTGACAGTTATATGCAGCCACCCACTAAGCAGGGATTTTTTTTAAAAATGTAACCCCTAAGGGGGTGAAAAATACTTAATTTTTATTGTTCTTTATTTATATGGCGCCACCAGGGGTTAGCAGTGTCTTACAAAGTACAGAAACAGAAATAGTATGAGCAAAGCAAGAAAACAAATGTGACTTACAATACAGAACATTTTAAGACAAAGATAGCAACCATGATACCAAAAAAAAGCAGCAGGGTGGGTAGTAGGTAGTAGGGAGGAGTTAATATTATAAGTGTGGGTAGGAGAGGCACATGAGGGGCAAAGGGACCTGCGCGTGAAGGCTCAGGGGGTATTCAATGTGAGGATCACGGCAGTCGAGCTTGCTTGACCGCCGTGACCCAGTCCCGTTCTAGTTCAGCTCGACCGAGAACATGCAGACGGGATTCAATGTCCCGCCTGCAGCGGGACGAGAAGGGGGCGTGGCCGCGAGTTGCGGCAGGGAAGAGGCGAGCTGCAACCGGCAGCTCGTCACTTCCTGGCCGTTCTCAGCAGAACGAGCCCGACAGCTTCTGATGTCGGGCTGGTTCTGCCGATATACCCTGCTCAATGCTGTCGGGGAAGAGATCATTGAATAGGGCCCGGTGGGCATCTCCCCGATGGGAGATGTTCGCTGGCGATTGAATACCCCCCTTAGTCTAACCATCTAAAATACTTTTTTTCCATTTAATGAGCTCTTCTGTATTTTTCAAATTTGTCTACTAGAAATCTGTGGTTAAAGACTTTGATGCAGTCACCTTTGGTTCTCTAATGCATCACTGATTTTGTCACTGTAACATTCCATTAACTCACAGTTGCCTACCCTTCTGCATTCTGCAGGAGACTCCCTGAAATAACAGCAATCTCCTCTCCCTCATTAGTCTAGCAATCTCCCTCATGTCACCAAGCCCACATTATACTGTTACATTTTTTGGGAATAAAAGGAATGAGCGATAGATACAGTGGCGTAACTTCATCCCAGTTGCCCGGAGGCAAGATAAATGTTGGTGCCCCCCTCCCCATGCCGTAAAGCCCCTTACACAATATGCCCAAAAATAATGCCCCTTACACATTGTGCCACAAAGGAATGTCACTTACACATTTTGCCAAACAGTAATCCCATTACACATTGTGCCACACAGTAATGCCCCTTACATTTTATGCCAAACAGAAGTGCCCCTTACATATTAATCCGAACAGTAACATATTAATCCAAACAGTAATGCCCCTTACATATTATGCCAAACAGCAATGCCCCTTACAAAAGGTTAGTAACAATGGCAGCGCTCGCCGGGCGCAAATGCATGTGGGGGAACACCCACATCATTCGATGGTCGACGACCATCGAATGATGTGGAAGGCACACGCACATCTAAGGTTACTCTGAGGTAACCTTAGATGTGCGTGGACATTTGGAAGGTAGTGGGTGAGCAGCTGACATACGGTGATGTCAGCTGCCTGCCCACAGTGCCCACGTCACCGCGTGATATCTATGGGAATGGCTAGCATTTTCATGGGAACGCCCATGAAATGCTGGCGTTCCCATGGGCGCGCCTATCTGCCGCCGACCCCCGCCCACAATGTTAGTGCACGCAACCAACGAACAGTCTGTTCACCATGGCCGCACCCGGCATATGCACATGCGCAGAAATGCGCATGCGCATACACCAAACATCAGTCCCCATGCAAATGTATGGTCCATGAGAACAGGCCAGAATAACCCCCACAGTGTATACAAACAAATGGTAGGTCATTACATTACACACACAGTATAGAAATTTCCACCTGTGTGCACATTTCAATAGGGCATAATTTTCCAAGTGTATACCGCCATAGCGCACAACAAAAACAGCATCACAAATTTTTACATCAATAATGTTTTTACTTCAATGTTTTGGGGAACAACATGTGTTTTCCTGATGATGCGGATGGTGCTCCCCAAAACATTGTAGAAAAAACATTATTATTGATTCAAAAAATCCCTGTGATGCCATTTCTGTTGTCCACTATGGTGGTATACATTTGGAATATACAGTATATATTTATTTATGTATACATTAGTTAGAGCCATGTGACTGTGTTTCTGTCCCCAAAGTGTCAACCCCCTCACCCCCTATAGAAATTTTAAAATGGCAAGGTGCTATTCTTGCCATGGTGGCAGGTGACAGTCACTGTACTCACAGCTCTGCCTTTAGCCTCCTGCTTAGATCGAGTCTCGTTGTTCTCGACACAGGCAGCTTCTGCCGCAGTGTCTTCTGCCCGGCTTCCGGCTCCTAAGGAAGTGGAACTTGCTCATGCCGGGGGATGTAAGGTGGGTGACAGCGTCGGAGCGGGCTGGGTGACCGGGAGGAGCGGGCTGGGTGGCGGCGAGGAGCGGGCTGGGTGACGGGGTGGAGCGGGCTGGGTGATGGGGAGGAGCGGGCTGGGTGACGGCGAGGAGCGGGCTGGGTGACGGGGAGGAGTGGGCTGCCGCTGCAGAAAAATAAGCACTCTGCCAGGCGCCACTGGTTCATTAAGTGCTCCACCGGGTGCCGCTGCTTTCAGTAAAGGCGCAGCCCGGCAGTTCCGTGGGACTTGCAGGAGAAGGAGACTGGACCGGCGGGACTCGGGAGACAATGGAGCCAGGTGCCCCCCTTTAAGGCTGGAGCCCGGCGGCAGCTGACTCCATTGCCTCCGGGAGTTCCGCCACTGATTTCCCAGCACTTACCAAGTATAGAAGCTCTTACGAACTGCTTTGGGGCTCATCTACATTTGGATATAAGTAATTGTAAAATATTCCACTCAGATGTAGCAGTACACACCCACACTTCTAGGTGCCACGTTCACAATTTCTTTTCACAATCTCTCCATATATGGAATTAGACACGCCCTTTAAGTGGAGCATGACATATCTCAGAGACAAAGAGGCAGATTTATTAAGCTCGGTGAAGTGATAAAGTGGAGGCAGCTGACTGGCTGCTGCGTTATCACCTTCCGCTTTATCACTTCACCAAGCTTAATAAGTCTGATCAAAAATGTGAACCCTTGGAAAACACAGAGGAGTCATTTGGAGTTATACTTATGTATATACTATATGTAAAGTGACCATGATAATTTTCCAATCCAAGCTTTGAGCTATTTCCTTTACCAATGGTGTAGCGCTATTGCATTACTCTGCCAGGTGGACTCACTGTAGGAATATGAATGACCACTAAAGGAAGCGGTTTTGTCAAGTCACTTAGAGAAACCTTTAGCCTTACAATCCTATGACTGACTTCATTACCTCTAAATTAGCAAATTAATAAGTTTGTCGACCTAGCAAACTTGGAATTAAAGAAAACAGACCTTTATAGTTACATCTTTGGGTATCTAAACAACCTAAATTCACTCAAGTTAATGAAGAACTTCAGCAATAGATGGAGGAAACAATTCATGTGATCTGATCTGAATAGAAGCAAGAGAACCGTGTCATATGTAGATGCAAGCACATTAAATCTCGAAGGTTCTCCGTAAATTGAAGAGATCACAGGTGGATGAAGTTGCATTCGCTACTGCCATTTTTCCTGATTTGTACCTGCAGTAATATACAAAGGCTAGTTAAAGCCTTCCCCTTGCGTGCCACAGGACGTGTAAACCCTGAGACGTTTAATATGTCGCTCTCACCATTGACACTTGTACAAACCTATGGCAGGCCTTCTTCTCAACTCTGGCTAAACATGCCATTCATACTGCCCGTGTGCCTGTAACAAAGTTATACAACTGGTATGTAGGACCTAGTGCCCTGTCCATGGTGGGTGGTAATATTTCCCATGATGTATTCCCAGTACACATGTTCTTGATTGAGGAACGTTGAGTATCAGCAAAACTTCAGAGATTGGAATGTCCCATCCATTCAGGCACCCACTATCCATCCCAGTACAAACTCATGAGATATCAAACTACAACTGATGCCGGTGGTCTGGCCATTTCCAAGACGTCACAGTGTGGTGGTGGCACTTTACCTTTACGTTTTGCTATCCCATGACATTTGACACCAAAATGTCACCGGATGTCAGCTGCCCGTCCTCTTCCCGTATAGGGAACACACAAAGCTAAGACACCAGAGAGTGTGTGTGCCTTCCAGATCATTCGGTAGTTGGTGACCATCAAATGATTTGGCCCCCGGCACCCAAGACCGCAAATGGATGTTTATGCAAAACGTCCCTTTGCAGCCATGCGGGAAACTTGTTTAGCGAGGAGGGGGCGGACGGCTGTGCAAGCGGTGGGCGGCGTTTAATCCACATGCAATGCTATGAAATTCGTATCGTTGCGTGTGGACCAGAATCAGGTCCTTACTCTGCACTGCGGTGAAGGATGCCTTGATCGGGTCTAGAACTGACTTTAGCGGCCCTCCCTTAAAATGCCTGGGTCCGCCTTCTTTTTTCCAGACACTCCTAATATATGACCGCGTGTCCCTCCTACAAACATTGTCTGGCTTGGTTCACACAGAGACCTTGCGCATGCACACTACACTTCATGCACATACCCTGTCGCTCTATAGTCGCCCAATGTCACTTTATAAATAAAAGCAAGAATATGAAAATATAAAAAAAATTACTTTTATAACCCACCGGGACATTGTAATAGAATAAATAACATTAACAATGAGAATCAATGGAATATTGCAATAAAATAAAGCGCTTTAACCTTATACATGAACAGTGATGATGAGAATAATATTAGCATTAAACCGAATGCGCTATCGTAGCATAATAGACAATAGGGATCTTCAGCACATTGTGCTCCCACATATACAAGTGCAGGTGGTCTATGTGAACCATACAGCATCCCCAATGCACAATAGTTGGCGCAGGCTGAGAAGACATCTCCATAACAGAAAATGACTCTTACACTATGTTCTGCAATTACAGTGATTTTCCGGGGTGAAGAAAGGTAAAATAAATACAGATGTATAATCAAACCACCAAAGATGCGTTTCAGCTTTTTTTTATATAGATAAATGTCTTATTGTAAAACAAAAAAAAGAAGTGTTACATTTAGGGGGATTCCTAAAAGCGGTGAGTCAGACGTATTTCTGTTAGAATAACCCACCACTGACCACAGGTCAAACCTAGGAAGGAACTTCACAGCCTTAGCAGCGCTCCTCCTTTTCCCTGCAGAGATCGCTGGAAGAAGTGAATCGCCTAAATCTGGAAGTACGAAGCATGAGAAACTTCACAGACATGTATAACCCTGACACTGAGAGCGTAGAAAGCTTTTAACCTCTGTTAAAGAAACAAGTGATTGCATTTGCCATTATGCAATAGTCTTACTTAGATTTCAAATCCATTGCATGCTGGAGCGATTTTTTTATATGTAATTCATTTTCCGATTCTTTATATACTGTATTCGGTGACATTGTTATTCTATTACTGTCTTCCTGAAACATTTAATTTGGAAAAAAAAAAAAAAAAAAATCATAATAATAAGGGAATATGGGTGTAACGATAGTGGGCGCAAGGGGTTTTATTGCTATGGGGCCCAGAGGCTTAAGGGGGCCTGGACCCAGTTTATAAAGTTATATTCCAAGTTCACAAACTGTGGAGGACACTATAATGTTACATAATAAGAGCTGGGGTACTACAATGTGGCACAATGTTAAATGTGTACACTATACTGTGGCATAGTATTAACTGAGAAACTGTAAAATAATTTAAACTGGAGAATACTTTAATGTGGCACAGTATGAGCTGTTGGCACTGTAATGTGGCATAAGATGAATATGGGGATACTGTCATATGTGTATTAATGTTATGGTGTGACATAATGTGTAATGGCAGCCTTACAGTGTGCCATACTGTAAACTGTGGACTGTACAGTGGGGATGTGATTAGATAGGAACGGTATATGAAGGTTAAATGGCTGGTTCTGGAATTTGATAAACTTGCCTGAAGAGGTGAGTTTTCAGGGAACGCTTGTAGGTTTGGAGACTGGAGGAGAGTCTTATTGTGCTTGGGAGGGCATTCCACAGAGTGGGTGCAGCCCAAATCATGCAATTTGGAATGGGAGCGAGTAATGAGTGTGCATGAGAGAAGCAGATCTTGTGGGGAGCGAAGAGTTCGGGTTGGAAGATATTTTGAGATAAGAGAAGAGATGTACATTGCGGTAGTTTGGTTTATGGCTTTTGTGTAAGTAAAAGTATTTTGTATTGAATATTGTAGAATACAGGAAACCATTGAAGTGACTGACAGAGTAGCATTGCAGATGATGAACGTCTGGCTAGGAAGATTAGCCTCGCAGCTGCAGTTATGATGGACTGTAGTGGTGACAGTCTGTATTGGGGAAGGCCAATAAGGAGACTATTGCAATAATCAGGTCTAAATTATGACCCGAGTCCTGATTTGGATCTTCTTGCATTTCAGAATTTGGATTTTAAATGTGAAATTCTAGATTTTGGATTGCAAAAATTGGTACTTGTTTCCTAGCACGGCGCCCGTGATTTTGATTGTATTGATCAGGTCGGAAAAATCGCATGCGATGCGATCAACGCTATCGACCCGATTTTTATATTGGAATCAATGTAAAATGGTCCCTGAGACCTGACTTTACTTTGATTTCAATGTAAAAAGCCCCAAAACCCCCCATTTTAATAGCAACCCCCCCCTCATGTTTGAAATGCCCCCCCATTGTTAACGCCACCCCACTATTGACGCCAACCCGAAGCGTGGCGAGCGCAGCGAGCCCGCGAGGGGCGGTGGTATGCGTCCTCCGACCTTTTCATACCCCCACTATCCACGTCGGCGGGGAGTTTATTTTATAAAGTGTGGCGAGCGCAGCGAGCCACCTAGCCCGAAGCGTGGGGAGCGCAGCGAGCCCCGCGAGGGGATGCGCATAACTTCACAGGTATACGCGTCCCCTCGCGGGGCTCGCTGCGCTGGCCACACTTTATAAAATCAACTCCACGCCAACGTGGATAGTGGGGGTATAAAAAGGTCGGATGACGCGTACCATTGATGTCAATAGTGGGGTGGCGTTAACAATGGGGGGGCATTAACCATACTTTATAACCATATTCAATGAGAAATTGGCCATATTGGCCCATTTCACATTGTCCCCTATGTAAATCGCGTTGATCGCATCGCGGGCCATTATAATGGCCCGCAACCGACGCGATCAACCCGATTTTGACTTTAGAAATAATTTAACATTATTCTCTATGGGAAAAACGCGTTGATCGCGTCGGTCGCATCGCGGCCCATTATAATGGGCTGCGATGGACAGGATCAACGCAATTTTCTGTTTAACCGGCAAATTAACTGGTGATTGACAGAAAATCGGGTCTATCGCGTTGATTGCATGCTTAAGTACCTTAAACTTAAGGCATACAATCAACGAGACGGGCCCCGTGCTAGGAAACAAGTACCCAAAAATTACATGATTTTAACTATTTTTATCAATTTTCTCCACTGATTGTTTTTTTTAAGCTGAACAAAAAAGCAAATTCAAACCAATTTTGCCAAAACTAAAAAATGATAAAATGGAGGTCTGAGCATAACTCAAATCTTCAAGGCTTAGTACATCTCACCCTATGCATGTAAAGGTTTGAGGGATACCACAGAATTGTCCATGTCTTGACAGCTGACAATAGTGCAAAATGTGACAGCCATGGGTAAGTTGTTTAAGTACAGTAGTGGTGAAAAATAGGATGAATATATTGACCATTCTGCACAGTTACCACAGTTCACGGTTGATCAGAGTTACCATAGAGTTCACAGTGGACAATCAGCTGAAGTACTGTAACAGGAACCACACATCTTATATTTGGCTTTCTGTACAGTACATTTACAATGCACAAAAAATGATCTAAAAGGCAATAATAATGTATTTTGCTGACACCCACAATATATATACCTCAATCTACAAATTGATTACATGTCTCTATGGCAAGGATCTAAATATCAAATCCTTGTAAAATAAGAACAACCTTGTAAATGTTTGCTCCAGCATCAATACTGCGATGATAATGGATTTCAGTGGTGTATAATTACATTTTGGTGTGATTTACTTCCGATGTTACCAGTCTGTAGCAGCTCATGAGCCATTAATGTGTAGATATCATAAAGTACAATAGCAATTATCTCATAAAAGAGTCTTAAGAGGAAATGCAGGCAACAGTCCCAGTATGATCACATTGGTCTAGATATATATTGACAGGCTATGAATTATATTAGCTGCATGATAATGAAAAGAGATGTGGCCTTCTCAGACAATGCCTTCCAGCTAAGGATGTTGTATTTAATTCTCCTGGCGGTAATATCCTTTGGCGAGAACAGCATACTGTAAGCTCACAGAAGCCAGCTTGCTGATATTGCAGTCAGAAGGAACTGCTTTAAATGCTAGGCTCACAAATGGGGTGTCAAAAAGAACAAAAGGGTTTTTTTTATTTTATAAATACAGCAATAAATTAGTGGTTATTAATAACAAATAAACACCGAAATCATTTTTTTTAAACATATACCATTAACGAAGAAATAAACAGTCAATAGAAGATGCCCATCCGGCTCTTTCTTTTTTTTCGCTGACCACACCTCCAGAGATTTGACCACACCCCCATATTTTACCAGGGATTTGCCAATCTTTTTACAACGCTTTGTGTTCCCAAATTTACTCTGTTGTGACTTTAACCCCTTCAGTGGCAATCCCGACAATATTTCGGGCTGTGCCTCAGAGCCCAGTCTGGCAAGCCCCGAAAATTCTCAGGATTGCCACTGTTTAGAGCCGGGCAACACTGCTGAGTTCAATCGCTGAGCTCAGGCAGCTTCGGCTCTGCCGAGCTCCCTCTCCTATGCTGGGGCCTCCTCCTCCCCCCTCCCCGCCGGCTTTTCTAGTGACCTATCCGGTGCCTGCTTATGACAAGCCGGCTGCCGGGAGCAGAGACGGGGCGGCGGGGAGCAGGGCCGGGCAGCGGCTGATTTACAGTTCAACAGCGCTGCCCGGACCCAGGGAGAGTGTGGTGGTTTATTTTTAGGGAGCACTCCCCATGCCCTCCTTAAAAAAAAAACACCACTGAAGGGATTAATGCTCTGATTGGCTCCACATTGTTTTAGAAGTGCAAATGTCTGTTAATCAGATTATTTATTGACATGGATAGTCCTTGGAGAATTCAAATACTGTGATTTTTTTTCATTCTGGCCAACCAGAAACTTTTAAGCAGCTCAATCATGAACACTGAAAAGGTAGATGCTAACTAATACCCCAAGACCAAAACATCTTAATTATTTCATAAAATTGTAATGAAAAATAAAATAAAAAATAATAGTAATAATAATAAATGTATATATATATATATATATATATATATATATATATATATATATATATATAGACAGGGGGGGTACTGTTGTTGCGCTCACACTCTTTATGAGGTATTTCACGGCAGGCTATATATATATATATATATATATATATATATATATATAAAATAAATTCAAATAAAATAACAGGGGCGACCTTAAGCAGGGACATTAGTAGTACAGCAATGAATATTCAATTCATTATTCTTTTTTCATGGCTGACTGAGCACAGAGGTGACATAAACCACTGAAGGGTTCTGTGATGATGTCACTTTAAGTAGCCTGTTAGTTGCTATGAAATCTGATGAGGAAGAGCTAAGCCAATAGGGGTAAAAGGGGAGGAGAAGCAGGCCAGAGAGGACAGGAAGCGGTGTGATTGGCCTCTTTGTGAAGTCTTTCCCATCCCTCTCATCCCTATGTTTTATGTTTGGTGGCGGTAAAGAACAGTCACTTGTTTATATGTAGTAGTATGTATATAGTGGGTGTGCTCTCCCAACATCGATATGTCATTAGCCCATCCTCCCGGACGGGAGATGTGTTACACCACCTGCATTGGTGGGTTGCCGAGGGAGAGTTGATCAACAGCGATGTGTGGATTGTGTGTGGTGATGTTACCCCCTGATTGTTCTTTAGTGCCGCCACCATCTATAGTCAGATCACAGTTGAGTTGTCAATCAATAAATTTGACATTCATTTTGAAATGCCAGCACTTTTGTCCGTGTCTTACTTTAGTGTTAAGTATTAAGGGTTAAGTTTATTAAACGGTTACGTTTATTAAAGTGTATGCATAATGATACCCAATGGGGAGTTTATATTTTGCATGTGAGACTTGGTTCAAGCATCCCATGTATTAAATAAGGGCCTTTCTGCCTTGTAAGGAAATTCCAGTGATGAGAAATGGTGGTGTCACGGCTAGTTAGTATTACATGATGTTAATCTCATATTAATGTGCAGTGAGGAGTTTGAAATGTGATGTGCCATAATTGTGGAGCCAAGAACCACTCTGAATCCTGGTCCCTCTGCCAGACCTCCAGCAATCACTGCCAGCCAGGGGAAGGAGGTTTATAAGTGGCAAAGTTTGCAAAAAGGCACCACAAATTATAATCCAGGCCTGTGGGCAGGCAGCGAGGAGTTAAAAATAAAATGGGTTTGCATACAAGTGTAGTCATCATATCTGCTGGAAATGCAACTGAAGATTTATTTTGAACAGCGGACTGTGTTATATGTTACAGTAAATTGTACACTGGCGACAAAGTTTTAAGCAAACTGAAAACTATAATTGCATAATAATTGTAAAATTGCTGACACTGGATTCTCCCCAGGCTTCATAAATTAGGATAATGGAGAAACTGTGTCTGTACATTATGACTTTGAGGTTTCAAGACATTCCTTATTTTGCGCAACCCAATTGTGCAGAATTTGTTTGAAATATTATAGGTCTACACAGTAGACATTGGCTGTTGTGCATTATACACTAGTCATTTTTTTACTGCCTGGCAACAACCGGGAGATTTTGCAGTGGAATGAAAAAAATAATCTACATTTCAATCAAATAAATATGTTGTACAATTCCAACAACTAAATGTTAAATCTCAACTTCAGGAAGTTCACACCAACAGCCAGCTCGGGATATAGTAGAGCAACTATGAATAGCAATGAACTTTTCGTACTGGGATATTATCACATGTAAAACAAAGTAAGGCTCCAGATCTCGATACTGAACTCATGTCTTCAGTGTTCACTTGTTTCCTGGAAGTAAGAAGAAAAGAAGGCGGAGGAAAATGTTGGCAATTGTAATAACTATTTGTCTGTTTACTATATACAGTTCAATGCTATGGACACTGCATCCGCACTTGTAGTTGGGTAAACTTTTTATAACCACCAAAGAAAAAAACTAAAAGGAAGTTAAAAGCAAATAGTATAATTTATCTTTTAAATTAGGGTTTTGGACAGTAGCTAAATAGCAGTGCCTTATGAGCCTACACACTAGATTTCTTAGAAAATGGCCCTCATAGGCGAAAGCGGGGGGAGGGGGGGGGGGGGGGGGTTCTGGTTGCCCGGAAACCCACCTTCTCTTGGCAACTGCCTTAAATGAAGATGATCAATAGAGCTGCCACCACATTATACAGTGTAAGGGACATAGCAGGGCTGATGCACATGCCTAGTGTACCAGCTTTTACTGTATGTGTGGATCTGAGCCCTCAAACAATGCAATGAACCAGAGAGCAGCTGCCAGGAGGAAGAGACAGGAGCCTTACCATGAAGTGGGAGATTGTGAGCTTAGAAAGTGCAGTACTGGTTCTATTATGTTGAACCTTTTCCTGACAATTTACCCTATTTCAGGATCAGGTGAAAAGTGGGCAAATCAGATGTGGGTTGACATTCGATCTGATGTGCCATCCTTTGCGCATTGGATGGGAGCCGGAGATCATACATACGTCACGATACATCACATGCAAAAGGACCACATGTGTTGCATGCAACACGTCACATGCAGAAGGACCGCATGTATTGGATACAATACATCACATGCAGAAGGACTGCATGCAATTCTGAAGCCTGGGAAGGTCCTGGGTGGCTCAAGAGTATTGGATGCACGCAGGGCGGGGGGTGTCCCAGCGCTCACCCGCTCCGCCAGCGCAGTGCCAGGCATTGCTCCATGGGGGGGAGGGGGTTAGTGATGCGGCAAAGGCCGCTGAGTCACTCTACGGGGGGTGGTGGAAGATGCGTCGGTAGCCGCTGAGTCACTCCACGTAGTTGGGGGGTGGGAGTTGCCTCTCATCTCCATCCCATCCAGGGGGACACACCTGCTCCTAACTTCCGCCCTCCGGTGGTGGCGCCGGCCCTGATGTACTACCCCAAGCAGTTGGAGCAGTGTATGGTTGCCTTCATTTATGGTATAAATGTTGTAATCTTGCACTTGCCTACAGAACAATTCTCTATTTTTGCATGCGAGCCCCCAAACCAACTTAAACCACCTGCTAACAAACAGAAACAGGTCAATACAGCAATAAATCATATACTTGAAGGAAGCCAAATGTACATCAGTTGTAACTATAATTATTTTTTAAAACCCATTAAACATATACCGTAGCTATGCACAGGAGACTTCAATATATTAAACGTTGCAAATACAGAAACCCCTTGTGTACTTAAGGCCAGTAACATCAGTCTCAGCACTGTAATGGAGATAGTCTTTATTACTCCTTTTACCTTTGATAAAACTGTCAGATGACAGCGAAACATGTTAGGAGGCACCTGCTTGTTTTAAATGCTTTTGGGACTTACTAAGGACATTGGATCCCCCCACACCATTGGTTCTTATTGGCACATACCCTGGAATCAAGTCCGGAAAATGACAACACTTCAAATGGGACACCACCACCTACAAGATTCAGGATTGAACCATCGCACAATAGAGAAGATACCTCCATTAATTGAGGATTACCAACACCCTCCAGCGACAGAAGTTAATCCTGCACGGTATATGGACTCCCTTAATTCTCACGCCACAAAGTACGGACAGAACCAGGAGATCTGATTCACTATCAGAAAATGATAAGAACCAACGGGGCTCACATATAAGTATAACATTCCATTTGTCCTTTTAATTGATTACAACATTATATGGGCAATATTTCTTTGTACATTTGTTGCTATTAATTCTCATTTACAATTTTTAACGAAATTATTCTTTATTGTTAAAATTATACATTATTGTAATACTTAATTGATCCAATTTACTCATTAGCGCCCCTCCCCTTTTTGTTCTTTATTACTCCTGGTTATATTTTATTTACAGTTTCTTACAGGGGCTTAACTAGAACTTTGTGGCCCCACAGCAACATTTTAAAGGGGCCCTGCTTACACTCATTAAATCAAAAAAAGTAGCTCCAGTTATACTGTATGAGGACAATTCTGTATACTAATGCCTATCTCATACATACTGTACATATAAATATACACTGTTGATACCATTAATACAGTACACATACATACATACATACATACATACATACATACATACATACATACATACATACAATACCACCTCCATTCATACATACAGTACATACATGCACTGCTACTCTAATTCATACATACATGCACTGCTACTCTAATTCATACTGTACATACATACATACACTGCTGTACCCATACTTACATACATGCACTACCTCTTCCATTCATTATTTATTTATTTACAGTTTCTTATATAGCGCAGCATATTACATTGCACTTTACAATTGGAAACAACAGTGATTATACAAAGTGGGTAGAAACAAACCGACATAGAGGTAGGAGGGCCCTGCTCACAAGCTTACAATATATAGACATACATACACTGCTGCTCACAGTCATACATGCACTGCTGCTCCCATTCATTAATACACTGATGCTTTATTCACACATATATACACTGGTGCTTCATTTATACATATATACACTGCTTCCATATATACATCCCACCCCTGTGCCACACTGAGATCACTACTAATTCCAGCATGAGGGCATCTTACCGCTGGCATGTTTACACTGTCTATTGCTGGCCTTTACGCTGAACAGGCTACTGCTGCTGGTTCCAGGATCCGGGGTGGGGGGGACAGCTGCTGGCAGGTTTACCGGACGGAATATTAAGGTAGATTACGTTGCGCTTTACAATTGTATACAGTGATAGACAGGGGTGTAACTAGAACTTTGTGGGCCCCATAGCAAAATTTTCAAGGGGCCCCCTTCCCTAAAATGCCCCTGGGGGGGGGGGGGGGGGGGGTGTGGACTGTGGAGAGAGAGTGAGGGAAGTGAGAAACACAGAGGCTTCATGGAGAAAGATTGAATGAAAGAGAGTGAGGAGCGAGAGAGAGAGAGGGTGTCAGACAGAGAGAAAGAGAGAGGGCGAGATGTACTAAAGGGAAAATGCGGTAAAACCCCCGTTTTACCGCATTTTCCTATGTACTATTACCCGACCGCCACGTCACCGCAGTGTAGGGTATCGCCATCTTTGGGTGGCGATAGCCTATAGAAGCCTATGGGCTTCTTTTCGCCGCCCGACGCCTCCGCCGAAAAACCCGCCAACCCCCCTCTCCCCCTCCCTCTCTTACCTGGTCCAGGTCCTCCTGGACCCGGAAGGTAACACCTTCCTCCCCCTAGTGACGCAGCCGGACGTCCTTCCGGCTGCAGGGGGGAGGAAGAGGCGCCGGGGACAGCTTGCATAGCTGTCCCCGGCGTGAGGGATGCAGAAGGGGGCAGAGAGGTGACGGAGACCCCCCGCACACCACATTCCAGGTATCGCGGGGGGCCTCCGTCACCGCATCGCGATGCCAGCCGCATATGTTAGTACATATGCGGCGGCATCGCGGCGGGGGGGCCGCGATGGGCGGCGATGTATTTTAATACATCCCGCCCAGAGGGAGAAAGGGATGGGTGCAATCAGGAGAAAGACTGTCAGGGAGGGAGAGAGAAAATGAAAGAGGGTATTAGGGAGAGAAAGGGGGTGTCAGAGAAAAAGAACGAGAGACAGTGCGAGAGAGAGAAGGTGTCAGGATGAGAAAGGGGGTGTTAGGGAAAGAGAGAATGAGAGAGAGGGGGATGTCAGGCAGAGAAAGGTTTGGGACAGAGAGTGAGAGACAGTGCCATGTAGAGAGAGAAAGGGGTCAGAGAGAAAAAAAGGAGAGGCTGTAAGAGAGAGGGGGGAAAGAGAGTGGAGATGGGCAAAATATGGTCTCCTGCCCACAGGGTGCAGCCTCTAGCCCCCTCGCTCCTACCCCCACTTCTGTAATGTACCTGTTTGCACTGTTCTCCTGCTCACAGCTGTGACAGTGTCCTGCGTCCCCTGGAGCTGGTCCCCTGTTCCCGCCCCTCTGCTCCTGTTCGTGCCACGCCAGGCTCCTGCTCCTGACCTCCAGGCGCTGGTGCCCTGCTCCCGCCAGTGCCGCTCCCCTGCTCCTGGGCCGCGCCAGTCTCCCGCTCCTGACCTCCAGGCGCTGGTGCCCTTCTCCCACCTGCAATGGTCCTCATGCTCCCAGCTGCGCCAGTTTCCCGCTGTGCCCGGCACTGGTCTCCTGATCACAACCCCTTTGCTCCTCCCACCGCAGGTCACTTGCTGCCACCAGACCGCCACTGTTATATTGCCCCTGTTGGTGCTGGTCAGATCCCCTGCTTCCGCCAACGATGTTCCCCTGCTCCTGGCAGCGTCAGTGTCCTGGTCCCTCCAGCTCTCATGCTCTTTCCTTCCCACTATTTAACTATAGAGAGTACAGGGGATTGCCTTGGGACCCCCCAAGCCTCCGGGCCCCATAGCAGCTGCATCTCATGCACCCTCTATAGTTATGCCACTGGTGATAGAACAAACTGGGTAATAACAGACAGACTTGGAGGTAGGAGGGCCCTGCTGCAAGCTTACAATCTATAGGGACATAGGAGGGAAACACAAGGACAGGCATCAGTAATAGCATAGCAGTCCCACCAAGTTACAAGTCCAGAAGGGAAGCTATATAATACAGAGGATTATGCGTATATAGTTCATAACTTATGCAAACTGTACAATGGTCTCCAGTGACTGTCCTAAATGTGCAGTAAATTGAAAATACATTTCTGTTTGAACATAAATCAATTGTTCTTTGCATCATTTATGAGAAGAGACCAGTTCAAAGTGATGATCAGGTCTTTGGGGGGAACACGTTTATACCAACAATGACAATATACTGCAATAAAAGGAAACATATTAACCTTTTCATAACATGAGAAATCTTATTGGGTAACAGCTTCATTACCATAAACAAGATCTAAAACCTCTGGTGAAGACTAATCCATAATATATTTGTTTCTGACCACTGATCATGGTTATATGAGCTACCAATGATGCTCATTACTAGCTGGTGCAATGCTGGCTGCTGCCAGTGTGGTGCACACAGGGAACAGGTGCTATTAAAAATGACAACAATCACATTTGTTATATAAATTCAAATTAAAAAAAGTGTAAAAAAAGATTATTTTCCTATGTAAGGTAAACATTACAGGCCATTATGATGAATAAAAATGCTCGCCACTTTTCACACCTAATTTTGACAAATTCACTTGGCACTCAAAGGGTTAAAACACATTATAGTACAGGATTAGCCTAAAATTTGTTGAGCACTATCTGCTTCCTCCCAATGGCATTAGAAATGTTGACCACAGTAGGGGAGTGGTGTGGGCCAACACTGTGCCCCCCTTGCCCATCCCCAGAAGCCACTCACCAGCACCTTCCCCTGCATTTTTTTGCCATCTTGATTATCAGCTTCTGCTTCATGTTGGCTGCTACTGGCGATTGAGAACTTCCTGCATAGGTCATCGGACACTGCATCAAGTCACGCCCACTGCAGTGAGGCAGATCTCATAGCTGCCTCCCTTTCTGCTGGGTTTTACATTATTATTGGCCAGTGTGGCCCAACCCCCAGGGAGTGTCTGATTATCAAAAAGGGGATTTCTCTCGCTGCATTTTCCCTGCATTTCCATGCAAATTTGGTATGTATTGACTATAAAAATTATTAGAATATTACAAATATATTCTTATCATTTTTATGTTTAGAACTCTGGAGTATACTGGAGTATGACTGATGAGTCTTTGACTCCCTTTTTGGATATGACTGACTCAAGCTACATGACCGCGATACTGCCATCGCAATCACACTCTCATGACATGCTGTAGAACAGGATGGTTCACTATTGTTCAGTGTAATAATGCATTGTCTACGCCCAGAGGATTTTGCCCAATCAGATGTAGACTATCTCCGTCATCATCATCGGTGTGCAAACGGTTATGCCTGTTCAGTGGCAATATTAAAAGCAATTCGTGACTACTGTACTATAAATTTGCAATGGCTGTACAGGGCTTCCTGTGTCCATGCCAGCCCCCTGGTCATATAAAACTGTCACGTGTATGGGTGAAAGACTCTGCCACGTGCAAAAAGACACATATGCAAATAAAAAGGTGCCACAATTTATGTTTTCGGACAACTCTAAGTAAGGTCTTATGGAACCGTATATACTGAAATATCGAAACACAGCTTGTTGCAATTCATTGCCAAAACCATTAGTGGCAAAGAGCTGATGTAATAATGATGTACAATCTCGTCAAATCTAAAACCGCTATGGATAACATTTCACAAACCTCGCAGCAGGGAGTGGTTATCCCTACTGATCGTGGGAAGATTACACTTGAACGTAACGGGGCTGTGAAATGGATTTTTCAACTGCTTGTTGCTCAGTGGGAGTACTGTAAATCTGCACAACAACCATAAGGGCTAGGACAGGGTACAAGGAAAACAAGAGATAATTACCTAGATAAAGAACAATGGGTCTTGTGATCCAACGCTTTTGGATGCTTTCCAACTTTGTGTCCGAACATGATAATACTTCTATTATCCATGTAATATAAATACAAACTCATAAAAGGTTTATAACAACTTCTAAATCAATGTGTATTGCTTCCTAGATTTGATTCCCCTGCTATATTAATCTTAAAGGAACAAGAGATACTTGTGCCTTATATTTCAATGGGGAACGGCCATAATAAGGCCATGGAATATTCATTTGACCTATACATTTGGGCGAAATCCACAGAAAACAGATGAACAAATGAAGTATCCCCAAGATGTAAGAATGGGGGATGTCAGCAGATGTTGTATATGTGCTGCAGTCCCTATATTGTACTGCAAAAGTAACGCCCATAGTTTAATTAGGAGCCTGCTAAATAATATTATTTACCAAGTTCTGCAAAGTGTAGATTTCTTTAAATGGCATAAGCAGTGTATGGGCTACACCTTACACGGTTCTCTCTTCAGTAATGTCCACTTGCATATACGCGGATGAACCCGGGAACAAAGTGCTCGCAGTGGTGATCAATTTCCTTTTTACACATCACAAGAATAGGGTCCCTGATCCATCATGTGGTATTTTTTTAATACATTCCCACAATACATAATTACTTATGGCCAGTGGCGTAAGTTTGTCCCAGTCACCCAGAGGCAAGATAAATGTTGGTGCCCCCATCCAATGTGACTGCTGTGATGCCAGCTCCGCAAGTACTACAAAGTTAGGCTGTGAGAGTAGAGGTTAGGGGATAGGTTAGGGTAAGGCTGCCAGAGGGGAGGATAGGGTAAGGCTGCAGGTAGGGAGGTTACGGGAGAGAATAGTTCTAAGGCTGTGGGAGGGGAGATTAGGGTAGAGGTTTATGTAAGGCTGCCAGAGGGGAGAGGATAGGGTAAGGCTGCAGGAGGGGAGGTTAGGGTAGAGGTTAGGCTAATGCTGCTGGAGGGGAGGTTATGGGAGAGGGTAGGGTAAGGCTGTGGGAGGGGAGGTTAGGAGAGAGGTTAGGGTAAGGCTGTGGGAGGGGAGGTTAGGGGAGAGGGTAGGGTAAGGCTGCTAGAGGAGAGGTTAGGGGATAGGTTAGGGTAAGGCCAGAGGAGAGGTTAGGGGAGAGAATAGGGTAAGGCTGCTGGAGGTGGTTGGGGTTAGGGGAGAGGGTAAGGTAGGGATGTGGGAGGGGAAGCTAGGGATAGGGAGAGAATAATGTAAGGCTGTAAGAGGGGAGAGGTTAGGGAAAGGCTGCAGGATGGGAGGTTAGGGTATAGGTTAGGGTATTGCTGCCGTTTGCCACTGCAGTGCCACTTTGTTTCCCAGATGTGCCATTTTGAAGTTGAAAAGCCCCATGTGTGCCGCCCAGTGCTGTCACTTCCTCAGCCAGCTAGCCCAATGCAACCTTTGGGCCTAAACTAGATGAAAACAATATTGGGAGCTGTGAGTTGGTCAAAATTGGCTGGAAATGACTGGAAATGAAAGTTATTGAAGTTACTAATGCTGTAGGAACAAAAAAAAGTCCAAAATGATGTGAATTTTTTTTAAAGCAATACAGATCTAAAACCAAAATCAATGAGGGTGGTTTTGTTAAATACAAAACATGAAATTAATGCAGATCCAAAAACATGACCGAAACATGGGAGTCGGTGAACATCTCTAGAATAAACATATGTTTATATGAAGGCTTTTTATTCCACTGAATCTGGAATTGTCAATGACGCTATATATACACTAGTGTAGCAAGTATCTCTCACTTAAATCTTTTAATCGTTATACAAATATTTTTGCATATCGGTTCTTGTTTCTATTTGAGACCCCTCAAAATTGCCATAATAAAAAGAATACTTTAAAAAGGTTGCAAATTATTTACTTCTTGATCTTTGTACAAACCTTTACAAGATACAGCCAGATGAGAAAAGATGATAAGCAACAACACAATAAATTTACCATCGAGCCCCTATACCAGTGGTTCCCAAACTGTGTGCCTAGGCTCCATGGGGTGCCCTGGAGCACTTGCAGGGGTGCCTCAGGTTGGTGGTCCAGAACCAAGTGAAATTATTTATAGTCAATGAAATAGGTAAAATCAGTGCTTGTGGCTTCCAATTATAAAATATGTGGGTAAACAGAAGTGAATCATGTTCCTCACCACATAACTGGATCTAAGGATACAATTTAATATAAACTTGTTTAATTTTATATTTTTTTCTGAAATACTCAGTAACAAACTTTTGGCCTAGGGGTGCCGTGAGAAATATTCTTATACTGTAGGGTGCCTGTGATTAAAAAAAAATTCAGGTTTATGTCAATTCCCCACTTTTCTACTAGCATATAAAATGGAATTCATTTTTAATGAAATGGAAATAATTTAGTGCCGCCATGGCCAATGGTAGATTACCCATTTGGCACATGAGGCATAATGTTAGGAGCATTACTTGCCAAAAGGCAGATGTGGATTTTCCACAAGACAACCTAGGGGCCAGCCTAGGGCCAAGCAGATCCCAAGGGGCCCATAAAGATACCCTGGCCATCAAAAATGTTCCCAAGCATTAAGCGGCTGCCTTGTGATGTGTGACTTCATGACATTACATGGCCCTAGCCACATTCCCAAAGTCCCTTTGATGTTCATTAATGGAAAATAAATGCTTGGACACACAAAATGGTTTCATCCACTGTATGTGGGAAGTCAGTTTACATAAAATGTGATGCAGCCAGTACGCCTAAAGACTTAGAACATGATACAGATTTGTATACAATACCCAGCTAAGCATTTAGAGGTAGACTGTAGCACGTGCCAAGGTACTCTATTGATGCCGGCTGCAGTAGCAAAACTATTGTGCTATGGATTGTTGGGGGGAGGAGGGCCCCATAGTTGTATCTTGCCTAGGGTTCCATGAAGTCTATATCCACCCCTAGCCAAGGGCTGCACAGCTAGCATAACATTGGTAGACCATTGGCTTGGTAGAGCTGCCATAGACTGGGAAATACCTTTACTTTATGTCATTGAGGCTTAATATCAGTCAAGGTGGTTGAGGTTGAGCTGCCTCGGCTGTCCAGAGGCATCAGGACCTTCCCTGACATTAGGTTACAAATATAGCAGTGATGGGAATATGAGAGTGTGAGGAGGGATCACTAATGGTATGCCTAGGTGTGACCTGGCCTTAAATCCCCCCATGTTGACTTGCTCCCAATATGAATATTTAACATAAAAAATATTAATGGTTTCTCATTCTATTGCCCTCCTCCTTTACACCTGTGTTGCCTTTACACAGCTCCAGCCTGTCCAATGCAATCATAAGGGAGGAAAAACATTACTATCTTTTGCATCAACTTTCCATCAGTGTGTTGTTAATTAAGAAGTCCCCTTGGATCCCTCCCCCTCTCCTCCCTGTAATGATCTTCTTTCCATTTTTGGGTTTTTTAGAGTAACGCATCCCCCCATACAAATAATTGCATTTCAACATTACTTTGCATGTACTCTCTAACAGCAATAAACATTTTTGATAGACAAAGAACTTTATACCAGACAAAAGAGAAACTAAACAGAACGGTTTATTCTTATTCAATTACAGCATACTTGATGTATATCTCACATCTTGTATTCATTACCTAGGTATTTTAATAGGACAAGTGCCAACTTTTAGCTCAATAGATTGACTTTAATTTTAACCCCAGAGTTAATCTTAAAAAATAAATTAGGCCTCTTATTTCCCATCCCCTCCACCTACATTTCCTTTTATCACATGGTTAATTGTCAACTAATAATGCATCTGGTTTCAGTGATTAACTCAAATGCAATTTAATGACCGGTAAGGAAAATTAAAGTTGTGTAGAAAAGTAACGTTCTAAGTGTAACTAGGAGAAGACATGAAATAGTACTTACAGTATGAAACATGATAATAGTCATGTTTGTTCCCCTTCGCTGATAATGAATTTACAGAAACATTTCCCAAGTGCACTTATCATTATTAATGCTTTCCAGGATCCAAGTGGCTAATGGTTCTCAGATGGCTGAATAGGCTAAGCAGCATAACGCCGGCAATGGTCTGAGGAACCTGTGTGGATATTCTTTGGGGAGTAAAAATGTATGGTACTGTACCTGCACAGTTTTTAGCTACAGGTAATTGTAAGCTTGTGAGCAGGGCCCTCCTACCTCCATGTCGGTTTCTATCTACCCAGTTTGTTTAATCACTGTTGTTTCCAATTGTAATGCGCAACAGAATATGCTGCGCTATATAAGAAACTGTAAATAAATAAATATACATTATACATTGTATACTATTTCATTTTTATATTGTGAATAAAGCTTTGTGGATAGATAGCCTTTGACACACACACACATACACAATTTGTGGGTGCTGAGCCCAGGTTCAAAAATATAATTTGGGACCCCTTTTTCCACTCCAACCCACAGCAGTGGGTGACAGGATGAGGCAGAGGGTGACAGGGAGAGGCAGGGGGAAGCAGAGTGTGACAGGATAAAACACACACACACACACACACACACACACTCTATCTCTCTCTCTCTCTCTCTCTCTCTCTCTCTATATATATATATATATATATATATATATATATATATATATAACTACCAAACAGAATGGCAGATGTATTAAACTTTAGAAAGAGATAATAGCAAGGGTGATAAAGAGTGATAAACATCCAGCCAATCAGCTCCTGACATTTTTCAAACACAGCCTATAACATGACAGTTAGGATCTGCTTGGCTGGACATTTATCACTCTTTATCACCTATGTGTTTTTCTTTTTGGAGTCCGCACAGTTATAGGGCCAGATGTATCAAGCTTCAAAAAGTGATACTGTTATGGTTTTTGGGTGTGATCCCACAGCTATGACGGCCACAGCGAACCCTACTCTGCCTCTGTAGACGTTTCCCATGGTTGGCACCTGCAAAAACTAGGTCTTTGCCTTTAATAGCCACATTTGAAGGGGTAAATTAGGTCCGCCCCAACTCCGGTGCCACCAGGTCTTGTGTATTGACAAAGTAATGGAAATCTTTAAGGAAATGGTCAAAAGGTAAGACTGACTAAAGGGACCTACTGTAACTGGAATATAAAGCTGAATAACGGCACACTGATGATAACAAACAAACCAGGAAGCAAAATGCAGAAGTGACCTAGTAGCATACCATGGGCGACCTCATTGCACACATAAGAAAATGACACCACACAAAACACAATATTACACCACACAAAAAAAACAGCAAAACCACACAAAGACACAGAGAAATATCGTAAACAGGAAATCACCCACTGGAGTAAATATAAACAAATGGCGCAGACCTGCGGCAAACTCAGGAGGGATAGGGACCAGTGGGGACAATCTGAATAAAGAAAAACACAGTCCAGAAAATAACTACAGGACAAATGGCATAGGAATAAAACCGGGTCTCCAGTGTGGAGAACTTATGATTACCCTGAAATGGACCAGGACAGGCAATGAGCAATACCAGGAGCAGATGAACCAAAGGGGATACGGTCAGTTGGTCGACCTAAAACACGGTCGACAGTCATTAGGTTGTCCTGTCGACCTTGTCCCATGTCGACCTAGATCTATGTCAACTTTGCAGTATGTTGACCTAATGGGGTTGACCTAATGGCTGTCAACCATTTTTAGATCGACCTAATGATCCCATTCCAACCAAAGAAGCTAGTAGCAAGTGGAATGTGAAGAGAGGCAGGAGATTAGCTAGGACAGAAGCTGGATGCTGACTGCATGATGGCTGCATGCACAGGGAACTGGAACTTTAGGCACCAGACTGACCAGACTGCTGAAAGCAGTAAGCAAGAAACTGGTAATTGGAAGTTGTTAACAAGAAACTGGAAGCCAAAGCTGTAACTGGCCTCAGGGTCTGGGTCTGCAGAGAATATCATGGGTGCAAGAACCAATCAGGATTGCTGGAAAGACAACGGCCTCCTGAAGCACAAATTACTGCAGCTGAGACCAGTGGCGTAACTAGATACATGTGGGCCCCATAGCAAAAGTTTGTAAGGGCCCCTATTCATCAGCTAATGCAAAAAATTGTATATAGCACATGATACCTTGACAGGCAAAGTGGGCCCCTCTCAGCTCTGGGCCCCATAGCAGCTGCACCCCTTGCACCTATGGTAGTTACGCCCTTGGCTGAGACCTAAGGTAACAAGCTAATTAAGCAACAGCCTTGTGCAGAACAATCACACAAAATAGAGCTGCAATAGCACAGACTCACCAAAGGAGGCCACCAGCGAGTCCCATACCAGAAACAGATTCTTTGAAAGCTCACAGAAACTGACACAAAAATATCAAAGGAGGAAGGAGCCATGACAGCCCCCCCCCCCCCCCCCCCCCCGATTATCTCAAACAAGGATACATAAGAACCTGGAATATTGGTTGAAAGAAAACAGAAGCAAAAAAACAGACAAAACAGATGCAAGATGTGACTCCGGCATGTAACAGTTACAATGGAGTGTGATAGCAAGCCAATCAGCTCCTTACTGCCATGTTACAGACTGGGTTTGAAAAACTGGTAGGAGCTGATTGGTTGGTAGCTTATCACTCCCCACTGTATCATTTTATGAAGCTTGATACATCTGGCCCATAGCACCATAAGAAGCTGCAGGGTGCTAATCCCAGCATACATGCAGGCTCTACTGTTTGTTATGCAGGTGAATCCATATAGTTTTGCATTTTATACATGGTTCTCATATGATTAAAATGTTTTTAGATACTAATGAGTGCACAGGTGAAATCACCTAGGTAATCAACCACCAGGTATAAAACCATGCCCAGAGCTTACAAACAAACATATCTGCTCCTGATGAAGCCGGAGATTCCGGGAAAACGCATTGAGCACCAGTGAAAAATGCTGTTTTGAACCTTCTTCCATCCCTCCATCTGCCAAGTGACGTGTCTACTCTCCCATCGATGACCCTCAAAAATATTTCTGGACCTAAGAATCATTTGGGATATTGCTTGATCCCTAATTCATCCAGCTAAAATCAAGAGGACATTCATATTGGAATATCCTGAGTCCTTGAAATTATAGGACAATCCAAGGACACTTCGTCACAGATCCTGGCTTCCAAATCAACCAGGCACAATGGGATGGTAATATACAGCTCCTCTTCATATCATTTCACTAGCTACAGCTCAAAACCATAATTTGATTTTCTCCTGAGATAACCCTTCATAATTGTGTATTATGGACTTCATGTTCCAGAGCGACTCATTCATTTTAATATAAATTGTTTTTATTATTGTTATTAATAAATTGTATACATCTTTTTGAGAACCGTGTATTGTTACATTTGATTACAGCCAGCGCTGGCACACCCTCTCTTTTATCCCACTAAACCATTATTGGGTCTGACAAACCCAGTGCACCACACATTACTTGGTACTCTTTACCTATCACGGCGCCCATCGCGGGCATCGCGGGTACATTTATGTCTGGCCGCGACGCGACTGACGCAATGCCCGCGATTTCCCATTGAAACCCATGTTAAACATGGAAATCGCGTCGGTCGCGTCGCGGCCGGCCATAAATGTACCCGCGATGCCCGCGACGCGATGCACCCGATTTCCCATAGCAATCAATGTTAAATGGCCCGACCGACGCGATTTTACTGTTAAATGCCTCAATGGACCCGATGTGGCCATAAGAAACAATGTTAAATGGGCCACAGAGGCCAAATAGGCAACCTTGACTGGGAAATGGCCCCCCCAATTGTTACGCCACCCCACGATCAACGTGAACCCGAAGCGTGGCGAGCGCAGCGAGCCCGTGAGGGGCGGCGGTACGCGTCCTACGACCTTTTCATACCCCCACTATCCACGTCGGCGTGGAGTTGAGAATAGAATAGTGTGGCGAGCGCAGCGAGCCACCGAGCCCGAAGCGTGGCGAGCGCAGCGAGCCCCGCGAGGGGACGCGGATACCTTCACAGCTATACGCGTCCCCTCGCGGGCTTCACAGGTGTCCATGGCGACGCGGACACCTGTGAAGCCCGCGAAGGGACGCGTTTACCTGTGAAGGTATCCGCGTCCCCTCGCGGGGCTCGCTGCGCTCACCACGCTTCGGGCTCGGTGGCTCGCTGCGCTCGCCACACTATTCTATTCTCAACTCCACGCCGACGTGGATAGTGGGGGTATGAAAAGGTCGGAGGACGCGTACCGCCGCCCCTCGCGGGCTCGCTGCGCTCGCCACGCTTCGGGTTGACGTTGATAATGGGGTGGCGTAAACAATTGGGGGGGCCATTTCAGAGTTCAGGGTAAGTATTTGGGCTCTAAGGCCCATTTAACATTGTTTCCTATGGTAAAATCGGGTCCATTCAGCCATTTAACATGAAAATCGTGTCCATCGGGCCTTTTAACATTGATTCCTATGGCAAATCGTGGGCATCGCGTCGCGGCCATCGTGTGCACATTTATGGCCGGCCGCGACGCGACCGACGCGATGTCCATGTTTAACATGGTTTTCAATGGGAAATTGTGGACATCGCGTCGGTCGCGTCCGGGCATCTTTAGCCCGCATACGACGCGACCGACGCGATTTTTTACCTCACGATGCCCACGATCAAGATCGTGGGCGCCGTGCTAGGTAAAGAGTACCCATTACTTTTTTTCTTTATTTGCATATACATATCGAATCCAGAGCAAAAAATAAGGAATATACATAGCATATGTATATATGCAAATACAGCGAGAAATAAAATAAACAATAAAAAATGTGTTTTTACTATTTTTTATTTTTTATTGTTTATTTTATTTCTCGCTGTATTTGCATATATACATATGCTATGTATATTCCTTATTTTTTGCTCTGGATTCGATATGTATATGCGTCTAGATGTATAATTATATATGATGTGTATTAAACACTGCTCTGGACTTTTTGCTAATAAGAGGTTATTAATAGCCCCACACCTGTGATAATCAAGGCCTGACAGACTTGAGGTCTCTACAAGGCACACCTGTGCAATTTGTTCCTGAACCAATGAAATTAATCCATACTTGTGTAGCTTCACGGCGCCAGCAGTCTGTATACAGCGGGGCTCGCTACGCTCGCCCACGCTGCGGACTCGGTGGCTCGCTACGCTCGCCACGCTATTTAAAATCAACTCCATGCCAACATGGATAGTGGAGGTATGAATTATCGATGTTGGCATGGAGTTAAGTTACTTTTTTTGACATATTTCGTGGCGAGCGTACACCCGGAAACTACACAAGTACCAATGAATCTAAGCTGGGTATAAAAAGCATTGAGCTCAAATGAAAAATATTCTTTGAAAAAGCCCTGTTTGAGGGCGAAACGCGTTAGGAGCCAGCCATCCAGCTTACCAGCCAACAACTTGCATACCAGCAAACCACTGGGCGATTGCCGTTTGATTTCCATCACCCAGCCTTCATCACCGTGCGTGGAACGGTACATCCGCCAGCCCTCGTCCATTGTGCAGCGTGGAGAACACCAGCAGGAGCCGTTACAAGCACCCGTGAGTAAAAGTCACGGTGGTGCACTGCAGGACCATAACATCTCTGGCAGCGTGGGTGAGAGACACGCATACCGGCTACTATATCCAGGTCCGCATTGTCAGTCTCCTCAGGCGGGGCACTCCACCAAGTAAACATCGCACAGGACTCATACCATCGGGCAGCACAGGTGATGTATGCTCTCACTGTGCTATGATCCATTACTCCTGAAAAAGGACATTGTTACCACCAGCATTTGTTCTAAAATACCCACAGTATGGTCCGGCACTAAAACCCAGTCGACATAGTGTCAACATATTCAAGATTGTCATTTTTTATATATAAATTCAGAGAGATCATTATTATTATCACCATCTGTTTTTATCCAGAGCTAATATTTTAGCCTATTTTTATGTGCACATTGGTATTATAGCATATGCTAATATACACGTTTTAGGTGGCCACCTTACAAAAAGTTATGTATATGTATATTTTGTATGATAATTAAATTGTTTTTTTATATATTAATTTGAAGCAGTCTCCAGTCTTTTGTTATACATGAAAATCCCCTCCAGGGTGCATTGGAAATTGATACAATTTATTGTGTATACATTAGCGCAATCTTCCCTTTCTCCTTCTGGGTAATATACATTTTGCTGTACAAGTTTGTGGTCCAGGACTAAGTCCAGACTTTGAGTGCCAACATCTCTGTAAGGGATGTCCAAAATATCCACTAAAAATGCTAGTGTTGTTCACATTTGTTATATAAATTCAAATAAAAAATGTTGTGTAAAAAAGATTCCATTCCCTATATAAGGCAAACATTACAGGCCATTATGATAATGAAAAATGTTTGCTTGGCAATTTTCACACCTATTTTGACAAATTCACTTGGCACTCAAAGGGTTAAAATACACTTAGTAAGGAAACCTAAATCTACTGTACCTATGCTTTTGCATCCCTTAAGATGCCAAATCACTCTGCTTCCCATAAAATTGTGTTAAAAATTGGTGTTAAATACCAATTGTCCATAATGATTTAACATACAATACTGTTACTTCTTACTTTTGTCTCATTTTAGTTAAAATGTTAATCCTAGCAAACATCGCACCATTATTCGTTACTTTATGGAACCAGACATTCTTCGTATGTTTTTTCTCAACAAACCACAACTTTGCTCCAAAATGTAATTATCGTTATGACATCATGTAGTTATTTTGAACTGCAAACATATGAAAAATATTTATTGTCATGTGTTTGTCATTTTTTATAGCTTTCCACACGACAGCTTTAAAGAAAGAGATATTTTGGGGTTCAGTTCAAGAACCTGGTTTAAATTATCCGGCGGCGTTGCATTGTTGCTGCAGTAGAGAGAAATATTGCACGTCCCATGGCACATTGTAAATTAAATGATAGATTTACGCAGACTATAAGAATGGAAAACGTACTCTATTAAATTTATAACAGGATAAACAATACTATATATAGACAATTCCATTGCTGGAATTGTATATTTGAATTGAACTTACAGTACATTTGATAAAATATTGTAGCCAAAATTTTTGTTTTGCTTTTTTTAAACTAAATAATTTAACTTCTGTTCTTTTCATTAGAAAATACCTAAAAATTAAAAATAAAATGACAAACAGAATTCTGAACACAGTAGGGAGGTTGTCATTAACTTGACCTGCTTACAATTCTAAAATTAGTTACACACATTTACAGACATACTTGAGATGCAATTGTTCCTGCAATTCCTGTGGGGGCCATGTTGGATTCTGCAGCATGGCCTTGTTAAGACCCACTAGAGTGGATATCATTCGTCAGGCATATCGTACCCACTGGGCGATATACAGTAATGAACAATATCGCTCAGAAAGGTCAAAATTAGTGATATTGTTCATTAAATAGCCTATTGTAAATGCATCTTTACACTCTCTAAACCACATTGTCAATCTTATGATCTGCAAGATGATTTTTTGATGATTGTATAACTCACATATGACAGTCCCTAAACCCACACCTTCCAAGTGGTGAAATATTAAACTCGGGACCCTTGTGTGCGGCTCCACCATGCGCCTAAAATTTGGGGGGGTGGCCTAATTGCTAGGGGGCGTGGCACACACTCCCTTTTTTGCTGGCCACTATATCATTTCACCAGGCGTAATAAATTTGCCCCTCGACTAGGAATTACAGCAGGCATGGGACTAAGGTCCTTATTCTACTTCACTCTTTCTGAAAAAATCCATCTTAGATGCACTGCTGGTGGGGCAGATGTAACTTGTGCAGAGAGAATTAGTTTGGGTGGGGTTTTCTTCAAAGTGAGATCTATATTGCAGTGTAAAAATAAAGCAGTCCGTATTTTCCCTGCACAAAACAAAATAACTCACCCAAATATAATTCTCTCTGCACATTTTACATCTGCCCCCTGCAGTGCACATGGTTTTGTCCATCTAAGAAGGATTTTGTCAGAAAGAGTGAACTAGAATAAGGCCCTAATACAGAGTTGGAAGTACAATGGGCTTACATACATTACTGAATAAACTTAGGGAAAATAACATCTTACGTACATGGGTAGAGCTGGTGTGCGGTAGAGCAGGTCAACAATGTCTAGGCCAACACCAAACTGTTGACATGCACAAGGTCGACACTGGAAAGAGGTCGAGATAAGAAAAAACTAACACAGAAAATGTTGACACAAGAAAATCTCAACATGAGTTTTCCACATTATTTTGGAGTCATGTGGATGATAAAGTATGAAAAAATCCAAAAATATTGTCTAAAAATCATGTCAACTTTTTCATGTGCCGACCATTGCAATGTCCACCTATTACATATGTTGAACTTTTGATCACTTATTGACTGAGGACCTAGACATTGTCCTACAGTCATCCAGATACCATACTTTAGTCAAATAAACTTATTTAGAAGGTCGGGCTGGACTGCACATGCTAATTTTAAGCCTAATAAGAGGTGCTACTGTGCTGAAACTTGTAGTGCTATGCAGAAGAAAAATTAGGGGCTCACTTAAGCCCTATGAATACTGATAGTCAAATCAACTGAGATCAACTCTGCAATAAACGTGGAACATCAATGAGGTACTTAGTAAGGTAGACATGTTTTGCCCACAACTGCATGCCGACCTACCACATCACTGTAAACCCATAAAGTAGGTCTGTAACATCTATAATAATAAGACAGTATATCAATTTACAGTATCAAGAACTTACCATAATAGACCACATTCTACTATGGAGACAGCAGTGATGAACCCAAGAATGTAAGGGACTCATCTGATGGGGATCACTTGGACATGGTAGATGGGCAAGTTTTTTTTGTCCAAAAGTGCTAAGAATTTTATTTATATTCCATGTTAAATCAGATTCCATGTTAAATCAGAAGTAACAGAGCCCTGTGTTTTACTTTTAACTCATCATCTTGTTTTTGTTTTGCCAAAACCACTCTCAAGTGTATTGGTTCAGATTCAGATTTTGGTTTGGTAAAAATGTATCGATAATCAATATCGATTTACTGGGGCAGGACAAACCACTCCAACTGCAGCTGCTGGTCTTCTGCAGCATAATCTGCTCCCTACGGCATGTATGCGCTCAACAAAGTTCAGAGCTGCTCAGGGGGGAGGGGGGGGGGCTCGGGTGAGCTAAAGTGCTCTTGGGTGTTCGTGCTCTCAGGCATTAGTCTGTTCAGGTGCCCAAACACATGAACGCCCAAAGGGCTTCTGAACGGCCACAAACTTCCTCTGAGCAGCCCCAAACTTACCCAAGCGGGCCGACATGGGGAGGTGAGCAACGCAATGGGGGGAGCGGCATGGTTGTTGTGTGTGCTCCCAGAGGTGGTGCACCAGTGGTTCAAAACTAGAGGCACCACAGGCTCACACCTACTTATCAGTGGCATGCCTGGAAATGTTCCGGGAGAGACCGCTCCTGCAGCCCAACTCAGCCCAGAAAATTTCCGGTGGTTAAAATCAATCTAATCCAAAACCTGAATTATAGATTTTAAATCTGAACTCAGATTCGTGGCGAGATCCGAAACAGGACTTGGTTTGGATCGGATCACTTCAGGAGACCTGGACCGGCATTTGTCCCGGTTCGAATCCACAAAGAGTGGATTCTGGAGAATCTCTAGTTTTAACTATCAATATTTTTTGTCTCATTATGCTTAAAATTGGGATGTGCAGACAACTTTCTCATACTCTCGGAAGTATGAGAGTAGCTTGAAATGTGTGCCTTAAATAAAGGAGTGTGTGACCGTAGGTGCCAAGGGACATGGATGGGCGTAGTCAGGTGATCCCAGATATTAAAGAGTAGCAAGTAAGATTGATTAAAACAGAAAATGACAGGTGCCTTGTGGTACCCTTTGCAATGCCACGTCTTCCCAAATTAGTTACGGCCCTGCCTGATGGTCCATGTGGCGGGTGTTTTACTTACTGTAGATAAGATTTTTCTCCTGGTTCTGCCACTACATCTTTCAGACATATATTAGCTATTAAAACTATTCTCACTGTGCAATTCAAATCTTCTCACATTTGCCTGTGATTGCAATCAGTAAAGTGGTGGCTGTTTTTTGTCCCCGTGTGACTTTCATGAACCAATAGGTAAAGCAGGCAAATCCAGTGGTGTAGCATTAATTCGTGAGACCCCACAGGGGCTTGGAGGCAATGGATGTCTGGAATCTGAGGGGGCTTTTGCTAGACCCATGCCAGGACCTGCAGATAACTTGTCTGTGTCCTGCCGCCACATAGGAGACAATTATTGAGGATGCTAAAGGAGGTGGCAGCCATTTTGGAAGGGATATTTTTGATGGGAGCAGGATTCCCACAGTGATGACAGTGGTCAGGGTCAGACAGAGTAAAGGAAGTATAAACATAAAGACCATAGAGTCACTAAAATAGCAGATAAAAGCAAGTGGCAATATTAGCAGCAAAGCCTTGCATGTAGCTCATACTGTACATACAGATGGGTCTTTTGCCATCCTTGCTGGCGGGTCGCCAGAACGTACGCGCTGGCGACCCGCCAGCAGCCTCGCCAGCGAGGAGACTGAGACGCGCGTGCGTCTCACGCGCACGCGCGTCTCAGTCTCCGTCGCTAGCGCGACGGAAACCCTGTCCGTCTCCGCCTCAGGGAGACGGACAGGGCTAGGGGGGTTAGTGGGGGGTGCGGGCAGGCGGCGGGGACCCCGGGTTACCGCCGGCAAGCCGGCGGGGACCCGGGGGAACGCATCGAAGCGCCGTCGGAAGGGGACGCGCGCGCCTCTCGTGCGCGCGCGTCCGCTTCTCACCGTCGCCATGGCGCTGGCGGGGGATGGCGGCTGGCGACGCCAGCGCCATCCCCTGCAAAGATGGGACAAGACCCATCTGTATGTATAATGTCACTGACTAGTACAAATAAACTAGGAGACAAGTTCAAATGTAAGGACATGTTATAAATCAAAGGTAGGAACATTGTGAAAAGAGAGTATATGTAAACTCCAAAGTTGCTGGGAGACTACATGTAAACTCCATAGTTTGCTAGTCAGGACATCTGGATTATTAGAGTTTTGTACCCATAATACTGTATATGTGGTCTACAACTGGAGGTGGTCAAAAAGAATAGAGAAAAATGAGTACGTACAAACGCACTGATATTAGATGTCTTGTGGGATCTAGAGCGTACTATAGGCTGATGAAAATTCCAATGGGGAAGTGCCCATAAGGGACTAAGGTTAAAGGATCAATAGTCAATGGGTGACTGAAGGGGGGGGGGGGGGGCTATAAATACACCACATGAAAAGTCTGTTTTTGTCCCTCTATACCTTGCTCTGTAACAGACCTCAGCACTGCCTCTGATTAAAAACCCTCCTATAACGAGGCTGCTGCTGCTGTCCTCACAGATCTGAGAAGCATGACCTACTGCTGTTCTCCACAGGTCTGAGAAGTCTTATTCAACTCCCTTTAATGCACTGCACACTTGTACACTCAGTGGCATGTATTCAATGCCGGTGCGAGCGGCCGGCGAGGGGGTTAAACTGCGAGGATCACAGAAAACCAGTGATCCTCGCAGTTTAACCCCCACGCCAGCCGCTCGCACTATGCAATGTTCCGGGGGAATCCTCGCCGTCACAGAACTGCGAGGATTCCCCTAAACTGCGAGAGCAGCGGCTAGTGCAGCAAACTTGCTGTAATTAGCCTCGATTCTCGCAGCTTTTGGAGGCACATACGCCAATTCTCCCTCGCTCAAAAAACGGAGCGAGGGGGAATTTGCGTACGAGGGGGGTCAGTTGAATACTGACAGGGTGAGCGGTGACTGCGAGCAAAAAGTCCTGCTCGCAGTCACCCCTCGCCCGCGGCATTGAATATATGCCAGTGTGCCTCAGCTCACGATGCTCAGCATCATTAATTATTGTCACATCGGCAGATAGGTGAAGTTGCAGCACTACTCAAATACATGCCAGCCACTGGAGGGCCCTAGGGTCCCCTGGGACCCCCTTTATCTGGCCCTGATGGTGGGGTCTGGAGGTGGGATTCCAGATGACAAATATGTAAGGGGAGAATGGGGGAATAAATGACAATCTGATGTGGGTGGGGAGCTGGAATAGTTGTTATGCCACTTGGCAAATCTAAACAAACTCTGCTGGAAGTTATACTAACACAATGATTAAAAAGTTTATGTGTTTGCTTAAATAATAAAGCAGTCAGATTAAAGAGTCACTGAAACTACTGCAGTAGGTAATAGGTGCTTGGGCAAAATCCTCTTATTAATACGGAATGCAAGACCCACAAAAATAACTTAACCCTTTGAGTGCCAAGTGAATTTGTCAAAATTGTTGTGTAAATTGGCAAGCAAACATATTTGTATTCATCATAATGACCTGTAATGTTACCTTATATAGGAAATATAATCTTTTTTACACAAAATGTTTATTTGAATTTATATAACAAATGTGGGGGACGCCGGCATTTTAAGCCAATATTTTGCACATGTCTCACAGAGATGTTGGCACTCAAGGGGTTAATAACAATAATAATAACACTGCCATAAAGAACTTCAGACACACAGTGGCGGAACAATGCAATATGAAAGATACGGCAAACTATTATAAAATTGGTTATTTTTGTAACAATAACGCGCTATTATTTTGATTATATTCAGAGTCAGTTAATCACCAGAATATTAAAGGAAGAATGTAAGTAGCAGAACATTTACAAACAGAGAGAAAGTAGCAGAGAGCTATGCCCATTACTCTGTCATCAAACACATCAGCTGCAGGTTATGCTAAGCACATTTGTCCGTGTATTCCGATATGAGTTCATGTGGCTGGAATTTCAAACACCAGCCAGCTGTGGGAACTGAAGGAAAAACTTGTCACACTGAATGCCACAGAAATATGCTCCTATCTATAATGTGGCAGGAGCACGCTGGCACTGCTCAAGACGTCTCGGGATATACACTAGTATTTAAGCAGCGCAATTGTTTTATTCCAGCCATAAATCAGCTGATAATAAATAGCAACACACAATTAAATACAAGTATTTAATCACTTTAAGCAGTGACATTTTTTTTAAATGACTTCTGGGTAATTCAGGGTTGGCAAGAGTGACAGTTACTGTTCAAACGTTACACTTATGTGTAAGGCCACTGTTATATACATTGTGTTTCATATTATGGGGCCCATTTAGTTTGAACTATGTAAAACTTGTTGCATATAATAAATGATGGCAGGTCTATGGCAGGTGAGGCACTGCCTCACCTGGCTACCTGTTCAACACATATCATATCAAAACTCCCCAAATGTCCAGCAGTATATACTGCTGCTCCTGTGTATAATGCCCACATGTACTCCTGGGCTCATATATTGTGTGCAAATCTGGCTCTAGTACTTGCCAGGGACTCCTCAGCCATTTTCCTCACCGCACGTCCTTGGGGGAAGGGGCCTAAATCAACCCCATAGTATTATTTAATGTCAGCGTAATGTCAGTCGGACCAGTCCACTCATACAGTAATTATAATGAATCGTGATCTTTTCCCAGTACAGGCAGACATGCCTCTAATATTTCCCTGTGCATTCAATATACTTTGTCTTGTTTAATACGGTACTTTCTGATTATAAATTATAATATGCTCAGTGGCTTATCTATGGTGCCGCAGCCCCCACGGCGGCTTGGGGGAACCAGTGCCGACTGGGCACACTGAAATTACATAACCCGAGCAGCCATTATGTGCCTAATTCCTTCCTCCGCCAAGCCGTACCTCCTCTTCCCCTCTGTCGCCAGTGCCTATGGTTTGGACCATGAAGGCGGAGGAGCCTGGCAAATTCAGCCTCTGCTCTACTCCCTTTCACTGACACTGCTCAATGTCACGTTGACCAGCCCCGGCGCAAAAAATGGAAGTGTGACATGGCTGGCGCTGTGAGGGTGACCCGGGGCTGGCAGCACTGATTAGACAGAGACCGCGACCAGGCGTCGCTGAGGAGACCCATGAGATGGCGCCACTGAGGGGACCCACCTCTGCTAAGTTGATCCGGCGCTGATGTGGAAATCCGGTGCCACCGCTGGAAGTACCAAGTATTTTATACTGAAGGAGGGGGAGAGGCATAATAACCTCTAATGGGCGGGTTAAACTCCTGCTTACCCCCACACATATCTCCCATCTCTCTCCTTTTTGTTCCCTGTCTTGCACTCTCTCACTCTGCCAGCCCGCTCTCTATCATGTTTTCTCTCTCTTCTTTTACACTCTCTTACCTCACATGCCCTCTCACTCTCCCATCCCTCCCCATCCTCTATCACCTCTCTCCCCCCCCCCTCTCTCTCTTTCCTCTTTTTATGCTCTGTCTCACTCTCAAGCACCACAAACTTTTATCGCAGGTGGAAGCGAAATGTATAGTTACGCCACTGAATATGCTTGCAGCACATCTCTGATATACTTTTACAAGGAGTTGAAATTAGAAAGTAAAAACAGGTACATACTGTCCATGTGATAAAACATACATAAACATAGTAAAAGGACTGTTTGTCCACTATCTATTCTACATGCCTGTGCTCCTCAGACTCAGCATTTACTGACCAGTGACCATGTAATTACACGACATGGTGATTTGTTCTGGTTGCTGACCCTTACCATCACATTTCCTGCTTAAGAAGCAGAAATAAAAAATACTAGCCCTTCTTTTACCAAAGAACTAGAAGTGTCATCAGTGGTAGCATATGATTTACTAGTAGACCCTCTTCCCATGTCCATAGCCATTTAACCTCTTGCTGATAAATGATGTCACCCTGGAGGTTTTATGATGTCCTATGTTTTGTATATTAGATGGCAGATTCAGTTGGGGGATATCGGACAACTCAAGATGTTTGGAACAACCCTGCAGAATTCAAAGTGAATGATCCAAAAGTAAATCTATAAGTTTGGCTCCCAGTTCAAGTGCATTTTTACACAGTTTGTTTATTGATGTCCAACTGAGTGCCGTTAATCAATATTGTACCATACCTGTAATTTGTTTTTTTCTATAATAGCTTTCAAATAAGTTAATAAAATACTTCTGTTTATTATGTTTTTAACACCTTTGCTATAGATGGTTTTCCTGGTCCGTGCTTAGTCTTATTCTTAGACTTTTCTACTTATCGCAGGAACATAGACTTTTTTAACTTGAATTCTCTTTGATGCATTCGGATGATAATCCCTTTATTGTTGTCAGGAAAAAAGTGTTAATTTTCAAACAAAATATGTGATTATTAATCTTCCCCACAATGAGATGTATAGAAGGTCATTCAATAGATTCTTTAAGAACATATCATATGTCTAGACTATCCTCTTCAGATCTCACCTGATGTATGAAGTCAGTGGTATGGTATCCATACATTCAGACATTAAGCCCTACTAGTCTACAGGAGAATGTCTGCAATATACTGTGTCCTTTCATTCCATATGATTGTTATGGGGTAATGGGTGACTGAGCCGTCTTATGGACTGGCAGGTAGAGTATTGTGAATCATGTATAAAGCTAGGTGTGGGTTTTTGGAATCAGAGGTGTTGACTCAGCATTATTAAGTTGACAAGAAGATAAAAGGATGGGCTAGCCTAGTATGCATAAAAATGGCATGGTAGGGCTGTCTGTAGGGGGGAAGGGTTAGGTGGACTAGGCTGTGGAAACTCTGAAATAGGTTGGAAACTGAAAGTACCATGAAACCTTTGCATTTGAAAAAGTGCTAAAAGTTGGGTTGAAGCATAACTTGGTGCCTTCAAAGTTGGACCCTGCATGAGCTTAATGTGTACACAAAAAAGCAGAACCTTGGGGAAAGTGGGTGTAGTCTCATGGAAAGGGTGGAGAGCCTCACTGACAGTGGCATCAAGGGAGGGGGGGCGGCTTATGGGGAGTGCATGGGTACCCTTTAGCCAAGCCTGTTTGAGGGGCCAGGTGGGTGCCCCCCCCTTCACGCTGTGGAAAGAGGCTGCTTCAGTCACTCTAGGAGACAACAGAGGTGCCTGCTCCATTATCAGTGGCGTAACTATAGTCCCACAGACCCCGCGGTCGTGGAGAGGCGCTGAGTAGGTGTGGGCGCCGGGGGTCTGCGGGGCTATCGATGTGCTGCACTGCCTGCTGATGATGCTTGCCGTTGCCACTGCCACCGCCGGGTGTATGGCCGGGAGTCGGGACCCGAAGATCTACTAGTCTGCGGTCCCGGCTCTCCTGGCTGGCTCCTGCAGTGCTAATGAAAAAACAGCTCACACAAAATGTCCGCACCTTAACAGCAGAAACTTTTTTATTACCAGTAGACCCTCTTCCCATGTCCATAGCCATTTAACCTATTGCTGATAAATTATGTCACCCCGGAGGTTTTATAATGTCCTATGTTTTGTATATTAGATGGAAGATTCATTTGGGGGATATTGGACAACTCAAAATGTTTGGAACAACCCTGCAGAATTTAAAGTGAATGATCTAAAAATAAATCTATAAGTTTGGCTCCCAGTTCAAGGGCATTTTTACACAATTTGTTAATTGATGTCCTACTGAGTGCCGTTAATCAATTTTGTACCATACCTGTAATTAGTTTTTCTATATTATAGCGTTCAAATAAGTTAATAACATACTTCTGTTTAATATGTTTTTATCACCTTTGCTATAGATGGTTTTCCTGGTCCGTGCTTAGTCTTATTCTTAGACTTTTCTACTTATCGCAGGAACATAGACTTTTTTAACTTGAATAATCTTTGATGCATTCGGATGATAATCCCTTTATTGTTGTCAGGAAAAAAGTGTTAATTTTCAAACAAAATATGTGATTATTAATCTTCCCCACAATGAGATGTATAGAAGGTCATTCAATAGATTCTTTAAGAACATATCACATGTCTAGACTATCCTCTTCAGTTCTCACCTGATGTATGAAGTCAGTGGTATGGTATCCATACATTCAGACATTAAGCCCTACTAGTCTACAGGAGAATGTCTGCAATATACTGTGTCCTTTCATTCCATATGATTGTTATGGGGTAATGGGTGACTGAGCCGTCTTATGGACTGGCAGGTAGAGTATTGTGAATCATGTATAAAGCTAGGTGTGGGTTTTAGGAATCAGAGGTGTTGACTCAGCATTATTAAGTTGACAAGAAGATAAAAGGATGGGCTAGCCTAGTATGCATAAACATGGCATGGTAGGGTTGTCTGTAGGGGGGAAGGGTTAGGTGGACTAGGCTGTGGAAACTCTGAAATAGGTTGGAAACTGAAAGTACCATGAAACCTTTGCATTTGAAAAAGTGCAAAAAGTTTTCTCATTAGTACTACAGGATCCAGCCAGGAGGAGAGCCAGGACCGCAGACAAGTAGATCTGCAGTCCCGGCCACACATCAGTGTCGGCAGCAAGGGCAAGCAGCACCAGTGGGGTAAGGGGGGTTCATTTTACCAGAGGGGGGGCCCCTACTCTGTTACTAGTCTGAAAGCAGAGGCAGTGCTGAGCACAAACCAGCTTACTGTTAACTGCCGTGCCACCATGTCACTGGTTGTTATCTGAGGTCAACTGTTTAACCAATGTCATAGTGGGGCACTGTGGCAGAGACTGTTTGCAAGGTCATGCTGGGCTATATCTCTGCTTGTTGCCTGCACAGGCGTGCAGAGGCGACACTGTGTGTCAGAGTGGCCAGGAGGAGACAGTGGCACTTAAGTAAGATGGTAAAGGCGGTGTAACCATTAAATGTAATTACTGTCTGGAGTATTTTAATGTAGGTTGTTACTTATGGACACAGTGATAGGTGAGGGGCACATTCAGGGCCGGCGCCACCACTAGGCAGCTCTAGGCATTTGCCTAGGGTGCCAGCCACTGGAGGGTGGTACTGAGCCGCCAGGTACCATAGAAAGTTTAAACCTGCAGAAGCTGAAAGTGCTGGAACTCATCCCAGCAGAGTCAGGGAGCGGGGAGCAAGTGAGTTAAGTGATACGACCCCCCCCTTCCCCCCGGCAATCCCCGTGCGGCACCCACCTTCAATCCCATGGCACCCCTGACCCCCCCCCCTGTACGGAGCGCGGTAATATGCATGTAGGGACGTGATGAAATTTGCCTGGGGCGCAGATGGTGCTTGCACCGCCCCTGGGCACATTAAAGAACATATTGGCTTAAGATCTGATCGCAGTACAAATTTGTTCTCAAAATGGGCAAAACCATGTGCACTGCAGGTGGGGCAGATTTAACATGTGCAGAGAGAGGTAAATTTGGGTTTGGTGTGTTGAAACTGAAATCGAAATTTCAGTGTAAAAATAATGCAGCCAGTATTTACCCTGCAAGGAAATGTGTTCATGTACACATCCCCGCGCATGCTAGCAACGGGATTCGGGTTCCGGGGTGCATTCGGTTGGGTGGCGTGCAGCGTTTACATGTTTGCTAGGCGGCGATTACACGAAGGCTAGCGAACAAGTCCGAATCGGGACCTTAGTTTCTCAGGTGTGTACCTAACTACGTATGAGATTGTTTGAGGAGTCCCGAAAAAGAACCTTGAAATTCAATTTGAGGACAATTCGTTTTTTTTCCTATCATTAGGGAAAAGTCTATCTAACATTAATGAATATTATTTTATGGTTTTATTATTTTATGGTTTTATAAGTGGGAAAATAATATTTACAAGTATACTTTAGGGTCAGATGAAGTCTTGTAAAGTGATAACGTGGACAAAGTACCAACAAATCAGCTGCTGACCTGTCTCCCTACTGGTCTTCACCAGCGTTCTCTGCAGACTCACCTCTCCTGGCAGCTTAGAAAATTCCAGAACTGCCCACATATCCTTCATAAACCTTTCCTATCCAATCACATCCTCGCTGCACAGTCTTCGCATATCTTCACTTACTTCGCTCACTTACTTTCTCTTTCACACTTTTCATCCTTCTGACCCCTGATTAACATACAGCCCACCAAGAACCTTAGGAAACTGGTGGACCACTATACAATAGATAACACCTACTATTGTATCAATGTCTATTTCCCTATAGATTTTAAGCTTGCGAGCAGGGCCCTCCTACCTTTTTGACGATCTGTAAATACCCAGTTTATTGTATCAATGTTTCCAGTTGTAAAGCTCAACAGATTTTGCTGCGGTTTATAAGAAACGGTACTTGTGTATTTTGGCGGCGCCCATCGCATCGCATACCATAACGCATATGATGGTATGCGATGCGACGCGATATCGTACGATAGTGCACGATGGCATACAATTTTGAAATTGTATGCCATTGTACATGGCATACAATGCCATACGATGCGATGCGATTAAACATTGTATAAGCACCCTAATGGGTGCTTATACAATGTTAACCACCCAAATGGGTGCTTACAATGTTAAAGGCACCCCCACGCCACCCCCCCACTATAAACGTGAACCCGAAGCATGGCGAGCGCAGCGAGCCCGCGAGGGGCGGCGGTACGCGTCCTACGACCTTTTCATACCCCCACTATCCACGTCGGCGTGGAGTTGAGAATAGAATAGTGTGGCGAGCGCAGCGAGCCACCGAGCCCGAAGCGTGGTGAGCGCAGCGAGCCCCGCGAGGGGACGCGGATACCTGTGAAGCCCGCGAAGGGACACGTTTACCTGTGAAGGTATCCGCATCCCCTCGCGGGGCTCGCTGCGCTCGCCACGCTTCGGGCTCGGTGGCTCGCTGCGCTCGCCACACTATTCTATTCTCAACTCCACGCCGACGTGAATAGTGGGGGTATGAAAAGGTCGTAGGACGCGTACCGCCGCCCCTCGCGGGCTCGCTGCGCTCGCCACGCTTCGGGTTCACGTTTATAGTGGGGGAGTGGCGTGGGGGTGCATTTAACATTGTAAGCACCCATTTGGGTGCTCAAAAGCACCCTTTAGGGTGCTTATACGATTTTTGGTCGTATAGGGGGTCAAAATCGCGTCGCATCGCATCGTATGCCATCGGGTGCATGGCATGCGATGCGATGCGATCTGTTCGTCGTACGACGGACATCGGGGGCGCCGCCAAAATACACAAGTACCTAAGAAACTGTTAAAAAAAATAAACTGTAATTTTTCAAAAACAGCCTGTAACAAAATTATTCATTGGACTTCCTATATTAATCTGGCTATACACATACAGATTTATTGTATGGCCAGCTTTAATATGATAGAAATATGATATATTCCAAACATATACAGTAGTTCAAATTCTGCTACGAACAACACTTCAGACAATTGCTATAGAAAGTGTATTTTTTTTAATTTTGACCAAAAACTTCCTGTTAATTGGATCAAAGATTAAACTGTGCTTTCATTTTGTAATTGTTTAAATAAAGGGCAGCAACCATAAAAGGCACCAATAATTTGGTGTCATATCTACACAACACACCACAATAAACATCTCATTTTTGTTGACTGAATCACACATATATTAATCCAGTGCTTGACCAAAATGGTAAAACAAAAAATAGTGTCCTCCAAACAGACCAACCAAAGCTGCAGCCAGATTTAAAAAATAAATTGTAAATTGTAATGCATTTTCTAAGATGCTACATTTGTCAATATTTAATTTAGCATGTACTGTACAGCACAGTGCAGTTTATTTTCTTTTGGCAAGAAGTGCCCACTAATATATTTAGCTGTTATTTAGGGCCTTATTCTAGTTCACTCTTAGAGATAAATTCCTTCTCAAATGGACAAAACCATGTGCACTGCAGGTGGGGCAGATATAACATTTGCAGATAGAATTAGATTTGGGTGGGGTTTTTCTTTAAAGTGAGATCTATATTGCAGTGTAGAAATAAAGCAGTCAGTTAGTATCCCTGCACCGAAACAAAATAACCCACTCAAATCTAATTCTATCTGCACCTGTTACATCTGCCCCCCTGCAGTGCACATGGTTTTGTCCATCTGAGAAGGAATTTGCCTCTAAGAGTGAACTAGAATAAGACCCTTAGTACCAAATCCTTATTTTCTTACTGGATTTTCTCCTTTTGAACCACTATTTTCAAACAAGTCTTTCTGTCTGACTTAATCCCTGGACCCGTGGTCTTGGATGCAGTGATTCTGCTTGATCTCAGTCCTCCGTCCAGAGAATTATACTCCATGAATTTTCTTGCGGCATGCTCAGATCAACATACCACCCACTTCTAGGTAGCAGCCAATCTGGCAGATAGCTGCAGAAACTGCCAGATGAACTTCCTTGATATGGTACTGCATTAATCCCTGTTGTTTGTGTATGACTTTGATTATTCTTACCTAAAAGGTTTACATGTGACTGACCCTTACTTTGACTATGGACAGCGATACCTGCCAAGAGGATACAACAGATTGTCTACTCAAGATCATGTCCATTTCTACTGGAATCCATCCACCCTTCCCTGCTCTTTCCTTACCTAACATACTCTTCCCTCCCATCCCCTCCACTTTCCTTCCATACGCTACCCTCCCCTTCCCTACCATTTCCTTCCATACGCTACCCTACCCTTCCCTACCATTTCCTTCCATACGCTACCCTACCCTTCCCTACCATTTCCTTCCACACTCTAACCTCCCCTTCAATTCCCTGCCATACCATCCCCTTTTCTTCCTTTCCTTTCCCTACCCTTCCCTAACCTACCCGTCACTACCATTCCCTTCCCTCCCCTCCCATTCCCTTCCATATCCTCCCCTCCTCCTGCCCTTACCCTACCCTCCCCTTCCATACCCTATCCTACCCTTCTCTTCCCTCTTCTACCCTTCCTTTCCCTTCCATCCCATACCCTTCCCTCCACCCCCTCCTTCCCTACCATACCCTCCATTTCCCTACCCTTCCACACCCTCCCCTCCCCTTCCCTCTCCTTACCTTCCATATTATACCCTCCCCTTCCATACCCTCCCCTTAACTACAATTCCCATCCCTACCCTACCCTTTCCTTCCCTTTCTTACCTTACCCTTCTCTTCCTTCCTAACAAAACGTTTTTTCAGACATGCAACATTTTTTGCTGACACTTCCTATAATGCTATAAGTCACCAACAACTGAAAGTAAGCACATCTATAGGATGTAGGAGGGCTTGGACGGAATTACTAAAACTGCATACTGTGCCATGCATAATTGAGAAGTAACACCTAGATGTAATTTCTTAATGTGAACACTGGACAATGTCAAAAATGGTTTCTTGCATATTGAATGCTTGTCTGAGAGTACGGGTGTTCTGGCTCAATGCCTTACATTGGGCTTCATTTACAAGGCATGAAATGGATTATGTCCATCACACCTTGCCTAATGTAGGGCAAATCGTCAAACACAGAGAAGTGTCTCATAGAATAAATAGAGCGCCAATGTTCTCTCCCTTAGTGATTATTTTAAGTTATATATTTGGCTGAACCAACCAGTATTTTGGAATTAAAATGCTGTAAAGAAATTTATTAATTGAATGAAAGAGGTGGTTCTATTTTCATGTGTTTTAGGCACAGAATATTAGTGCAGATCTTTTCCAACTGTTCTGTATTTGGAGACATCTTCCAAGGGTGGAGAGTACATGTGTAGCTTGGTGCACACAGGGATGGATAGTGTTAGACCCACTGCCTGGGGACAGACCTCCTCTTCTGTGGATCAAGGTTCAGACTGTGCACTTGAGTTATACAGTATACATATGTTACTTTACACTGCACAGGAATATGGTGTATTTTCTACAATGCATTGCTGGCACACTATCATGGTGCACTATATATTTATCAAGGAGGAGCCAAGCCTCTATAGCAGCTGGAGACTGGCCACACCCCGAAACATGAGCCCCTACCACCGCTGCGGCTGCTTCTGATTGGCTGCCGGTCCGCAAGCTCCAATTGGTTAGTGGCCAGAGCCACATTTCAAATGCTGCCAGTGCTGTTCCCATGACTGCCCCCCAGCTAAGCAGCACCCTAATTCAACTGTCGGGAAGGTGGGCTGGCGGTGGCGGAATAGTTCCATTTCCAAAAAGAACTGATGGAATGCAGTTCTGCCCTGTTCCGTCCCACATTTAGCACTGGGCCCTAGGCAATATACTGGTTTGGGGCCATCCTCCCTCCAACAATCCATGGCACTAGATTGATATAGTATCTTGGCACGTGTACAGACAGCCAATAAATGCACAGCTGCATGAACATTGGCATTGTGTACAAATCAGAATCGGGTTCTCAGTCTTATGGAAGTAGGCTTAACATCTGTGTCAATTTTAAAGCAATCCAATTGCCCACATACAGTGGATGAGACTATTTTGGCTGTCTAAAAATGTTTTATCCTTTCAAAGAACATTAAAGAGATTTCGGGAGTGTGGACAGGTGCAATGCTCCTCTGGGAATGTTTTGGATGGCCAGGATATCTGCCTCTGGCTGCAAGGTGTCTGCACAGAGTGTCCTTTTGATGCCCCGGGTAGTTCTTCAGACCCTCCAACTCTACTGACTAAAACCAATTTTCCATTTTGTACCTGTTTGTACCTGTTCTCCCTGGCCGCGGCTCCACCTGACAGCAATGTGGCCAGGCAGGCGGTGAGCAGTGCGGCCCAGCAAGTGGGGAGAGATGTGGCTTGGCAGGCGGGGAGCAGTCCGGCCCAGCAGGTGGGGGGAATCAGGAACACGCAGGGCTGCAGCTGCCTTCTCTGTACAAGCCGCTCGATCTGCCCAACTGCGACCACACCCCCTTTACTAATGACAACGATGCTCTATCAGTGGCCACACCCCCCCCATTGTACTAATTTTTAATCATGAGTTGTAGGAGGGTATGGTTAATCCACAGTGCTACAGGCTGCAGGATGTCACTTAGCAATATATTACATTTTCGTGTTGTATACTGTAATGTACGTGCAATGTTAATTTTAGTTTGACTTCTTCTACAAACTGTTAGAATAATTTCCTCATTTTAAATGAGCTTCAAACATAATAATTAAAATGTATTTTCCTTATTGATATTGCAGCTGCACAAAAAGCATTGTACACATTCCCTAACCTCATCACACCAGATTTTATCATGTTAATTATACTTCCCCTCTGAACTTGCGATTAATGATTAAGCATGAATCATACTTATTTCTCAGACTCGTTAAACTTTAAAACAAAGGATTTTGAGTAATAAAAGTCATGGAGAAATTCTGAAAGCTTTCCCCATAAACACGTTTTGGGCGTTGAACACTTAGGTCCTGAACAATCACCTCTGCATTAGGAGAGCGTGAGGAACTTTCTTACCCATTTGATTATTTATATTGTCTGCCTAATTTGCTGGCAATGGGATTCCCATAAGTGGAGCTCGTGTCTGTTTCACATCAGTGTGGCAGGCCAAAGTCCCAGAACTCACAACTAGGAAGTTATTAAGTAATGGATGAGTTATACAGGGTTAATTATTTGCTTTAATCTGTTCCTGTTTATAGCATCTTACTGAGTGATAAGATAACAAACGCTCACACATAAAATAGGCGTCTTGGAAGCTGGTTCAGTAGCTCTGGAAAATGTTTCTATCGTACCTCCCAACATTGGTGACAGCGGAGGAGGGACACGAGCGTGCGGGGAAGGCGTGCGCCTGAAATTAGGGGGCGTGTCTTCCTAAATCAGGAGTGTGGCCTATGTCCACGGCACTCATGTGAGGCCACGCCCCCATTGCCACTCTGCAGTGAATAGACACTGTGCGAATGCACACAGAGTCTATTCCCCACAGCTCCCAACTGCCCCCCGCACCACGGGACACAGCCATCCCTGGGCAAGACACGGGGCCTACCCAGAAAAACGGGACTGTCTTGCGAAAATTGGGACAGAATACTATTACTTATAAGTATCTATGGGCGAGATGTACTAAACCTTGAAAAGTGATAAAATGGACAGTGATAAACTACCAACCAATCAGCTCCTAACTGATACTTGCAAAACCAGCCTGTAACATGGCTGTTAGGAGCTGATTGACTGGTGGGTTATCACTCTCCATTTTATCACTTTTCAAGTTTATTACATCAGACCCTATACGATTAGTAATTATTATAAAAGAAATTTACATTTTTATTAGTGAATAGCAAAATCCCTGGACACTATAAAGCAGTGTGCCATGAGGGGTCCCCAAGTGTGCCCCCAGAAATAGAGATGACCAAACCAGTTTACAGCCATCTGTTATTTACTGGTCTCTTCTTTTCATGTAAAGGGCCAATGTATGTTATTTTTGTTACCTGTGGGGACCAGTGTGATTGTTTTTGTATGGGGGACAATAGATTTGCTTTTTTTCCTGTGGGGCCAATGTGTTTTGCCCTGTGGGGATCTCATGGTGTGTCTTGGCAATTTTAAAATCTTATTTAGTGTTCCGCAAGGTAAAAAGGTTGAAAAGCACTGTTGGATTGAGATGCATTTACAGTCTTTATCAACCCCCACCCCCCTATATAGATATGGGTTAGCATACATCCCAACAGTAGTATTTTTGGGGGACTGTCCCGCTGTCCCACTTTTGAGCAGCAGTGTCCAGCAGTGGGGTGGTTTTGGAATTGGCAAACTCCCTGTCACTCACTGCTCTGCTCAGCTCACTATTCACTGGAGACAAAGGGTCTGGGGTCATGTCTGTAGCCCACAGAGAGCTGGGTATGCTCCCATATTGATGAAAACAGCATGGCTCACTTTCACGGTACTTTGGGAGAGTTTTCCCATTTTTTTTAAAGCAGCAATCATTTACACTGAAAAACCAGGCTGATTTTGCCATGTAATGAGTGCCGCATTTAAAAAATCTGAAAACTTTTACAAACACTTTCTGATTCTCTCCCCCTATTACATTTGGCCTATGAAGTAGAATTGGTGAGGTTGCTATGGGCAACATCCAGTGGTGGCTCCAGAGGAAGGGCTGCAAACCCCTCTTACGGCTAGATTGTCAAAATGTTGATTGTTCCTGCAACCCAAGGCCATTTTCTTTGGTTCTTTCAATCTTATATATGCTATATAATCTTCTCTCGGTGTACTAAACCTATAGGACTTAATTCAGGTCCGGTTGGATGTGTTAGTACAGGTCAGTGACACAAGATGCAGAGACGACATCTGAATGTCAGTAATTAACAGTTTGATGCTTCTTGGGGTCGGTGCCGGGGAAGCAATATGAAAATGGAGGCTTGTTGACAATGATTAGAGGGAGGGAAGAGGACAGGTATCTCTGTTGTTACACAGACATTTCCTGACCTCTGTGACGGGCAGCATGCAGGTCCCCATGGGTGCCCCAATGTTTTGACAGTGATCCGTAGCCCATTAATTGGGCTGAGAGTCAAAGATTAATTGGAAAGTAGAATTGCGCTGTAACAAGTGCCCTAATTGGCAAGTCACTTATTAGGTTTTCTGACTACTTCAATACTACAGTATAGATGCAGATTGAAGTAATATTACTGTTATCATGTTTTGGAACATGTGAGCTATGATTGAATTTACAACCAAAAAGTCTTTTTTATCAGGTACATCTGTCTGGTCATCGGAGATGAAGTCTGACACTGCTAAAATAACAGTTTTGAAAAGTTACAAGCAAGACTGTGTTCTGTTCTTGATGCCAGCATATTGTGTAATTATTGGGAGCCTGTCTACATATGGTGTTCATCTTCTGACAATCTGAACTTGATCAGATAGAAGCTGAGTGTTAAAAGTTTCTTGGACATGTTCTAAGGAAAGAACAGGCTGCTAAACGGTTTCATTACAAACACACATTTAAAAAAACTCTCAAAAAACATTATGTGTGGCGTAAACCAAATCTGTTATACGGTTAGGGGTTACTGAGAAGCCAAGTTAGCTCAGACATGTGGAAAATAAAGACTGCGTTCCTTGCATCATCTATGTTACAGATTTTAATATTTTCATTATTAAAGTTATTCTAAATGTAGAATATTTTTTAATGTCAAGTCATTGTCAAACATTTACTATCAAGGGGAAATGTATCCACTGTCTCAGCGGTGCAAATAACTAGACCCCTTCTGGAGATCCAGACTGTTGAGAAGGTGTAGCTGAGCCTTGAGACATTGTGCATACCAAAATTTTGGTCGCTCACGCGAGGCCACACCCCTGTTTTTTCCACTGTGGGGAGCATGGCCAGCACCTTTCTCACAGTGAATGGGTTATTCTCTATTCAGCAGAGCAGCGCCGAGCGGGGGACTCCAATCTGCCCCCACCCATAGGCAAACGCAGGGGGGGTGGGGTTCTGGTTGCCTTGAAACCCCCTATCTCTTGGCAAATTATGACAACAATTGCACTGGTATATAATATGATCAGTAGAGCTAACACCACATCATGCAGTGTAAGCGACAGATCAGAGCTGCTGCACATGCCTAGTGTACCAGCTTCTTCTACCACATTTACTGTATGTGTGGATCTGAGCCCTCAAACATTGCAATGAACCAGAGAGTAGCTGCCAGGAGGAAGAGACAGGAGCCTTACCATGAAGTGGGAGATTATGAGCTTAGAAAGTGCAGCACTGGTTCTATGTTTGTGTATTTATTATGATATGTTTAACCTTTTCCTGACCACTTATCTTATTTAAATATTTGAAACAGCCTATACTATAGACAATCTGTACTGCTTAATATAAATACTGTATTCCATACAGCATCCAATGTATAAAAATACCAATTTTCAAGGCGGTTACCGCTCCTCCAGTCTCCTGTACTTACCCCAATGCACTGCAGATTGCAAGATTTTAGATTACATTTGGAAACCCCTCTAAAAAATCCTGTGTGTGCCAGTGCCCACCCACCACCGCGGGACACTGCGGGCCCCTGGGTGGGACGCGGGACCTTCCCAAAGAAATGGGGACAGTTGGGAGGTATGCATTGTGTCCAAGACCCCACCAATAAGCGGTACAGCATATAAATAAGGGGTACTCTTTACCTAGAAGGGCGCCCGCGATTGAAATCGCGGGCGTCGGGAGTAAAAATCGCGGTCATCGCGGGCATCGCGGGTAAATCGCGGGTACATAAAAATCTGCTACCCGCGATGACCGCGATTTTCCCATAGGGAACAATGTTAAAAAGGCTGATTGAGCGCGATTTTCATGTAAAATGCCTCAATGCCCGCGATTTGGCCATAGGAATCAATGTTAAATGGGCCACAGAGCCCAATTAAGCACAATTAACCCTTAAATGTCCCCCCCAATTTTTAACGCCACCCCACGATCCACGCCAACCCGAAGCGTGGCGAGCGCAGCGAGCCCGCGAGGGGCGGCGGTACGCGTCCTCCGACCTTTTCATGCCCTACTATCCACTAGGGCGTGGAGTGAGAATAGAATAGTGTGGCGAGCGTAGCGAGCCACCGAGCCCGAAGCGTGGCGAGCGCAGCGAGCCCCGGGAGGGGACGCCGATACCTTCACAGCTAGACGCGTCCCCTCGCGGGCTTCACAGGTGTCCGCGTCGCCACGGACACCTGTGAAGCCCGCGAGGGGACGCGTATAACTGTGAAGGTATCCGCGTCCCCTCGCGGGGCTCGCTGCGCTCGCCACGCTTCGGGCTCGGTGGCTCGCTGCGATCGCCACACTATTCTATTCTCACTCCACGCCCTAGTGGATAGTAGGGCATGAAAAGGTCAGAGGACGCGTACCGCCGCCCCTCGCGGGCTCGCTGCGCTCGCCACGCTTCGGGTTGGCGTGGATCGTGGGGTGGCGTTAAAAATTGGGGGGGACATTTAAGGGTTAATTGTGCTTAATTGGGCTCTGTGGCCCATTTAACATTGATTCCTATGGCCAAATCGGGTCCATTGAGGCATTTAACAGTAAAATCGTGTCCATCGGGCCTTTTAACATTGATTCCTATGGAAAATCGGGAGCATCGCGTCGCGGGCATCGCGGGTACATTTATGGCCGGCCGCGACGCGACCGACACGATTTCCATGTTTAACATGGGTTTCAATGGGAAATCGCGGGCATCGCGCCGGTCGCGTCGCGGCCAGACATAAATGTACCCGCGATCACCACGACGGACGCCCATCTAAGTAAAGAGTACCAAATAAGGCTCAGCATTCACAATGGGGCAATATTGTCCATACCCACTAGTGCTGTAACTAAATAAATGTTCTTGCCAATGATAGACATTTGCCAACTCCAAGGTTTAGGAAATTGACCATTTAGACTGATGTGATAGTGGTAGCAACATTGTTTCATACCTCCCAACTTTCTGCAACCGGTGGGTGGTGTGGCCACCATCGTGGCACTTCCAGTGAGATTTTTGCCACTGAGGGAGCATGCCCATCACTCTCTGAGCTGCTGGCATGCTCCCTGTCCTTCTCTCTCATGCGCACATAAACTGTATACCGCTGTCCTTTTTACAAGGTGCACAAAAGAGAATTTTTCTAAGATGGACAACGTCTTCACTTGCTCACGTTTCAACTCTTTAAAAGATCTTCTCAAATTGCTATTCACACAGTCTTTTGATTTCCATCATCAATATGGCAATGTGTACTCAAAAAATTAAAACCCTATGTCATGGTGGAATGTATGAAAGGGTTACAGCAGGCAAGGCTTTAAGAATGGTCTTTAATTCAGGGGTGGATGTATGAAGCAGTGATAAGGGAGGAGAAGTGATAAAGTGCCTGGTACTTTATCACTGGCCAATCAGCTCCTAACTGTTGTTACAGGCTGGGTTTAAAAAGGGACATTCAGGAGCTGATTGGCCGGTGATAAAGTACCAGGCACTTTATCACTTCTCCTCCCTTATCACTGGATCATACATCTAATTTACCCCTCAGAATCTAAAAGTATGTTGTTCACTGCTACCCTTACCCAGCATCACTCCACTGCAGACAACTGAAGCCCCTCCCCATATTTAGGACACTGTTCTGATGGTATCTGTTAGGAATTACAAGAGAATATAGCAAAAGGGTGCAAAACTCAGCCGGTCCCCTGACCGTTTTCATTTACCAGACCACCTAGCAGGTGCACAGGTGTATTTATTACTAACATTTTAATAGAAGTGGTGCATTCAATAATTGATTCTTTCTTTAGATCCAGAGATGGTCTGCAAATCATGAACTTTTCAGGAGTTCTGAGAATTGAGTTTGGTTTCCACTGCTACAGTCATCTGAGAATTTGGGATATCTCACCATAGGCTTCCCATAACCCCCCTTTTTTTTAGAATTTTGGAAGGCCACTCTCCCATTTAATAATAAACCATGCCCCTGACTGTGCCTCTATGATTGAATTCCCCAGTGGGCCTTTCAATCCTAAGTCCAAAACTAGTTAGGCCTCACAAGTTACCGGACTGCCAAATGCTGAATCGAGAGCACATAAAGTTAAAAATCAGCTGTCATTGGATGCAGGACTCACTAACAACATACAAGTTTCTCCTACAAGCAATGTTAGCAGAAGAACGTGGCTTGGAGCATCAATGGCTGAGCAGCTGCACCATGATCATGGGCAGATTTATGAACCCTAGTGAAGTGATAAAGGGGTCAGTGATAACACAGCAGCCAATCAGCTCCTAAATGTCAAACAACAGGCTGAGTTTGAAAGAATGGCAGTTAGGAGATGATTGGCACTTGCATTATCACCGGCCGCTTTTTCACTTCGCCAGACTTAATAATGCCCCTATATGCCAAATACCATCTGAAGTGACATAGGGTGGGATGTATTAAAATACATTGCCGCCCCTCACTGCACCACCGCAGTGATGCTATCGCATATGTCAGGCATTCCTAACCACGGTCCTCAACCAACAGTGCAGGTTTTAGTGATTTCCAGGCTTCAGCACAGATGGTTTAATCAGAATCACTCAGGTACTAATTAAGTCACCTGTGCTCAAGCCTGGATATAACTAAAACCTGCACTGTTGGTGTGCCTTGAGGACCCTGGTTGGGAATGCCTGGCATATGTACTCGTACATTTCAGGATAACAGTGATATCACAATCATGCCTGACATGCCTAATGGGAAGTTTGTCTCTTGGTAGATGTTAATTCAGCAGTAAGCAGCCCACTGATCCAGTGCTGTATCTAATGGTGCAGTATTGGACCACTTGTGACACCATTAGGTGACTGAGTGACCCATAAGGTTACACAAGCACGACCATAGCAGCTCTGTTCTAGTGGCCAGCAAATCTCAGTTAGGAGACCAAGACCCTGGTCTTGGCACTTCCAAAAAATGAAGGCAAGACATTTCGTGAAACAGCTGCCCCCTCCTCGCCCCTAAATGACTGCAGACTGTCAGTCACTTGACATCTTCAGCTGTAGTGCGTCTGCAAGCGCGGGACCCAACTGCACATGCACAGTAAGGGGTCAAGCACATGTGAAAAATAATGAACATTGGTACTAGAGGACAGTAGACACCGATGTTTCAGAACCTGAATCAGGCCCAGAGTGAGCTATATCAAAAAATGGTTTGCCAAGTTTATTTTAAGAACATGAAATATATTGACGGCCCTGCTCTGGACAGGTGGCCTCATGGGTGCGACCGCCCCCCAGGAATCTACCCTGTAAGGTCTATGTCTCGGCTGTATAATATATATATAAAATAAAGTGTTGCTTTGCTTGCTCTTTAACATACTGTAGATATTTATTTTTGAAGGAAAATCTGTTTCCCAATCTGGGCTGCCTGCATTATTTCCAACAGCGCAGTTACTCCAAGTGTCTTGTCTTCTCAAAGGATTTTGGGTAGTCGGCACTCTGCAGGCTGAAAGTTAATCTAAATATTTTTCCTTACTCAACGTGTGGGTGATCTGCACCTCTGCTGGAGTCTTATGTAATATTATGTGGCTTTGAAAGAAAGAAAAACAGAATAACTCAGACAGAAAAGCAACTCTTCCCTAATTAAAGATGCATGTGTATCATCCTCGGCCTTGGTAGTGCTTTTTGTATGACTTGCTGTGTTTCCAGTTTTATGACGGTATTTTAGTAGGTTGAAAAAACCGGAGGTGAAATTTCCATTTATACTACAGGTCAGACTTTCATCTTTCAGAGACTTCTTGTTCCGACTAAAATTTATGCTTGTACTTATTCTAATTTATTGGGAGAGATGAGTCACATATGCTATATTCTAGGTTCCTTTACACAGATTTTAACTCTACGATATCAAAGTAGTCTTGTTTTTAATGATCTGAACTTGTACAAGTTGCGCGCAAGTCAACAGCATTGTGTAATTGACATAAATACAAATATCTGCAGTGCCCCATCAGGGGGCCTGTCTCCACCACATCCACTTCTCTAGCAGGCAACAGGTAGTAACTCTGAATATTAGGTGGTGTGCTGGTCTCCAGGAAAATTATATAGCGGCCATTTTCCTGACAACTTTCCTTACTACACATGTACAAAATGGCCACTTGGTGCTCTGAGCCACTGTCACTACCGTGACACTCTATATAGGTAATCAATGGGTGCAGGGTGTGGGCCTATCACATACTGCACCTTTTAGAGATACACCATTGCACCCCATCCATCCATTTGATGACATCACAGGCATTACAATCAGTGCACATTTGTACCAGAGCTATAACTTGTAAAAGGACCCCAGGAGTGTACACTTACTGAATTTCTGCCTAGACACCAATGGCATGCTCTTGGCCTATGTGCAGATGCTTCTGATGGAATATAACTATTGCTGTACATGCATTTTAAAGTATTACATTTTTAAGACATTAAATCATAGAGTTTCAGGGACATGCAGATTTGCCAGCTGTATGTGTGTGGCCTGATTGAGCAAGGATTGGGACACCCAGTTTAGATTTTGCAATTACAGAATGTTTGCATATCCTGTACCATCATGCACCAGCCTCACACTAGATCCAGTGTCAGCTTTTACCTGACCATAGGAAGGGGGGTGGTCACTGCCTGGTCTCCCATGTTGCATCCCTGCCACTGTCCAGGATCCTGGTGCCAGGACAATGCAGTTGACAGGCACCAGACCTGGCACATGTGCAGTATCAACGACAGTACTGTGCATGTGCAAAAGCCCCAGATTCTATGAGCTGCATTGGCTGCAGCCCATAGAAACCGGATAGTGCTGCTCTGTAACGCAGGGAGTGGCTTCCAACAGGAAGCCAGCTCTCTGCTTATTGCAGCCCAGACTGACACCTTCCAGTGGCATACCTCCCATCTGTCCCGATTACAGTGGTTGGGGCAAGCCAAAGATCACCGCTGCCCTTCTCTGCTGAGCAGCGGTGATGGCTGATGTGATGCCATGCACCTGGGTAGAGGGGATGTGGCCTAGTGCCATGATCCTCATTTTCATCATTTTTGAGGCATGCTCAGCGCTCACCTAGCAGCAGGGCAGCCCCCAGATCCTTTCCTGGAGAAGAGCAGCGGTGATCTTTGGCTTGCCCCAACTGCTTGGAGAGCACTGAACATGCCCGTGAAAATTATATCAATGGGGTCGTGGCACTAGGACACATCCCCTCTACCAAAAGCCATGTCCGCTCAGTAGCTCTACCCCCTTTTGGACTAATTTTACTGCAGGTAACTTGTAACTTCACTAAGGCTGAGCCCAGTTGCAGATTTTACCTGGGGAGGGAGGGCCTGCAGTCTTGCTGTATTACATAGATTGCATCTTGTTTGGGGCAGACTATAGTTTGTTAATCCTAGTTATACATCCTTCATGGGCCCCAATGTTCTCATACATTATAATTAATTAATAGGATTTTTACACTAACATAATACCAGGGATTTCAACTGAAATAATATATCTGAGTAGAGATGTACCACATATTATTTCAAGATAGTCTTATTTGATCTTAGGTTAATTTTAAAATAATATAATAAAATAAAAATGTGTTATAATGCGGTTTTGTGCATACTTTTTATGAAGTATACAAATAAATATTTGTCCCTCAACAGCAAAACCCCACTAGTTTACCTGATGTGCACCCAATAACTTCTCTTTTCCTCCACACAGTGGAGGTGGCCATTTTCTGGAAGCCTCTGTATCTCAGGGATGGCATGGCCTAGTGAATTGAAGGTTACATTCTGTCAAAATCAGTCCACTACAGATAAAGGGGTAGATTCTCTAAGCTAGAAATGCGGTAAAAACCCAGTTACCCAGTTAGAACATATGCGATAATTATAATTGCGAAGACAGGCAAAGGGGGGGCGGAGAATCGTAGAGAATCTCCCCGATAGTCTTCCGTATCTGGAGATCTCTAATCCGAAATATTCCAAAAACAGTGGTTTTTTAGAATATTTCGGATTCCCCCACCCCCTTTTTAATACTTACCAAGTCCCTCGATGTCCACAGCGGCCTTCAGGATCTTCTTCAGCGGCTTCAGCGGCCCCAGGAGTGCGCGGGCGCACCGGTGATGTCAAACTTGCGCTATGCACCCCTGGGACCACTGAAGAAGATCCTGAAGTATTGAGGATGCCGGGGACGCCATGGCACCATCGGGGGGACCAGGTAAGTATGTAAAAAGAAAATCCAAAAACCATAAAAATCGGATAAGGGATACTCAACCTGTATACACTTTGCTGTCTACCTGTTGAATTTTAACAGATACAATCTAACCATAGACAATCAAATCTTTAATTTGTCTGATTTAGATATTAGCATTAGTATGTTTTAGTCATTTAAATATCTGTTAAAGGGCTTTATCTGTACATGAAATACTACATTTTACTAACTAAGTTTTCCATGTCTTGCACTTCATCATGCAAAAAGCACAGCGTCGGTGAATCGATGGACATTTGCCAATCACATTTACTTTAAATGCTGCCAGGTTTTATTTCACATACTGTAGATGGACTTCTAAAGCCATTTAAAAAAAAAAAAAAAAAAAAAAAAAATTATGGCTTATTCTCATTCACCTATTTCATAAAATGGTTTTAAGATGATTTAAAAGGAATAAACAAAAAAAACAAAAAACATTTTACTTAATTTGTATTATTGCAGATATTTTCCTTTAGAAGTATAGTTACACCATACTGTAGTAGGCAATTCTTGGAAGACAAATGGAGTAAGTCAGTTTGGGTGAGCGTTATTAGAAGGGGAGCCAATAGGTCGAACCCAAAAGATTGACGTGCAATATTGCTGACTTTTACACCTGATATTTGTGAACATCTACATTTAGAATTATTATGAAACTAGTAAAGGGACCTGGTAGATGTTGGGTCACCTCACTTGCCCCACTTCCAGCACCTGCCACCTTTTCTATCTACCTGATCCTACTCTGACTCCGCTCTGACTACTCCCTGTTTGTAACAAGTGGGACACCACTATCCTGCTACAATGGCAGCCAGTTCACTGTCCAAGAGCAGCATGCAGTCCGGAGATGCCAGGCTGTTCTCTACTTTCGCTAGACTTAAGCACTGTCCCTTTATACCTCCCAGTAACATCAACCATCAATCACTGGGCAGGGCCAGGAATCTCCTCCACCAAACAGGTAAGGAACCATGCTGTTCCTATTTGCTCCACTGCAAGACCCTTTTCCCCTTCTGCTTTGCTTAGATCCCCCTGCACTGTCTAAGCACTGCTTCCATACTTACCCTGTTCCTGGTGGCTTGCTGGGTTCTCCTCTTCTTCAGAGTTCAGTGACTCACCTTCCAATGAGTGTGCATGTTGGAGATGGAACAGGCCTTGCATGGAGGTGTGGAGCTATTGTATCATGAGTGTAATGCTGGCCACACATCAGACTAACTTTCCTCCAACCATCAAACTAGTTGCTTGGATGGAATAAAAATATGGTACTGGATGGGAGCAAATGTAATATTTACGCTAGAAATTTGCACCCAAAATCTGGAAAAGGACAAAAACTGTCGCCCAGACGCGGTACTGTAGTTGAACCTGTTTGATTTAAACAATTTGACCAACTGTTTTTGTCCATTTTCCTGGGTTTGTGAGCACATTTCTGATTGTCCTTTGCTCCCATACAGTACCAGATTTTTATTCCATCCAGGCAACTAGTTGGATGGTTGGAGGAAAGTTGGTCTGATGTGTGGCCAGCATTAGTAGCCTGACTAGAGGAGAAACTACCATTGGTGCAACAGGTGCCGTGCGCCCAGGCCCCTGATATACCTTCATGCACTCATTATGATATGCCTATGGCATTTCTTTACCAAACTCTTACAAATTTTATTTGTGTCAATACATTATTGTCTAGTAAAATGAAATTGTCTTTTTTTTTCTTGTCAAACCCTTTCTTTTGTTATAATTATATTTTTATTTGATAGAAACCAGTAACCACGAGCTATGGTGAGCTCAGACGCATCTAGAACACTTGCTATAAAGGCAGCGCATTGCCTAACATGAAACACAGCTGGAAAATTCTCACACCAGCGCAAAGTGACAGGTAGCAAACTGTTTCTTATCAAGGTAAAAAGTAACTTACTTCCATGTACACTGTACGTTCCCTAAAAAGGTAATGCGATGTCTAACATGATCCTGTGCATTGCTTTGATCCCCTGCCCAAGCGCAGATCTGTTGTTACAGATAGATAGAGACGGTTGTACTCTGAAGGTGTGCTGTGATAAAATGTGTGTGTGTTAGTAACCGACAGCTTACAGTATGGTATGACCCTTGCCACGCAGCTTCTCAAAACCACATCTAATAATTGTGTATGATACTCACGGCTTGCGGGTTTTACATACAGTATGATTGGGATTTTTTTCCTTAAATGGAATAGGTGATATAAGGTATGTCTCATAGGCACCGATTCTGTGAGTGCTCAAGGGCCAGAGCACCCACAGAAAACTATGAGCACCCACTGGTCCGCAACCTCCTAAGTCCCACTGCCAGGCCACATCCACCTGCTGATTCATGCCTGCTGCACCCATACCACCAAACCTGCTGCCCGGCGTGCAACAACAGGCAAGCACACCACCATGTGCCAGTGTGCAGCACTAGCCACTGCACACCATGACACAGGACCGCCCAGGCCAGCACACTGCAGGGCTGCACCCCCTCCCCAAATGACATGCCCCCCTAACGAGGCCACACCTCCCTGAGCATCCTCCAGCAAAAACACAAATTGGCACCCCTGCTATGTCTTGCATGTACCCTACCGCATATATTGTCTATGGACTGTGAGCAGAAAGCCGCCACCCAGACAGAAAGAAAAACTGCAAATTGTGATGTATTCGCAGTTCCAGTCACCAAACACTAACCCAGGGTTGCCTACCCTCCCGGAATAGCCGGGAGGGTCCCGAAAATCGTGTTCCCCCTCCCGGCCCCCTGGAAAGGGGGACAAGCCTCCCGGAATGCTGGTGTTCTCCCGCTAAACCCCCTCTGTGTCATTGTAGTCCCGACCCCGCCGTGCAATGAAATACCGGCATTGCACAGTGGGGGGGCGTGGCCACAAGGATGCGATCTTGCTGTCTATGCCCCCAAAATGTGACGTAGCGTTGTGGCTCTGCCCACATCCCAAACCTTTCTTATCCCTTCAGCGGCCCCGGCCCCCTGCCTGCAGGAACTGGCTGCCCTCTCCTGGCCATAAAATAGGCAACCCTGCACTAACCATCGAACAGTTTTTTACCATATGCACCAGTCTAGGGCTGCCACTAATCTGCTCAAGAACCAGGCTGTTAGCGGTCATCATTGATGTTAGATACCTACCTGAAAAATGCCTGGGTACACCTGTTTTTTCACAAACACACCTAGAAACCGCAATGTTTCTGCCCCTTAGCGTCAGCTTCCTGTCAATCAAACTGCGACTACTCTGCAACTTCTATGCGTATGGATATTTTTATGCAGTCTTCGATAATCGCTCTATTTGAGACTTCCCTGATTAGTGGTCCATGCTTAATTGGCCCCTTATCTTCACTGCATATCCGTAGTATTACGTTTCTATCGAAATGTAATATAACTGTTAGTACTATTGCATATACTGCTACTACATTAATTATTATGTGACTTCACGTCTTGCCTCTTTGTAGGCTCTCTAGCTGTAGACATATTGGCCATAAACCAGAGCAGCCTACATAACGGGCATACAACTTGGGGTAAACTCAATGCCAATAGACATATTGGGGTAAATTTACGACGATGGGAGTTCTATTGAAGATGGGATGTTGCCCATAGCAACCAATTAGATTCTACTTTCTATTTATTTGCTACCTGTCAGAGATTACTATTGAACTCTGTATACAGTGTCTTGCAAAAATATTCACCCCCTCGGCTTTTTACCTATTTTGTTACATTGCAACCTGTAATTTAAAAGCTTTTTTCTGAAGTTGGTTAAGTGAAATGAGAAAAAAATATAAAAAATATTTTTTTTAAATTAAAAATAAATCTGAAAATTGCCATGTACATATGTATTTACTCCCTTTGCTATGAAGCCCCTCAAAAGTTTTGGTGCAACCAATTACCTTCAGAAGTCACATAATTAGTGAAATGAAGTCTACCCCCCTATATTATATCTTTAGCAAGTCACTATCGTCAGGTATAGTACCAAAAGATTGGAGAATAGCAGAGGTAGTGCCAATATTCAAAAAAGGAAAAAAGGAAGATCCCGCTAATTACAGACCCGTTAGTTTAACATCAATTGTGGGTAAACTATTTGAAGGATTTTTAAGGGATGGTATCCAGGAATATTTAGATCATCACCGTCTACTCAGTACTAACCAACATGGGTTCGTGAAAAATCGTTCATGCCAAACTAATCTACTAGGGTTCTATGAAGAGGTTAGCAAAAACCTCGATAATGGAAATGCTGTAGATGTGATTTTCCTAGATTTCGCTAAAGCATTTGATACTGTCCCACACAAGAGATTGATTAATAAAATGGAGAACCTAGGATTGGGTGAAAATATCTGCAGATGGGTAGGGAATTGGCTATGTAATAGAGAACAAAGAGTGGTTGTGAATGGTGCCATATCAGATATGATACCGGTACTAAGTGGAGTGCCCCAGGGTTCGGTTTTGGGGCCCATTTTGTTTAACATTTTTATTAACGATATTGGGATAGGGTTACTCAGCAATGTATCCATCTTTGCGGACGATACAAAACTTAGCAAAGTCATCAAATCACCAGAAGATGTCACCATGCTTCAAAATGATCTTGCAATTCTAGATGAGTGGGCAAAAAAAATGGAAGATGAGGTTCAATGTAGATAAATGTAAGGTTATGCACCTTGGGAGACACAACCAGTGTGCAAGTTACAACCTTAGCGGAGAGGAACTGGGTAATTCCATACTTGAAAAGGATCTAGGAGTCCAAATAGACAGCAATCTAGGATGTAGTGCCCATTGTAATGTAGCTACAAAAAAGGCCAACAAAATTCTGGCATGTATTAAGAGGGGAATGGAAACTAGGGACTCAAGGGTAATTATGCCACTATATAAAGCATTGGTGAGACCTCACCTAGAGTACGGAGTACAGTTCTGGGCCCCACACTATAAAAAGGACATCATAGAATTAGAAAAAGTCCAAAGGCGTGCAACAAAGCTTATTAGGGGAATGGAGAATTTAAGCTACGGGGAGAGATTAAGCAATTTGGGACTATTTACATTAGAAAAGAGACGTTTAAGGGGGGACATGCTCAACATGTACAAGTATATCAAGGGCCAATATAAGGAACTGTCACACACCCTATTTTCTACTAGAAAGGAATCTAGGACGCGAGGGCATGAGTATAGATTAGAAGAAAAAAGATTTCATTCAGCTAGTAGAAAGAATTTCTTTACGGTCAGAACAGTCAAACTCTGGAACTCTCTTCCCAGAGAGGTGGTAACGGCTGGCTCATTAAATGCGTTCAAGGCAAAGTTGGACAAACATTTACTGGAGAAAAACATCCATGGGTACAAATAAGAAATATAATTTGTCTGTAAAATACCAGAACCTACCAAATCAGCAATGGATATCTATACCAGGTTGAACTAGATGGACGCAAGTCTTTTTTCAGCCTTACCTACTATGTAACTATGTAACTATGTAAGTCCACCTGTGTGCAATCTAAGTGTCACATGATCTGTCAGTATGTAAACACACCTTTTCTGAAAGGCCCCAGAAGCTGCAACACCACTAAGTAAGAGGCATCACAGCATGAAGACCAAGGAGCTCTCCAAACAAGTCAGAGACAAAGTTGTTGAGAAGTACAAGTCAGGGTTGGGTTATAAAAAATATATCCAAATCTTTGATGATCCCCAAGCAACCCTCAAGTAAACATGTAAATGTGTTGGAATGACTAGACAAAGCCCAGATCCCAATCCCATTGACAATCTGTGGTCAGACTTGAAGATTGCTGTTCACAAGCAGAAACCATTGAACACGAAGGAGCTGGAGCCATATTGCATTGAGGAATGGGCACAAATCCCAGTGGTAAAATGTGGCTCATAGAGACTTATCCAAAGTGACTTGCAGCTGTAATTGCCGCAGCTGTGATCGCTTAGGCATAATAAAACTGCATATTCGTCTGCCTGAACAACAGGCAAAGGCATTCATGGGGAGGGGCAGGGGTGGCTGGAGTTTCCTTAAATTAGGTCATGTTGCCCCATTTTCTGGACATGGCCAGGCATTGTAGGGGTTCTAGCGGTGTAATCATTATGGAGGTGCCAGTTGTATTACTAGTGTAGGGGTGGCAATGGTCTCAGCAATGCAGGGTGCCGGCAGTATCCACAGTGGTGTGTCGGCAGTGCAGGGATGCAGACAACGAGGAAGCGATTACTGGCTGGCAGGGAAGGACAGCCAATCAGTGCTCAACCCATTGCTTTCAATGGAAGTTTTGAAAATGCCACTCAAAGCAAAACCTTGAGTTCCAACCGTGGGATCTCGATGGTTCTGCCTTGGATAGAGATAGAGAGCAGACAGGGATTTCTAACAATCAGAGCTGTTCATCTCTAGTCATATTCCCGTTTTTTCTCCTGCTGCTCCCTGAAGCAGCTCTGCCTTCGTGGGTGGTCTGAAAGTGCTGCATATGACTTTTGCAGGCTTAATAATGTGTTCAAAATAGAAGAAATGGCTGATTCAAAAATACCTCTAAGCTTGGGCTGGTCTTGGAAAAATAGCAAACCAGCACCGGGCTTAACCAGCCAGAAAGGTAACACTATAGCAGGGAAGGGATCTCTCTGCCATAATGTTAACCTGTCCCAAATGGGTCAGCCCAGGGCTGGAAATCTTCAAAAGGTTGGGACTTCCACCAAAAGCAGGATTCACTCCTCCCATGTGATAGTTGGGCAATCCTGGGCTCGGACTTCAGGGTTAATGGTAATGAAGGAGTTAATATTGCGCTTTACAGACAGTCTACAAGTTCCAACAACATCAGTGAGCACAGAGCCGGTCTGTCAGAATATTGGCCCTTATTCTGATCTGTGCGGATATTCCCGCATTCTTACGGAGCGGTCCGCACGCCACGGTGTTTTGCCGCATGCGGCCATCGTCCGTAGAAACGCCCACGTGTCCTCCGCATTCGGACGGACTCACTCTTTAAGAACAGGGCGTGTTTACGGACGACATACAAACCATGCGTGTGCGGGAGAAACACTCCGATTCGGCACGGTATTACAGAGTATTACAGAGTATGCTCGGGAATACCGCATCCGAACGGGAGCCAAGCGGTGCTACCGCACGTAAGCGGAGGATTTACGCCAAACAACCCACTATGAAGTATCTTCTGCAAGACATCACATGACCCACTTATTCAATTACCTATCCTCATAAAAAACTGCTTATTTGGAATTGGAATCAATTAGATTCCAATATATCCTTACAAGCATGCCTAACACATGCATAGCACACATTAACCCTTACAGCAATGTAAGTGCAATGCTTTGTATTACACCCTGTGTAAAAGATTATAAACAATCTACACATATACTATTTAAAGTGCAAATAAAACCAACAACTGTGAACTTGCATAAACAATTTTATTAATGCCACAATTAACATAATTTAAAAAATATAAAAATCAAAATTAAAGAAGCTGGTCCTTGAGGTCCTGCAGGTCGGCTTGCGCCAGCCGCAGATGGTGCTCAAGTCGCCGGAGGGCCCCATGCACACCCTCATCTGCCGGTGTGGTGTCATCTGTGGGCATGTCAAAGGGGCAACAATTAGTCATGTTATTCTTGCATACATTTCACATACTGCGACATAAATTGCACAAATGCTAGGTGACATGTGTGTATATATATATATATATATATATATATCTATGTAGAGCATGGGTCCTCAAACTGCGGCCCTCCAGATGTTGGGAAACTACAAAGCCCAGCATGCCTTGCCACAGTTTTGCTATAAGGAAGTGTTAAAACTGTGGCAAGGCATGGCGGGATTTGTAGTTTCACAACATCTGGAGGGCCGCACTTTGAGGACCCATGATGTAGAGAGATAGAGACACACATAGATAAATAGATATGACACATATATACATACATGCTAAGTTATTTACTACATACTGTATTTTGTGGCCTATACACTTTACTCTGCAGAAGACATAACAGTCATATTGTTTCTTCTCAGTCACAACCCACCCATGACTAACCAATGACAAGCAGGTCATGGGCTCCGTCAATAAGAACTTGTCACAATCTGCTCAGTCTATAAGTTCAGTGATGGTTCGTGGCATGGGAGTTATGCAAATGTAAGGAATGCACAGTACACATCCTCAAAATCATAATTCTGTCTAAACCAACCTACAATTCTGTGACGGGCAAAAAAAAAACTGAAGTACAGGGGGTGTTTAGGTAGAGGAGGCTCCTGGGACACTGGCAACTTCTGACTCCATTCCAAGGTAGGCCGGGCCATACTCCATTTATAGCATACATCCTAGAGTTTATAAATAACATTCACCAACAATATAGATTCCACTATTTGATGGGTCATAATCCACGCTTGCAGCAGGTGAATTTAAGCCACAAATGATCCACTCATCCCTTTACTCCAGGATCCTGTTTAACTACAACGGTTATGTGGCAGTCAAAATGGACCTCCAACCCATCCCACAAACCTGTGTAATTCAGAGGTGTCCTGGATGAAAGGGATGCCTTGGACACCCCATCTAACCCGTACCTGTATCTGTAGCTACCCACTTTGGGGTCTATATGATTAGTATGGGCCCAAAATTTGTAATCAACAGTGCTAAAAAACAAATACCAGTACAACTACTTCATGAATTATGCATTATGTCAACATACCGATCTGCGCCGACTCCGGTGCCTGGCACGCCTCCTCCCCCTCTGAATTGGAGGTGTCCGGGGCAACTGTGGCATCCTCAGCCCCCTCCTCCGCCATCTCCTCGGGCACAACATCCTCCTCCTGCAACTCCTCCTCCACCTCCTCCTCCACCTCCTCCTCCACCTCCTCCTCCACCTCCTCCTCCAACTCCTCCTCCAACTCCTCCTCCACCACCACCACCACCACCTCCTCCTCCTCCTCCTCCTCCTCCGCCACCAACACCTCCTCCTCCGCCACAAACTCCTCCTCCACCTCCTCCTCCACCATTTGCTCCTGCCCAACTTCCTCCTCCTCCACCCTTGCCGGCACCTCCTCCTCGGGGTGTTGGCCCTCGTCCTGGGCCAGGCCTGCCTCCGCCTGTTCACGGGCCTGTCGGGCTCGGGCTCGTGCTGTGTGGTAGAAAAAAACATCATGGTCAATGTTGGCTCATTGGGGCACATTTATTAATCCAAAACAAGACATACATGGAAGGGTGATAATGATGGCAAACGATGCAGGAAAGTAGCTCCTTACTGTTAATGGACTCCAAAGTGTGTCATTCAAATTATTATGTGATGGTTAGTAATTTGTTCCCACATTACAACCCAGGCATTTATCAATGTGTAACACATATTAGATCGGGCACATTGTATGCATCAGAATCCTCAATGCTATGGCATTACATATAAAAGCCTCATGACTGCATGTTAACCAGGAAGAAGCACACATAACAGTCTATGGACTTTTAAACCCATGGACACCCACTTATCATGAGACACATTTTATTGCTTATATATGCTATGTTGTAAGTGCGAAATTTCATAGCTAAAATACTCACATTCCGCAATTTCGCCCCTTAGTTGTGTGAGCAGCTGGGGCTGGCGCCTGCGGAGGTCGGACCACCGCCTCTCCAGCTGCCCGAGGGACCTACGCACCCGAGTGCGGGCGTAAATCCGGCGCCCTGCCGCAGCGTAGGCCCTCCGCTTATGGCGGTTGGTTATGAAGGGCCCCGCACGGCCCAGCCTTGTCTCCATGACGGAGACAAGAACTCGCAGCTCCTCATGCGTGAAGGGTTCTGCCCTCCGTGTCTCCGCCATGTTGACAATGGCATCTATCAACCAATCAGGTGGTGGCATTGGTTGATCACAGTTATTTGTGTTAATAACTTTATTGTTCATTTTTACATTAACAGCGTCTCTGCGCCAACACAAATGGTGACAAATTCGCATGCCTTCAAAACCGTAGTGTTGATGTATGGCAATGAACAAATCTGATATATATAAAACACAGTGTGTATGCACTTAGCAAATCCAATGAGCCCGCGCTCCGCCAAGCAACGCGTGCTATAGCTTAGCAACGCATAGCTGTAGTTAGCATTACTTACTCTATGCATATATGTGTATGCGTACATTTATGTGTAAAAGACACATACACACACTTGCAGGTATCCGGAAACCAGCATTATACAGCAGCCCTGCCTGCCTGCCTGCCTGCCTGCCTGCCTGCCTGCCTGGCTGCATGCTCCTTGAAATGTTGAAACATGTGCATAAATTCCAACATCATATATATATATATATATATATATATGCAAACAAATCATACATCAACACAGGAAATAATCCCCTACACATTATAGAATAAATCAATGTACTCACCAGTCATCAGGGATAGTATCAACTACAATAATGAAGATATAACAAACACATTAGATGCCTTGTCCAAGGTATAATAATTCCCACCTATATTGAACTTCCCCCAAAACCAAACACATATGCTAAATATCTCCTATTTCTTTGGCATTAGGAGGGCAGGCTGGCTAATGGTCGGTTTGTAACACTGACAACTAACACACTGGACTTATTTGAAGGGGTGATTGTGACTAAAATGGGTGTGTTATGTCAACTCAATAACATGTACCTGAAATATCTTTGCGCCACAGAGTCCCGCAGCTGGTATCCCCTCCGGCATTCAGGGGCGCGGGATGGGCGCATGGGCGGATCTTGCGGCTCAGATGGTACCTCCCACTCCTCAAAGGGTATCTCACGCCGCACAGCAATGTTATGCAAAAATACACACAGGCCCACGATCCTCGACACCATTTCAGGCGCATATTGCAAGTCACCACCAGTGCGGTGGAGCACTCTAAATCGACCTTTTAAAAGGCCAATTGAGCGCTCCACCACTTGCCTGGTGGCAACATGCGCCACATTGAATGCCTCCTGTGGGCCCGGTGCTGGGTAGCTGTACGGCGTAAGTAGCCAGGGCGTACATGGGTAACCGGAGTCACCCAGAACCCACGCATCACGGCCTTCCAGCTCTTGTAGTCTTTGCCATATCCCGGTTTGTCGGATGACATGCAAGTCATGGGCACTTCCGGGAAACTTCGAGTTGAAGGCGAGAATTTCCATGGATGGGCCACATACCACCATCACGTTCAGTGAGTGGAACAATTTGCGGTTCCTATATATCTTCTCACTTCGAGATGGAGGCACAAATGGTACATGGGTGCCATCCACAGCCCCTATCACATTAGGGAAGCCAGCAATTTGTTGGAAGGCGTGCTGGCTTCTGCGCAGGGTCTCGGGGGAAAATGTCATGGCCATGAAGTGCCCCTTGCGCCTGAACATGGCCGACGTCACACGCCTCAGGATTCGGCAGAAGGCCGGCTGAGATATTCCAGCAAGTACTGCCACTACTTGTTGGAACGATCCTGAGGCGCAGAAATGCAACACCGCCAGCAGCTGTGTGTGAGGCGGAATTGCTGTCGTGATCCCGTGTAGAGGTTCCAAATCGCTCTGAATTAGGTTGAGCAGATCCAGAATTACATTTGGGGGTAACCGGTACCTAGTAAGTACCTCATCATCGGGCATAGCAAACAGAGTCACCCGTGTGCGATAGATTCTAGCACGTCCTGGCCTCCTTGGGCGACGAGTGGGGAGAGCCGCAAGTGCCCTTAGCCTCCTCTCCATGTAGCGCAGAATAGCTTCTGCAACCTATAAAGAAATGAACATAAATACTGATGCACCTATGCACATAATGGCCATATCCCACTACAAACTGATTTGTAGCCTTCTATACGTACAATTGATGGCCGCCCCGTGTAATCACGCAGATCCATTTGACTCTATAATGATGACACAATAATATGAACTCAATACCCACCGTCCAAAACACACAGATAAAGGTGTCAGCATTTTTTGCCAACTTCATGTACTATGAGACATTTCATCTATTGCTGGGACATGTTGTCCTGCAATAGATGAACCCACACAGGTTTAAGACCTGTGAGTGAAATAGTGAACATGTGACATGTTGCAATAATGATACACACACTTTGCTGGCCCAACAATCTGTAGGCAGTGAGGCAATGGTGCATACCTTCATACACTTACATAGTGAATGGATATCATATCTACAAGGAGCATGGAAGAGCTTACCTTAGACCCTGACAAGTCGTGATCTGGAGACAACTGATTCTACCAGCAACTCACTATTTATAGGGCTCTCACATGTGTTGTCTATAACAGTAGAGATGAGTATTGCCTGACTTGTGGCGTGGATTCTCTAAGGGAATGGGCTACTTTTAGCTTGCAATCAAACGCCATCATACGCCAGTAGTCATGAATCAAATGTCATGTAATGCTAGCAAATAGCATGTGTATTGTGCAATAGTCCCAGGTGTATCCGAAGATTCTATGCAATGTTATAATTGGTGACCAGTATTTCATTTAGAACTTTCGCCAGGTTTTCCACAATGGAATTTCCGCCACCGTATGCGGCGCGAAAGAACAGCGACGTACGCTCACGCACGGAACGCAGCTGCCGCTGATGTCCGCCAAACAGGATACTCAAACAGTATAAAAAGGTGTATTACAGGGTGACAATGTTGTTGCTAACATGTCTGGCTCCCAACCAGAGTTAGACCCAGAGCTCCAGCAACTTTTTGCCCAGCTGGACTCCAGCACCACCTATGTGCCACTGCACATGCAGGCAGTGGGTAATGAGGAGGCTGCTGGCCCTTCTACAGCAGGCCAAGCTGCACATGACCATTCGACAGCAGAGCAACCAACACCTGGCCCTTCTGCAGCAGCCCAACCTGCAGCTGGCTCATCTGCACCATCAGCAGATTTGTTTGGAACACAACAGGGGACTTCACAAGGTAGTACCATGGCCAGCACTTCAAGTGCAGCGACTGGTGCCAGGGGGCGTGGCCAGGGACGTAGCAAGGGGCGAGCCAGTGCAACAGCCGAACCACCAAAAAAAAACAAGGCATATGAAGCACAGGAGCTGGCCATCCTGGTTCCCCGAGCACGTGATTGGATAGAGTGCCCATCCGAGAAGCTGACACACACACGCCGATGGAAGATTTGGGAACAGATAACGGCAGAGATTAATGCAGTTGCGCCACAAGTTCGTGAGACGGACCATGTGAAGAAGAGGCAAGTTGTTTTGTCATACATGTGCCCAGTAATAGCCAAGTAATGATTTAATTGATGCTTATATGCATTTTGCAAATGGCACATGAGGTTGTTACGATACACATACATTATTGCCATGTTATTTCCTTGAGAGTCAGAGTAGGGTGATTGTGAATGTGTATTGTAACGGTTGATATCATAGTTGCATGTAATATTATATATGGGACATTAATCACATGTTGTAATATGTAGCACATAGCAATGGCTGCAACAGCTAACATTGGGAGTGACATGTATTAATATGTCAACTTACATTGCAGGTGGCAGGACTTCAAAACCAACCTGAAGAGGAAGATGACCAAGCGGTGGGACCACAGCCAGACATCTGGGGCCGGCCCCATGCCATCAGGGCTAGAGCTCACCCCCCTGGAGGAGATGGCGGAGAGCTGTATCTCAGTTGAGGAGATCAGGGGGGTGAGCACGATGGATAGCGAGGCCCCAGCTGAAGTGTTTGCGTCTTTTCTGGAAGGTAAATATTGGTCATGCCATAAACTTGTGCAAGTAATTATCGTAGAATGTCTCCTAATTGTGTTTATCTTTTCCCACAGACACCCCACCGCTTGGTGAGGACTCTGCTCAGGAGGTGGAGGAGTCCGTGCCACCTGGCCCCAGAGGTAGGCCTGTGCAGCAGCAGGCATCGGGCCAAGCCGATTTGGCCGCCTTGGCCCAGGTGCTTGTGGACATCAACCAGCAGGGAGATTTCGCATCAGAACGGATGCGTAGGACCGAGGAGATCCTGGCGAGCTTGGTCAGCACCCAGCAGTCCATCGCTGGGAGCATGCAGGCCATGGCTGAGTCACATCAGGCCATGGCTGCAAGTGCTCAGGTGCTGGCCGAGCAAGCCACCCGCCAAAATGATCTCCTCCTCCACCATAATGAGCTTATGGTGGAGCTGGTTACCAGCAACAGGGTCCTAATGTCATCCGTTTCTGGTGCATTACCAGCGGAAACACTCCCTGCTGGCAGGAGGGGTAGACCAGCCAACCCCTCCACATCATCTGCTCCACCTGCCCCAGCATCTGGGCGTCCCCGAAGAGCTGCTGCACAGGCCAAGGAGCCTACCAAGGCCAAACGTGGTCGGAAATGAACTTGTGGCCGCATTAATCTCTACCGTTATGTGTTCCCAAATCTTCCATTGTGCTGTGTGTGTCAGCTTCTTGTGTCCAATCACGTGCTGAGGGGAACCAGAACCCTTGCTTCATATGTCCTTTGTGGTTCCCCTGTTGCCCTCTTGTGCCTGGCATTACTGTCAGCTGTACTTGAAGTGATGGCCATGGTACTATCTGGTGAAGTCCCCGGTTGTGTTCCAAATGAGTCTGCTGATGGTGCATATGAGCCAGCTGCAGGTTGGCCTGCTGCAGAAGGGCCAGGTGTAGGGTGCCCTGCTGGAGAATGGTCAGGTGCAGCTTGCCCTGCTGTAGAAGGGCCAGCAGCCTCCTCATTTCCCACTGGCTACATGTGCAGTGGCACATAGGAGGTGCTGGAGTCCATCTGTGTGCTATTATATTTGTGTTTTATTATTATTTATTTTGCTGCATTCCTGGCATGTTGTTTATAGTTTTGATGTTTAATTTTATGGTCATTGCATGACAGTGGCATTGAGTGTGACATGAATATAAATAAATGTGTTTACTTTACCCAAAATGTGTGGTTTCATGAGTACATGTCGAATACACATGTGTATTGCTAGTATTAATATTCTGTCATGTCAATTGTTAGCAGTTTTTAAGTGTGGGACAAGTACAGCATATGTGGGGGATTACTAAGGTTTCCTTGAAGCAGCAATGGTTTCAATTAAAGCACTGACAAGCGTCCTATTAGTGAGTAATGAGTAAAGGAGTAGATTGTATTGGGTTCAGGTGTTAATGGTTGTAGTCATTAGGCGTACGTTCGCCTACCGCATGAACGAGTGGTGTCCGCAAAGCAATAGTACACTTGTGGACACCGCACATTTCAGCCCTTTTTGCTCGCGTGCATTCGGAGTGGTTTCCGAATGTACGCCCCCCAACATAAGTGTACTCCCCCGTGTCCGCCCATGTTTCCGCCCCGTTTTGCCCACTTTGAAACTACGCCCATGTGTCATTCCGCATGACGCCCATAATACGCCCCTATTTCCCGACTGATTGCGGTGACCAGTTTTGGACGGGCTTTGTCCGAACTGGTACCGAGTCAAGGCGTGGCACATGCGCGTAGCGTTCTCCACGCATGCGCAGACGCCGTAAAGACGCGATCCGTAAGAACGCGGTAAAGTCCGCATCAATCAGAATATGTGTTGCCATCTGTCAGGATACTAGAATAAAGAGAAACTGCCCATGCTTTTTGTACTAAATTAGTGAAAGAGGGATGTAAAGGGTATTGTGATGAAATAAATGCATATAATATTTACAGGTGGACTACAAGTACCAGCAGGCCCATAATGTCAGGCATGCTGGCACTTGTCGTTTCATAAAAAAATGAAGGAAAAAAAATCACAGGGCTTAGAACTCTTGTGTTAACCAATAAGCAGTGATCTCCCATAGACATGCATTTTTCCAGCTGTTGCCAGAGGCTTTGAATGCATGAACATGGAACAAGCAGCAGCCAATCAGCACACAGATGAAAGCATGTGGGTATGGGCACTTACAAATGTATAGGTTTCGTTCTAAAATTTGTGTGCACTGTATAGAAATGTACAGTAGCTCAGATGCAGCTTCTCAGCACATTGGAAGGCTACCTGTGCTGTTTTAAGGGCTGAATGTAATGACCGCCGAGTTGGCTGAGGTGTGGGTTCCTGGCCGAACTTGGACATTTTAAAAAAAACGGCAATCATTTATAAGACATGGTTTTGCTTTGTAAATCATTGCTACTTAAAAAAAAGACTGAGTTCGGCAGGGAACCCGTACCTCCAGCCAACTCAGCCGACATTGCAGCCGGTCCTAATGGAGGGTAGACACTGAGTAGTATGTTGTCAAGTATATGAATGATACTGATATCGTTAATGATGTATATCATCAAGTGTGTATGCTCAATATCGCTAACACTGTGCGCTCCAGCGCATTGTTAATGAACCCCGTCCAGGTGTTGGTACATGCAGCTCAATGTTGACTATATACTCAATGATGCATGTATAGAGTGGGGGTCCAGATGATATCACTGACTGATATCATTAATGATATTGGTCAGTGTGTATGCTCAATGTTGTTCGCCCACTGCACCGCCAATATAGATAATGATATCGGCGGTGCTGTGAATTGCCCAGTGTGTACCCAGCATCTGAGACATTAAATGCTGCCAGTTTGCCTTACTTTAATGTATACTCCTGGTGAGTACAAATTGTGGTCCATATGTTATTGTTCACCTCTGTTAACTACTTATTGCACCTTATTACAGCATATTCTAGTACAGTGTTATTCAACCATTGTGCCGTAGCTGTTCTCACGTATGCCACCAGAGCTAGAGATGTCCACACCATATACAAGGGATACGGTCACTAGGTCTACAAGCATTAGGTCGACACCTCTAGGTCGACATGCATGAAGGTCAACATGACTGAAGGTTGACATGGGTTAGGTCGACATGGTCATTAGGTTGACCCAAGCATTAGGTCGACATGGAAAAGGTCAACATGGGGATGTTTTTGGAGCCGACATGTACCGACAGGCGGTATTTCATGCCCTACCATCCACTAGGGCATGGTGGGAGAATTAAATAGTGTGCCGAGCATAGTGAGGCACCGTGCCTAAAGCATGGCGGGTGCAGCAAGCCATGCAAGGGGACGCAGTGCTACATTTCAGTGTCCATGTCGACTGTGCCGACATTCGGGACAAAAAAAATGAAAAGTCCCATGTTGACCTTTTGACTGTCAAACTTCCCCATGTTGCCCCAATGCTTGTGTCGACCTAATGACCCTGTTCACCTTCAGTCATTTCGACCTTCATGCATCTCGACCGACCTAGTGGTGTCAACCTAATGCTTGTTGACCTACTTCTTGTCTATCTTATGATCCATACCCATTTACAGCCACCACCAGTTCAACTGTTATTGTTTTTCTTTTTTTAATGTGCGGATCAATGTGATATTTTTTTCATGTCATTATATTTGTGTTACCTGTAGAGAACAGTCTAACCCTTTTTTACTATATGGGGGCCAATGGTTTGTTTTTCCCTGTGGGTGCCAATCTGTTTTTCCATGTGGGGGTCTGATAGTGTGCCTTGGCAAATTTAAAATCTTCTTTGGTGCTCAATGAGTTAAAAAAGGTTGACAATCACTGATCTAGCAAATAATTTTTTTTAAAGTTTATATAATAACAGAATAAAAGAATACAATACCGATTGTTATTTTGTTATTATTGATAAAGCATAACAAAATATTAGCAAAATGTTGGTATTGGAACGCAAGCCGGCCATTCCGTCTACCAAAGAGCTGTTAAAACACTTACCACCAAGTAGTCTGACCCTATCACTTCCACTTTCAAATGATGTCTAATTATTGAGTGTGATGGATAGCTGCTAATTCCGGACATAGAATCAGTGTTTCCATTTTATAACGTGTGGCCAGATAGCTGTGAGAATCAGATAACGCTCCAAAGTAAGTGCAGACATAACCGGCAGATTGCTGCATACCAGACATTGCTTTACTACAAAGATCAACACTCTTTATTTATGTATTCAAATAAAAATATCATCTGTTTCTTAAAAAAATATTTTGTATTTTCTTCTAAAAACTTTCAAAGTCAAGTCAAATATTAACGATCTACTGTCTGAGAAATGTATTTTAAACTACAGTATATTATCCTAGGTTAATCATTTATACTATTTTTAGCATGAATAAAATACAAACAATTTAATTTCTTGGCCCCGTTGGGATGCCATTTTCTTTTCTTTCCAGACGCATCTCTCAATCCAAAATCATGGTTGCTTCGGAAAGTAGTTGGCATCCCGGCGGTCAGAAACATGGTGACATGGTGCTCACAATAGTGCTTGTGGGATAAACCGGTAAAATCTTAAATCGGTTAGTATGAGAGTTAGGGTTGGCTGTGTTTAGGGGTAGTAATGGTTAGGCTGCAATATGGGTGGAATAAGGCTAGCCGTCGAGCTCCCACTGCCAGAATGTCCATCGGGATTCTGAACATTGGGTTGCCATACCCTACCCAGTTGCAACACTGGCACTTAATTAGATGCATTTTTGTCTGCACTTAATCATCCAACAACTCCATACTGTAGTAGCCAAAACTGCCTACTATAATATGCTGTACAGTACATCAAAGACATCACTGATGTTTCCATAGAAGAGGTGCAACAATACAGATGTTGGAAGATAATATCCCTAGTGTCTAGGGTGACCAACCGTTCCGATTTGCTCGGGATTGTCCTGATTTTGACCTCCTAAATCCCGTTTTAACTAAATAAAATTGTTGGTTGTTGACAGACAGCTCAACTGCTCTCTCCCGCACAGCATTAGACTGGGAGTGTGGGAGGGGAAGCTGTTATGCGGTGTGCGCCGCCGCCTCCCCATCATTGGTTAGTTCAGCCGCCGCATGACCGCGTCCCCTCCCACACTCCCAGTAATGCTGTGCAGCCAGCCAGGGCGGGTGCAGTCAGGCAGCATTGGCGCCACTGCGCATCTGCGCCAGACAACGCGTGATTAGCGTGGCATTAATAACCTGCTGCTGCCTGATGGTGAGCCCCTGAGGTGACTGACTGACGGCGCGGCGGCGGTGGTGACCCGACGGCTGCTGGAGGCTGTAGCCTGCGAGTCGACTCTGCGAGTCTGCTATGGTGTGCTGCTCTGCCTGCCTGTGTGCAAAGCAGCGTATATGCGGCCGGGTGAGTCTGTGAGAGATAAATAATCATAAAAAGTTCTACTTCTCTTCTATTCCATTCCTGGCCGGGCCTACCCCTATTATACTGACTAAGGGCTATGCTGAAAGTTTTTGCACTGGTCTGGACTGTCTGGATAGGATCATGATGCCTTAGTCAGTATATAATGTATTCCCATTTCCAATCCCAGGCCTAGCCAGTAGCCCTATACTAAGGGCCTTAGTCACTAAGGGCCTTAGTATAGGGCAAGGCCTGGGATTGGGAATGGAAATCCCATTATATACTATATATATATATATATATATATGCTGCCCCCCTAACCCCTGACTTTCCTGGGGGGGGGGGGGGGGTGTTGAGCCTGCGACCCCCTGTCCCGGGTTGGCCCTTTGGAAAGTTGGTCACCCTACTAGTGTCATATGCAGTTTTTATATAAAAGGGGTTTGCAGTTGTCCAGTGAACTCTAATAGGTGTGGCTCTCTGAGAAGGTACAGACCTACAGTATTATCTGATTGCTTGGTTTCTGTGGTTTCATCGTGTTTTGCAAACATTGTAAATGCTGTCTCCTTGTAGACCAAGGCAAATCCCTCTCTGATGATCCAGCAGTAGCCCATGGGGAGAAGATACAGAGATGAGCACAGCGAGTCATGGTGGCATGGTTAGTTCTTATGTCACTCATCTTTCATGTGATCTATGGCCTTTGATGGGGGTCAAATGAATAAAATAGCCCCTTCCTAAATCTAAAGGCAGACAAGTTCTGATGGAGACTTTTGATGATGTTATCTTGGTAAAGATGATGATCAGTAGTCTAGGTCAAGGGTCACAAGCAGATAAGTTGGAGCCCCTTTCAATTATAGGACTGGGATAACATATGATACGATTTAACAGGTAGAAACAATACACCTAAAAATGCACAGCAAAGTCCAGAGGATATAAACTAAGTGCGCTTGGTAGACATCTTGACAATCCTGAATGGTAGGTCATACAGATGGGTAAGTAAGACATGTCCCCAGATCTGGTACAAGACCCATCTCGTCTAGATATGCCCTCTGGTAACCAAGAAATAGAAATTGGACTCAGGGTTAGATGTATGAAGCAGTGATAAGGAAGGAAATGTGATAAATCGCCTGGTACTTTATCCCCAGCCAATCAACTCCTAACTGCCCCTTTTTAAACCCAGCCTGTAACTTAACAGTCAGGAGCTGATTGGCCGGTGATAAAGTACCAGGCACTTTATCACTTCTCCTCCCTTATCACTGCTTCATACATCTACCCCTCAGTCTTGGCATTGCTATATTAGAAAACAAGGAGGATTCTACTGAAAACATGACATTTTCCAAGATTGAAACCAACTACATAGCTTCTGAGAATATTATACTGTATTCTTCTAAATCTTGGCATCTGTGTTAGATTTTCAGGGTTAAGCAAACATGAATCCTGTTAAAAAAAATAACAAAGATGTGGCCCATAAAATTTAAAGATGCAGATTTGCTGCTACTGGAAGATGTGCTTTGAGATACAACTAGTTGGGATCCTCTGTGGACTAATATCATGGTAATGTTTCCTATTCGGAACGGGTGGGATGACAGTGAGCACCAAGTGATATGTGTATGCTTATCATAATGTCCCTTTAAAGTTTAAACTAGGACACACATGATTACACATGTTCTGTGGCTGGCTGACTTCAAGCCTGCATTTCACTTATGTTTAATCAGCCATAGAACCTGTAAAATCTATGAGTGTCTTTGTTTAAAGGCATAATATGGTAAGCCTAGATATGTATGGGACATTTCATTTCTAGACGACTTTAACGTTATAGACTCCAATACTTTTCTAAAGGAACGAAAAAATTCAACCACTTGACTAAAATGAATGAAATGAGCAATGGTCATATAACCATAGCTCGACATGTGGGCGCAGGTATCCATTTAGCAATATGCATTGCTCAGTATGAAAGAATTTATTTCATGAACCACAAAATGGGAGCAGTCAGATATAGGAATATACAGGTCAATGAGGAATAACTGCAGTACAATGGGCTGACTTTACTGTAGCACATAAAAAAAAGTTATTTCCTACATAAATTTTTCCCCTCGGTCTCCACCCTCTGCTGGTGCTGTGTCAGGGATCGGGGAACACTGATACATATATCGTTTGACTGCCCCTGGATTGCGGTCTTTTGGAATAAGGTCATTCAACTTTCCTCTGAAATACTGGGATTCCATGCCCCCGATAATCTTGACTTCTGGCTACTCTCCCAGATCACCATCTATCGAAATACAAACAATCACTTCTTAAACACCTCAACAACGCAGCGAGAGCTGTGATACTGGTCCACTGGAGGTCTCCAGACCCTCCTACGGTTTGGGAATGGTTCCAGAGAATAGAGTTCTATAGAGCCATGGAGGATATTTATTACTCAGCCTTAGAAAAACACTCAGATTACGTGGCCACCTGGCTCGCATGGCTTGACTTTAAAACCACCACCAAGGACATAGTGGGCCGAGGTAGGGATGGCCTCCGGATAGACGTGGAGTAGGGCTAGTGATGGTGACATTGGAATAGATATCTGTAGGACCTTAGAGGCTAATGCGAATACGTCGCTCCACAGCTGACAGATTTTGGGGCATGCCCAAAATATATGGAAGCTATCCCCAACTTCTGTGCAGTCTCGCCAGCAGTATTGGAGACTGATGGCCATATTTTATGCAGCTTTGCAGGTGTGAAGTAGAGGCCGTGTATCAATTTGAAGTGCATCTCTATATGATTGCTACATTTAGACATAGAATGAGACGACATATAAATTAGTTCCCATTGATTTTGTGTGAACGACAGGTTCAAGTCGGACTCCCATTCCCCTTCCGTGATTAACGGAACAAAATTCTCAATAAAAACTATTGATGCAAAAAAACAAAAACACCACCACCTATAAAGGGCATGTTCCAACAGTATCCCCTTATTTCCGACTGCCAATATAACCTATCAAACAGACCGGATAAAGTTTTATCTGCCAAACACAACCAATTTGACAACCCTTCTGGTCTGGTGGATGGCGAAAGGCGGCGATTGGCGATCACCAGGAGAAGCTCTAATGAGAGCTGCTCCATCTGTACATTAGTGCTGGTGGTATCTACTGTAATTAAATGTTCTGGTTGTGGTAGAAAGCCATAGGAAAGTGTTAGGCCTCTAGTCTATTTTCCATTGCTTAAAGTGCTCCTGGAGAGGTGGTGGAACTCAGGTCCCCTGCAATCTACCCCATCTTTCCCCGTTAGGCGGATCTAGGACCTGTGCTGGGTGTTTGGCTTATCCCCCTGCAAACTATAAATTTGTGCCCTACCACCCATACTTTGTAAATGAATAAAATGTGCCAAAGACATGCACCTCAAAAACGGGGTGTGGTCTCACAAGGAAGGGGTATGGACACAGAATAGTGCCCCTTATTCACATTACATCACACAGTAATGCACCTTATTTATGTCATCCATTATACACATTATGTCACACAGAATTGTCCCTTACACATAATTGCCAAATAACTATTACCCCTTACACCTAATACCCACAGTAGTACCCCTTACATGCATAATACCCACAATGGCAGCTTAGCTTTTACCCATACTGCCCTCATTAGTAGTAGTACCCATTACACATAATGCCAACAATAGTAGTGCCACTTATACATGTAATGCCCACAATAGTAGTGCCACTTATACATGTAATGCCCACAGTAGTAGTGCCACTTATACACTCAACAATAGTAGTGCTGCTTACACATAATGGTCACAGTAGTAATGCCTTGTACACATAATGCCCACAACAGTAGGGCCACTTACACATAATACCCACAGTGGTAGGCTAAGGGAGTCACTGCAAGCTAAGGGAGTGACTGTCTAGTGCCATCCGCCTCCTCTGTTACTGTGGAAGGTGGGACAGCGATATCAATCATGATGACTGGAACACGGGGAAGTGGGCTGGTGTAGGCGAAACCAGTTTTTCCTCCAAATACAACTGACAGAACACAGTTACACCTCTTTCCAGACCACTTTTACCCCTGCTCTTTCCCTGTTCTCTCTATTCTAGTCGGTATTCTACATTTAATGGGCATAGAGAGAGAATATAAACGAGTGCAGAACGCAGCGAGGCAAGGTGCCGGAAGCATGGTGAGTGCAGTGAGCCATGCCAGAGGACTAGGTACACTCATGTGGTGTCAACGTTGACAATCTGCTGACATAGACAGTAACATTTTTTTATTTGCATTTGATTTTAAAGTGACCCTAAAAAAATACCTTGTTGAACATTTATATGTTTGGCTGATAAAATACTAATGACCAAAGAATGAATTTGCTGGCGTGGGATGTAGAATTTTTCTTATGGGAATTAAGATAATCAGTTTACAAGCCTGGACCTTACAAAACCTCATTCTTCTGCCACTGCAGAACGCTGTTTGTTATATGAATCAGGGGGTAATTCAGGCTGTGATTATTGTGGACTTGTGCAGACAGGTCTGAATCGGACCCCAATTGTAGAGCGCTTCTCAAACTGGGGGCCATATGGGTACTTGTGAGTTATCTGGGCGTCCGATTTTTTGATTGTATGCCTTAAGTTAAGGCATACAATCAGATGCGATGCGATACGATATCGCATCGCACCGCATCGCATGCGACCATCGGATGCAATGACCCGATTTTTCCATAGGAATCAATGTTAAAATGGACTGAGTCCATTTTAACATGGAATTCAATGGGAAAAAGGGGTCCTTTTCATACCCCTACTATCCAAGTGGGCATGGAGTTGGATATAAACCTGTGGCGAGCGTAGCGAGCCACCGAGCCCGAAGCGTGGCGAGCGAAGCGAGCCCCGCGAGGGGACGGTATTCCGTGTCCCCTCGCGGGGCTCGCTACGCTCGCCACGCTTCGGGCTCGGTGGCTCGCTACGCTCGCCACAGGTTTATATCCAACTCCATGCCCACTTGGATAGTAGGGGTATGAAAAGGACCCCTTTTTCCCATTGAATTCCATGTTAAAATGGACTCAGTCCATTTTAACATTGATTCCTATGGAAAAATCGGGTCATCGCATCGCATCGCATCGCATCCGATGGTCGCATGCGATGCGATGCGATGCGATGTCCCGATCCGACCCGATTTAAAAATCGGACGCCCGGATAACTCACAAGTACCGCCATATGTATCAAAGCTTAAAAAAGTGATAAAATGGAGAGTGATAACTCAGCTCATAACTGCCATGTTACAGACTGGGTTTGAAAAATGGCAGTTCTCTTACCCTAACCCTCTATTCACAGTGATCGATCAGTAGCTTCATTTCTACCATTGATAATGGCAGAACAGATGTTCAAGGTGAGCAGTGATCTGGCACCAGTGCACCAAACCTGTTTCCATGACATTATCACCATAGACCTCAACAAGTTAGGGATGTTTGAGTTGCTGCCGTGCCCATTAGCTGCAGAAATCTGATCGTATGAATCATGTCTCTCTCCATCTTATGATAAATACATATGTCTCATTTCAGAGAATATATACTAAGTCATGGAGAGTGATAAGGTCAAGAATCACAAAGTACCGGCCAATAGTCATGCTACAGGCTGTTTTGAAAAATGGCAGATGGGAGCTGGCTGGCCGGTAGTTTATCTATACTTTATCATTCTCCAAGGCTTAATACACCTGCCTCAAGGTCTTATTGGCAGAAAAGTGCAATACACATAACTTTGGCCCTTATTCTGATTGATGCGTACTTTTCCGCATACTTTCGGATAGCGTCTTTACGGCGTCTGCGCATGCGTGGAGAACGCCACGCGCATGTGCCACGCATTGACTCCGTACCTGTTCGTGCAAATCCCGTACAAAACTGTGCCCCGCAATCAGTCTTGAAATATGGGCGTATTATGGGCGTCATGCGGAATGAGACATGGGCGTAGTTTCAAAGTGGGAAAAACTGGGAGGAAACATGGGCGGACACGGGGGAGTACACTTATGTTGGGGGGCGTACATTCGGATAGCACTCCGAATGCACGCGACCAAAACCGATAGAAATGTGCGGTGTCCATAAGTCAAGTATTGCTTTGCGGAAACCACTCGGTCTTGCGGTAGCTGAACGGAACGCCTAATGACTACAAGCATTAACACCTGAACCCAATACAATCGACTCCTTTACTCATTACTCACTAATAGGACGCTTGTCAGTGCTTTAATTGAAACCATTGCACTTCAATTGCTGTAAGGGTTAATGTGTGCAATGCATGTGTTAGGCATGCTTGTAAGGATATATTGGCATCTAATTGATTCCAATTCCAAACAGGCATTTTTGTATGAGGATAGGTAATTGAATAAGTGGGTCATGTGATGTATTGCAGAATAGACATAATAGTTTGTAGTTTGGCGTAAATACACCGCTTCCGTGCGGAAGCACCGCTTGCCATCCGTTTGGATGCGGGATTCCCGTGCATACTCTGTAATACCGTGCAGAATCGGAGTGTTTCACCCGCACACGTATGGTTTGTATTTCGTCCGTAAACACGCCCTGTTCTTAAAGAGTGAGTCCGTCCGAATGCGGAGGACACGTGGGCGTTTCTACGGACGATGGCCGCACGCGGCAGCACACCGTGGCGTGCGGACCGCACCGTAAGAATTCGGGAATATCCGCACCGATCAGAATAAGGGCCTTTATTATTATTAATTATTATTTCTTAAGCCATTTCATGATGGTGATTACACTAAGGGCAGTATTCAATGAAGATTCTCAGCATGTGCAGAAAATCCTGTTTAGGATTTGCTGCACATTCGCCGTGTTCCGGAGAGCTGGAGCATTCGCTGCCAGCCCTCCCTGTCACCCCATTCAACGCTGCAGGTTCTCGCTGCCCCTGGCGGTGAATTTTAACTTGCAGGGAGCCTGGGGATGGCGGCAGGCAGGGAGATGGAAGTCTCCCTGCCTGCACCGGATGTGTGTGTGTGGGAAGGGGGGGGGGTGGAGGGCTCCCCGGGACACAGGCAGCCATTGCACTGTTCCCGCTCGTGCAAATGTAATGAGCGGGAGCAGGGAGCGGGAGCAATGAATATATGAATATGTAATGAGCTGTTCTCAGCCCCGCTATTATTCCTAATATTAGGAATGCGAATATTAGTTGACATAATAATGATAAATGTTGATTAGACGTAAATTGATGTTTTGCACGGAACAATTGCACAAGTGCATTTCCCCACAGTTCTCATTTATATCATTGTTCTCCATTCTTGAGAATAAATTCTCACACCCACACGACAAGATTTTCCAGTGTAGCAGTAGCCCACACACTTTTAGCTGGTAATCCACATCAAGTAATTAATTCAAAGAATATAAAGTCTCACTTTACTGGATTACAATGAACTGACTCATTAACAGGGGATAAACAATTGTTTCAGAAATCTGTGTTTAATAATATCAATGTGAACATGTTACATACATATTTATACAGCGCACATAGAGTATATATATATATATATATATATATATATATATATTCAGCACAGAGAATATTTAGTAATTCATATCAGTTCGTGCCCATGTAGTTTACTATCTAAATTCCCTACCACATATCCACACTAGGGTTATTTTTTGTCAGAAGGCAATTAGCTTCCCAGTATGACCAGTATGACTTTCTAGTGTGGGAAGAAATTATAGCACCCAGAAGATGCCCATGCCAACATATGGAAGACATACAAACTCCACACAGAAAAACCCAGAAGTGCAAACCACTATACAGGTTGTCAGCAACTGGCATTGGCATATGTATAGGCAGCGCTACTACTGTGAGCAACTGGTGTGGGCATATGTATAGGCAGTGCTACCACTGGCGGCAACTGGCGTGGGCATGGGCATGTATTTAGGCAGCGCTACTCTTGTCATAACTGTGGTCATTTTCTATATATAAGCAGCACTGCTACTGTAGCCAACTGTGGGTTTTATGTATAAGCAGCGATAACACTGTGGGCATATGCAGGAGTACTCGTGGCATTACGTGTAGCATAATGTGTGTCATAATGTCATATGGGCATTATGGTGTGTGGCATATTGTGTTAGGGGCATTTTGATGTGTGGCATAATGTGTAATGGGCATTACTGTGTGTGGTATAATATGTAATGGGCATTACAGTGTGTGTAGCATAATGTGTAATGGGCATTACGGTGTTATTGGTACTTTCATATGGTCATGCCCCTTCCCCATGAAGCCACGCTCCTATATTTTTGACGCGCGCCTTCGGCGCATACTCTCCCTGTTTTGACTGTAGTGGTCAGCCAGTCACCAATTCCCTTTCTGGCACAGGGCACCAACATGTCTAGTTACAGCACTGGTGCTGTGTAATGTGAATATGATCGTGCCCATAGAGAGAGTGGCCGAATACTCGGCACCCCGCCCCACCCATATGGAGCAGACGGCCTCCTGCCACCGCACTACCCAGAAACCCCACCCCCCCTGGGGGAGCACAGGAGCCCCCCCCCCCCCTTCCCCCCCGCCTGGGGTGCTCTGGTCATGGGGGTCGACACACAACACACAAGGGGTCGAATCCAACATTCTGACTCCTCTGCAGTGACTGAAAGCTGACCCTGTATATGTCTGAAGTACAGTATAAGGGGTCAATTTACTAAACCTTCTACAAATGAAAAGAAGTGATGTTGCTTATAGCAACCAATCAGATTCTGTCAGCCATTTCATTGCATCCTAGAAAATGCTAGACAGAATCTGATTGGTAGCTATGAGCAACATCACTTTTTTTTTAGATTTAGAAGCTTTACTACATTTACCCCTTGCTGTACATACTCTGCACTTTGTGTGGGGCAGGCTATTGAACGTTATGGGAGAACAATCATTCCCCTGCATTGGCCATACTCGCTGTCACTGTAAAATGAACCAATTGGAAATCCACCTTTAGAAATCCCTAATTTGCCCCTGAAGGTGTTAGTTTGGCTTCTGGTTTAAACACCTGCTATTAAGGGGAACAGGTCTTCCAAAAAGTTTACAACTTCAGAACTGGTTACACCATACATTACTGATAATAAACCAAACATGTTATTACATAATCCCAATTCATGAGTAACATTAATCATCATCATTATATAAATGTTGGCTACCGCACAGCGTTACTTCATTTGATACTTCATGTACTGTATCCTCTGTGGCGTATTATTAGTATGTGTAGGTGAGCCAATAAAATGCAGTGTTGGTGATGAATAATGATGGTCCTTAAAATATGCAAGTATTTTGATTTTGTTTCAGTAACCTGTTGGAACACATTCATTTCTCAGTATCTTCAAAATACTCTGGTTAGTGAGAAAACAACAACGTGTGAATAGGATGGACCTTATTTAAAGCTGTATACAAGTTTCATCACAACAAGAGGCGCAGCTTGTGCAAAATCTGTGTAGTGTTTTTAGTTGAGTATAGATTATGGTTGTTGACACATTCATGTGTGGTGTGGAAGGTCAGCAGTGCACATGTGTATAGTAGGGTCAGCAGTGCTCATATACTGTATATAGTAGGGTCAGCAGTGCTCATGTGTATAGTAGGGTCAGCAGTGCTTATGTGTATAGAAGGATCAGCAGTGCTCATATGTATAGTAGGGTCAGCAGTGCTCATGTGTATAGTAGGGTCAGCAGTGCTTATGTGTATTGTAGGGTCAGCAGTGCTCATGTGTATTGTAGGGTCATCTGTGTTCATATACTGTATATAGTAGGGTCAGCAGTGCTCATATGTATAGTAGGGTCAGCAGTGCTCATGTGTATAGAAGGGTCAGCAGTGCTCATATGTATAGTAGGGTCAGCAGTGCTCATGTGTATAGTAGGGTCAGCTGTGCTCATATGTATAGTAGGGTCAGCAGTGCTTATGTGTATTTTAGGGTCAGCAGTGCTCATGTGTATTGTAGGGTCATCTGTGTTCATATACTGTATATAGTAGGGTCAGCAGTGCTCATATGTATAGTAGGGTCAGCAGTGCTCATGTGTATAGTAGGGTTAGCTGTGCTCATATGTATAGTAGGGCCAGCAGTGCTCATGTGTATAGTAGGGTCAGCAGTGCTCATATGTATAGTAGGGTCAGCAGTGCTCATGTGTATTGTAGGGTCAGCAGTGCTCATGTGTATTGTAGGGTCATCTGTGTTCATATACTGTATATACAGTAGTAGAGTCAGCAGTGCTAATATGTATAGTAGGGTCAGCAGTGCACATGTGTATAGTAGGGTCAGCAGTGAACATGTGTATAGTAGGGTCAGCAGTGAACATGTGTATAGTAGGGTCAGCAGTGCTCATGTGTTTAGTAGGGTCAGCAGTGCACATGTCTTTAGTAGGGTCAGCAGTGCACATGTGTACAGTAGGGTCAGTGGTGCTCTAGTGTAGAGTAGGGTCAGCAGTGCACATATCTATAGTAGGGTCAGCAGTGCGCGTGTGTATAGTAAGGTCAGTGGTGCTCATGTGTATGAAAAGGTCAATGGTGCTCGTGTGTATGGTATGGTTAGCGATGCTCATGTGTGATGTAGGGTCAGTGGTGCTCATGTGTATATTAGGGTCAGCTGTGTTCATGTCTATAGTAGGGTTAGCGATGCTCATGTGTATAGTAGGGTCAGCAGTGCGCATGTTTATAGTAGGGTCAGCAGTGCTCATGTGTACAGTAGGGTCAGCTGGGCTCATGTGTATAGTAGGGTCAGCAGTGCTCATGTGTATTGTAGGGTCATCTGTGCTCATGTGTATAGTAGGGTCAGCTGGGCTCATGTTTATAGTAGGGTCAGCTGTGCTCATATGTATAGTAGGGTCAGCTGTGCTCATGTGTATAGTAGGGTCAGCTGGGCTCATGTGTATAGTAGGGTCAGCTGGGCTCATGTGAATAGTAGGGTCAGCAGTGCGCATGTTTATAGTAGGGTCAGCAGTGCTCATGTGTACAGTAGGGTCAGCTGTGCTCATGTGTATAGTAGGGTCAGCAGTGCTCATGTGTATAGTAGGGTCAGCAGTGTGCATGTTTATAGAAGGGTCAGCAGTGCTCATGTGTATAGTAGGGTCATCTGTGCTCATGTGTATAGTAGGGTCAGCAGTGAACATGTGTATAATAGGGTCAGCAGTGCACATGTGCATAGTAGGGTCAGCAATGCACATGTGTACAGTAGGGTCAGCAGTGCTCATGTGTACAGTAGGGTCAGCTGTGCTCATGTGTATAGTAGGGTCATCAGTGCTTATGTGTATAGTAGGGTCAGCAGTGCACATGTTTATAGTAGGGTCAGCAGTGCGCATGTTTATAGTAGGGTCAGCAGTGCTCTTGTGTATAGTAGGGTCAGCTGTGCTCATGTGTATAACAGGGTCAGCTGTGCTCATGTGTATAGTAGGGTCAGCAGTAAACATGTGTATAATAGGGTCAGCAGTGCACATGTGTATAGTAGGGTCAGCAGTGCTAATGTGTACAGTAGGGTCAGTGGTGCTCTAGTGTAGAGTAGGGTCAGCAGTGCACATATCTATAGTAGGGTCAGCAGTGCACGTGTGTATAGTAAGGTCAGTGGTGCTCATGTGTATGGTAAGGTCAATGGTGCTCGTGTGTATGGTAGGGTTAGCGATGCTCATGTGTGATGTAGGGTCAGTGGTGCTCATGTGTATTTTTGGGTCAGCTGTGTTCATGTCTATAGTAGGGTTAGCGATGCTCATGTGTATAGTAGGGTCAGCAGTGCGCATGTTTATAGTAGGGTCAATAGTGCTCATGTGTATAGTAGGGTCAGGTGGGCTCATGTGTATAGTAGGGTCAGCTGTGCTCATGTGTATAGTAGGGTCAGGTGGGCTCATGTGTATAGTAGGGTCAGCTGTGCTCATGTGTATAGTAGGGTCAGCTGGGCTCATGTGTATAGTAGGGTCAGCTGGGCTCATGTGTATAGTAGGGTCAGCTGGGCTCATGTGTATAGTAGGGTCAGCAGTGCTCATGTGTATAGTAGGGTCAGCTGGGCTCATGAGTATAGTAGGGTCAGCTGGGCTCATGTGAATAGTAGGGTCAGCAGTGCACATGTTTATAGTAGGGTCAGCAGTGCTCATGTGTACAGTAGGGTCAGCTGTGCTCATGTGTATAGTAGGGTCAGCAGTGCTCATGTGTATAGTAGGGTCAGCAGTGCGCATGTTTATAGTAGGGTCAGCAGTGCTCATGTGCATAGTAGGGTCAGCTGTGCTCATGTGTATAGTAGGGTCAGCAGTGAACATGTGTATAATAGGGTCAGCAGTGCACATGTGTATAGTAGGGTCAGCAGTGCACATGTGTACAGTAGGGTCAGCAGTGCTCTAGTGTAGAGTAGGGTCAGCAGTGCTCATGTGTACAGTAGGGTCAGCTGTGCTCATGTGTATAGTAGGGTCATCAGTGCTCATGTGTATAGTAGGGTCAGCAGTGCGCATGTTTATAGTAGGGTCAGCAGTGCGCATGTTTATAGTAGGGTCAGCAGTGCTCTTGTGTATAGTAGGGTCAGCTGTGCTCATGTGTATAACAGGGTCAGCTGTGCTCATGTGTATAGTAGGGTCAGCAGTGAACATGTGTATAATAGGGTCAGCAGTGCACATGTGTATAGTAGGGTCAGCAGTGCTAATGTGTACAGTAGGGTCAGTGGTGCTCTAGTGTAGAGTAGGGTCAGCAGTGCACATATCTATAGTAGGGTCAGCAGTGCACGTGTGTATAGTAAGGTCAGTGGTGCTCATGTGTATGGTAAGGTCAATTGTGCTCGTGTGTATGGTAGGGTTAGCGATGCTCATGTGTGATGTAGGGTCAGTGGTGCTCATGTGTATTTTTGGGTCAGCTGTGTTTATGTCTATAGTAGGGTTAGCGATGCTCATGTGTATAGTAGGGTCAGCAGTGCGCATGTTTATAGTAGGGTCAGCAGTGCTCATGTGTATAGTAGGGTCAGCTGGGCTCATGTGTATAGTAGGGTCAGCTGTGCTCATGTGTATAGTAGGGTCAGCTGGGCTCATGTGTATAGTAGGGTCAGCTGGGCTCATGTGTATAGTAGGGTCAGCTGGGCTCATGTGTATAGTAGGGTCAGCTGTGCTCATGTGTATAGTAGGGTCAGCTGGGCTCATGTGTATAGTAGGGTCAGCTGGGCTCATTTGAATAGTAGGGTCAGCAGTGCACATGTTTATAGTAGGGTCAGCAGGGCTCATGTGTACAGTAGGGTCAGCTGTGCTCATGTGTATAGTAGGGTCAGCAGTGCTCATGTGTATAGTAGGGTCAGCAGTGCGCATGTTTATAGTAGGGTCAGCAGTGCTCATGTGCATAGTAGGGTCAGCTGTGCTCATGTGTATAGTAGGGTCAGCAGTGAACATGTGTATAATAGGGTCAGCAGTGCACATGTGTATAGTAGGGTCAGCAGTGCACGTGTGTACAGTAGGGTCAGTGGTGCTCTAGTGTAGAGTAGGGTCAGCAGTGCTCATGTGTACAGTAGGGTCAGCTGTGCTCATGTGTATAGTAGGGTCAGCAGTGCTCATGTGTATAGTAGGGTCAGCAGTGTGCATGTTTATAGTAGGGTCAGCAGTGCGCATGTTTATAGTAGGGTCAGCAGTGCTCTTGTGTATAGTAGGGTCAGCTGTGCTCATGTGTAAAGTAGGGTCAGCTGTGCTCATGTGTATAGTAGGGTCAGCAGTGAACATGTGTATAATAGGGTCAGCAGTGCACATGTGTATGGTAGGGTCAGCAGTGCACATGTGTACAGTAGGGTCAGTGGTGCTCTAGTGTAGAGTAGGGTCAGCAGTGCTCATGTGTACAGTAGGGTCAGCTGTACTCATGTGTATAGTAGGGTCAACAGTGCTCATGTGTATAGTAGGGTCAGCAGTGCGCATGTTTATAGTAGGGTCAGCAGTGCGCATGTTTATAGTAGGGTCAGCAGTGCTCTTGTGTATAGTAGGGTCAGCTGTGCTCATGTGTAAAGTAGGGTCAGCTGTGCTCATGTGTATAGTAGGTTCAGCAGTGAACATGTATAATATGGTCAGCAGTGCACATGTGTATAGTAGGGTCAGCAGTGCACATGTGTACAGTAGGATCAGTGGTGCTCTAGTGTAGAGTAGGGTCAGCAGTGCACATATCTATAGTAGGGTCAGCAGTGCACGTGTGTATAGTAAGGTCAGTGGTGCTCATGTGTATGGTAAGGTCAATGGTGCTCGTGTGTATGGTAGGGTTAGCGATGCTCATGTGTGATGTAGGGTCAGTGGTGCTCATGTGTATTTTTGGGTCAGCTGTGTTTATGTCTATAGTAGGGTTAGCGATGCTCATGTGTATAGTAGGGTCAGCAGTGCGCATGTTTATAGTAGGGTCAGCAGTGCTCATGTGTATAGTAGGGTCAGCTGGGCTCATGTGTATAGTAGGGTCAGCTGTGCTCATGTGTATAGTAGGGTCAGCTGGGCTCATGTGTATAGTAGGGTCAGCTGGGCTCATGTGTATAGTAGGGTCAGCTGGGCTCATGTGTATAGTAGGGTCAGCTGTGCTCATGTGTATAGTAGGGTCAGCTGGGCTCATGTGTATAGTAGGGTCAGCTGGGCTCATGTGAATAGTAGGGTCAGCAGTGCACATGTTTATAGTAGGGTCAGCAGGGCTCATGTGTACAGTAGGGTCAGCTGTGCTCATGTGTATAGTAGGGTCAGCTGGGCTCATGTGTATAGTAGGGTCAGCTGGGCTCATGTGAATAGTAGGGTCAGCAGTGCACATGTTTATAGTAGGGTCAGCAGGGCTCATGTGTACAGTAGGGTCAGCTGTGCTCATGTGTATAGTAGGGTCAGCAGTGCTCATGTGTATAGTAGGGTCAGCAGTGCGCATGTTTATAGTAGGGTCAGCAGTGCTCATGTGCATAGTAGGGTCAGCTGTGCTCATGTGTATAGTAGGGTCAGCAGTGAACATGTGTATAATAGGGTCAGCAGTGCACATGTGTATAGTAGGGTCAGCAGTGCACGTGTGTACAGTAGGGTCAGTGGTGCTCTAGTGTAGAGTAGGGTCAGCAGTGCTCATGTGTACAGTAGGGTCAGCTGTGCTCATGTGTATAGTAGGGTCAGCAGTGCTCATGTGTATAGTAGGGTCAGCAGTGTGCATGTTTATAGTAGGGTCAGCAGTGCGCATGTTTATAGTAGGGTCAGCAGTGCTCTTGTGTATAGTAGGGTCAGCTGTGCTCATGTGTAAAGTAGGGTCAGCTGTGCTCATGTGTATAGTAGGGTCAGCAGTGAACATGTGTATAATAGGGTCAGCAGTGCACATGTGTATGGTAGGGTCAGCAGTGCACATGTGTACAGTAGGGTCAGTGGTGCTCTAGTGTAGAGTAGGGTCAGCAGTGCTCATGTGTACAGTAGGGTCAGCTGTACTCATGTGTATAGTAGGGTCAGCAGTGCACATGTGTACAGTAGGATCAGTGGTGCTCTAGTGTAGAGTAGGGTCAGCAGTGCACATATCTATAGTAGGGTCAGCAGTGCACGTGTGTATAGTAAGGTCAGTGGTGCTCATGTGTATGGTAAGGTCAATGGTGCTCGTGTGTATGGTAGGGTTAGCGATGCTCATGTGTGATGTAGGGTCAGTGGTGCTCATGTGTATTTTTGGGTCAGCTGTGTTTATGTCTATAGTAGGGTTAGCGATGCTCATGTGTATAGTAGGGTCAGCAGTGCGCATGTTTATAGTAGGGTCAGCAGTGCTCATGTGTATAGTAGGGTCAGCTGGGCTCATGTGTATAGTAGGGTCAGCTGTGCTCATGTGTATAGTAGGGTCAGCTGGGCTCATGTGTATAGTAGGGTCAGCTGGGCTCATGTGTATAGTAGGGTCAGCTGGGCTCATGTGTATAGTAGGGTCAGCTGTGCTCATGTGTATAGTAGGGTCAGCTGGGCTCATGTGTATAGTAGGGTCAGCTGGGCTCATGTGAATAGTAGGGTCAGCAGTGCACATGTTTATAGTAGGGTCAGCAGGGCTCATGTGTACAGTAGGGTCAGCTGTGCTCATGTGTATAGTAGGGTCAGCAGTGCTCATGTGTATAGTAGGGTCAGCAGTGCGCATGTTTATAGTAGGGTCAGCAGTGCTCATGTGCATAGTAGGGTCAGCTGTGCTCATGTGTATAGTAGGGTCAGCAGTGAACATGTGTATAATAGGGTCAGCAGTGCACATGTGTATAGTAGGGTCAGCAGTGCACGTGTGTACAGTAGGGTCAGTGGTGCTCTAGTGTAGAGTAGGGTCAGCAGTGCTCATGTGTACAGTAGGGTCAGCTGTGCTCATGTGTATAGTAGGGTCAGCAGTGCTCATGTGTATAGTAGGGTCAGCAGTGTGCATGTTTATAGTAGGGTCAGCAGTGCGCATGTTTATAGTAGGGTCAGCAGTGCTCTTGTGTATAGTAGGGTCAGCTGTGCTCATGTGTAAAGTAGGGTCAGCTGTGCTCATGTGTATAGTAGGGTCAGCAGTGAACATGTGTATAATAGGGTCAGCAGTGCACATGTGTATGGTAGGGTCAGCAGTGCACATGTGTACAGTAGGGTCAGTGGTGCTCTAGTGTAGAGTAGGGTCAGCAGTGCTCATGTGTACAGTAGGGTCAGCTGTACTCATGTGTATAGTAGGGTCAACAGTGCTCATGTGTAAAGTAGGGTCAGCAGTGCGCATGTTTATAGTAGGGTCAGCAGTGCGCATGTTTATAGTAGGGTCAGCAGTGCTCTTGTGTATAGTAGGGTCAGCTGTGCTCATGTGTAAAGTAGGGTCAGCTGTGCTCATGTGTATAGTAGGGTCAGCAGTGAACATGTATAATATGGTCAGCAGTGCACATGTGTATAGTAGGGTCAGCAGTGCACATGTGTACAGTAGGATCAGTGGTGCTCTAGTGTAGAGTAGGGTCAGCAGTGCACATATCTATTGTAGGGTCAGCAGTGCACGTGTGTATAGTAAGGTCAGTGGTGCTCATGTGTATGGTAAGGTCAATGGTGCTCGTGTGTATGGTAGGGTTAGCAATGCTCATGTGTGATGTACAGTCAGTGGTGCTCATGTGTATATTAGGATCAGCTGTGGTCGTGTCT